>NC_072382.2:122655000-123291071 GCF_028885625.2 Pongo pygmaeus | reverse complement strand
ACCGATCTCATGTTCTCCTCATTCATAGAACCATTAATCAGAGTAGCAATGTAGACTCCTTGCAATCCTTCCACTCGGTGGAAGTCAGCAAATGGCTCATTTGCAAAATACCTACAATATGAAAATAAACAGCTATGAACCTGAATTGGTATTTGCTTGTTATTGTAAATAACATAAAATTTGACCATTTAAAAGTATACAATTTTGTGGCATTAAGCACATTCACACTGTTGTGCAACTATCATTACTATCTAGTTCCAGAACATTTCATCATTCCAAAAGGAAATCTCATACCCACTGGCAGTCACTCTCCATTTCCTCTTCCCTTCCCAAGCCTTGGAAACCACTCATCTGCTCCACGTGTTTGTGAATTGGCCTATCTAGATATTTCATATAAATGGAATCTGCAATATCTGGTCTTTTGTATCTGGTTACTTTCACTTCGCATAATGCTTTCAAGGTTCATCCACGTTATAGCACATTGTTAGTACTTCATTCCTTTTTTTTTTTTGGAGACAGGGTCTTACTGCCGCCCAGGCAGGAGTGCAGTGGTGCAATCACGGCTCACTGCAGCCTTGACCTCCCAGACTCAGATGATCCTCAATGATCCTCCCATCTCAGCCTCCCAAGTAGCTGGGACTACAGGTGTGTGCCACTATGCCCAGCTAATTTTTTTTTATTTTTTGGTAGAGATGGGGTTTCTCCATGTTGCCGAGGCTGGTCTTGAACTCCTTAGCTCAACTGATCCACCTGCCTCGGCCTCCCAAAGTGCTGGGATTACAGGCATGAGCCACCATGTCCAGCCAGATAATTGGCTATTTTAAAAAATTTGTTTCTTTTCAACTTTTAGGGCCAAAAGGCTTATCTGATCAACAATTCCTAACAGGGGGTTTAGAATGATGAATATAACATACAAAAGTTGACATAAGAGTCACATCTATTATATCACTAACAAAATTGACTCCAAATCCTCCAGTGAGCCTTCAAAAACAGAAATCATTAAGTCAGACCTGCAAGACACTAATAACAGTGCTGAGGCTTAAAATTCAACCCAATCTGTAGGAACCTAGCTCAGGTTACACAGCCCCTCTCTGGGTACTTACAACCTAATTATCCAACACCCTGATCAGATAGAAGCCCACAGGTTTTCTGTCAGGAAGCTCAGCAGAACCTGTCGATTCTTTCCTAAAGAAACTGTACATACAGCAAGGATGGCTCTAGAAAGCTTGGGGTTATATTCTTAAGAGAATATGGGCGGCATGAACCCGGGATGCGGAGCTTGCAGTGAGCTGAGATCGCGCCACTGCACTCCATCCAGCCTGGGCGACAGAGCGAGACTCTGTCTAAAAAAAAAAAAAAAAGAGAGAGAGAGAATATGGGCTTCCCAGGCTTTATCTACTATGCTGATACCCTGATGCCACAGGAAAGTGGTTTTGCACTAAAATGATACACGCATTACAAATAGAGCAGATCTCTGAGAAATTGTAACCAGGGTTCATACGTGGCTGTTAAGACTGGAAGCTTGGCCAGGCGTGGTGGCTCACGCCTGTAATCCCAGCACTTTGGGAGGCTGAAGCGGGCGGATCACAAGGTCGAGAGATCAGGACCATCGTGGCCAACATAGTGAAACCCCATCTCTATTAAAAATACAAAAATTAGCTGGGCATGATGGCACATGCCTGTAGTCCCAGCTACTTGGGAGGCTGAGGCAGGAGAATCGCTTGAACCCGGGAGGCGGAGGTTGCAGTGAGCTGAGATCGTGCCACTGCACTCCAGCCTGGTGACAGAGTGAGACTCCAAGTCAGAAAAAAAGAAAAAGAAAAAAGACTGGAAGCTTGCCCTTTACTTCAGGGGTTCCAAGCCACCAGCTACACAATAAAGCCGAGAAACGCTGCCCCCCATCATCCATCTCCACACAGTCTCTTCAGCTGTGACTGCCCCGCCACCTCAGACAGAAAGACCCAAACAACAACCTCTGAGGCACGAAAAGGAACACTGGGAGCCCCACCAAAGCTGCTTCAGGCTGAGGGACTGAGCGGAGTGCTGAATGAAATGCTGGAGTTGAGACCAAATTCTCTGACATGTGGTTTCCTTAGGTCTAGTTCAGTTATTTTTCAGGGGCTTCCTTAGGAAACAGCTGAAGGTCTCCATTCCTCCTTCTCTGTTGGCCTCTGCTCCACCTCTCTGGGGGTTATCACCACAAACTGTCATCCCCCCGGTTATGGGCTTCTTCTATATATCTGGGAGGCCTGAGTTTCTCTCATTTAGATGAGCCCTGTTTCTTTCCTAGTCGGATTCCTGGAGTTTTATCTTTTACTTCTAAGCAGACGCCTGTCTTCCTGTATCTCACATGCTCCTCCACCAGAAGTCCCGGCCCATCCTTTCCTTTCCCCCACTTGACCTGCCCTGCAACAATTTGCCCCACCCTAAGTACTTTCTCTGAGAGTCTATTTTCTTCCATTTTATCCTCACTGGCCCTCCCCAGGGCACTTCTCCCCTTCTTCCCAGAGTGCCCCGGACCAAGGCTTACCAGGAAGCTCACCAGGTTCCCTATAGCCCCACTCAGTGCAGAATCCATGCCCTGGCAATACCCCCACCAACTGGGCCTGTGCCCCTCCCTAAGGTGACCCGTGGGGCTGACATCTCCTCAGGACATTAGTTCCTCCAAAGCATCCAGCATCTAGCTAGTGCTTTCCCTGAGACTCCCACCTGGCACATCCCACCAGGGCCAGGGTCATTCCCTAGAAAGAGCTCTTTCTCCATGTCTCTGAGTAAATCAGAAGCAGTCCCCAGACACCATTCTTTCCTATTCAGTTCAAAGACTTGCTCATTTCACATACCAGTTTACTCTAAACCAGCCTGCCCACACGATGTGCTAATTCACCTTTATCCCATTTCATCTGGCTGAGATTGAGATGCAGATGACAAAACGTCACTCAACTGAGTATAACGGAACCTCTCTAGTCCTCAGATAAAATCTGAGAACAATGAGAAAACTGAGTGGGACATTGGCCTATGACTCTTGACGTGAATCTATTTCCAGTTTCTTCACTGGACTGTGTGCTCAGGCAAGGAGGGGAGGCCTTTCATAACTCTGTAAAGGGCCATCGCTCTGGCTTCTGGCTCATACTGTGTCCCAGCATGAAACATTCACCCTGAATATCTGACAAATGAGGAAGACAAGAAAATATTTAGCAAGCTGTGACTTTTCCATTCCATAGTCAGTGGTTTTCAATGGTGAAAAGAGAAAAATTAAAAGAGTCAGTGAAAGGTCTGAGGGATAGTGACTCACTATTTTAATTATTTAAAAAATAATTATTTAAAAAATTATTTAAATAATTATTTTAAAAAGGAGAATATTATTAACCCATTAAAATGAATGAGGCACTGATACATGGTACTCACGGATGAACCTTGAAAACATTAGGCTAAGTGAAAGAAGCCAGACACATTAGGTCACATATTATTGTATGATTCCATTTATAGGAAACATCCTGTAAAATAGGGAAAAATCCACAGACACAGAAATCAGACTGACGGCTGCCAGGGACTGGGAGAAGGGGATGGTGGAGAGAAGCGGCTTAATGGGCGTGGGGTTTTCTTTTGGAGAAATGAGAAGGCCATGAAATTAAACAGAGGTGGCGGTGGCACAACATTGTAAATGTATTGAATGCCACTGAATTGCCCACTTTAAAACGATTAAGCTGATGTTGTATACATTTCACCAATAAATAATTTTTTTTTTTTTTTGAGATGGAGTCTTGTTCTGTCGCCCAGGATGGAGTGCAGTAGCACAATCTTGGCTCACTGCATCCTCTGCCTCCTGGGTTCAAGCGTTTCTCCTGCCTCAGCCTCCCGAGTAGCTGGGACTATAGGCACATGCCACCACGCCCAGCTAATTTTTGTATTTTTAGTAGAGATGGGGTTTCACCATGTTAGCCAAGATGGTCTCGATCTCCTGACCTCGTGATCTACCCACCTTGGCCTCCCAAAGTGCTGGGATTACAGGCATGAGCCACCATGCCCAGCCAATAAATAATTTTTTCAATAAAAAACAACAAGAACCAAACTGAAGGAGGTAGGATCTGCCACTGACCAAACCAGGACAAGCTGAGCATCAAAATGAATCATGGCAGGAATGGTTTATAACACATTAAATAATAATTAATCCACGAGTCTGTGTCAGGGGAGGAAAGGAATAAAAGATGACAGCACCTCCAAAAGAAAAGAAACAGGAAGTGGAAAAGCACTATCAGAGACCACCAGGTAGAAAGCTGGGCACGTGGATATCCAATAGGCCTCTCCAACCAGGTAAGTCCCAAACCAAGCTGGTGATCTCCCCCCAATATTGCCCCTGCCCCAGCTCTCCCTGACTCCCTATGTGGCCATCTCTTTAAAGGCAGCTCGGGTGAAGCAGTAGCAGTCCCCTGGCTCCTCCTTCTTTCATACCCCTCGTCCCATCTATCAACAAATCCCATTGGCTCTACTTTCAAAATATATTTAGGGTCTGACCATTTTCAGCATCTCTAGTGTGACACCCTGGGTCCAGCCAACATCCATCCCTACTGGCCTGTATCTCTGCAATACTTTCACAACTAGTCTTCCTGTTCCCACCTTTGTCCCCTACAGTAGTCACAGTAGTCAAATTCCCACACAGCATTGAGGATAACCCCTGTAAAAGATAAGCCACATGAGTGCTCACTTATAATTATTTATAACACTATCCATTTATGTTTTATATTATTTTCATTATATAATGCAATTCACAGATTTTAATGGAAAAAAATTAAAAGGTTAAATCAGATCATGTCCATCTCCTGGTCTAACCCTTCCATCTCATTTAGAAGGAAAAGACAGGATTGAGTGTGGTGGCTCATACCTGTAATCCCAGCACTTTGGGAGTCCAAGGCGGGCAGATCACTTAAGGTCAGGAGTTTGAGATCAGCCTGGCCAACATGGTGCTGTCTCTACTAAAAATATAAAAATTAGCCTGGCCTGGTGATGCACACCTGTAATCCCAGCTACTTTTGAGGCTGAGGCAGGAGAATCACTTGAACCCGGGAAGCAGCGGTTGCAGTGACCCAAGATCGCGCCACTGCACACCAGCCTGGGCAACAGAGCGAGACTCCATCTCAAAAACAAACAAACAAAAAACAACAACAAAAAAGAAAAAAACAAAGTTCTTCACAAACCCCTGAAGGCCCTATAGGATCTGAGTCCTGCTCTCTTAGGTCCTGTTTCTTCCTTCTCTCTCCCTCTCTGCAGCCCTTCCAGCCACCCTGGCCTCCTCCCTGCTCCTAAAACACTAGTGCAGTCCAGCCTCAGAGTTACTGTGCTTCCTGTCTGCCCTGCTTGCAGTGCTACTTGCCCAGGGGTCTGTCTGGTTCCTTCCCTCATGTAATTCAGGTACCTGCTTAAATATCCCCCTCCTGAAGCAGCCAATAGAATAAAAGAACACCCTTGCAAATCCCCATCCCCTGATCTTGCTTTATTTTTCTTTTCAACATGTTACCAGGCAGATCACATATTTGCTTATATTCTATCTTCCCCAACTAGAATATAAACTCCAAGAAAGAGGGACTTTGTTCTGATATTTTATTGCTTCATACATTACTTTGTGGCTATACCTAGAACACTGTCTGGCAGAGAGCAGCAGCATACTTGTGAATAAATTGACAATGGAATGAATTGCCCAGAAACAGTGGGCACAGGAGCATGCCCTCAGACCTGGTTGTCATGGCTGGAGAGCCAGACCCCATCCTAGACCAGTCAGCTTCACACAGGAGACTCTTTCCAAGAGCAGAGGGGACTCTAACCACAGCCAACAGGTCACACAAATCTGGCTGTCAAACGACAAATCAGAATAAATGGCCCTGAATGGATCTTAAGAACAATTCATCCCTCCTAAACCCTCAACTCCTCCACCACCCCTTGATGGGTGTGGTGCTCAGAGATCGCCCACTGCTGGACTGCAAAACAGCTCTAAACACATGATTTACAGATAAAGGATCTATGACGTTGGTGCCTTTCTTTACAAAACACCGTGCAATTATATCTTAAAAAAAAGAGTAATGACATCAATTAACCTGATCCACTGGCTGCATATGCCAGCTCTCACTGACTTGATATTTACCAAGTGCTGTTTTTCACTGCTGAGAAACCACAAAACCAGAAAACTGAACAAAAGGAGGTCAAGGGAGTGATTAACACAGTAGCTCTGACCCTAAATGTTACCTAGAGCTGTAGTTCCCGGACTTGGCTGCATATAAGAATTACCTAGGGCGCTTCTTAAAATCCTCATAACCTGGCCACACCCCAAACCCATCCCATGGTGATCTCTGGGCACGTGAGCCAGGCATCGGGTTTCCGAAAGCTCCCCGGGTGTATCCACATGGGCAGCTAATGTTGAAAACCATGGAACCAGAGAGAAGCTAATGATTGTGTTGGCCTAAGAAGGCAGGAGAAGGACTCACGGTCTCCTTACCTCACCAAGGTGTCACTGCCGGCCCCTCCTGGGCTGTAATAGAGCACGTTCTCCAAGGACAGGGAGAACTTCAGCCCCTCTGCCTCTGAGATGTATAAATTGGTGCGGTTGTTACTGTGGCTGACACACACGAACACCTGGTCCTCGGAGGCATCTGCGATGTAATATTCCTTTGGAATCAAAAGTCAAAAAAGATATGTCAAAAAACAAATGTGCCCTGTGGGCTTTTTCTATACACATGGAAGCAATGACTTTCAAATGTCCTAGTGACCAATGTTGGCCTAAAGCCCACAGGAAGCTCCCTAACCTTGGCAAAGAAGCTTTGGCGACTCACCCTTTGGAAAACCTGAGGCAGATCTGCAGCTTAGCGGGCCCCTTACTGGCAAATGGGGCACAAAATAATGGGCTACTGCACTGCACAAATGACCTACAAACCTCTTTCTGTTAGTAATGTCTCCCTCATTTTCCCATGAGACCTTCCGTTTGTACAAAGTACAATACGGATTAATGCACTTCCCTTTATTTTTCCTAAGGTGACCAAAGGAAGGCAGAATCCATAGAAACTAGCAAAGAACTGGCAAGACTGTTCTCCGTATGATCCCATTTGTTTGGTGGAAGGTAAGTAAGTGAGCTACTTACCTTTCACCAAACCACCTGCCAATGTCAAGACGTTTCACTGTGACCGCCTCCCTGTGGCAACTCCTCTAATGACCCCATCCCATGCAGACTTTTCCTATCCATCTTCATGTTATAAAGCTGCATATTTAAGCATTTGCTTATGTCTGGTTTCTTCTGCTACTCAGTTCTTAGTCTCTCCAGCCTGTTTCTAAAAGGTGGGACCCAAATCCTATCCTCTTTTGGAACTCGCCCCCTGCAAGCAATACAGCAGGTACTTAATAAAAAAAAAAAAAAAAAAAAATCCTATCATGCACAAACTTCCCATTGCTTCAGTACTGGCACATTGCTCAGATGGCACTGACTCTGGCTCCAACCTCTCTCTGCCAGTGCTGCTCCACTTAAAGCAAACTAAGTCTCTCGTTCAGCTCTGCTTCAGTGAAGTGGGAAACACAGACCACGATGCCCAAAGCATAGCTGCTCTCTCTAGAGACCTGACTTCAGGGAGGTGCCATAAAATATCCATTCCAGGAGGCCATCCCTGCAACACCCTTCCCCTGACCTCTGCATAAAGACAATGATACTTCTTCCCATCCTCAAGCAGACCCCACTCACATTAATAGGATGTCTTGTGACAAACTGGGCTGCTCGCATGGGCTTCCGGCCAAAGGAGACCCAGAGCTGGACAGAAGACTGCTGTTCACTGCCCAAGAGATGCTGCCAAGGAAGAGGGAGAAAAAAAATTAATGGTGCCACATTACAGTCATTCAAAAGCAGCAAAAATAAAAATAGAAGAGTCCGATTCTTCCAGTTCTACTGGAAACACAAAATAGAGACTGTGATTGCAAATTCATATTTTTGCAATGTCTGCCATCACTGGGCAGCTTGGGTTGTACTGCTTCATCTTAGATACCCAGTTTGCAACAGACACTAGACACTCCATGGATATTAGATAAGGAAGGAAAATGGTATGATGGTAGAACTTGGGCTAGAGGAGGTTTTTGGAGGCTGCCAACACTTCAGCAGAGTAAGAGATAGAAAGAGGATTGTGTGATGAGGCTGAAGAAACACGCAGGGAGGAGCCTACAGCCCCCAAACCACTAAAGGGTGAGATCAGCCACACACCATGCACAAAAAACATGTTCTTTTCTTCTTTCTACTCCTATTTTTAGATTACAAGGATGCTCCAGTCACAAGGTTTTAATTTGCACCAAGATTTGAGAGACTCTTCATTGATTCTGGTTTTCCATCTCTGAATAATCTCTTTGAGGAAGGTCTTTTGCTAGAATATATATTCATCGGTAGAGTATTCAACATGATGTCGACCACATCCCGTTGCATTTTAGAGATTTTTAAGTCACAGCAAGAATCTAGGAAATGTGTATAAAAGCATTAGATTAAGAGCTAGCTCTACCAACTGAGAAAATGACAGAAATCTCTCTAGCTTTCAGTTTATTCATCTACAAAAGGAGAAGCTTATTTGGATCAAGACTTCCCTGTAGATAGGTTTAAATGGTCCAGCAATCCTGTAGACATATATGCAAATTTTTTTATATACACTCATTTATTTTGCTATGGAGGCTCCATAGGTTTTATCAGATTCTCAAGAAGTCCACAACTCAAAAAAGGGTAAGAACTGTTATAAAGACTCTGTGGTTTCTTCCAGCTCTAAAAGAACATGGCCAGAAGCTGAAGGCAAATGTTGCATATCTATCAGGAAAGACACAGGGAGGCATACCCTCATATGGACATCATCATACAAATGACTATTAAACGTATTGAGATGTTGGGATTCCCAGCCAGAGGCATTACTTCGGCTTCACTTATCCTTGACTAGGTTGCTGTTTATTATAGATATTAACTTCCTATAGAGTAAGGAACATATCCATTTATTTTATCTGTAATATAACAACTCAGTACCCTGTGCTCATATATGCACCATAAATACTGTGAGGACCCAGCTGATAAAGACAAAGTTACTTTTAATCCATTTGAGCAGCAGACATTCAAACCACCACTGAACAAATGGTTAAAAGTAGTTTGTTTTAAAGAAATCAGGTAGAGAGGTATGAAAGACTACCCACCAAAATGGAAACCTGAAAACCATATTAATAGCTTGTACTAAACATGGGGCCGTAGAAAATGATGGATCTATTAAAAATGTAAAAGCATATTAACTGAATGAGAAAACAGTTCCCAGCAAAACTGTTACATATAAATTCCAAAAGCCCTCATTAAGTTGATAAAATGTCATGGCTATGTCAGATGATTAGTTTAAGTCAGCCTATACACATACATTTTCGTGAATATATATAGAGGAAGATATCAGTGAAATACACATTTTTATGCTTTGTTTTTTACGACTTCCAAATGTGAGTATAACTTTAAAAAGAGTGATTTCTCAATGACACCCAGGCCCATCATTAGTTAAAAATACTTAACGATTGCTGCTGGGAGGCCTGAGTATTAAGAATATATTTCACAGGTCAGTCTCACCTCATAAATGCAAAAATCACAATACTACACAATACTACAATCATCAAAATAAATCTCAAAATGCATCGATCCCACTACCTTCTTGGAGAATTATTCCTAAACCTGGACAATTCAGGTTCATTCTTAATGGATCTTTAAAGAGTTATTGTATTGTTTTACTGCCACCAAGAAATGTATTAACAATTAAACTACGGCACACTAGTGATTATAAGATGTATTGTAAGGCTCTGAGATTTTTCTTAATAAATCATAGGTTTTGGGTTGGTTTGTTTTTTATCACTATTATTATAAAAGCAAAGCATACTCATGGAAAACATCTAACAGCACAGATGGGTACAAGGTAAATGCAGAAGCTCTGCTCTGATCTCCACATCCCTCCTCCTACTCTACCCTGCAGAGTGCCCAGTGGCTAACAGCTCTTGTGCACCCTTCCAGAAATGTACTGTGCCACCACATGCAAGCATACGTACATAGTGACAGACACTGCTACACCTACCTCCAACACCAATTATCCCTTTCCTCCTGAGCAGTGGGACCCTGACACCACCCAGAATAAACGACTGCACTTCTCTACCATTTTTGCAGCTATGGGAAGTCATGTGACTAAGTACCAGTCAATGAGATAAAAACCGAAGTTTCGTGCTGGACTTCTAAGAAGGCTGCTTAAATAGACGGAATTGGTGGGAAGAGGTCCTACTTGCTGTCTTTCCTTATTCTTCTTAACTGCATTAAGGACTTGAAGGCTAGTGTGGATGTCTTGAACCATGAGGTAATCTTGAGAATGGAAATCACTAGTCAGGATGGTAGAACACTAAGACAGAAACCTGGGTCCACAAGAGCATCAGGACACCAACATACCAGCCCAAGACAGCCTACCTCCAGGCAGCAAGCAGGAGAAAACTAAACTCCTGACTTGGTTAAGCAATTTTTATTTCTAGTCTATTACCAGCAACCTAATATAATTCTAAACTGACACAGGCAATTTAATTTTTCACATATAATTTGGATCATGATATAAATGCCGTTGTATTACATAACTTTTTCCATTAACAGTGTATCTTACTGTCCCACAATTTAAAATTTTATCATTGGCAATGTATCTTAGACATCTTTCCACTTAACAGCTATTGGTGGGCATTTTAGTTATTTCCAAAAACATTCTTAAACACACACACACATATGTATATGCATGTATTTATTACTTTTTCAGAACTGCACAATACCATTGGTAGGATGCATTCTTAGAATTACTAAGTCAAAATTTGTATTTTTGATAGCTATCATGAAATGGCCCTCCTGAAAGGTTGTACCAACTAATACATCCACAAACACACATACTTCATCAACTACTAGGAATGATTTAAATATCTGAATCTAATTCAATCTTATAAGGTCTGAGAATTTATAAGAAGATTTTTTTTAATTTTGTGTTTTCATTTCTGATAATTAAAAATAAATCCTGCTGGGTGCAGTGGCTCATGCCTGTAATCCCAGCACTTTGGGAGGCCAAGGTGGGCAGATCACAAGGTCAAGAGATCAAGACCATCCTGGCCAACATGGGGAAACTCCGTCTCTACTAAAAATAGAAAAATTAGCTAGGCATGGCAGAGTACTCCTGTAATCCCAGCTACTCGGGAGGCTGAGACAGGAGAATCACCTGAACCCGGGAGGCGGAGGTTGCAGTGAGCCAACATCATGCCACTACACTCCAGCCTGGCAACATCATGCCACTACACTCCAGCAAGACTCCATCTCACAAAAAAATAAATAATTAAACAAATAGATTCATCTAGGTATCCAAATAACCTGAATTTCCATTTATATTTGAGATTGTGTCAAGAGCAAAAAGAAATGGAGGATCAAGGAGAAAAGAGGAGAAAGGAACTAAATAAAGGACATTCTTATCAAGTAAAGGCCAAAGGATACTGCAATGAGCTATCCCACTGAAAGTTGTATGGCAGCTCAGTTAGAGAAAATGGGTAAAGAACTAAGCCCTCCCAGGGCATGTGGAAGCACAGGGCCACTAGTTCAGAAGCACCAGAGCCATGTGTCACATCCTCCCTTGGAGCAGCAACAAGGCTTCAGCAAAACATCCTCATCCACCTTAATGTTGTTTACAAAAAAAAAAAATCATAAATAAAACATAGCTAAAATCCAACATCTGGGATATTCCAGGGGGGAAAAAAAGTAGTGAGTAGATAGCTAAAGAGAGGTTGGCAAATGTCGGTAAGTAATATTGAAGTTGGATGAGGGCACATGGGGAGGTCATATCGGCATTAACTGTTCTTTCATGTAGGTTGGAAAATGCCTATAATAAAGTTTACAAAGTTAATATTAATTGGAAGCATTTCTAGGAACTCTAAAAATATACTTATCCATAAAATCAAGAAAAACACTGACAAAAATCCTCAAAATCAACTTTTTCCGAATTCTGCAAATGAAATAAAGGGTTTCAAAAATCCAAGGCACATTTACTCAAGAACAATGGCTGAATCTTGGCAAAAATAGCCAGCTTTGTGATGTTTTCATTTGCCCTAATCCCATCCCCCTCTCTCTAGTTCTGTGGTAGCCTTGGAAACCCACAGCCTCACATCTACAATAGCTGTGTAAAACAGCAGCCTAGCAGCCACTGGAGAGGACAGAATAGGTCTGGAGTTCCCAAAAAGCCTGACCTGTCTGAGGGCTCACAGGAAAGCTGCATTACCAGCTCTTGTCTTTACATAGCCTGACTTGGTTCATGATATAGACAGCCTTATAGCCAGCCAAGGCATTTACTGAAAATAGTGAATAAAAACTAGCAAAGGCTTATCATTGTAACTTCTGAAGGCAGTATTACCAATTGGGAATAAAAAGAGGCTAACTAAAAAGCTTACAAGGAAAAACTGGGGAAGAAGATGCCCTTAGGAAGCTTTAATAAGCTCTAGAATATTCCTGGGACTCTACAAGGTCAAATACATAAGAGCCATGAGTATGCTCAAGAAATAAATGAATGGGGTCTAATCTCTTACCTCCAGCTAACCTTGAAGCTCTACATAAGCAGGAAGTGAAGGCTAGGACAGAGTTGTAAACTGCCTGCCAAAGCATTGAAGGTATACCCCAACACACACCCAGAGACCATTAGCAAAGGCTGAGAGACTTAGTGGTTCAAAGAGTTTAAGAAAATCTCTGTCTTATCATTAGCTGACCAATAAGCTAAATTATGAGACACTTCAGTAGCAAAAACAATAAAGAATACCAACTTGATAGCAGTACAGGAAACTCCCTGAACAACAATAACAACAACAAAAACAGCAACAACAAATAGCAATAACACAAAACCCTGAGGAGGGGGTGTCAGTGGTTCAGAGCTGCCACACCATTTAAAATGTCCAGTTTTCAACAAAAAAAAAAAATCACAGGACAAGCAAAGAAACAACAAAGTATAACCTATACTCAAGCAAAAATGGTCAGTAGAAATTGTCCTTAAAAGCTCAGACATTAGACTAAGTAAAAAAAAAAAATTATATAAGTTATCATAAATATGTTCAAAGGACTAAAAGAAATCATGTATAAAGTATGAAAGGACAGTATGAGAACAATGCCTCATCAAATAGAGAATATCAATAAAGAAACAGAAATTTTTTTTAAAAAACAAGCAAATAGAAATTTGGGAGTTGAAAAGTATAATAAATCAAAAGAAAAATTTAGTAGAGGGGTTCCACAGCAGATTTGAACAAGGAAAATAAAAAAGCAGTGAACTTTAAGACATGTCAATTGTGATGTCTCAGTCTGACAACAAAAAAAAAGAATGTTAAAAATAAACAGAGCCTAAAAGACCCAGGAAACACCATCAGTGTCCTGACATACACATTACCGAAGTCACTGACGAGATGAAAGAATAAAGGAGAAAGAATATTTGAAGAAATAATGACTCAAAACTCCCCAAATTTGATGAAAAACATAAATCCGGTAAGCTCAATGAATTCCTAAAAGGATAAACTCAGAGACCCATACCCAGACACACCATAGCAAAACTGCTGAAAGCCAAAGATAAAGAACCCTGGAAAGCAGCAAAAAAAAAAAATGACTCACCTCATCTAAGGAGTCCTCAATCAGACTAAAACTGTGCTGATGGGCTTAAAGAGTATAAAGATGAGACACTAACAGCACAGAAGCAGGGTTGCAATAAAGCTATATAATGACAAAGATTTTGTACATTACTGAAGTTACAGTGTTATTAATCCAAATTAGATTTCATAAATTAAGATATTTATTGTAATCCCCAAAGCACAGATAAAGAAAACACCTGGGAAAAATTTAGTGAAAGAAGGCATGAGGGAATTTAAATGTCACCCTAGAAAATCTGTATTTAATACAAAAAAAGGCAGTAATGAAGTAATAAAGGAACCAAAAAAAATTATGAGGAATATAGAAAGCAAACAGCAAAATAGCAGATATGTAGTCTACCTTTCAGTAATTACATTAAATGTAAGTGAATTAAACACCCTAATCAAAAGGCAGAAATTAAAAGAATGCATAAAAGACCTGACACAACCATATGATATTTACAAGGATTCAAAGATACAAATAGATTGAAACTGCAAGGATGAAAAAATGATATGCCATGTGATATGGTTTGGCTGTGTTCCCACCCAAATCTCCTCTTGAATTCCCACATGTCATGGGAGGGACCAGGTGGGAAGTAACTGAACTATGGGGGCAGGTCTTTTCTGTGATAGTGTTATCACTGTTCTCCTGCTAGTGAGTAAGTCTCATGAGATCTGATGGTTTTAAAAAGGAGGAGTTTCCCTGCACAAGCTCTCTTCGCCTGCTGCCATCCATGTAAGACATGACTTGCTCCTGCTTGCCTTCCACCATGATTGTGAGGCTTCCCAGCCATGTGGAACTGTAAGTCCATTATAAACCTTTTTTGTAAATCACCCAGTGTTGGGTATGTCTTTATCAGCAGCATGAAAACAGACTAATACACCATGTTAACTGTACCCAGAAGAAAAGAAGAATAGCTATAATAATAGGAAAAATAGAATTTAAGACAAAAAATAGTTACTAGAGACAAGGAAGGACATTTAATAATGATAAAAGTGTCAATCTAGAAGAATGAACAATCATAAACATATATGCACCTAACAACAGAACTCTAAAGCACATGAGGGAAAACTGCCAAAATTGAAGGGAGAAATAAATAATTCAAGATGGTAATACTTAGAGATTTCAACAGTTGAAGATTTTCCCACCTTCAATATAGAACAAGGCAGAAAAGGAAAAAGACAAACTGAACATCACCATCAGCCAAGTAGATTTAATAAACATTTATAGAACATAATACCCAACAACAGCAGAATACACATTCTTCTCAAAGCACATGTTTCATTCCACATGTTCAGGCACATTCTCAAGGATAACAGATGTTAAGTATTAAAATAAGCCTCAATACATTTAAAAAGAACTGAAACCATATAAAGTACATTCTGTGATCATAATAGAATAAAATGAGAAACCAAAAAGAGAAGGAAATTCACAAATATATTGAAATTCAACAACACATTAAAAATCATCAATGAGTCAAAAGGAATCACAAAAGTCATTAGAAAATACTTTAAGATGAATGAAAATGAAAACATAAGCATATGAAATGCAGCTAAAGCAGTGATTAGAGGAAAATGTATACCTGTAATCACTTATATAAAAAAGAAGAAAAATATCAAATCAATAACCTGACTATCCACCTTAAGAACGTAGAAACATAAGGGCAAACTAAGCCCAAAGCAAGCAGAAGGAAAGAAATATAAAGATTAGAGTAGGAACAAATGAAATAGAGAAGAGAAAAATAATAAAGAAAATTACTCAAATAATATACTGATTATTTGAAAAGATTAACAAAATTTAATAAACTAGACTACAAGTAGACTTACCAAGAAAAAAAGAGAAGACTCAAATTACTAAAATTAGGAAAGAAATAAGAAACATCATTAACAACCTCACAGAAATAAAAAAAGATTAATGTGAACACTATGAATAATTAAAAATTAAATAACCTAGAATAAATGAACAAATTACTAGAAAGATACAAACTGCTGAAACTGAACCAAAGAGAAATTTTAAAAACTGAAAAGATTGAATTAGTATCCAGAAAACTTCCCACAAAGATGGTAAATTCTGCCAAACAAATTAAAGGATAAAAATGATTATAAACCAAGAGCATGTGGGATTCATTCCAAAAATGTGCATTGGTTTAACATATGAGAAAGATCCATCAGTGTAATATTCAATGTTAATAGACTAAAGGAGGAAAAAAAGAAACATATGAATATCGCAACTGACACAGAAAAAGCACTGACACAATCCCAGACTTTTTCATGATAAAAACACTCAACAACCCAGGAATAGAAGGGAACCTTCCTTAAATTGATAAAGGACATCTAGAAAAACCCCACAGTTAAAAATCATACTTAATGGTATAAGACTGAATGCATTTCCCCTAAGATCAGGAATAAGACAAGGAAGCCTACTCTCTCCACTCCTAGTCAGCATTTCACTAGAGGTTCTAGCCAAGCCAGTTAGGCAAAAAAATAGATAAATAAAAGGCCTCCAGACTGAAAAGGAAGAATTAAAGGATGATGTTGTCTCTTTTAGCAGACGACATCATCCTGTAAACAGAAAATCCTAAAGAATCCACACACCAAAAAAGTTAGAACTAATAACGTTCAGCAAGGTTGTAGAATATAAGATCAATAATACAAAAATCAATCATGCTTCTATATACTAGCAATGAACAATCTGAAAATGAAATTAAGAAAAGAACCATTTACAATGGAGCCAAAAAGAATACTTAGGAAATTTTTTTTTTTTTGAGACGGAGTCTCGCTCTGTCACCCAGGCTGGCGTGCAGTGGTACAATCTCAGCTCACTGCAATCTCTGCCTCCCGGGTTCAAGCGATTCTTCTGCCTCAGTCTCCTGAGTAGCTGGGACTACAGGTGCGCTCCACCACGCCCAGCTAATTTTTGTATTTTTAGTAGAGACAGGGTTTCGCCATATTGGCCAGGCTGGTCTCGAACTCCTGGCCTCATGATCCGCCCACCTCAGCCTCCCAAAGTGCTAAAATTACAGGCTTGAGCCACCGCGCCTGGCCAGGAAAAATTTTTAACTAAAGAAGTCTGGGACTTTTACACTGAAAACCAGAAAACCCAGTTGAAAGAAATTAAAGAAAACCTAAATAAATGGAAGAATATCCTTTGTCCATGCATTGGAAGGCATAATATATTGAGATGATAATACTCTCCAAATTGTGTTGAATCTGTAGATCAATCTCTATCAAAATTCTATCTGTGGTTTTTGTTTTGTTTTGTTTTCGCAAAAAATTGACAAGCTGATCTTAAAATGCACATGGAAACACAAGGAACCCAGAATAGCCAATACAATCTTGAAAAAGAACAAAGTTGGAGAGTTCAAATTTTCCAAATTCAAAACTTATTAGAGAACTACAGTAATCAAGACAGTGTGATGCTGGCATAGGGAGACATATATAGAGAAATGGAATAGAATTAACAGTCCAGAAACAGGCCAGGTGCAGTGGCCTGGGCAACATAGCAAGACCCTGTCTCTTCAAAACCTTAGCCAGGCACAGTGGTGCATGCCTGTAGTTGCAGCTACTCAGAAGGCTGGGGCGGGAGGACCATTGAGCCTGGGAGTTCAAAGCTGCAGTGAGCCATGACCATGCCGCCACTACATTCCAGCCTAGGTGACAGCAAAACTCTCTCAAAAAAAAAAAAAAAAAAAAAAGAGAGAGAGAAGGAGTCCAGAAATAAATTATCATATTTATGAGAAATTAATTTCCAACCAAGGTGCCAAGGAAAAAGTATAGTTTTTTTCAACAAATGGTGCTGGGACAACTGGTTATCCACATGCAAAAGAATGAAGGTAAATAACTATTTCACACTAGATACAAAAATTAATTGAAAATAAAATGAATCATAGACTGTAAGAGCTAAAACTACATAACTCTTAAAATAAAGGGAAGTATATCTTCATGACCTCAGATTAGGCAATAGTTTCTTGGATATAACAACAGCACAGGCAACAAAAAAAAATTGATAAATTGAACTTCATCAAAATTAAAAACATGGCTGGGCATGGTGACTCGTGCCTGTAATCCCAACACTTTGGGAGGCCAAGGTGGGAGGATTGCTTGAGCCCAGGAGTTTGAGACCAGCCTGGGCAACATGATGAAACCCCGTCTCTACAAAAAATAAAAAAATTAACAGGTATGGTGGCACATGCCTGTGGTCCCAGCTACTCAGGAGGCTGATGTAGGAGGATTGCTTGAGCACACAAAGATCACAGCTGCAGTAAGCCATGATTGCTCCACTGTACCCCAGCCTGGATGACAGAGTAAGACCCCCAACTCAAAAAAATAAAAATAAAAACTTCAGTGCTGAAAAAGAAAAGAAAGTAAAAAAAACATGGAATCGCAGAAAAAATTTGCAAATCATATAACTTGTATATAAAGAATATACAGAATAAAGAACTATTATAACTCAACAACAAAAAAGAACCCAATTGAAAAACGGACAAAGGACTTGAATAGACATCCATCCAAGAAAGACATACAAATCGCCAACAGCCACATGAAAAGATGTTCAACATCCTTAGCCATCAGGAATTCAAATGAAAACCATGAAATACCACTTCACACTTCACTAGGATGGCTATCATCCAAAAAACAGTAGCAAATGTTGACAAGGATATGGGAAAACTACACCCTAATACATTTCTGGTGGGAATATAAAATGGTACAATAGTTTTGGAAAACCACTTGACCGATTCTCAAAAAGTTAAACATATACTTGTCACATGACCTAGTAGTTACGCTCCCAGGTATAAACCTAACAGAATTAAAACATAAGTTCACACACAAACTTGCACATGAACATTCACAGCAGCACTGTTTGTAACAGTGAAATAGTCGACACAAGCCAAATGGCCACCAACAAATAGATGGATAAATAAAATGTGTTATATTCATTACAAATACTAGTCAGCCATTAAAATGGTTAAAGTAATTATACATGCTACAATATAAATGAAACTTGAAAACATTATGCTGTGAAAGAAACCAGTCACAAAAGGTCACTGATATGGTTTGGCTGAGTCCCCATCCAAATCTCATCTTGAATTGTAGCTCCCATAATCTCCACGTGTCATGGGAGGGACTTGGTGGGAGGTAACCAAATCATGGGGGCGGGTTTTCCTGTGCTGTTCTCATGATAATGAATAAGTCTCACAAAATCTGATGGTTTTACGAAGGGCAGTTCCCCTGCACAACTCTCTCGCCTGCTGCCATGTAAGCCATGCCTTTGCTCCTCCTTCACCTTCCACCTCGATTGTGAGGCCTCTCCAGCCATGTGGAACTGTGAGTCTATTAAACCTCTTTTTCTTTATAAATAACCCAGTGTCGGGCATTTCTTCACAGCAATATGAAAATGGACGAATAAAGTCACAAATTGTATGATTTCCATTATATAAAATGCCCAAAATAGAAAAAGCCTTAAAGATACTAGGTTAGTGGTTACCAGCAACAGGGAGGAGAAGGGAAGTAATGGTAATGGGTTTGTGGTTTCTTTCTGGGGTGATAAAAATATTTGGAATTAGGTAATGATGATTATTGCACAACCTTATAAATAAACTAAAAACCACTGAATTGTACACTTAAAAAGGGTAAATTTTGCAGAATGTGAATTGTATCTCAACACAGTTGTAACAAATATTAATTTTAAATGTATTGGTATTATAGTTTTATTTTTAATCTGTAAATGTTTGGGTTTTATTGATCACGTATGACAGTTATAAGCGTTGGGTGCTTATTCATTTAAGTAACATAGTTAAAATAATTTATAAGTAGTTTGGTTTGGGTCAGTTATCCTATAATTCACAATACAGTTTTGTCAGCTGATTTCTCATCTAGAAGCCCACAACACCCTGCAGCAGTTACTAAACTGTTCTATTACCTCTGATCAACATTAGAGACTAAATTAGCTTAAGGTTGAAAATTGGTTTTCAATAGTGAAATTGGTGGTTGCTTAGTCAGAATCATGAAAATACACATGGACCCTCACTTGGGAGATTGGTGTGACATCAAAATACTTGAATTGGGCATAATATTCTAAAGATACCATCCTGTCATTAACAGGGCATAACAATTTAGAGAGGCCCATAACCTATACTTTTCGGGATAATGCCCGGGACTTGTCAAGACATTGTGATTCCAGTTAGCTGATGCCAACTGAAGGGTTAACAGACAACTGTCAGCATAGTCAGCAACTACAGGAAGTCAAACAACTATCTGTAAAGGTCCAGATAATAGATATTTTAGGCTTTTGGAGCCATACTGCCTCTGTATAGGTAGCTGTGCAACTCTATCACTGGGCATGAAAGCAACCTTAGACCACACATAAGCAATGAGCACGGCTGTGTCCCAGTAAAACTTCATTTACAAAAACAGATGGTAGGCCAGTTTCCTAGCATCCACTCTAGAACACAGCGTCTGCAGCATGCAAGGCGTGGGTGGCTGCATCACCTGTAAGGACACAGAAGAGACTTCAAGTCCACAGATCATGTCTTTGCTTACTGATACACATTTGTGGAAGAAATATCTAGGCCTCGCTTGCATGATAATCTTAATCTGGTAGTGAGGTTGTGAGGTTGTGAGGTTGTAGGGGAGTAGCTAACCCTGACCCACCTCAAGCGTTTCAGCAATTACTGTTATCTACTGAAAAAGCCTAACAGTTGTATATTACCAAATTAACAAATCACAGAGGAACCTCATTGTTTCTTTAATGGCCCTATCATTTTGAGGTAGACTATGAAGACAAATTAAGTGAACTTTATGTCAAAAAGCAAGGAATAAAAATTAAACAAGGCAACTTAAGGGCAAAAAACACAAAGCACGTTACAAAGCCAGAGCAAGGCCAACAGGGTACCAGGAGGTTCTGAAGACCTGGACACCAGCTCCAGTCCAGAAGCCAGGGGACTGAAACAGTAGCTTGCAAAGGACTGTAATCATTCATGGTGCTGGAAGGAAGCAAAAGAGTTAATCATGCAAAACCAGCTTTCTGTAGTTTTAAAATCAGTTCTTTGATTTTCCCAATTTGATTTGAATTCATTTAACACTAAAGCCAGCTGGAATTCCCCAAGCTCAGGCAGCCTTAGAGCTAGGCAGACCCCAGATAAAAAGTTACACTTGCAGGTTTCAACACTCCTACTGGGAGGGGATTATCTGACCAAGGCCAACTTTGTTTATCCTTGTGGTTTAGCAGTCTGATGTAATAAAAAGGAAGAAAGCACATATTTTATGTGCTATCCACAGCCAGTTGTGTTTCTTTTCTTATCAATCCATCCCTTGAGAAATATTCCCTAGACAGTAGTACAACTCTATCATTTGAAGCATCTGTCTGTAGAAGGCTCAGGGCAGAGTTTCTCAAACTGGTGATTCTTAGACAACCTTGGGATGATCTGGGGAAAAGTGCATTTGAGCCCTGCAATCTGCACTTGTGACAACTGTCCTTGCCTGATGCTGACGTGGGTACTCCTAAGACCACAATTTGGGAAACACCTCCCAGTGGTGGCCTAACTCATCTTACCTACATCCTCTCGCTAACACCACTGACCTTGGAATCTAGTGGCTCATCCACGTGCAGAAGGAGGAGCCAACTCATAACTACAATTTTGCCACCAACAGCATATAAATAAATAAGCCATACAGAGAGTTAAGAATTGCCTATAAAAGTACCAAAAATTTAATACCTCTCCCACCAAATTTCTAAAAATTGACTACTTTTTAAATTAGGTGGGCAAACATGGCATTCATTCAACTCTATTGCACATCTGCTGCGTATCAAACATAGTGCAAGGCACTGGGTACTGTATCAGTGAGATCAAAACAAACATGACCCCTAATCTTACCACTGGCCAGGTTTAATTAAAAACTCACCACAGGCACTCTGTAAATCAGGTATATCTGGAGAACAGACATAGCTGTTAGACTGGAATGGAGGGGCACAGAAAGCTCCAGGTAGAATATAACTTTTTTTTTTTTTGAGACAGTGTCTTGCTCTTTTGCTCAGATTGGAGTGCAATGGCATGATACTGGCTCACTGCAACCTCCACCTCCCGAATTCAAGCAATTCTGCTGCCTCAGCCTTCCAAGTAGCTGGGATTACAAGCATGTGCCACCATACCAGACTAATTTTTGTACTTTTAGTAGAGACAGGGTTTCACCACGTTGACCAGGCTCGTCTCGAACTACTGACCTCAAGTGATCCACCCACTTCAGCCTCCCAAAGTGCTGGGATTATAGGCATGAGCCACCATGCCCGGCCCAGCTGGGATATAACTTAAACTCTCGGCCGTGACACCTAGAAATAACCCAGTTAAGAGAAATGCACAACAGCTATCTATCCTGCCCTGTTTCACGCAAAAAGGAGGACAAATCAGGCAGTCAGTCAATATGTTTTAGAGTTCAGAATTAAAATCACACAATAACTCCAGGCCCAAGGCACTAAGGCAGAAAAGGCCTATAAACACTGGAGAACTGAAGACAAGGTTTTAGACCATACTGAAAACTCAAGACTGTCCAATTGATGTCACAAGGCACCAGTGGTTGGGCCTGATTTCTCATCTGTGTGTTCCCATCACCCCATCCCTGTCCAAAGCCATTCAAGGATGCTTATGTTTCTGGGCTGCTGTACATATTTGTGCATGTGTGTTTAAGAGAAAGATAAAGAAAGAGACAGTCAAGGCAGGAAGGCACTGATCCACTGTCTCTGGGTCAATGCAAATGGCCTGACAAGAAAAACTGCCATAGGCTAATGGTTTTTCAGAACATTTTGCAAGGTATGTAACTGGAAATGCCTCTAGCCTTTAGCCACCCACATCTCTCTTCTCATTCTGTCCTTACTCCCTGCTTTTCCTGCTGGGGAGATCCTCTCTTGACCCTAAGATCCTACTAAGAAGGTTGACCTACTTCCACCTGGTCTGCTACCAATTATAGAAGTAAATGGGAACCTGAAGGAAAACATTCC
The DNA here is from genome assembly GCF_028885625.2 of Pongo pygmaeus. Classification (NCBI taxonomy): domain Eukaryota; kingdom Metazoa; phylum Chordata; class Mammalia; order Primates; family Hominidae; genus Pongo; species Pongo pygmaeus. The sequence continues at coordinate 123,268,399 of NC_072382.2, read as the reverse complement.
ATCTGATTTCAGTCTCTAAGGTTAACAGTGAAAGACAACAGAGCAACCTCCCAGTTAGCAAAGGCCTTCAACAGAACCTGAGTCAACAAGGGAAGGAAGGGCACCATCAGGAAAGCAAGCTGGTAGCCTCCCAGAAATAAGAGCCCCACCTGCCCTTGACTGGGCCTGGTTTTTTCCTTTACAACCAGGGTGATAAAGACTGAACTCGATACAATTTCAAGACAAGTCCTGTTAAGCAATCAACTCTGGTTTTAAATGAGCAAGCCCGCCATTTCGGCATCTGGCTCCAACACATCAAATCAAGGGGAAGATTTTCCCAAAGGCTGAGAGTTAAGCTACTTACTGACAGCTGGAAGCTTAATTGCTGCTTTTCTTAGAGCATTAACTCCCACTAGCCAATGACTACACATCCTATTAGCCATGTAAATTAACATGTGTTGAAAAATCTCAAAGAAATCAGCCTAAGTTTAAAGGAAATCAGGCAGTGGCATTAAAGGAAAGAAGCCACTGAGCCACCCTCCCCCTCCATTCTTTGCTCTTTTTTTTTTATTATTATATTTTAAGTTTTAGGGTACATGTGCACAATGTGCAGGTTAGTTACATACGTATACATGTGCCATGCTGGTGTGCTGCACCCATTAACTCGTCATTTAGCATTAGGTATATCTCCTAATGCTATCCCTCCCCCCTCCCCCCACCCCACAACAGTCCCCAGAGTGTGATGTTCCCCTTCCTGTGTCCATGTGTTCTCATTGTTCAATTCCCACCTATGAGTGAGAATATGCGGTGTTTGGTTTTTTGTTCTTGCGATAGTTTACTGAGAATGATGATTTCCAATTTCATCCATGTCCCTACAAAGGACATGAACTCATCCTTTTTTATGACTGTATAGTATTCCATGGTGTATATGTGCCACATTTTCTTAATCCAGTCTATCATTGTTGGACATTTCGGTTGGTTCCAAGTTTTCGCTATTGTGACTGGTAGCCAAGCATCCTTGACAAAGACGTATTTCTTTGAAATTCCAATGAAAAGAACAAAGATCTACCTTAAAGTTCATAGATCTTTGTTCTTTTCATTGGGATTTCAAAGAAATACGTCTTTGTCAAGGATGCTTGGCTACCAGGAAACAAGCAAATTCCTAGAGCCTAGAGCCACTTTAGTGTTTGTCTGAGGCCTCTCCACTCCTCTGACTTCCTAGCACCTGCCAAGCCCTTTGGGAATGTTCGTCAATGTCGTCAATGTTGAGATTCCTTCAGTCAATCTGTCCCAAGCACATCCTTCCAATTCCTGTGTATGCAAACTCACCTGTTCAATCACAGAATGCCAAACTTCACAAAGGAAACTCAAAAGTAGTTTATTCTTTAGTACATTCAACTTACCACCACCTTTGTAGCAAACATGTACTTGTCCCGAAGCTGAAAATCTCTCACTTCCTCAAGGATCACTTCCTGGTTTTCCCGGGACTGGAAGAAATCTGTACTTCGGAAAACGGTGGAGTAGCCAGAGGGTTCATGTCGTTCAATGTAGATGGTATTTGGTTTGTCATAGGGATCAATTCCCCTGGCAGAAAAAAAAAAAAAAAAAAAGGTTGTTATCATTTGCATATTTAATTACTAGAGGCATGGAAGTTTTGCAATGAGGATAATCAACTAGAATTTAGGCCTACCATGGTGTGACCCACAGATGATACTCTCTGTGCCTCAAATATATCCCTTTGGTTACTCCTTGACTCAGGATAGAGGGGACAAATTGCCATTTGTAAAGTGTTTTATGTTGTTTTCAAAGCATCCTGGGTTTAGCTCAAGGCAACCCTGCCCTGCTTGGGAAGAGCAAAAAGTAGTAGTACAAGATAAAATATTTCAAAATTAATAAGCAAGGGACTGCTTTAAGCTATAAGCAAGTTTCTGGTCTCAAGTTACGAATCTCAGAGGAATGAAGGAGAGTTTTCCCAAGGTGCTACATCCTCTGAAGAACATTACTGGAAAAACCACACTATGAACCTCTGAGCCTGATCCTTCCAAGGGACGCTGCCCTGTCTCTGCCCTGTCCCCTGCCAATGTCACGGATCTAGGCAATCTGGAGCTGCCTGTGCATTTCGTCTCCCATGAGGCTCTTCCACAAACTCTTTCTCACCAATACTGATTTCCTTGATGTCCTTCAGAAAGGGAGGGCACCTTTCTCCCACTGTGCTTTTGCAAACACCACACTCCTGTGAGGAGATGCCCTCTGCACACACTCTGATCCCTCCATCCAATTCCTTCTCTCCTCTGTCATCAAGTTCAAGTCTTCATCTTCCAGGAAGCCTTCCTCAGTGCTGTCCTCTCTTCTCCCAACACTAGCAATAATATCCCTCTGCAGCATCCAATTCCAAGCCTTTTATATGAGTTTGAACTCCAAACAAAGGTATAAAACCTCTTTAGTTGGGTGATTTTTTAGAATAAGTCTTATTCCTTTATGCAGTAATGCCTCTTAGACACTGTATTTTATTGTTCACCATTATGTATTTGTCTGAGCTTCCTAGACACAGTATAGATGCCTTGGAAAGCCATGTCTTAGATTTCATTTTACCCTATAGTATTCCTAGCTGAAGAGATACTTTCTGCATTGGATCCGTAGGGCAATTTGAGAAGCTAATCCAAAATGAAAACATAGAATGACCGGGCCAAACTACCTTGGAGAAGAACTTCTGAGCCAGTGTTCCCCCAAGAATCCCCACAGAGCAGCTCAGAGGACAACTTATCTGCTCCAGGTCTCCTAACATTCTCAAGAACACCAACGCCATGGGAACTATTCAGCAAATGGAAAAAATAAATGGAAAAGTCAGGAAGATAGTCTTGTAGTGAGAATACAGAGTGATGACTCAAGGAAAAGCAGAAGGCCTTAGTTAGCTAACTGCCCTTATACAGTTCCATATGCACGATGGCTCTCAGAATAACGAAGGTAATCGTGTCAAATTCCTTCAGAGATATACTGTCAAGAGCATATTCTCCCCTACCCCTCCCAAAAAGGAAGACAAGAAACAGAAAAACAAGAACCTCTTTTGCCAGATGCAGTGGGTCACACCTGTAATCCCAACACTTTGGGAGGCTGAGGCCAGGGTAGGGAGGGGGATCATTTGAACCCAAGAGTTCGAGACCAGCCTGGGCAACATAGTGAGACTCCGCCTCTACAAAAAATAAATTAAAAAAAATTAGCCAGGCACGCTGGCACACACCTGTAGCCCCAGCTACTCAGGAGGCTGAGGTGGGTGGATTGAAGCCTGGAAGTTTGAGCTGGGTGAGCCATGATTGTGCCATTGCACTCCAGCCTGGGCAAGAGAGCAACACCCTGCCCCAAAAAAACAAAGAAAAAAGAGCTTCTTTTTACAATGGGAGCAAGACTTGAGTTTTGCCCTACAATCTGGATTCTTAGGGCAACGGAGAAACCAGCAGCCTTGGTCCTAGTGTGGGAGAACACTATTCTTCATTATCAAATCCTCTGTGTGCATGTGTGGGCGGGTGGTGGCATGTTCTCTTCTTTTCCACAATTAGAAATACTGATTAAAGTACTTCCTCTAGCCAGAGGATATGCAAATTAAAATGAGGCTGCTTGGTATTTTAAAAACGGCAGAGAGGAAGGAACCTTTATTGAGCTATTTTGAGACCCAGCTCACCTCTATTACTCCTTCCTAGCCAAAAGCAGCAGCCAACACCTAGAGATAGAAAGAACTGTGACTTTCATCCCAATTTTCTTCCGTAATCCATATTTGGACCTCCCATTTCTGCAAGCTGCTCCACCTACAAGCTCTCATACTTTGCAATCACTTAGACTTCCAATGTCTTACGCTCACTGACACCTACTTTCTATTGTCTTTGCCCTCATTGAGAAATTCCAGTCCTTGCTCTATCTCTGAGCAGTCACCAGCCTCACCTGGCCTCACCTGAAATCCCTCAATGATACTCCACAGGGTATCTTTGAGTCCCCTCAGCCCCCTCCAGGTCTTCCACTGTTCTGTCTTGCCAATCTCAAGCTCCGGACCATGTAAATTATTAGCTTTCCCACTCCTGCTGCTCCCAACTTGCCAAGCGTTGTTGAACAAATGTATATCATTATTCTGAGAGACTATATTACACTTTCACTTATTATGGGGAAACCTAGGGAGAAAAATCCTGCAAATAGCCTAACATCCCCTAACCGACATGTCATTAGCTTCAATGAGATAAACCAGTCCTTTCTCCCAGGATATCTGTATATCTACATAGAGGCAGAAGGTGCAATATGATTTTAGAACTTAAAATTTCTAAATTGTATGTTCCCTTATCTAGTAATTCTGCTGGTTTGCCCTCTTAATTTATAGTTTCTTAAGCAGATAAAAGAACAATTTTTCCCCTTAAAATTCAAATAAAGCAGAAGAAAGTTCTAATGGTTTTCCTTGAGCAGATGGTGTCCTTGGATGAGACTGTGGTTATAATTTCACTAAGATCCCACAACTTTTGCTCAAGGAAAATAACAAAAGAGTCAGAAACAGCTACCCTCTGTGGAAATATAAACAGAGTCTATGGGTGTCTGATGATGGTCAGCTGTAAGGCTCCTCAACATACCAGCTCCATCCTCTATTACTAAGGAAGCAATACCAACTAAAAGACATTTCACTTTACATGGAGAACTAAAAGAAACAAAGGCAGTATCTACATCTTCTGGGACCATTACACTTAATGAGGACTAAAATTACAAGTAAAAGTCTAAAAACAAACGAAAAACTAGGAGATAGAAATATAAATACACACACATACAATCTATCTCATATCACAGCCAAAGGGCTAATCTCAAATATATAAAGAGCTCCTTGAAATCAATAATGAAAAGACCAATAATCAAATAGAAAACAGGCATGAGGTCAGGCACAGTGGCTCACACCTGTGATCTCAGCACTTTGGGAGGCCGAGGTGGGTGGATCACCTAGGGTTGGGAGTTCGAGACCAGCCTGGCCAACATGGTGAAACTTCGTCTCTACTAAAAATACAAAAATTAGCCAGCCATGGTGGTGGGTGCCTGTAATCCCAACTTCTCAGGAGACTGAGACAGGAGAATCGCTTGAATCCGGGAGGCAGAGGTTGCTGTGAGCCAAGATCAGGCTACTACACTCCAGCCTGGTCATACTTAAACAGACAAACAAACAAATAAATAAAACAAACCATAATCCCAGCACTTTGGAAGGCCAAGGTGGGAGGATTGCTTGAGGCCAGGTGTTTGAGATCAGCCTGGGAAACATAGGGAGAACTCCTTTCTACAAAAAAATTTAAAAATTAGCTAGGCATGGCTGCACATGCCTGTAGTCCTAGCTACTTGAGAGGCTGAGGTGGGAGGATCACTTGAGCCCAAGAGTTTGAAGCTGCTGTAAGCTATGATAGTGTCACTGCACTCCAGCCTGGGTAAAAGAGTGAGACTCTCACTAAAAAATATAAAATAAAAATAAATAAAATTAGCCAGGCGTGGTGGCAGGCACCTGTAATCCCAGCTACTCAGGAGGCTGAGGCAGAGAATTGCTTGAACCCTGGAGGCGGAAGTTGCAGTGAGCCAAGATCACGCCACTGCACTCCAGCCTGGGCAACAGAGCAAGACTCCGTCTCAAAAAAAAAAAAAAATGACCCTTAAGCAGATTAAAAGATGTTCTAACTCATAATAAGGAAAATGCAAATTAAACCAGAGATCATATTTCTTCCCTAACACATTGGCTGTGGAGGGAGACACTATTTTATCTTGTTGAGATGAGTGCAAACTTGACACTTTCTATAGCAAATCTGGCACTCTCTACCAAAGTTACAATTTTAAGGATTTATTCACTGTGGATATATCAGTGCACAAGACTTACAAAAGTCCTTGCCCTTGGGAAGCTTTCATTCTATTGAAGAGAGAAAGACAAATAATAAGCATAATAATAGTATTTTAGAATGTGGTAAAGTGCTCTGCAAAACAGAACAGAACACAGTATAGGAGATTGGGAGTAATAGAGGAGTAGGTGCAATTTTATTTTTATTCATTCATTCATTCATTGAGACAGTTATTATTTATTTATTTATTTATTGAGACAGTGTCTTGGTCTGTCGCCCAGGCTGGAGAGCAGGGATGCAATCTCAGCTCACTGCAACCTCCACCTACCGGGTTCAAGCAATTCTCCTGCCTCAGCCTCCCGAGTAGCTGGGACTACAGGCGCCCGCCACCATGCCCAGCTAATTTTTGTGTTTTTAGTGGAGATGGGGTTTCATCATGTTGGCCAGGCTGGTCTCGAACTCCTGACCTCAAATGGTCCACCCACCTTGGCCTCCCAAGGTGCTGGGATTACAGGCATGAGCCACCGCGCTTGGCCAGGTGCAATTTTAAATAGGATCCTAAGGTGGGCATAAATAAGGTGGGCTTCATTTAGAAGATGTTATTTGAGCAAAGACTGGAATGAAGTAAGGGAGTAAGCAGTAAGTATATCTTGGGTAACAGCATTTTAGGCAGAAAAAACAGCAATTGCAAATATCCTGTTCCCTGTGGTAAGAAGGTATCTGACATTTAATCTGAAAGAAATGACGAAGCATTAAAGGGTTCAAAGCAGAGGAACAAAATGATCTAATTTGTTTGAATAGACTCAAACTGACCACATGCTAAGAATTAATGATAGAAAAACAAGAGTAAAAGCAGGAAGACTAGTTGGGAGACTAATGAGCAATGACACTGGAGGCTGGCAGCAGAAGTGGTACCTGAGTAGAAGATTCTAGATATATACTAAAGGTGGAACCAATAGGATTTCCTGATAGAATGAATGTAAAGCATAAAACAAATGCGGAAATCAACAATGACTCCAAAGATTTTGGCCTGAGCAAATGAGAAAAATTATAGGTGGAGCTGATTTGGGGTGGTGAAGATCAAGAGTCAACTTGCGAGGGGTCAAGTTTGCAATACCTATCAGTCATCCATGTGAGTGAATGGATAGCTGCTAGATAAACCCACTGACCCAGCATACCCACTCCTAGAAATCTGTCCTACACATTTGCCTGCAGACATACAAATTCATATAATTCAAGATCCTATACTACTTTATCACTGTAATAGTAAATTACAATAAGTATATTACTATTTACTTCTAGAAGTACTTCTTGAAGTACAGCCTGTTTATTTCACTCCTCTTCTCAAAAAACTACAGTGGTACCTCATTGCTTTCAGAATGCAGCTCAAATTCCTTTATCAAGCAATGCAGATTCTAATACCAACTTCCCTTTCAAAACTTCACCCAATACACAGTCCAAAATTAAGAGTTCATGTTCTCTACCCAAGCACCACATTGGCCCATCCCTGTGCCTTTGGCCACTTTGTTCCTCTGCCTGGAATTCCTGTCCTCCACACCTCCACACAGGGACATCCTACCTATTGTGCACATCCTGGATCAAGGGCCACCTCCTCTACAAAGCTGTTTATGATCCTCCCATCTGGAAGGATAAATCCTCTCTCTAGCTTCTCATACTATGTCTGTTACCTCTGTGCCTCTTTCACAATGTGTGTTATGTATCTGAACTGTCTTTCCTTACCTCTCCTTAATAACTATATCCATAAATTATTCAACTTCTTATCCCCTTAAGCATCTAGTAGATTTTATATTTAACAGACATTCAAGAAAATGTTACGAACAAATGCAGAATTTTTTTTTTTTTTGAGACAGAGCCTCACTGTATCTCCCAGACTGGAGTGCAGTGATGCGGTCTCGGCTCACTGCAACCTCTGCCTCCCGGGTTGAAGTGGTTTTCTTGCCTCAGCCTCCCAAGTAGCTGGGATTATAGGCACATACCATCATGCTCGGCTAATTTTTGTATTTTTAGTAGAGACAGAGTTTGACCATGTTGGCCAGGCTGGTCTTGAACTCCCGACCTCGGGTGATCTGCCCACCTCAGCCTCCCAAAGTGCTGGGATTACAGGCGTGAGCCACTGTGCCCAGCGAAATGCATGAATTTTATATAGAGAAAAAACTCCCACTTCTAATATGATGCTCTAAAAATGAAACTCTACAAACATGCAAGGGCCTCAAGATTCCCCTGGGTTCCCTGATTGATTGAAAAATGCAAAAGCTCTACCACTCCTCTCATAAATAACCTTACTTTCTCCTCCCCTCCACTCTCTTCCCCATTGAGATCATTGTATTTGCACTTACAGCTCTAATTCTCAGATCTGGAAAAACGTATTTCCTGAACAAATGCTTGACATTTCAGGGGAGGGCAGGTTTGTCCACCATGAAGGAGCTAGAACTGGAGAAAGGAGGTCATGTACATCAAGATTTCTTAGATGACACAACTTACCAAGAAAAGGACTTGACATGTTCCTGAATCATGATCCAGGTCTGGCCAAAGTCATCTGACTTCCACAGCTGCAAAGACAAGTGGTCATGATGCAAGAGGCATGTATAATACAACCTGAATGGCATCACCATCAAACACCCGCTGAAATCCCACCTTCCATGACACGCTGTCTGTGAAGGCAGGCACTGAGACTGCCAAAGCCAGCTCAGTTGCTCCAAAAGGAAACAAGGGCAAGAAAGGAAAGACAACTGTGTACCTATGTGTTCTCTCAATAGCAACTGGAAGGAAAAATGAGTAGGACTTGCCTTCCATTTACAAATTACCAAAAATTATATTTCACTCAAGACTAGCCTCTAGGTAATGGTAAAAACCAAAGGATGATTATACTCAGCACTTTTCAACGAAGAAACAGAGTCCTTAAAAACCTTTCACAGATAGCAGCATTATTCACAACAGCTAAAATGTGGAAGCAATCCAAGTGTCCATGAGGGATAAGCAAATAAGCAAAATGTGGTCTATGCATACAATGGAATATTATTCAGCCTTAAAAAGAAAAAAATTGACACATGCTACAATATGGATTAATCTTAAGGACATTCTGCTAAGTGAAATAAGTCTATCACAAAGGGACAAATAGTATATAATTCCACTTAGGAGGTACCTAGAGTAGGCAAAAGCATAGAGACAGAAAGTACAATGGTGGTTGCCAGGGGCTGGGGGCAGAGAGGCATTATTTAATGGGTGTAGCGTTTCAGTCTTGCAAGATGAAGTGTTCTAGAGATGGATGGTGGTGATGGCTGCCAAACAATATGAATATACTCAATATCACTAAACTGCATGCTTAAAAGGGTCAAGACAGCAAATTGTACGTTATGAGTATTTTAACACAAAAAAAAAAAAGAGGAAGGAAACAACAGTAACGGGCCCTGATAATTAAAGATCAATGCAGAGGACACCAGCTAAGTACAGAGCCCCACAGAGAACCAATTGAATACACGGCTGTGGCAATGAGGAATTAACTTGCTGATCTTTGCCAAAGCCCCTCAACTTCCACAGATGGAATCTGAGGGTTCCTCTGGCCCTAGCAACCATGTATTAAGAAGCAAGAGACCCAAAATAACAATAATTCCCCCTCCACTGGTAAACTGACCCAGCCCATACTTAGGTTACTCCCTAAGGCAAGCAAAGGTAAACAGATCTGTGTTTTGGTTAAACAACCTGCAAAGAAATGTTCCAAGGTTTCTCTGAGCAAAAACACTCAGGGCTCACTGTAAATCCAATCATACAGGATCTACAAGTTTCACAGATTTTTGCCAAACCAATATCCTTGACTTGGCAAGCTTCAACCTTGAGATATAAATCTTACTCAGGCTCTTTCCTCATCTCTCAGATTTCCTTCAAAGCTGGGTTGAAGGAGGAAAATACACACATTTATATGATACACATGCACGCACTCGAAGGAAGACTATTACTGTTAGTGGTAACTTCAAATAAATGGGAGGCAAAAGCAGTGTTTAAGGTGGAGGATGGGGAAAGCAGAACAGAAATTCATCAAGAGGTCCCAGAAGAGCTCAGATTCCAGCTTTCTCTACCTGGCTCTCTCTCTGATTAAATTCCAGAGCCTCAATTTACCCCAAGGGCTAACAAAGGTGCAACTGCATGGAGAAGGGCACGATGTTTAACTCACAGGACCTGCCAAGTGCTGGGTGCTGATGGCTGGCTGGGCTGCCAACTGAGAGTGCCAGGAGGAGATATTTTTCTTGAGCCCTGGTAAGTGAAATAGTAGCTACAAAGGCTAGGCCTGAGAGAGAAGGAGGGAGAGGCAGGAGGCGAGGTCACTCAAAGGACACACAATCCACACAGGCAGAGGAGAAAACTAGAGGAGCCCCATGCAACTGGGTTCCGAAAGCTCTCTTACCTGCTTGTTGGGGTGGGATCTGTCGAAGCCCAAGAGAAGGTTGGAGGCCTTACTGTGTAGGAGGAGATCAGCTGCCCGAAATGGGATGGAAAAGCCTTGAAGAGTGTTGCAGAAGTCAAACGTGATCCAGAGGTACTGGGCATAAGCGTCTGCAAAGATGTACTGCAAGGGAAAACAGGTAAGTTCAGAGCAGGCCCTGTCCAGAGCTGCCCAACGCTCCCCTAAATCATGTGCGAGTCCACGCAAGTACACACATGTGCAGGGGCCAACTGGCACCAACAAGGCACCACAGCCTTACAGGGCTTCCCCAATGGCTTTCTCCCCATCTCTTGGCAATAAAAAGACACTGGCACACTCCAAACAAGGCTCAGCAAAAGAGGAAGCCTGGAGATGGACTGGGATGAAGCTACAAGATGGGCTTGTTTAACCAGGTAATGAAGTTGGCCTTTCTGTTTTTTCCTTTCAATGGAATCAGCAATTCCCACTCCCTAGTAGGTCACTCAGTCACAATCAGAGGGTAGTTACTGGCATCTGGGACAGAGACGCCCTACTTTTCAGATTGGCTAACACAGATGGGATGGTTGAGTCTCCCTGCATCCTCCAAGCAGCTATGGGACATGGCTTTCCAGGAAAAGCACTAAAATCACTTCCATCTAAGAAGATAAGCTTCTCCTTCTTGCTGCTATGCCAGGTGACCGGCAGCTCTGGGGACCAGGCTGCCACTGTGGCTGGCAGGCTCACTCTGGGGCAAAGCAGTAAGTAGCTCTGTTGAGCACGGGCCTCATCCTACTTAGCTTCTGTGTGGATGAGTGAATCTGAACAATTTAGGCTGGATAGTGGCTGTGGCTGAAAGAGTTCCCTGGGGAGAAGGATCCAGGCAATTCAACCTAACACATGTGTGCTGCATTTCCACCATGGACCAGACGCTCAGGAGCTGCCACAAAAACCCAAGATGCCTTCCCTCAAGTAGCTCAGAATCTAACATGGGAGACAGACATGTCCAGGGCTAACCATCAGTCAAGAGAAAGTGAGGCTGAATGAGAAGCCATGACCAGAGTCCTATGAGTGCCTCTCCAGGCTGAGAGATGAGAAATGATTCCATGGAAGAGGTGGGCCTCGAAGGGCAGGTGAGACTCCCGCATGGAAAGAACATTCCACGTGTAGGGCAGTGTGGGTTTGGGTACAAAGTGGGAAAAGAGATACAGCATGGGTTTGACGAGTGTCTTGTTTATTTGAGACAGGGTCTCACTCTGTTGCCCAGGCTGGAGTGCAGTGGCACAATCATGGCTCAGTGCAGCCTTGACCTCCCCAGGCTCAGGCGGTCATCTCACCTCAGCCTCCCAGGTAGTTGGGACTACAGGTGTGTGCCATCACACCCAGCTAACTTTTTGTATTTTTTGTAGAAACAGAATCTCACCGCCGGGCACAGTGGCTCACGGCTGTAATCCCAGCACTTTGGGAGGCCGAGGCAGGGGGATCACGAGGTCAGGAGATCAAGACCATCCTGGCTAACATGGTGAAAACCCATCTCTACTAAAAATACAAAAAATTAGCCAGGCGTGGTGGTGGGTGCCTGTAATCCCAGCTACTCGGGAGGCTGAGGCAGGAGAATGGCATGAACCCGGGAAGCGGAGCTTGCAGTGAGCCGAGATCATGCCACCACACTCCAGCCTGGGTGACAGAGCGAGACTCTGTCTCAAAAAAAAAAAAAAAAGAAAGAAACAGAGTCTCGCCATGTTGCCCAGGCTGGTCTCAAACTCCTGAGCTCAAGCCATCAGCCTGCCTCAGCCTCCTAAAGTGCTGGGATTACAGGCAAGAGCCACTGCACCCAGCGACAGTCTTGAGGGCCTGAGAGAAATAACCAGAAAACAAGGCTGGGAAGCACAGATGATGTAAGGCCTCACATGCACACCTGGCAAGACCCAGAGGCCGGTCCCTGCTCCTGGAAAAATGAGGAAGGCTCAGGAGATTATGAATCAGAAACCAGAGCAACAGGGACCTAGTTCTACCCACAGCCAGTCATTGACATCCTAGAAGTCAAGCAATCCTGCAGGATAAACCCAAGGACACTTTCTCTAATGGACTCCACCTGACCCAGATCAATCTCCAGCTCTGAAACCTTTCAGCGCCACAGCCTCGGTGTGGACCAGCACTTTGCACTTGTCTCATGCTGCTTTCAGATGTGCTCACTCCTTTTCATTTGCACTCTCTCCCCAAATCCAGACCATAAACTTCCCAGGGACATATTTTGTGGATTCGCTCTCTCATGTTTCCTCCCCAGCATCTCAGGTAAATCTCTAAACTCTGTAGAAGCCTCATTAAATCGAACCGGAAAAGGTAGTAAATGTTTTGAAAGCAAAAACTACAATAAAATGCAATGTTATAAAAAACGATTATGATTCTAAGAGGATCATCATAATTTTTGGCATAAAAGTATTCCCCAGAAATAACATAGTCCATCTTCCTGCTCCCAAACCACCTAGGTTATTGGGGAAGGAAGCATTCTCAGTTTGAAAAGATTTCCCCAGAAATCTGTTCCATGGCTTCCTGCAGTCTCACACTGGAGAATCCAAAAATCATGCACCTCGTCATAGAACGTATTATTGTCCATGGTAATAGCTAAACGTTTTCAAGAGCACTTCCTATATGCCAGGCACTGAGCTAAAAGTTTGGCATGCCCTATCTCATTCAGGGTTCACAGTGACTCAGTGCTTTGGATATTACCGTTATACACTCTTTTAATAATGAGGACACTGAGACTGAGAGTAGTTTACTGCCCAATGTGACGCAGCACTAGGCAGCATTGACGTCAATATCTGACTGGTTCACATGTTCACATCTCACCTCTTAACAGCTCTTTTAACAAAAAGGCACCATTTCCTGAACTTCATTCATAGGTCTTACCTTGTACCATTTAACTCATTTGTGTGCCTTTTCTCCTAATCCACAGCACCCTCTCATTTCACCTCTCCATCCCCGGCCCCTCATCATCTCAGGCCTTGATTCTCCTCTGCTGGCTCCTTGGTCCTCCCCACTCCCTACGCTCATATAACCTCATTCTTTTTCCATCCTTTGCTGCTCACCTTGGCTTATCCTTTCACAAAGCTTCAACTACCACCCTTAAGAACAAGCATGGGGCCGGGCGGGGTGGCTCACACCTGTAATCCCACCACTTTGGGAGGCCAAGGTGGGCAGATCACTTCAGGTCAGGGGTTCAAGACCAGCCTGGCCAGCATGGCAAAACCTCATCTCTACTAAAAATACAAAAAATTAGCTGGGCATGGTGGTGTGCACCTGTAATTCCAGCTACTCAGGAGGCTGAGGTGCAAGAATCGCTTGAACCTGGGAGGCAGAGGTTGCAATGAGCCGACATCACACCACTGCACTCCAGCCTGGGTGATGGAGTGAGACTCTGTCTCAAAAACAAAAGAAGAAGCATGGCATGACTTTCAAATCTACAGTCTAACCCTCACTTCTTACAGAGATTCCATTTTTGTTTACCTTCTCACCATCTCCACTTTTGATGGGCCAAGATATTTTACTATACACAAAACTTGAGTTCTTCAAAACTTTCCCAACAAAACCCAATTCTCCCTCCCCACGTCCCAAGTCCCCTGCCTGCTATGCCTTCTCGCAGCCCCACTACTCATAAGCAGAGATGGGTTTTTACTCCAGTCCCTCCCTTTGGCCCTCACTCTCTATCAGCCACCAAACCTGTTTTGTTTTCCTTTCAAATCTTTCTCAAAATATGTGCCTTCCTTTTTCCTCTCAGTGCTATTGGCATGGCCCACGTCTTCACTAGAGACTAAACAAACTGGAGGCAGGCAATGGGTTTTCTTCATCCTCATGTCTTCCAGGGCCTAAATGAAATACTTAGAGGGTGATACTAGGTTTGATTGAGCAACTGAGCAACTTCATGCCTACACTGACACAATAGTTCCCTTTCTAGACTCTTCTCTAATCTTTCCCTGCTAAAAGGGAAAGTCAGGAATATTGCCAGAAGACACATTTCCCTAAAGGACACTATTCATTTACACCCACCCCTACTCAAATATTCTTTCCTAGCTCTCTTCAGTCCTCAAAGCAAAAGACAATCTCCATCTTCAGACAGGGGCCTGTTTGACATTGCACAGCAGCTCAATACAAACTCTCCACCACCGAGAAGTGAATCTCCTCGCTGTCCTGCACAGAAACCACATTTTGGCACTTTGCAGTCTCTGCTGATGCCCTTCTCCTGCTTAAGGGCTCCTGCCAGCTCTGCTCTACTTACTGGGGTCACATGCCCATCCTTGAAGCTCATATCTAATCCTAAGTACCCCATGAAGACTTGACTTCTATGATCCAACCTCATTTGATTCCCCTAGCTCTATTATTTGTAGGTTACATTCATCACTTGAGCACACGGTACCTCATGCTGTGATACAAAGGGTCAGATATGTACATGTTAGGAAGACACAGTATTTCACCCTGGCTTTTAAGTCTCTGTGCTGCCTGGCTGTCAAGTTTACTGGAGGCCAAACCTACAGACTGACCAAGAGCTGACCTACAAGGTGCTTCCCAAACTATGCAATTTCAGAACCGCCTTTGTGTACCCCAGTCTCTCCAACCCTGTTTGCAGTAACTTAATATTCCAGAGGAGCTTCCTCCTTTGGTTAAAAGCTGTGTTTCCTCTGAAAATACAAATACCTCTGGAAAGAAAACAAACTAAGCTATAGAATGTATCCACAGTCTATTAGCATAAGTGACTTTCTCCAGTTTCAAGTGGAGAAACCAAGAGTACAACGAGAGGAGGAAGGACAGAGAAGGCAATGAAGGAACATCCCTCTAAAAGGTAGGAATGAAATTTTACCTAGGACCAACCTCTGCCTGGAAAAAGGCAGGACTGGCTCTTGCTTCTGCTGAGGCTGAGGCTGTGAGGCCTAACAGTACATTCAGTAGCCTTTTTAAAAAAGCCCCAGATATGCAGTGGCGCTGGCCCGTAGTCACAGCTACCAGGAAGGCTGAGACAGGAAGATCACCTGAGCCCTGGAATTTGAGGTTACAGTGAGCTATGATTGTGCCCAGGCTGTATGGCAGTGCAAGACCCGTGTCTCTATTTTTTAAAAATTATTAAGTAAGCAAATAACAGCGCCAAACATATTTCAATTCTGTCTGACCAATCTCAGGGGCCCCACAATGTTGGTGGAACTGCCATGTGGCAAGCACTGCACAATGGTTCAGGGCAGCACACAGGAGACCAAGAAGGAAGTGGGACTGCTGGCTAATGCAAAAATAGACCCAAAACTCACATGGGCCCACAAGCACCATCTCCATCACAAGGCAAAGCCTTCGGACTGGAGCTGGATGCCGCGCTAGCACCTTCTCTCCCCTTCCACAGGCACTCATGCTCCTGGACATCCACGCTGCCCTTTCCTGACATCTTAACCTTTCCGAGCAGCTGCTAACACTCATTTCAACCATTTCAAATGCTCCTTGGCAGCTCACATTTTCACCTGGGTGATCTGCCTAGGCGGAGCGCCCTGCTGTTGACAGCAAGGCACCCAGCTTCTGTGATTTTTCTCAGGAAGTGGTAGGTCTGGTGGGGCAATTTGCCTTCCAGGGGACAAAGGCAAAAGTAACAGAAGCAATCATCACGTTAAGAGTCATCATTTCCTTCCTGAGAGTCTGGTGGGGTGGTGAGGAGCAGCCTTCTCTGGGGAATTAGAAACTATCTACAGAGAATGCTGCCCCCCCAACCTACTCAGCCTGTTCGAGGCCTGAGGTCCAACTGTCAACAAATTCTCCAAGAAGGCAGCCTTTTTTCTCCTGACTTCTCCATCCCCACCAACTCCAAAGAATATCCACCCATGAGAATCTAAGACACACCACTCACAGGTACACAGCACTTGGGCTGCAAACATGTCACCCCCATTCCACTGTGCAGCACCTAAACTCCTTTACTGCAATCACCCTCCAGTTTCCCCTTGCTCTTGCCCCAAACACCACGGCCCCTGCTCTGCTCCTTCTCCAGATCCAGTGCTTCCAAAGCCCCAGTCCTCTGCCTGCACCAACCCTCCTCCTCCAAGTCCAAAACATCATCTGTCCTGTCTTCTGACTCTTCAGACTTGTGGCCTTAGCAGTTGCTCACCACAACCCACAACAAGCAGAAAGGAAGTCGGAACCCACCTATAGGCATCTGTGTACTATGGAAGAAGCTGGGGAACAACAGATGGAGCCTGCCTATAGACATCTGTGCACTAGGGGAGGAGCTGGGGAGGAGGAGATGGAGCCTGCCTATACACATCTGTGCACTAGGGGAGGAGCTGGGGAAGAAGAGATGGAGCCTGCCTACAGACATCTGTGCTCTAGGGGAGGAGCTGGGAAGGAGATGGAGCCTGCCTATAGACATCTGTGCACTAGGGGAGAAGCTGGGGAAGAAGAGATGGAGCCTGCCTATACACATCTGTGCACTAGGGGAGGAGCTGGGGAGGAGGAGATGGAGCCTGCCTATAGACATCTGTGCTCTAGGGGAGGGGCTGGGGAAGAAGAGATGGAGCCTGCCTATAGACATCTGTGCTCTAGGGGAGGAGCTGGGGAGGAGGAGATGGAGCCTGCCTATAGACATCTGTGCACTAGGGGAGGAGCTGAGGAAGAAGAGATGGAGCCTGCCTGTAGACATCTGTGCTCTAGGGGAGAAGCTGGGGAAGAAGAGATGGAGCCTGCCTATAGACATCTGTGCTCTAGGGGAGGAGCTGGAGAGGAGGAGATGGAGCCTGCCTATAGACATCCGTGCACTAGGGGAGAAGCTGGGGAAGAAGAGATGGAGCCTGCCTATAGACATCTGTGCTCTAGGGGAGGAGCTGGGGAGGAGGAGATGGAGCCTGCCTATAGACATCCATGCACCACGGCAGGAGGTGAGGAGGAGGAGGAGATGAAGCTGAAACGATTCCAGAGGGACAACAAGGCATTTTCGAGGCCACAACCTCTGCAAGAGTGAGCTCTGAGACAATGTGTAAATATAGTAATCGTCATCACCATCAGGTAAGTACAACTTAATAAATTGAGAAATCCAGGTGTTATTAGCTTGTTGCAAAAGAAATTCTGGTTTTTACCATTACTTATGATAATATTTGATTAGTTTTTTTTCAAATTTAATTATTTAAATAGACATACTATTATATGTATTTATCGTGTAGAACATAATGTTTAAAAACATACATACATTGTTTAATGGTTAAATCTGGCTAATTAACAAATGCTTTCCCTCTCATAGTTATTTTTGTGTGAGAACACAAAATCCACTCTGCATTTCCAAGCGTACAACACATCAGCAGGTGTAATTTGATTCTTGAGAGGCGGGGCACATATGGATCCATCCACAGAAGAGGCAGCTATGAGCTGGACCCTGGGCAGGGCTCCTCACCTCATGGAGAAGCCAAAGGCAAGGCAAGCAGCACGGCCCACCCCCCTCTGGGAGTCCCGGGGGCCAGGACTCCGGGCCACACTGTGCAGTGGGGCAGAGGGGCACAAAGGCTGGCTGACCCGTCTATGGGGCCAATTCCCTCCAACACCTTCTCCTTGCTTTTCATCTCAGAGGGAAAACTTACTCTGTCACCCTGGAGTTAGGTAAGAAAGCGAAGTTTGCTCCTAACTGCCACTCTACTCTGAGATCATCAGGCAGAGCTGATATTTTAACAAGTATGTACCAGTAATAACCATTCCAGTTGTTAAAAAACAACTGCTCTGTACCAGCTGGTCAACAGCCGCTGCCCTGAAACCCTTAAGTGGCCCTTCCTAAGCCTACCCCACGACATTTCCCATGGCCTGTTCCCTTCCCCAGGATCTGCCTGAAATTCAGCAACTCAAAAGTTAATGCATGGCCCAGCAGGGCACGTCCAGGACCCAGTCTCCTCCAGATAGGATTTGTTCTGATTGGTCAGTGCCCAAGCCACACCAGTCACTAAATATTTTGAATGCAGCCCCTGCTAAGAGACCTCAAGCAACCTGAGAAGCCAGCACTAGGGACTGGAAGGAGGACCCTGTAGATCTTGCTTGCTTGTTCCTTTCTGGAGCAGAAAGCTTTTGCTACTAGAACGTTTCTCTTAGTTTTTCTACTAAGGGTCTTTCCGTAGAATATCTGGCCTGGAAACAAACAAGGTAACCCAAGAGTGGGGAAGAAAGCAATGAAATACAACTCTCCGAGCTAAGAGCTACCCAACCGTCAGGAAAGCCTTGCCGGCTGCCCGGCTGCCCGGTTCCTGCCCTCCCGCCTCTACCTCCCTGGGGGCCCAGGGTCAACGCTTCCTCAAATCAAATTGCCTAACTGAAGAAACAAAGCCCCCAGGGCCAGCCAGCTGGGAAAACAAAGCAGGAGGCATAGCAATATCTGCTGCCTTGGTTTTCTTTTCCATATCGGTACAGGTTCAGAGGCCGAGGGACAGAGGGGTGCACCAACACACGCACGCAGCTACCCACGTGCACACAAGCACGCACACGCACGCAGGTACCCACGTGCACACAAGCATGCACACGCACGCAGGTACCCACACACGCACATGGGTACCAATGCATGCACACAGGTATCCCCACACACACACAAGCACACACACAGGTACCCATACGTGCATAAGCACCCACACGCAGGTACCCACACACACACAAGTACCTACACGCACACAAGCACACACACAAAGGTCCTCACACACACACAAGCATGCACATCCACACAAGTACCCATAGCACACAAGCACACACACACAGTTACCCACATGCACACAAGCACACACACACAGGTACCCACAGGCACACAGGTACTCACATGCACACAAGCACGTACATGCACACACACACATACAAGCACGCATAAGCACGCAAGCAGACACACTGATAGTGTCCTAGAAAACATGAATTAGACTGCAAGGTTATTCTCAGTGTACCTGGGAAACATTTTTGCCATCTGCGAGTCGGGCAAGGTATTATAATATTTGGCTGATTTTCTGTGGTTTAACCTGCCATTGTTTGTCTAGAAATCCTGCCTGACCAGTACTTGGCCTGCCTGATTGTGCAGAGACCCACCCTGAGAACAGCAGTCTGTCACAGACGCCCAGGTTAGCACAAAAACTCACTGGCCATCAGTCATGCTACAAAGATCACAGAGAGCGCCATCTCCTAGCACCCCCTTAAGTGCAGCAATCTTTCCAAAACCTAGTCCCATTAAGTCAGGACAGGAGGGATGGCCGCTTCCTTACCCGCTTGTTGTCCGCAGGGCTGTGGTAGAACTGGGCAATCACAGCTTCACTCCTATTTCCCACGCCAAAGTTTAACTTGTCTGAAATTTTCTTGAATGATTTTCCATAGTCATAAGACACGTACACCTGGAATATACAGAAAAGGAGAAGAAAAAGAAAGAGTTGGTGAGAAACTGGCAGAAAGATCTCTTTCTTTTTTTTTTTTTTTTTTTTTGGAGACAAGAGTTTCACTCTTTTTGCCCAGGCTGGAGTGCAATGGCGCGATCTCGGCTCACTGCAACCTCTGCCTCCCGGGTTCAAGCGATTCTCTTGCCTCAGCCTCCCAAGTAGCTGGGATTACAGGCACCTGCCACCACGTCCAGCTATTTTTTTTTTTGTATTTTTAATAGAGACGGGGTTTCACCATGTTGGCCAGGATGGTCTCGATCTCTTGACCTTGTGATCTGCCTGCCTCGGCCTCCCAAAGTGCTGGGATTACAGGCGTGAGCCACTGTGCCCAGCCAGAAAGATCTCTTTCAAACATCCCATCCTGGATCCTGAACATGGCTCCCATTAGGTGCCTGATAGGAAATGACAGATGTTACCAGATAACACACAAAGGTGAGGCAAGGCACCTCTATGTCTGTCCCCAAGCATGTGGGGGCAGAAAGCATGGGACCCCTGCAGTCCCCACTGCCTGGAATACACAATCCTCTTTTTTGAGGCCAAGGCAAGTCCCTGGAGCAGGAGACGAATGATAGAAACAGTAATAACCTCCTCACCAGGGCTGAGTTAAGTGTTTAACAAATTACATCCAGAGGAGGGAGAATGTGGCTAGCTGAGGGGAATGGAACGGAGGATTTGTTTTGCCATCTGTTGAACGGTGCCCAAAACGTATCTAATTCTTCATTCTTCTGCTGGGAAGTTCTGTTTGTACAGCATTCCACACAAAAGAGAAGAAAACCCTCATGGGTCTCTACCGTGTAGCCCGAGATGGAAATGAAAGAGTGCTGAGTGACGTGAAAATACTGGGAGCAGAATCCCTTCACCAGCACTAGTGTTTTATGACTCTGTAGGATGGGAGATGGTAACAGCAGCAGAATCCATGAGGGTGCCAATCGTATTTGCTTCTCTACTGTACCCCAGTTTCTGGCTATGCAGTAATCACAGTGACAAACATAAGAATGTTTGTCATTCCCCGAGTGCTCACTATGTGAAGATAAAGTACCAACCTCTTCAAATGAATGAGCTCAGGTAACTCACAACAGCCCTGCATGGCAATGCAATTATTAAAATTGTTTTACAGATAAGACATCAGGGGTTCATGAGGTTAGTCCCCTGCCAAAGTAACACAGAAAGTAAGTAGCAGAGTGGAATTCTGACCTAAGCTGCCTGCCTCCAAAGCCAGAGATCTCAAGGCCATTATCACCACAGGTAACAAATAGGAGAATGAAAGTCTCAGATGTTTCGTACCTACCTGTGAGATGTGAAATAATTAATATAATCACTGGGTTAAAAACAAGCCTGATAGGTGAATATGTTAATAATAACTTAGTTATTTTTCAAATGATTCATGGAAAAGGGGATTAGGATGAGCATTAAAGAAAAATGAGGCCAGGCTCACGCCTGTAACCCCAACACTTTGGGAAACTGAGGTGGGAGGATGGCTTGAGGCCAGGAGTTTGAGACCAGCCTGGGCAACGGAGTGAGACCCTATATCTACAGAAAATATAAAAATGAGCCTGGCTTGGTGGTTTGAGCCTATAGTCCCAGTTAGTTGGGAAGCTGAGGTGGGAAGATCACTTAAGCCCAGGAGTTTCAGGCTGCAGTGAGCCATGATCACACCGTTGCACTCCAGCCTGGGTGACAGAGCGAGGAAGGAAGGTAGGGAGGGAGGAAGCGAGGAAGGAAGGAAGGGAGGGAGGAAGCGAGGAAGGAAGGAAGGGAGGGAGGAAGCGAGGAAGGAAGGAAGGGAGGGAGGAAGCGAGGAAGGGAGGAAAGGAGGGAGGAAGGGAGGAAGGAAGGGAGGGAGGGAGGGAGGGAGGAAGGAAGGATGGGAGGGAGGGAAGGGAAGGGAGGGAGGAGAAGGGAGGGAGAGAGGGAGGAAGGGAGGGAGGGAAGGGCAGGTGAATTCAAAGTGGAGCAGGGTGTATTCCAATCCTTGCTTGTCTGAGTCATCAGCAAACACGTTTTGAGGGTTCCATGTGAGCCAGGTATTGTCTAGACACCAGACAGACAAAGACTAATAAAAGACATAGTCTTTAGACACGATGGGCATGTAAACATGTAAATGTCTGCAAACAATGCCCTATGTAAACACAAGGTATGTAGAAAGGGAACAGAGAGCACATGCAGGTCTTTAATAATTACTAGATGTTAAGGTTAGAAGAGGCCAAGACAGAGCCTCTGCCTTTATCTGGGTCACAGTCGAAGAAGCTATTAGAACACACAGTATGTGTTCCCAACTACCAGATACACAGTAAGGGGCTGCCACAAAAGCAGCTTCAGAAATTGTGCAGGCTGAGAGTTCACAGATAATCTGAGTGGGTAAAATGATGAAGTAGCACTTTCTCACTTCTATTCTGCTGGCCAAGAACGGACATTAGTGTCCTGGTTAGGTTCAAACATCACATGGAGCAAAATAATGGCTTCTCAGGAAGGAAACTAAGGTCTCTTCCAGCTCTGACATCCCATAATTTGATAACCCCCTATGTATTTCTTCAGGGGCACAAAGGTGATAGTTTACATTAAGGTAGCATTTTTCAGTATGCAATACTCCTTTACAAACATTCTCTCTCTTCATCTGAAAAACCGGAGTTAGTCTCACCTTTGTCTCTTTCAGTGTACCTGGGGCATAGCAGGTACTCAACAAAGATTTCTAGGATGAATAAATATCATTATAAACCAAAGAGCAAGTAAACAAATGTGATAAATAAATGAACAGAAAAGAATGAACTGAATGAATCAGTGAGTCACTAAGAGATTTCCATTTAAGAGATAAACAAAAACTAAGATTCCCAGAAGTGAATGGCTAGCTCCGGGTCATACCGCTAGTAAGAGACAAAACTATGACAGTTTCTTCCGATTCCACGTCCAGTTGTCTCTCTACTCCAACAAGTTACCTCTAGGAGAATGTTCTCTTCTCCATCTTAATGTTTCTCTGCTAAGTAGGAAGGTCTTATACCAAGTCCACAGGCCAAGCACTGGAAGGAGCGCTGGCCGGCAGAGAGAAAAGACCCACATTAACCAAGTAGGGAGCCTTCCTGAGATTCTCAGCCATGCCGCTGCCATCGTGCACACGGAGGTAAAACCACCTTCACTATCAAAGAGCTCTTCCCTAATTCTCACCTACAAACAAAATCCATCTCTTTGGGTCTTCTACTTAATAGAGGTGAAAAGCAAGTATGTAACAGTCCGTCCTATGCCTGAAGGCCATCATGAACTGCTCATCAACTTTCCTTCCCTTGGCCAGGCTGAAAAATTCCAACATGACATTTTTATCCTGCCTTCACAATTGTTATTTCTTTCTCTTTTTTTGACGAGACAGGCTCTTGCTCTATTACTCAGGCTGGAGCGCAATGGCACAAGCACAGCTCACTTCAGCCTTGACCTCCCGGGGTCAAGCAATCCTCCCAGGGTCAAGCGATCCTCCCACCTCAGCCTCCTGCGTAGCTGGGATTACAGGCAGGCGCCACCACGCCCAGCTAATTTTTTGTATTTTTTTTTTAGAGATGGGGTTTCCTAGGCTGGTCTCCAACTCCTGAGCTCAAGCAATCTGCCCACCTCAGCTTTCCAAAGTGCCAGGATTACAAGCATGAGCCTCCACGCCCAGTCCTTAATTCTTATTTCTATTTAATTAGCATAGACTATAAGCTCCATAGAACAGGGACAATGCTTAAAGCTGGTGCACAGTTATCTACCTTCCCCCACATTGAACAGCCCAGAAAAGGCCTCTGCCAGTGTGCAGTTAGCTCAAGCGGATTGGTGGCTCCACCCCGACCTGCGCTTTCCTTTCTAGCTGTCTTTTCTTCATGGCAGCACCATGCTGCTGACTCACGGTCCAATACGGTCTCCAGGTGAATTTGAGAGAACACCCCGGACTCACTCATCTTGTGCTTTTAGTTGGTTTTTCATCCAGACAGGATTTCTGCACTAAATAGTCCCCTCTGACCTCAATATGATGCTACTCCCTAAAGAGCAGGGGAGGAGTTACTAAACTGCCCACAGTTTCTGGTTAGATCCATCTTTTACAAAGATGGTCCTTCAAAGTGAGTGATTTTAAATTCTTTCCCTTGTACTTCAAAACTACATAATAATAAAGAGGAGGGAGAGAAAGGGGAGAAACAGAAGACGGCTAAAATGTACAGAAAACATCCCCACACCTGGCACTGTTCTAATTACTTTACAGCAATGTTCTCAAACTGTAATATGCCCACAGACTGCCCCCGCCCTCCGCCCCCCACCTGCCCCTGGTCCCGGCAAGACACTGGTCAAGTGCAGGTTCTGATTCAAGAAGTCCGGGCGGGACCTGAGATTCTTTTCTAACCAGCTCCCAGAAAATCCCCAAGGGCTGATCCACAGACCACAACCACACTTTGGGTAGCAAGGTTTAACAAGCACTATGTCAGTGACAGAGGAGAACAAGAGAAGGAACATCACCTGGCCCAAGGTCAGATTGCTAATGAATGGCACATCCAGGATTCCAGCCCAGGTGTTCTGATTTCAGAGCCTGTGCTCAGCCAGACATCAGCCTCCCACTGTTAGCAAGAACTGACACTGCTCCCCAGTCAATCCTGAGGGGCACAATCATGATGTCACACTGCTCTAGGAACAAGGGCAGCAAGTCCTATCCTGCACAGTATCTTTCCTGGTTGATTCTTTTCTTTCTTTTTTTTTTTCTTTTTGAGACAGGGTCTCACTCTGTCACCCAGGCTGGAGTGCAGTGGCAGGATCACAGCTCACTGCAACCTCCGCCTCCCGGATTCAAGTGATTCTCCCGCCTTGGCCTCCTGAGTAGCTGGTATTACAGGCTTGTGCCAGCAAGCCTGGCTAATTTTTGCATTTTTAGTAGAGACGGGGTTTCACCATGCTGGCTGGGCTGGTCTCGAACTCCTGGCCTCAAATGATCCACCCACCTCAGCCTTCCAAAGTGCTAGGATTACAGGCGTGAGCCACACCTCACCCAGCCCCTGGTTGATTCTGATCTTCTGGTGGACTGTACCTCTGGATAGCTCTTCAGCCAATTATGTTGCACCTGAGCACTTAGTAATCCTAGTACTTTGTAAAATACATCATGGGAGAGTAGAAACAAAGAGTTAGGAAAAGTTGAGATAAACATCTATTGATTCTTTTGTCAATTTATCACAGGACAGATGGGTCCTGCAGGAGCCGTTCTCTTCATGGAATCACACTGGCTTCAACTTCATCAGTGGATAATGATTCATTTCTTCCCCCCTGTTTAAGAGCAAGCCTTTCTGGATTCCAGCTTCCAGAGCCATCCCTTTTTAGATATTGAATATGCATGACCTTGGCCACTCACCAACACCCACACAGTTCCTGATTTGTTTAGGTTCTTTCCCTTCTGGACTGCTGACGGGACCTTACAAACCACGCTCAGTCTTCTTTAAAGAGAATTTGGATTGTTATTACCCCAACTCCTGCCTCTGAGTCATCATTTCTTTTCACATTAACTTTTTACATCAGGCATCTCAGTTGCATCTGCCAATCCTTTAACACAGTTTGCAGAGAGGAAGGCCGTTTCTGCCATCCCTACTTATTAACCCTGGCCATTGCGTTTCCTTGTTTCCTTCCCATTTAATCTATCTCCTTTTTTTTTTTTTTTATTTTGAGACAGAGTTTTCGCTCTTGTTGCTCAGGCTGGAGTGCAGTGGCGTGATCTCAGCTCATCGCAACCCCCACCTCCCAGGTTCAAGTGATTCTCCTGCCTCAGCCTCCCAAGTAGCTGTGATTACAGGCACGTGCCACCACACCTGGCTAATTTTGCATTTTTAGTAGAAATGGGGTTTCTCCATGTTGGTCAGGCTGGTCTCGAACTCCCGACCTCAGGTGATCTGCCCACCTCGGCTCTATCTCCCATTTCATTCCACAATAGTGTATCCCTCTTCAAGTGTTCAACGGGCTCTTAGACACACCCAAATATACAGAGAGAGCAAGAGTTGGGTTTCAACAGACTGGCAATACTTAGGGTGACAAACCGTCCTGGCTCACTCGGAACTAAGGGAGGATCCCAGGATGTGGGGCTTTTAGTGCTAAAACCCAGACAAGTTGGTCACCCTACTAATACCACATCTTTGCACACTGAGTACATGATTGGGCCTTGATTCTCGTCAGCCCCGACTTTCCCACTGACACACTGAGTGACCTCACGCAAGTGTCTTTACACCTCTTGGCTCCTGTTTGTCCAGCAAAACTATAAAACAATGCTTAAGATCTTTACCTACCTCATAAAAAATGTTGTCTGGATTGAGTTTTTTAAATGCATAAAAATTCCAAGAAGGATTTCTCAACACAGTATAGCACAGTATATATATCTCCTGTGCCCAGGAGGGATATGCCCATGGGCAGTGACTACACACAGGTGCCTATGAAGAGTCTCACAGGGCCAAAGGCATCCTTTTCTAATTTTTGTTTTATTTTTTCTAGAGAGAGGGTCTCGCTGTCACTCAGGCTGAAGTACAGTAGCACGATAGGTCACCGCAGCCTCAAACTCCTTGGCTCAAGGGATCCTCCTGCCTTAGCCTGCTGAGTAGCTGGGGCTACAGGAACAGGCCACCACACCCGGCCACCAAAGGCATTCAGACACAGCGGTCTGTGGTGGCCACAGCTGTAACTTGCAAAACCTAATCATATTTATAAATGGGCCAAAGTCATTGCCCCAAACAAGTCTAGCCCTGCCCCAGAGCACTACACCCAGACTGGCCATCAGTAGCGGTGATCTCCCACACACCATGGCTGAGAACCCACCCTGGGCAAAGCCAGGCATCCTGCCAGCCAGCCCTTCTGTCTTCCCTGTCTGTGGCTGCCCTAATTCAACTCCCTGGAAACAGTCCCTGAGACAACGTCCCATCACCTGCTTCTCAACACACCCAACCCAGACAGTGGATATACAGAGAGGGACCTCACAGAGACCAAATCCACATTCAAGAATTATAAATGTATCCTTAAGGCTGAGGTGAAAGTGCTGGCAAATTCATCAGAAGGTTCCCCTGGCCAGAATGCAGGGTGACCGAAGCTGTAAAGCATGGTTTTCCATCCACAGCCTCGCGCTGCCACAGCGTCAGACCCCAGGTTGAGGCAGGGGCTGCTCCTCTCTCCCACAAGGAGGAGTCCGGGGCACAGGCCACAGACCTGGGACCAGCCCTCGGGCCAGCTTTGGCCCTTCCATGTGTTTTACTTGGCTCACGCGGTGTCTGTAAAAACTATACACTGGCTGCCAACTTGTAAGACTCAGCAGTTTTCACATGAAACTCCAGACCTCTGGGTTCCTCTGGAAAACCAGAAGATCTGGCAACACTGGGCCCTGCATCCTGCACGGCAACCAGAGCCTGTTGCCGACGAGCAATGCTCCTCGGAAGCATGCTTCTCCAGGTCCCCAAAGGCCCTTCCCCTTCCCCATGTCTCTCCAACACAGGAACCAAGTATCCATTAGTACGTTCAAATTAAGAAACGGGAGAGTGTTTCTTGAATGTGCATCTCCATCAAAACTGGAAATGACAGACATACATTGTCCAACAAGGCCACAGACTTCAAGAAAAATGGGAGAAACCATATTTCTTTGAGGTGGTAGAGTGCTGTAATGGCCAGGCGTGGTGGCTCACGCCTGTAGTCTCAACACTTTGGGAGGCCGAGGCAGGCAGACTGTTTGAGCCCAGGGGTTCGAGACCAGCCTAGGCAATGTGGCAAAACCCCATCTCTACCAAAAAATACATATAAGCACAAAAATTAGCCAGCGATGCTGGTGTGTACCTGTAGTTCCTGCTACTCGGGAGGCTGAGTGGGTGGGAGGATGGCTTGAGCCCAGGAGGCGGAGGTTGCAGTGAGCCAAGATCACACCACTGTACCCCAACCTGGGCAACAGAGCCAGACCCCAACTCAAAAAAAAAAAAAAGAGTGTTATAAACTTGAAGGCCAGGCTTCACTCCTGGCCTCCCACAGGCCTTTGAGTTTGTAACCCTTGGCATCTTGAGTCTTCAAAGTACCTAATCTACTAAACATCATAAATACCCAGCTATAGAAATTAAGAATATTAGAGAATCAGTTTCAACAGCTCATCCCACTATAATGGGTTAGAAGAAACCAGCATATGGGAAAGGCCAATTTGATTCCATCTGGCTCAGCTGCAGGCAGGCAGCTCTGCCCAGGAAGGCACTCTGGTATTTTCTTGGGCAGATGCAACAATCCAGTCCATACGCTAGTACTTCCCAAAGGTAATCACACATTGCATGGATCTCTTTGCAACACTGACTGCACCTCCCTGTGTTCAGCAAATAAGGGATATATCATTTTCTAGATTATCTTCCCTGTCATACAATTCATCCCTTCCATGTTCCAATTACCCACTACTTTTTCCGGTATGATAATCCCAGTGGATCAGAAAAGGGCATGTTGATGGCACCAAGGTGTGCCCAGAGCCAACACAATACTTACATCACTGCTCTTGGGCCTCGCCAATGCCAGGCTATCTCGGGCCAAGGCCACGATCACGTTGCTTTTCTCTCCAGCCCAGTGCACCACCATCTGATTGTGGGAATCATTCAGACTAACCTGAAAGAGATCAATGTAGGAATTAGGACCCACAATAACTGATGGCCACACACATTCTAAATCAAGACTCTTTCCTCCTTTGTCAAGCAGAAATGATTAAGATTCTGCCATCTGAAGCATTTGGGCCAAGGTGGCCTCTTCCCCTCCCACCTCATGCATATTCTGTCACACTCAACTTCCCCACAAAGAAATGAGTCCCCTGCTATTTTGGATGTAAACAGATTATAGAAAAGCTTCTTGGGCTCTCATTGGCATAACCAATTCCTTTGATTATTTTCATCCTTTATGATACCAATCTCTGGTTACTCTGATCCTTACTCTATGTATGACATGCACTGGTAAGATTTTAAACCAAAGCATGGAAACATTGCCCTTGTTCAAAAAAAAATTCATAGGCCAGAAAGATCACATGCTTTTCAAACTTCTGTTCCAACTATGTTTTCTCTGGCTTGGTGGTACTGTCATTTACTTTCAGCTGGTAATGAGAAATGAGAGAAGTATCATTGTGAAGCTTTTCAAAATTATTTTTGAAGGGTCTCAAATAAGGAAATATTTTAGTTCTCAGACTTTTAGATTTGGTAAACCGATAAAATAAAAATGAGGAAGGCCAACAGAGGACAGCCTCATATTGCCCTGTAAGGTAAGCTGCGTAACAGACAAATCCCAAAGGCTCAGCGGTGTGGCTGAGCCACTATCTAGAGTCATTGTCATTTTTTCAAAGATGTGTTAACACTGAAAACTGAGGAAGCATATCATCTCAGAATAAAGAACCGTTGTTTCACTGTATGGAAAACTACATTACTTTTATTTTCTTATTTCACCATTGGCTGATGGCTAACTGTCTGAGGACTGACATTTGAACACCTGAACCATACATTCCACGCACTCTGTGGAAAGCAAAGTCACGATAGGAATAACAAAAATTTTGAGAGCTGGTCAGGCTCGGTGGCTCACAACTGTAATCCCAGCACTTTGGGAGGCCAAGGCGGGCAGATCACCTGAGGTCAGGAGTTCAAGACCCGCCTGGCCAATACAGTGAAACCCCATCTCTACTAAAAATACAAAAATTGGCCAGGCATGGTGGCATGCACCTGTAGTCCCAGCTACTCGGGAGGCTGAGGCAGAAGAATCGCTTGAGCCCAGGAGGCAGAGGTTGCAGTGAGCTGAGGTTGAGCTACCACACTCCAATCTGGGCGACAGCGCAAGACTCAGTCTCAAAAAAAAAATTCTGAGAGGTGGTCCAACACTCAGAAGCAGGACAACGCCATGAAACCAGGATCACAGGCTGCCTCTCTTGCTGAGCGATGTCTGAGAGAAGCCTATTCCACCAGCCTCCTCAACCTCAGCTGTCTGAGGCACACATGGAAGGAAATCAAGCTTCTGGGACTCCAGCCCACACAGTTCACCCCACCCACGAGTAAGCCTAGACTGATGACAGTTCAAGCCTGGGCCAACCTGCCCTCCAAGCTGTCTTCTCATCAAGGCTCTGCAGCAGAAAACCCACAGCTCCTTTCTCCTTCTCTCGCTTCCTCCCCCCAGCACACTCGAACTTTCCCCACCCACTCCTTGAGGTGCTCTCAGATGTCATCAGGGAAAAGAGAAACACCTGTGCCACATATTTGGCTGGCAGAAGGACAAAGCAGCTAATCCTTAACGACGTTACTTGGGGTTTTAAATACCTGCATTTAATTTGATCCAGGATCAAACTCTTTTTGAAAAACATTTGAAAGTCGACCTTACTTTAAAGAGAAGGACCTAGGAAAATATGTCCTTCCAAAATGTCTCTTCTCATTCCCAGATAGAGAAGTCCAGGCAAGCACTAACAGAGAAGTGCAAATAAGAAATAGAAGTAAATAAATTATTTAATCCAGAATGCTACAAAGAGAAAGCAGCTAAAGGAATCTCCTCCGGTCACTGAAGCCTTCCCTTTTCCTCCTTTCTCTTTCCAGCCCAATCCTCTGGATCCATCTGGAGATCGGAAACTCACAACACAGGTGCCCTGGGAATCCCAGCTAAAAGTTTCCTCCCCTCCCAAAACATCTGCACTCTTGAACCAGAGTGGGGATAGAAAACTATGCAAATGTCAATACAATAAAGGACTAGGAACCTAGAAAAAAAAAAATCACCCATGTTCCCCTGGGATCTGGGATAAAAAGTCCTCAAATATTCAACTTGGGCATCCTCAAAGATGACATCAAAATGCTCCCTCTGGCAGGTAACACTCAGATAATGCTTTGAGTAGGTTGCAAAGCTTTCAGTGATCAAAGTGGGTAAAAGGTCTGAAGACAACTTGGTGAAATCGATCTACTCAGAGGACAGGAGACCGCCTCACCAATCCCAAGGCAGGTGAAAGGTGAGAAGAGCACCAAGGGCAAGCCTCAAAACATCCAAGGGCTTTTCTACAAAGAAAACCTCCCATCCTGGCTAACACGGTGAAACCCAGTCTCTACTAAAAACACAAAAAATCAGCCGGGCGTGGTGGCAGGTGACTGTAGTCCCAGCTACTCGGGAGGCTGAGGCAGGAGAATGGCGTGAACCCAGGAGGCGGAACTTGCAGTGAGCCGAGAGCGTGCCACTGCACTCCAGCCGGGGCAACAGAGTGAGACTCCACCTCAAAAAAAAAAAAAAAAGAAAAGAAAACCTCTAGAAGGCAAGCCTGGTAAAACACCTGTTTGTTTCTTTTTCTTTTTTTTTTTTTTTTTTAAGAAAAGCTTTTTTTATTAGATGTCCCTTTTACTCATCAAAGCAGACTGAAAAGGGGCAGCCCAGTAGGGGGATAAAATCCCTGGCAAGAAATGACTTGTACGAGGGCCACCAGGCACTCACAAGAACAGCTCAGCTCCTTTGCTTGGCGAGATGTCAGGCACATCCTGGTCATGAGAATAACTCCCTGGTGAGTCACAGCTGATCCCCAAGGCAGCCCAGTTGCCCATCCCCCCACAGCAGACCTAGTTGCAAGAATCAGGAATGGATGCGCGCAGGACAGGGGAGCCAGCAGGCAGGCTGGCAGGAAGTAAATTTTATTATCAAGACATGCATTCTGCCCTCTGGCCTCACCTTCCTCCTCTGTCTCCACCTTACCCCCATCCTCACCCCCAAGGGAAAGAAAAGAAGTCAACAAAGCAGGCTTTTCCCGCTAGCTCTCCACGGCATGTGGCCAAGACACCAGCAGCCCCGGGCAGCCCCCAGCAATCAAGAACAACCCACAGGTCCCTAGATCCCTTTACTTACTCAGTGGCTTCCGGTTTGTTTGGTTCCTTTTCCATCCATCCCCAAGGATCTCCCCTTTCCTCCTCCCCAAGCCTTTTTCCATCGCCAATCCCCTACGCAGGTCCCACACCCAGAAGACACTGGCCTGGGAGTGCGTGGGAGGGTGGCTTTCCCAAGAACATAACCTTGACGTGCAATCAGCTATAACCACAACCCTGGGGTGTGAACAACCTTCCCTCTCCCCTCTCTAGCTCACAGGGCATAGCTGGAGCTTGATAAATGAGACACAATTAATTGGAGCTGTTAAGGCAGCAGGGAGGGGCCGAGTGCCTCCCCTCAGAAGGCAAACAGAGAAAAATCACATGCCACAGAAACCTCTGAACACAGAAACTGCATCATGAACAACAAACAGCATCTGGCTCATTGGCAGGTCGTTAAGAGTCAAGATAACCCCCTCCACCCCAACCCCCAAGATCACCTGGCCTGGGGGGGGTCCCATGCCCCACTGAAGGTCAGAATCACCTAAGAGGCCCCACTCCGTGCCTACCAGCTCTGTCGCCCTCTGCCTGGAGCCCAGGAATCAGTCTTTTTTAAAAGACACACCCAGCCGGGCGTGGTGGCTCATGCCTGTAATCCCAGCACTTTGGGAGGCCGAGGCACGCAGATCATGAGGTCAGGAGATGGAGACCAACCTGGCTAACACAGTGAAAAACCTTCTCTACTAAAAATACAAAAAATTAGCCAGGCATGGTGGCACGTGCCTGTAGTCCCAGCTACTAGGGAAGCTGAGGCAGGAGAATTGCTTGAATCTGGGAGGCAGAAGTTGCAGTGAGCCAAGATCATGCCACTGCACTCCAGCCTGGGCGACAGAGCGAGACTCCGTCTCAAAAAAAAAGAGAAGACACACCCCAACCTCAGGTATTTCTAATGCAGCTTCTTTGGGAAACAATGAATCTAGTTGATTCCCCTGCCTCCTGGCAGGAGCTGGAACTAAATGACAGTAGCTAGAAAGATGTACCATTTTTGGTGGGGGGCTTGTCTTTGGGGATTTGGGATTGTCATTAAGACTCTAGAATATACTGATGATATATGCTACAATGTGGATGAACCTCACAAACAATATGCTAAGTGAAGGAAGCCAGATACAAAAGGTCACATATTACATGACACCATTTATATGAAATGCCCTGAATAGGTAAATCCATAGGGACAGAAAGCTGATTAGTGGTTACCAGGGGCTGGTAGATTGGAGAGGAGGGAATCACTACTTAATGGGTAAGGAGTTTTATTTCAGAGCGATGGAAATGTTTTGGAAATCGTGGTAGCACAACATCGTGGCGATATTAAGTCCACTGAACAGTTCACTTTAAAATGGCTGATTTTATGTAATGTGAAATATACCTACATTTTTTTAAGGCCTCTAGGACCTACAGAGAACATTACATTTCTCAAGTGCTAATCAAGAACCTAGGAGCTTCCACTCTTAAGAAGTGCTCCTTTTATCTCATCTCGAGCCCTCACGCTACCAAAATATGCAGCTAGAATGAGTCATACAGGAGGCAGGCTGGGGACCGGGTCTCTGGCCAAATCAATCCTTCAAAGTGCTGTCAGCGGCATCTGCAGAGCCACAGCATCCGCACAGGCCTCCCTGTCCCCAGCTGGAGAAACAGCCGCAGGCCCAAGGCTAGTATCCACCGCCAGCTCACAACAGTGGATGCCACCCACACGTTGACTCGCCTCGGCATCTTCATCAAACAAGTCCTCATCACGCCACACATGTTTTCCCTCAGCCCCCTGCGTGCCCTGGCAACCTGGAGAGGTGAAATGATTCACCTCCTATTATTCAGAGTAAGGGGAAGGACCTGCTACCACCCAGTCCTCAAGTTCTGCGTTGTTATAAATAGAGGGGAGGAAGTCAATGGCTTGGATGAAGGGACTGATTACTCATGCGTTCACTTGCGGATGAAGTAGGCACTGAGGTCTGCTAGGTGCCAGGCACCCTGTAGGCTCTTTAATCATTTCTTACCTGTTAGCTCACACAGAGCACTTCTGGGGGAATTAGGGTTGCAAGTCTAAGCCAATGATGAAAAGTTTCCGATAAAACCACCGAAATCTGTATAGTTGTTGAGGCTTATGCAGGAGGTGGGGCACTGAATCGAATGGGTCACAGGTACCCTCTCTACACCTCTTTCAAATTGGTCAAACCCAAAGATCAGGATGTCCTAGACTCCCACAGCTTGCAGTCCTCACAACTCCTACACAGCCTCCTCCCAAAACACGGTACAAGGAGGACAAATAAGGCAGTCTGATTCATTTCTCTGCTTCACTAGCAGTGAAATACGAAGAAGCGTTTTTAAAATTCTACAATATAGCATAAAACAAATATCCTGTCCTTCAACTGTGAGGACAGAAGGAGCCAGGCACTCCCCTGAACTATATGACGAAACTGAGGAAGCCAAAGACACCCTCCTGAGGTCCAAGGAGAACAAGGTTTTCCCAAACCATCCCTTTACATGGCCTAAATGCTAGGTATGCAAACTGCCTCTCGCTGTCCCCTTTCAAGACTGTGTTCTCACTATATTTAGCAAGCTTATTATCCTCCCTGGACTCCTCACCTCAGAAGGAAAGCTGAAATCTAGTTTACGAGCACTCCCGGAAGAGAGGCCCAGTTCATGGAATCTCAGCTCACTCACTTGACTTTTGAGTTTGCTCAAGATGCTTCACCTACAGAACTCCTGAACTACTTTGCTGATGAATTCAGGCTGCCCATTTTCCAGATGAGCAAACAAGGAGAGAAAGACCCTGGCCTAGGACTTAGCATTCACTACTATCTCCTTCACTGGAGCCACGACCATTCTACAGAGAAAAATACACATATGCCCTTTCCTTTCTCTTTGCTAAAAGGATGATAATCATAATCTCACTGCCTTATAGTATCAGTTTAGAGAGCTTATTTCCCTTTCTGATTGATCCTTGGCAGGGAGAACCTATCTACTGTTTACCTCTGTGTGCCACTCTATCCTGGTGAACCCACTTTGTCAGTGAGCAAATGTGCTTTGCTGTTTTGGGAGGGGCTCCCTACTAAAAAGAAACTGTGGAAAACTCTCTCATGAACATAATATCACTCCTTAATTTACCAGTTGGTAAAAAAAAAAAAAAAAAAATGAGGCCAGAAAGAATCTCAGAGAACATCTAAACGAAATGCTACATTTTGCAAATGAGATTAAGCTCAGAGACAGACTTTAAGGCAATGTGGTGGTCCTCACTGACTGAAAACACACGGCCCCAGTGCAGGAAACACAGTCAGAGTGAGCACAGCAAGTACCCCCTTAAGAGAGTGCACCCTAAGCCAGGACTTGCCCTACGTGAGGATTCCCCTGTGAGCCCAAAGCCATTTCTCACAGCTCTTCAGGATGGTTCCAGACCACCAACTTGCCCTCTGCAGCTTCACCATAAATAGCCCCTCACCTCGTTCAGTCAATAAGTATTTATCAAGCACTAACTATATACCAGATGCTATACTAGGTGTTAGTAAAATGGCAGACTCACATCTGCAATCCCAGCACTTTGGGAGGCCAAGGCGGGTGGATCCCTCGAGCCCAGGAGCTCAAGACCAGCCTAGACAACATGACACAACCCCATCTCTACAAAAAATACAAAAATTAGATGGGCCTCGTGGTGCATGCCTGTAGTCCCAGCTACTAGGGAGTCTGAGGTGGGAGGATCGCTTGTGCCCAAGAGATTGAGGCCGCAGTGAGCTATGATCATGCCACTGCACTCCAGCCTGGGCGACAGAGCTAGACCCTGTCTCAAAAAATAAAAAAGAAAGAAAAATAACATGCTTCTAGGTCCCGCCTCATAGCTCTGAATATAGTAGGGAAAACACGCATTAAACAACTAATTTCAGGAATGATGATTGAATTACTGTTGTTACACAGGGGACCTAACCTCATATCGGGGAGAGAGTGAGGCTTCACTGAAGACCTGACCTATGTACTGACACCATAAGGATGAAGAGGGAGGAGTTAGGGAAAAGGGGATGGAGAAGTGAGGCAGAGAACAGAGACCCAGACCTAAGGCAGGGCAGAGCAAAAGCCAGGAATGAGAAGGGCCTTGATTGAGACTTGCTGTGTTTGAAAAATTACAAGATCAGTGTGGCCAGGAGAAAGTGGAATTATATGAGATCTCCAGGTTTTAAAGGTGGAGAAAAAAAGCACTGCAAAAAAGCTGCAGATCCCTGCCTGAGATCAAAAATTTCACTAGATTACTTAGGATAGACAAATATGCCTGCGTAAATCTGAAACAAGTGCGCTGGTTGGTTTGAGTCTTGTTCTCTCCGGTTTATCACCTGTCTAACTATGGGTAAGTCACTTCACCTTTTCGAGCCTCAAGATACTCATCTCTGAAATGAGACGAATAATCATTCTTATCTTCCCCATTTTTCAAGATTGTCGTAAGAATCAAATGAGATGCAACCTGTGGATGTCATTTCATAAACTTCGACGCACTAAAACATCATTTCTTTTCATTACCAAATGCCTCTCAACCAAAATAAGCCATTCCTCACAAAACGGCTCCACATAAAACATTAACATTAGCGAAAGGCCTAAGAGCAAGCAATGACATACATAAAATGACAAAACACTGCACACCTGAGTCAAGCTAGGAGCTCCTGCCTAACTGAAACTCACAGGCAGTTTTCTCCTTGATTCCCAGCCGAACTCCGAAACCTGGGGAAACCCAACCTCCAGGTCCCAAGGCTCCAGCCCACAGGTGACACTGTTTTCTAGCACTTTCCTAACTCCAAGAGAAAAGCATGTAAACATTACATCCCAAAACCGAAGGCCTCTATACCCTACCAGTGTCTTCTTCACCACCCTGTGAGGGCAGCTATAAACAAGACTAATGGAGAAGGGGGAGTGCATTAAACCCAATGGCTTGGCCAACTTCTCAGTAATAGGAGATGCCCTCTGGGCTACCAGGAAGTGAGGCAACAGGCGGATATCCCACAGGCTCTGGTCTGCTAGCTAAACTCCCTCAGCTCTGTTTAGATAGCTCTTTCACCTCTAACCAACTTTCCACATCCACTCCTTCATTTTTCTCCTCTAGAGATTGAAGGCCTTGTTTCTGCAGTAACCTTCCCCCTCCACCCCACCCATCACCACCACCACCAACAGCACACCTTGCCAAATTCAGCAAACCACGTGCACAGTTAACTGCAGATTTTTTTTAACCACTCAGTGAGAGAATTTCAGGGAACTAAATATACACAGATGAGGTAAGTCATAGGTACAGAGTCTCAGGTTACTCAGTTAATTGAGCACAGGTTTAAAACATGCAAGTCCTTCCAAACACTCCTGGTTTCACAGGACACTCACCCCACTCTGTTCTGCCCCCACTCCCTGCCATCTCGGACTCCTTGGCTGAGATCCTTGGGCAGATCAGCACTGGCCTGTCTTCCCAGGTCCCTGGGGCAGAGACACATGAAACTGTCTCGCATGTGTCTCCTGGGCTAATAGACAAATGGGGTCCTCAACTATCTGGGACCTTAACCTTATAGCTTGCTATCTCACAGGTACCTATTAAAGTCTTCCCAGCCACAGTCCCTAAGCTAGCCTTTCTCCACAGGTGGCTCTTAACCCAGAGCCCTCCAGGCTCAACCAGATCATACCAGCCTTTCCAATGCCTCTGGGCACAGAGTTAAAAATTTCATCAAGGCCAGGCACAGTGGCTCACACCTGTAATCCCAGCACTTTGGGAGGCCAAGGTGGGTGGATCACGAGGTCAGGAGTTCGAGACCAGCCTGGCCAATATGGTGAAACCCCATCTCTACTAAAAATACAAAACAATTAGCCGGGCATGGTGATGCGCACCTGTAATCCCAGCTACTCAGGAGGCTGAGGCACAAGAATTGCTTGAACCTGGGAGGCAGAGGTTGCAGTGAGCTGAGATAGAGCCACTGCACTCCAGCTGGGCGACGGAGCGAGACTCTGTCTCAAAAAAAAAAAAAAAAAAAAAAATTGCATCACGACACTACACCTCAGCTCACCAGCCCACCAAAGTCAGAAGGAAATCATCTCAGTATCCCTAAAATATTAAAATCCCAACTGAGGGCCCACCCATTGATTCACCCCCACATTTATTTCACGTAAGATTCACCCTAGTCATCTTCCCCCAGGGTTTCTACTCAACAGGCTAGTCTCTCTTCTAAATAACAGAGGTCACATCAGTTACCTTCTTCATTTAAAAAACCCCTAAAAATGGGGGGAGATAATAAACAACATATTGGTCTCTACACGGCACAAATGCATTTGATATAGGTACATCTTTTTATTGCCCTTGTCAGCCACTCAGATTTGGGATATAATCACATCAGCCTGGCTTTCTGAGAATTCGTAGCTGTGTTTTGAATCTAATTCAGGGGACTGGAGATAAATCATTGTGAAGGGTCCTGATTTTCCAAGCTAAGAGCCTGCAGCAGCAGCAACAGCAATGGCATGCTAAGTTAAAAGGTCAGCCAAGAAGGGGGGGAGGTTTATATGCAAAGATGAAGACCACACGCCTGTAGTGTTTGTCTTCATGCCAATCTGGAGGGTTGAAGGGAAGAAAGACAGACCCAGCTACATCAAGGTAAGTCAACAAAAGCACAGGAAGCAAAGGGCAGGGCAGGGAGATGGCCCCACTGTTAAGGCACTGTTTACATCTTTCATTGCTAAACAGAACGTGCAGGGTCTGCACTCCACTTTAGCGAAGCCCAATACAAGTGCAGTGTTTGCGCAAGGCCAGATGAAAAGTGAAGCCACAGAGATTTGGTTCACCCTGTGATTAGCCAGCCTTCATCGACTAAGTGACTGACGGAAGGAGGCAACTGTGCAGAGGCATGCCCTAGAGCCAACCACTGGACCCACTTGGCCCTCCACAGTCCCCCTGGTGAGTTCCTACCTAGGAAAGAAGGACCACTGTCTCCTGACACTCAACTTGGCAGTCAGCAGCCACCAATACCTAGGGTCTAGACCCAAGCCCTCCACTCTTGCTTTTATTGCCCTGTTTGCCATGCCTACACGAGCAGGTCTTTGAAGGAACTTCTCTCTTGAGTGAAGCAGAGGTTGCCTACAGGTGAGAAGAAGAGGCCTTGTCAAAGCTTGTGCTGTCTACACAGTAGCCAAGAGCCACATGTGGCTATTTCAACTTTAAATTCGTTAAAATTAAATGAAAGACACTTCAAATCTTCAGTCACACTTGCCACATTTCACCTGCTCAATGGCCAGATCTGACTAGTGAACATGGTGAACAGCACAGATAGAGAACATCACTATCACAGAAAGATTTATTGAACAGTGCCACATCGGAGGGTCCAGGACGCGGCCAGGAACATAGGATCTTCCAGCTCTTGGCTAGTGGCAGTGCTATGGGCATGGATGTTACCATTATAATAAACAGTTACCCAGTGGATAACAGAACTTTGTAATTATTTTTTAACACACTATTGTACTTGTGATCGTTACGCAGTCCTATTTTTATGGAACCCACCATAAAATGCACAAAGCATTAGTTATGTTACAGTTAAAAAAAAGCTGAGCATCTCACAATAACATAGGAGGAAACTCAAATCTTGATCTTGCTCAGCAGCCCACCCCGCCTTTTCTGGTTTTAGCTTCATCAGCCACTTCAGTGCTTGAAGGCCGCCCATGCCACTTCTTCGAAGGCCCAGGGGTCACAGGTCGATAAGCCAATAAATTAGGTCGAAATTAACTGTGGCTCATTTTAAATTGAGGGAAATTGATTTTTGCATGTACGTGGCTAGACTGACTATACCATCTGCCAACAGAGTCTGGCATACCTAGAAAATGCATAGGAAGGTCCCATGCTCATCAACAGAGAATGCCTCACCCCCACAGCCCAGACCACCTCCGGAGAAATACTAATCCCTGAATATTCAAACCAAAAATGCAGTGAGCTCTCTTTTACTTTCCATCACATTTATTTAAATCCAAATAAATGGAGGAAAGGTCAATGTAATGCCCCCAGGTTTGAATACATTTTTATTCACTTAAAACATTTAATACATTTTTATCAACTCTCAATTATCTGCATCTGAATTATTGTCAAAAATTCTAAACTCCAAACTGCCTTTCCCTGAATACATTTAGGCCAGCCATCTCCCTTATCAATAGATCAAAGAATGCAAACTCATTTTAATATTCACCTAAGCAAAACTTAATTAGGAAGGTAAACGAATGCTTTAAAAAAAAAAAAGACTAAATAAATACATAGCAAAAGCAAATAGATTATTTTTTGGATTACCTGCTCTCCAGATTATGATAAGACTGCCCCCTGTGTCCCTCCATTACAGTGGGTGGAACAAAGCTGGCTCCATCTATCTCTGCCCTGGGATTCAACAATGACACTACAAAGATGGCTGTCATCTCTAAGGAGGAACAGACCAAAATCTGACAATGAAATGTTCCTGCAACATCCACCTTTTGCCTTGGGATGTTTGTTGCTATAAGGATCTGCCTCGTGGATCCCAAGTCTCAAAGCAATTTATTAAGCACACCATTAACTTCATCTTACAGAACATAGCGAAACATTCTCGGAAAGAACACAAATTAAAACCAAGATCCATGATCAGTGTATTCTGATGCTCTTACAAGCCTGGACTCCACATCTCAAGGGAACTGTGCTCCAGCATCTCTCCAAGTTACAAGAGGGCTACATCAGGCTGCTCTCCTGCTCTGCAAGAACGCTTGAAGTGAAAGGAGAATGAGGTTTTTCTCACCTGGCCTGGAAAAAAAGTAATCATCTATTTTATATTATGATACTTCAGGTAATTTTCTAACAATTCACCATCATAATATCACAAATATAATTTAGAGCTAAAGTTAATCTCATTATTCAGGATACCAGGGACTACAGATAACAGGAAGCCACTTATAATTCAAGTTTCAAATTTTATGTACATACATGTTGTACATGCATAGACTGTTTCTGGAAAGATATACAAAAATACTGATAACAATGGATGCCACCCGGGAAGGAGCTCTGGGTGAACAGGGGGCATGAGAGGGAAGGAAATTTGTTACCACATACTCTTTTGTACAAATTTTGTTTTGTAAACATGCACTACCTAATCAGACAGCTTTTTATTTCATCCCTTGAAATTCCACTTCCTTACTCTTCTCACCTACCCCTTTTCTCCATTCCTTCCACCTCTCAAAGCCTCCACCTTCTGTGCCTCTAACCATGCAAGCTATTTATGAACTAAAAGTGGCCAGAGACTGGGCACAGAGCTCCCTAAGAAAAGATGCCAAGTGGAACCAGGAAGAGTTTTTCAAGGTCACATCCCTTATTGAGCCAACCCAAGGCCCCAAGCAACTCTTCAGCTACATAAAAGCCAACCTGAAGCAGCACATTCTTTGCCTTCTCATCTTATTCTGGAAGCACACAGGTCAAACATTCTAACTTCAGAATCAACCAGCCAATTCTTTCCCAAGCAAGTGTATCATGGAAGAATCTACTCAAAAGAGATCTAAAGCTAAACAGTATTCCACCCCCAAAGGAGGCCCTTTGTCCCAGGACCTTGTGCTGTAATAGACACTTTATTTCCAGTCTCATATCAGGACACTGAATACTCCCTGGCTTCTAAAATGTAGGAATTATGAAGAGAGAGGAGCTTGTTGGAAGGAAAATAAACCTGTAAATCCTGTTAGGCTTTGTGCTTCATTCCGAAGGATTTTTTCCCCCAAAACAATACCATTAGCATAAACCAGAATGATAGAACTAAAAGGGAGGATTCTGTAAAACAGAATCCAAGCTCTTCATTCAAAATAACTCCCATATAGCACAGGAAAATCAGGGCTCCACTATCTGTAGGCCATGCCGCTTGCATCCTCACTACCGAATGAACCAACTCATTTTCACTATCCATGTGTGGGTTCACTGTATTCCTCCTTATAAATACGTTTTATATAATGTGAATGTGCTTCCTACCCTCCGGGCGTCTCTTCTTCCAGGTGTGCGGCTGGTCCACAAATACTCATTAAGGGCCTCCCAAGTGCCAGGGAAACACAAGAGAACTTGATCCATGCCCTCAAGGAGCAAATAGGACAATGAGACAGTAGAGCAATTCTAACAGAAGGCAGTAAGTGCTGCCTCCAAGCTCAGAAGAAACTCTTCCCACCATAGCCTGAGATTGCTATTCTTGGATGTCAAAGAATGGAATAAGAGCTTCCCAGGCAAGGATGAGAGTTGGGGAAGATCATTTCAGGCAGAGGAAAAAGCAGGCATGATGGCGCAGAGAGACAGAGCTTATGAGAAATCAGGAGGAAATTCAGTGTGGCATGAATTAGGGAACCCCACTTCTTGGACTTGGCCTTTTTAAGAAGGGGCTCAGCTTCTAAACTTTGCCTTTTTTTTTTTTTTTTTTTTTTTTAGATGGAGTCTCGCTCTGTCCCCCAGGCTGGAGTGCAGTGGCGCGATCTCGACTCACTGCAACCTCCACCTCCTGGGTTCAAGCCATTCTCCCGCCTCAGCCTCTTGAGTAGCCAGGACTAGAGGCATCTGCCACCACACCCAGTGAATTTTTGTAGTTTTAGTAGAGACGGGGTTTCCCCATGTGGGCCAGGCTGGTCTCGAACTCCTGACCTCAAGTGATCCACCCGCCTCGGCCTCCCACAGTGCTGGGATTACAGGCGTGAGCCTTGAACATGGGCAGAAAAGTCCTGATATCTACCAGCAAATTATTTTCATCACTACAATCACATTTCAGTATCATAAATGTGCCTTTAAGTAATCATGGCAGAAGCCAGTCTCCTCATCTTAGAGAAACTGAGGAGGAAAATGGTCAAAATAACCAAGCCTAGTTTACCCAAGAGGTTAGCAAAGCAGAGGAAAAAGGACCGACATTGACTCCACCACAGGGCTCTTTCTCAGATGCAAGTATTCCCCTCGGAAAGCCTTCCCTTCTCTTCTCCCTGAAGCTGGTGGCCTTAACCTCGCCTCTAGGCCTGCTTCCTTCAGGCAGCTTCTGCTTCCAGCCCTAATCTGTGCTGCCAGTGTCCTCTTAACCTCACTGAAAGGTCAGAGGGCAAGAAGCTGGACAGTGTCTGAGCCCACCACCCCTTATCTCTCCATCTCCCATGCGCTGCATGTCACACAGCCCGTTATCACACCATTGTAGAGTTGTGGCTGGTTTCTTGTGACCACGTTTCCTGGTTCCCGTCCTGGTACATTGACATGCCTGTATCGGCATCTGCTTGCTCTCCTCCTTAAATTGTAAATTACCTAAAAGCGGGAATGAAATTTTATTCCCCACCCCACTGCACCTCCATAGAACCACACTCAAGTCAAGCAGTACTGTTGGAAAACATCACCATTCCTTAGGTTTAAACGTTGAAGGGGAAAGCGGTGAGTACAAAGTGGAACTTGGCTTAAGGCTAAAAGTAGGACCATATAATTTATTGTCACATCCTGACACTTTTGAGAGTGAAGGGGGTGCTATTCATAACCAC
Organism: Pongo pygmaeus; assembly: GCF_028885625.2. Classification (NCBI taxonomy): domain Eukaryota; kingdom Metazoa; phylum Chordata; class Mammalia; order Primates; family Hominidae; genus Pongo; species Pongo pygmaeus. The sequence continues at coordinate 123,225,456 of NC_072382.2, read as the reverse complement.
CAGAGACAACTTAGAAACCAGGTCTGCCCCAGGGAAACACAGAGGCAATGGTCATCCTTGCTAGAAAGATCATTCCAAATAGATGTTAGTTACTCCAGGGTTCCAAGAGGGGCACCTCAAACCCCTTCAGTCACCAACCTGTGCTTGCATTCTGAAGGGTCTGCACCAGACAGAACTTGTGGCAGAAAGCCCAGTACGGGGAAGTTCTTCCTTTTATCTGACTCAAATCCTTACAGATTCAAATTAATTCCACTTCTTATTAACCTCAGAGCAAGAGGCAACAATGGCATAGGAAGGCAGCCACAGAGAAGAAAAATCTCACCCTTGCATCCCTCACCCTCCGGTTAGGAATTCCTCATTATGAGTTTGACTGCTAGTTCTCCATCCTTCAGCTGAACCAAACTCAATCTGGCTGGCCCAGAAACTCAAAACCCCAGGGTTTGGGAGTCACTCCCAATGAGAACAGAGTTCATGTCCAACCTGCCCCACATCCCCTGGAGCTTTTCATAAACCAAACCCAAGAAAGAAATGGCACGTGTACACATATTTTTGAAACCAGAAAGCTTTTTCCTCAACCTCAACTATAGCTTCAGGGGACCTGAGCACTGGGAGGGATTGTCTCCCACCAGCCCCCAACTCCCAGTTCCCAGAATGCTGATTCAAGAGCACAGCAGAGCTGGGCTGACTGGGGAGGCCCAATGAAGAAGCAGGCCGCTCCTCCTCCTTCTCCCACCCTCCATCAGCCCATGCTGGTGTCGCTGTTAAGAGCAGAAACCTTGATGACTTCTTTTTGTTAACACACATATTTGTCATATAGGGGTGGGGACTGGGGACAAGGATCTGGGCCCAAGAGGAACTGAGCATGCAGGTTCCTGCAGCCTGTGGCCACCATTAGCTACATGCCCTGGGGCACACATTCTTGCCCAGGGACCAATAGTGGAGGGAAGTCCAATGCTCCCACCCAGTCACCACTATCCTTTCCCCCTTTATACCAGATCTATTTTATTTTAGAAAGGAGGTATTTAAGCAGCATTGCATAAAGACAGGGTGACTGCAATCAAGCAAAGGTCACTGAGACAATGCAGACAAAAACTAGAGAGCTGGCCACCTTCCCGGTATGACCTTGGACTAGTCACTTCACCATTCCACACTTCAGTTTCTTCACCAACAAAATGACAAAATAGGGTGATATGTTTATAAGGTTCGTCCTGGATCCAAGGGTTGAACATTTAACTCTATATTTCCTGAAGAAATGGCTAAGGTGAAATTAGTGAGAAAAGGCAGAACTCAGGTTTTCTAGAGTCAAAAGGAACAATTTGACTCTAGAAAACAAGTGTATTTACCACCTCCTCTGGTCCTACTTTTTCTCCCCCACCGACCTTCTACTTTTGCTGATGTCAATCTTAACTGCAGGACTGGGAGTCTCATGAGGCAATAACACAGTCAAATTAATTTTGCCAGTGCTGCCTAACCTACAAACTCCATCTGCAATTCCTCGCAGTAAGTCTGACCATAAACGTGAAATTCATGTTACTTATGATCTAATAAACCTATTGCCTGGGTAAAAATAAATCACTTATAGAATAATAATGCCCACCAAATTTCCTGCAGTCATTTCAAATCTCCAAGTGCCATGAGGGGTATTCCTCTCCAAAATAAAGTTATCTTGAAGGGGGTGGGAGAGTCAGCATCTTGAAGGGTGGGGAAGAAGGAATGGAGAGCATCTCACACCCTCGCCAAAAATTAAAAATTAAAAATTCAGCCCTTACACACGCACACACATACACACACCTCTTGTCTGACTGTACAGAGATAGTCGACAAGCTTTCAGGTTTGCCCACCTTTATTGTGCTAATAATGCTAAGTGTGGAAACCCCCCACCTCGTGCTGTTCTGTGTAAGTGTACCGCAACTGCAGGGTGCTCGCCTCCACTGCCAACTGATGATACACTAAAGAAAGCCCGTTTTTTATCCAGATGTAAAATGAAGCTGCACCCCTCCTATACCTGCCGGAAACTACATCGCTCTGCACACACCCTGGGGTAATACGCACTGCACCCAGCGAGTTACCTGGAATACGTTTACTAAATCGACAGGAAGAAGGAAAGATCAATGCGATTCAAGTGCTGACGGTTGTACTCGTGAAGGAAAAAAACAAATGCAAGCCGGGAAGTCCCCAGTGGTGCCTGCACCTAGGAGGCGACTGCAACGGATGGATGCGGGGGTGAGGAAGTGCAGGGAGAGGAAAAAACTGGAGGGAGGCGGGTTGCAAAACTGCTCACCTGTCCGTACACCTTGATGGGCTCGGGCTGCAGGGCAGCGCTCCGTTTCCTCCGGAGCGGCTTCTCGTCAGCGCGGCTCGCCCCCCTGGCATCCCCGCGCGCCCACAGCCGCAGCTCGCGCGGGTCGCCCTGCACCACGAGGAAGCCCCGGTCCTGGGGCAAGGGCGCGCTGCCGCCGTGCAGCCTCTGCGTCCAGACTTCGCAGAGAGCTCCGGGCGGCAGCAGTGCGACCAGGGTGAATAGGATCGGGAGTCGCGACTCCCTCCTGCTGCTCCGTGTCGCCATGTTCGGGCGAACGCTACCGCAGGTGGCGCCGCCGCCAGGAGAGAATGTGCAGCGCGAGGCCAGGAGAGCCGCTGGGCCGGGGCCGCGCGCGCCGCTCCCGGGGCTCCAGGCCGCCCGCGCCGCTCCGGGCCGCCCCGCTGCGCCCGCCGTCGCTGCCGCCAGGTCCCGCTCGGTTCGGCGCGGCGCCGTCACGTGTGAGGCTCGCAGCGCGTCCCCTTCGCGCACTTTCTGCGTTCGGCGGCCTCGGCGGCGACTCCGGCCCCTCCCTGGCACGGGGATGGGGAAGTTAAGGCAGCGAGCGCCGGCGGGAGTGCGTCCCTTCCCTGGCGGGCACACCTCCTTGTTCTCCCTGCAGGAATGAAGAGTTAGTGGGGCTCGCTCGTTTTCTCTGGAGTTAGTTGCCTCCTATACAGGGTCGTGTCGAGGTCGTCCTAAACCGTGGCCACTTTCCTGAGTGCACAGCCCCCAGTCCCGCCACAAGACCACCTCTCCCCCGGCCCCGGCCTCATCCCCACCTCCAGGGAAGAGCCCAGAGCCACAGAATTAGCTCCTAGAACGCAACCAACAAGTAAGAGTCCAGATGAACCCGCTCTGTTGGGAAACTCAACAGTTTTTCATCTACTCTGGGCACCACAACTTATTCGCAGGGGCCACAGCAAAAACTACCCTTGATCAAGCTACGTGCCCCCGCCTGAAGCACAGCAAATAAACATCCTGCACAGAGGCAGTAAAAACAAGGGTACATCTGACAAAGAATGCACCACACCTGGACAATTATTACACAGCTATACAGGGTGTGCTTGCACGCACGCATGAATACCTGTGCGTGGCATACGGCCCCAGCGGCGGCTTGCTTATGATCCCTCCAAGGTGACCAAGGACTGAGCCACCCTGCCTCAGCAGTAAAATAGACACATTTACCAGTCCCTTCAACCCACAGCCAGGAGCTAGGCAAACACCCACAGAGGAGGGAGGACACACTTTAACCCTACATTCAGCTTGACGAGCCAAACTTTCTGAACCACAGGAGATAAAACTTCCGCCATGCAACTGCTAAGTACGCCCAAGGAAAATATTTTTTCGGCAGGTCAGTGGAAGCAGCCAAGGTCTATGTACTACTGCAACCTTTCCTATTTCATTTTATGTTTCACTGCCCTGTGGACTCAGATCCTGGTTTTTGATAAGAATAAAGACACAGCAAGCAGGACTGAAAAGGAGACTACCTCTATAGCTGCATACAAACTGCTGTTAAGGGGAAGGAAGGGATGGTCAGTTCAATTTTCTAAAAATGTTTCTCATCTCCAACAAGCCACGGTAGCCCGATTCCTACCCCGGCCCACTCTAGTGCTTTTCAGTTAGCTTAGCAAAGCCCCCTCCTCCACCCAGGACTACCACTGACAACCTGCCAGAGGCAGGCCAGCTTGCCTTATCTCCCTGAAGCCAGCATTCAGCCACCCTACCCTACCCCATGCCAGACTTGCTGGGGACCTCTGCCTCAGGTTCTGCACTCTCCCACCTCCTCCCACACCCGATTTTCTCCCCAAGTCAGATGATATCTTTCTGTCCATCTCGACATAATTACAGAACCATCCAGTTCTCCCCACCAAGCAAATCATGCATTCTCTGTGTTAACTACCCTGCTTTGTTCATTATACATTGTATACAGGTATCAAAAGATCACACTGTGCCCAGTGTAATATTATTGGGGTGCCTTCATCCTGCACCCCAACCTTGATGTTATTTCAGAGGGATGGAGGAAGTGGTAGCTTGTTTACAACCCAGAGCTGGTTTTGAAGCTGAGAGGAACGCCTTGCTCATATTATGCAATTCAGCTCTAACTCATATATATAACATATATATTTATTATATACTTATATATGTCAATTAAAAATAATAATTCAAACAATCATGCATCCTCCAAGAAAGCCACTGAACCACTGTCACCTCCCACCCCTCATCTAGATCAGCTCTGTCTGGTCAGCATCACCTTATCAGGAATGGACAACCCCATGGTCTCTCAGGACCAGCAGCAAAGATATCTCTACTCCCATTTAGCCCTCAAAGGAAAATGAAGGGAATATGGCTAAAGTGAGAACATCCTGTAGATGATTCAGTTACTGGGGTTTTTCCAACATATATTTAATGAGAACCTTCTCTACAAGAGCAAGTGTCAGAGTCCCAGCAGAAAACAGAGACAGGAGTCTCCTAAGTGTGGATTTGAAGATGGGGATCTGTTTGCCCACACAAACTGCTGGCTTAAGGTTCAGATGGCCCCTTGCACAGAAGGACTAGTAGGGCAGGGCCAGCTGCTTGCTCATTTTGATGTTGATTTGCAACTTGAATGCTGGAGAATTGGTAAGAATATTCAAACATGGTTAATTTACTCCTTGCAAGCCCTCCTATCTAATCATTATCTACATTCCAAACCATTCTCAGGTGGATAATCAGCAACCCCCCAAGACTGTGCCTGCTGCACAACTACAGAACACAGTGGAAGACACGCTGAACTTTGAGCCAGAAGGTTGACTTTCTAGCTATGGGGACTTGGCCAAACCTCCTCAGAGCTTCAGTTTTCTCATCTGTAAAATAGGGATCTTAATCCCTACCAATCTCACAGGACTGCTGAGAGTATCAGATGAGGTAAGTATATGAAATAGATGTGCAAATCTGTGTGAAGGCCTCCAGAGAGAAATAGTGCATGCAGGTGGCATTAGAGACATAGATTCTAGTCCAGGCTTTGCAACCAAATTATTATGTAATCTTTTGTCTTGATCATCTTGCCTCTCTGGACATTGATTTCTTCATCAGTTAAATGAAAAGACACCTTTCAGCCCTGACCACTCCCAAACCTTCAGGACCCCCACTGGGTCGAGATAGGAGCAGCCACAGGCAAGGTCACCCAGGACAGGAGTTAGAGCTGAATTGTGCAATATGAGTGAGGTGTTCCTCTCAGCTTCAAAACCAGCTCTGGGTTGTAAACAAGCTACCACTTCCTCTGTCCCTCTGAAGTAACATCAAATTTGGGGTGCAGGATGGAAGACAGTACCATATTCCCCTCTGTCCCAGCTTGCATGGCCTTGCTCAGATGCTGCCCAGCATCATGACGAAAATCAACATGCATGGAAATGTAATGATAGACTCACAGCTGCGTATAAAACAGTCTTAAGCCTGTTGTCAGACTTTAAACTGCCCTCCTCTGTCCTTCTGCCCATCCTAGGCCACTGGAGATGGAGGTAAAGGACAAACACACAGATGTCACAGTGTCCCACATTTTTATCCAGGTGGAGTCATGTTTAAAATAGCAGCAAGGACAGCCACGAAGAAGAAAAAACTCCCCAAAGCCTAATTTGACTTCTTTCTGTTCTTTCTCTTCCTGCGGGCTTCTCACATGCTCACCTCCTGGCTGGCCAACTTCCATTCATCCTTCAGGTTTCAGAGCAGCCTCCTTAGGCACCTAGGCTAGGTTACAGCCCTCACTCTAAGGCTCTAGTCCCCTGTAGCCTTTGATACTTCCTCTCTGGTCACTTGCTTAATCTCCATCTTCCTCTTAATCTACGAGCAGCAGAATGACAAAACCAGTCTATCTCATTCAAGTCTAGATGCCCAGTGCCCAGCATACACTTGGCACATGGTGGCACTCAATGATATTTATAGGATGCATGCATTTAAATGAAGGTGAGAGGTGACACCACCTTTGTCCTGGTGGCAATGGTTGGTTAAGGGGCCAAGGTAGTTGAATCTCAGATCTTTTCTTATCACCATCTGCTTCCCACCTCGTTTTCTCCCCCAAAGCAGGCCTTTCTGAGTCACGCAACCAGACCAGAGTCATGAAAGCAGAAAAGGGACTTCCCTGCCCTTAGGATAGTAAACATTGTTCCCTCTTCCATGTTACTTTGGCCAAATAACTACCATTTACCTCACCAGCTCAGGCAAAATAGAAGTACCCGCCTGCCCCCAAAGAAATAACTCCTTCTCCTGCTGTTGCCAAAATCTACTTCAGTTAGGAAAGCATCCAAGATAATTGATGAGGTTTAAAATACAAATGCACTCAGAGCATAGAATAAGTAACTTATATTCTCACTCTTGATTAAATTAAATCCAAAGAGGAGCTTCTGGAAATAGCAGTAACTTATTTTGCATAGCAGTGATTTACATTTGCATAACATTATAACAGCATTATCTATCTCATTCCATCGCACAGCAACCCTTTGAAGTGGGCCAAAGCGAGAATTATTGTCACCCCCATTTTACAGACCTTAAGCATTGAAATTCAGAAAGGAAGACTATTTGCTTTGCCTAAAGTTAAACAGGCTTGCTAACTTACTGTTAGTAAGGGATAAATTTGAACCCAGCCTCCCTTTTTCTGCCACATCTGATACCTCCCTTAGGAAGAGAAGAGCTGGTATTTCAAGTCCTGGATATAGTGGAACAGTGGGAACCAGGGCAGAAAGAAGGAAAGGGAGTGGCTCTAGGCCTCACCTCCTTCACAACTCAGCCCTGCCTTAATCAGCGCTGTCTCCCTTCCCAGGTACCTAGCCTAGGTGAGATGCTACATCTGCTTGACCCTCATGCCCTGACTGGGACAAGTTAGCAGTAATGTTACAGTTACAAAGCTCACAAGTCCAGTCCTGTTTTCTATACTTTTCTAGGAGATGAATTTAGTGAGGGATTTGGTTTCCAATGTGTTTCAAAACCTGTGAGAGAGCCTGAGTTTTAGAAGGTCCCTCGGACAGGCACAGTGACTTATGCCCTTAATCCCAGCACTTACGGAGGCCAAGGCGGGAGGATCATTTGAACCCAGGAGTTCAAGACCAGCCTGGGCAATGTGTCAAAACCCCACCTCTACAAAAAATACAAACATGAGCCAGGCATGGTAGCACATGCCTGTAGTCCCAGCTACTTAGGAAGCTGAGTGGGGAGGATCGCTTGAGCCCAGGAGGTCAGGGCTGCAGTGAGCTGAGATCGCACCACTGCACTCCAGCCTGGGTGACAGAGAGGGACCCTGTCTCAAAAAAAAAAAAGTCCTCAAGTTTTGATTCCACTGTTTACCCTTCTCTGGCCTTCATCCCTAAGTAACTCAACTTCCTGAACTTCTATAACAAGAAAACATTTAGACCTTTCTCATAAAGTGTGTGAAGTGGGAACCTAGAAGTTTCTTATGATTATGTAGACCCAAGGACAAACCTTCTGACATAAGACAATGGGTTGCTGAGGGTCCCTAGGAAATTACCTCTTTCCCTGGGAATATAGAGGAGTAGGACTCCCCCTCCTGGGTTTGAAGTGAATGAGAGGAACTTAAGCTGAAGATTATTTGAAAATCCCTGTGTAATTACATATCAAGGCTTGTATCTTCTTCCCTTGAGGCCTTTGCAGTACATTCACTGGGGATGCATGCGTTAGGCACAGACGAGCCTAGGGATGTGACCAATCAGCTTGGACACAGCACAGTCGAAATGTGATGCTTTATTTCAGCAGATGCCTCTGCACTCTCTTAGGGCCAGCAAGACAGGGAAAGCAGACAGTCAGACTAGCTTTTTGGCCCACCTCTCCTGGATACTTTCCTTTTTTTTTTTTTTTTTCTTTTAAGACAGAGTTTCTGTCACCCAGGCTGGAGTACAGTAATGCGATCTCAGCTCACTGCAACCTCCATCCCCTGAGTTCAAATGATTCTCCTGCCTCAGCCTCCCGAGCAGCTGGGATTACAGGCATGTGCCATCACACCTGGCTAATTTTTGTATCTTTAGTAGAGACAGGGTTTCACCATGTTGCCCAGGCTGGTCTCAAACTGCTGACCTCAGGTGATCCGCCCACCTCAGCCTCCCAAAGTGCTGGGATTACAGGCATGAGCCACCATGCCCGGCCTTCTCCTAGATACAGTCTAACAGAAACCTAGGATCCCCCGGACCCCTTTTCCAGTCAGAACAGATGGAAATGCTCTCCCCTCTGGCCTTGTTTATTCATTAACTAAAAGGCCACTTCTTGACCTCTTCCTGGATTTCCCCCAACCACCCCTAGAGGCCCTGAAACTTGCTTTAGCCCTCTTTTGAGATGTTGATCGTGTTCTGCCTTCCATTAGAGCAACCATTTGGGTACTTATCTCCTTTTCTAAATTGTAATGATGTCTTGGAGTCTATTCCCCTGTCTTGTACTTAACAGAGACCGACTAGATCCTACAGAATTGAAATAAAAGTGAAGGGAGTGGTGAGAGGGAATTACCCCCACCCCCGCTCCTCACACCCTTCGGCAGTTGGTTCTGGAAGGAGGAACAATTTTGAATCAATGCTCTGGGGGGACTGAATTTTCCATTCTAGCTTTCACTCCAAAGAATGGCAGAGAGGCCTCTGAGCGCCTGTCAGCACCAGGGCAGCCAGCCTAAGCAAGAAGGGAGTCTTTTCCCTGCAACATATTTTCATGCATGTCCTAGTCATCATCTGCCCAATAATAGGTTCAAATGCCTATAAAGGACACAGCCACTAACTGCAAGGAACTTGAGAAAGAGAAGAAAGATAAACATGAAACTAGCAGAAATATGTAAATACAAAAAGAATTCTGTCTTGGGGGGAAAAAAGATGAGTACTGGCTTTGGGGAGGGTGATAGGCAAACTCTCTGGAGAATAAGACGTTTTGAGCTGTGGTTTCAGGTGTGTGTGTGGTAGTTGGGACGGGACAAGTGGAGAAGGCTAAAGTGCTCTGGTTCCAGGAGGAAGCAGGAAGTTATTTTCAGCGTCTGAGGAGAAGGAGGAAAGGTTTCAGGGTAGAGTGGCGGCAAGGTAGGGTGTGGGAACAAGTAGGTGGGGTGGTGCCTGCTATGGGAGGCTGGGAAGGCCAATGGAGAGAGACACCAAAGGAGACCTGTGGGGACAGCAGAAGCTCGGGTGGAGCACCTAGCTCGTCCCTTTCAGCACTGTGGTGCAGGGATCTGTGGAGGCCGTGCAGCCAGGGGTTCTGAGAAGCGCTTCTTCCAGCACCTGTTTCACCAGGGCCACAACACTTGTTCCAAATGCCACTTTTGCCCATCTCCTGCTACAGCTCAGGAGAAGTGGGAGGACCTGTGTATCATGCATATAATCTCCCAGAGGGTGCGACAGATCATACCTCTCACTGTGCGCCTTCTCTAAATCCATCACCCTGGAAATTTTACGTGGTGTCATCAGCTGAATTAACACCTGTTAAAATCATCATTCCCACCAGACTCAAAACTGCAAGTGCTTTTAATGAGGCTCCACATAAAAGAATACATTTTCTCAGAGCCCTTAAACAAATTACATTAAATCCTCCACACCATATAAATTATTGAAACAGCGATTAGAGTTTGGATCATACCAACAGACCTGCTCGGAGGCAAATTTTCAAACTCCCCAACCACCTAAGCAAAGAGGTGAGTGAAAAATTCGTTCCTTTTCAATGGTTATTTCAACAGAAGCTTCGGTGCTAAATTAGCAGTGAGTTTTGTGTATGAATTTTCTTTGAAATCTAACATTATGTAAATGAAAAACCCAACACAGCGCAAATTAAGACTATTCTTAATTCTAAAAGGCTGCTATTCTGTGATAATGACGCCATGGAATACTTTACAGTCTGCCAACCGTGGAGTGTGGTTCCTGCTCCCCCATCTGTCTTGGATGCCTCCCAGCAGGGGGACACCCACTGTGTCCTCATTTTTTTATCCTGCCCACTGAAGTCAGATCCTGTCCACCCTTCCGCCCCTCTTCCACCTCATAATTTAATCTTGCCCAGATCATTTAATCACCTAAAATGGAACCAGAGATTGAAATGGGCTTAACCTGCATCCATGTGCAGTGTAAAGTACTAGAGGCGTGACGTCAGAAGCCCACTCACATGGGTTTATATCTGGCTCTGCCACAGACCTGCTGGATCTGCTCAGGCACCTTCTCAGAGCCTAAGTTTCTTCATCTGTAGGTAAATATGAATTACCTACATCTGCAGGTTTAAAGGATTAATTGAGATTTTACATGTCAATGGTTTAGAAAGTGAACGCCTGGCACATAAAACTTGTTTAGCGAATGATGCCTACTGTTATTGAGCAAAGCTCGGGTTAGGTATTGTTGGTAAATCAATTTGGCCATTCAGCAATTGTTGGGTTTTTATTCAGGTTTGTACATGTCCCTTCAACCTCACTACCAGGTGATATGTTGCTATAAAAACTGAGATTAGTTTTTATAAATTAAACCAGGTTTCTCTCTCTCTCTCTCTCTCTCTCGCTGACGCACAGACACACACACACACACACGCACGCACACACACATTTCTTAGCAAGCAGGCTAGAGGCCATCACACATCCTGTACCAGAAGGCTCAGGGCACCCCTAAAACCCTTACGGGAGAACCTAGACCCCAAACAGATGGAGCAATGTTCTGAGGCCAGGATCCACCAAACTCCTGGTCAAATCAGGGAACAGTTTCCCTTTAAGTGAAGAGACAAAAGACCAGATGAATTCAACAGCTCTGGAGGAGGAATCAGCCTGCTGGGTCTGCTGGATTCTTACATCTTGCCCAAGCAAGCCCACTCCAGCTATGTTTCTTGAGCAGCGCTAATTTCACCAATGAAAAATAATAACTAATATTCCTTATGCTAATTTATACACCTTCTGATCCAAATGTACATGATGTTCTCAGCGCAGCTCCCTGAAAAGCTTGAATTCCTGACCAGGATGCTTCAAGTGCCGATCACATTTAGAGCATGGATTTCTGATGAAGTCCCTTCAAATGTGAACTCTACACCCCCAGCATGGATTAAAGTTAATTTATACACATATACATGACTCTGTTTATATTGAAGTATTTAAAATCTACTACAGACAATATAGCAACTATGAATAAGGAAAAGCTTCCAACATCAATGGAATAGGAGAGTGGTATAAAACCATGGCCTTTCCTTTAGTGGGAATATTCATGCTTAGGTTCTTGTCTGTTTGACATGGCATTGTGAGAATTTATTTTAGATATGCCACTGTAGACAGCCAGATTTTACTGTGTTTGTTTGGCCAGCAACTTGGGGCAGTCATTTGTCCTAATCAGGAATTCATGCCTCAAGCGTGGTCAGCTAGCACTAGAAAGTCCAATGCTAGCTCCTGGGTAGCTCTAAATCTCAATCAATACAAGTGATTTTTTACTAATTAGCATAACAAATGTTGAGAATGAATCTTCATTAGTAGCTTGTTAGTTAGATGAATAAGTATTAGAAATGGGCTGTCATTAGTAAAGTCAGAAGTATTCAAGACATATGGCTTGTCAAAAATATTTTATAGACACTCTTTTCCATCCCGCATCTTCATGTCCTCTAGCCTCAGAGATGCCAGTTGAGTTTTTTGTTTGTTTGTTTTTGAGACAGAGCCTCGGCTGGGCGCGGTGACTCACGCCTGTAATCCCAGCACTTTGGGAGGCCGAGACGGGCGGATCACGAGGTCAGGAGATCAAGACCATCCTGGCTAACACGGTGAAACCCCGACTCTACTAAAAATACAAAAAATTAGCCAGGCGTGGTGGTGGGCGCCTGTAGTCCCAGCTACTCAGGAGGCTGAGGCAGGACAATGGCGTGAACCTGGGAGGCGGAGCTTGAAGTGAGCCGAGATCACACCACTGCACTCCAGCCTGGGCAACAGAGCAAGACTCTGTCTCAAAAAAAAAAATTAATAAATAAATAAAAGAGAGAGACAGAGCCTCACTCTGTTGCCCAGGCTGGAGTATAGTGGTACCATCTCAGCTCACTTCAACCTCCGCCTCCCAGGTTCAAGCGATTCTCCTGCCTCAGCCTCCTGAGTAGCTGGGACCACAGGTGCGCGCCACCACGCCCAGCTAATTTTTGTATTTTTAGTAGAGACGGGGTTTCGCCATGTTGCCCAGGCTGGTCCTGAACTCCTGACCTCAAACAGTCCACCCACCTAGGCTTTCCAAAGTGCTGGGATTACAAGTGTGAGCCACTGTGCCCAGCCCCAATTGAGTCTTAATCCCTAGTTCTTCCTGTGTCCTTGGGTTTAAGGATTCTAGTTGCTTGTTACCAACCATAAGTTTAACTGAATGCCGACTCTGGAATGTCACATCTGCATCTAGTAAAGCACATTCAAGTAAGGTGCAATGAAAGCACCTAAAAGAGAGCTGAGAGACTTCCTATGCCTTGTTGCTAATAAATATTTACTTAATAAACATCTGCCTGTATAGCAGAATCTGGTACAAGGTTTGCTATCATTAAAATCTGGCAGTGAGGTTGTGAAGGATTAACTAAACCTTACGTGCTCCAACTTGGCAGCTACTCTGTCTATCAAAAATAACTAATGATTGGTCATGAATAAACTTATCTAGGTCAATTGCAATATGTTACTAAGTGCTCCTGTTGGAAAACTAGGGTAAGAGTAGGGGTAGTGGCACATGGGTTTTTAGGATCAGTGGATTAGTTGGGATAAAACTTTAGCTGCATGCCACAGAGACCCAAAATAATGGCGGCTTACACAAGACAAAAGTGTGTTTTTCCCACACATTAGCTGGTGTCTCTGCTGTAGCTCCATGCAGCTGTTGGGAGTTCAGGCTCCTTCTGTCTCATTGCTGTGCCATCCCAGGGTGCCTCCTTTGTCTGTATGATCCACAATGGCTCACCAGAACATCCTCAAGGCGGCCAGTGGGAAGGAGAAAGGGCACAAGCCAGTTCATACACATCATTTCTGCTCACATCCCATTTGCCAGAACTTAGTCTCATGGTACACCTACCTGCAAGGGATGCTGGGAAATAGAGGCCTTATTCTTTTTTTTTTTTTTTTTGAGACAGAGTCTCGCTCTGTCACCCAGGCTGGAGTGCAGTGGCGCAATCTTGGCTCACTGCAAGCTCTGCATCCCAGGTTCTCGCCATTCTCCTGCCTCAGCCTCCTGAGTAGCTGGGACTGCAGGCACCCATCACCACGCCCGGCTAATTTTTTTTTTTTTTTTTTGTATTTTCAGTAGAGATGAGGTTTCACTGTGTTAGCCAGGATGGTCTCAATCTCCTGACCTCATGATCCGCCCGCCTCGGCCTCCCAAAGTGCTGGGATTACAGGCGTGAGCCACAGCGCCTGGCCAACAGAGGCCTTATTCTAAGCATTCATGTACCCACTTACAAATCAAGGGTTATTTTCCCTTTAGAAGAAGTGGAAAACAATACCAAGAACAACCAGTAGTTATTTCCAAAATCAGAACGTAATAATGAAGAGAATGGGCCTAAAAATTAGTAGGCAAGCTCTGTTACTGGGGCTCGCTTCTAAAACGTTGAAATACTTAGATCTCCGTTGGTAAATAATTACTTCTGCAGCCAGTAGGGGCAGAAAAGGAGTGATTCCTTTCCTCACCCATCATAAGAGCCATAGCCAACACTCCTATAACAAAAGACAAGTTAGCAAGAGAAAAGCATAACCGTATTTAATCATAATTTTATGTGACATAAGAGCCTTCAGAAATGAAGACCCAAAGACCCAGGGAAGACTGTCTACTTTCTTGGTTAGGTTTGATGAAGAATGGACAGCTACACAGAAATGTGACTGGACAAAAGGGTATAATCTAATAGTAATAGACTGAGAAGGGAACTCCAGCAAGTCTTGTCTGTTCAGATTCTTCTTGACCTCCTTCCTCCTGAGTATGGAACGGGACCCCTCTTGAATGCAGGTCTTCAAAAAAGAAGTATTAAGGGAGAGTGTGATCTTTCCAGGCTCATGGCTTGCTTTGGGAGAAAGAAATTCTAGTTTCTGTGACCCACCTTGGGAAAGAGGAATTCTGGTTTCTATGAGTCAGGAGAGAAAGAGGGACAAGAGACAGGAGGGCAAGACAAAGTCAGAGAGAACTTGTTTCTGAAGCTGCTGGTGGGGCTTTCCCATCTTCTTTAGTTCAAAGTCTCAGCATGCCATCCTCTGGCCCTCTGACGTTTTTTATTTGTTTGTTTATTTATTTATTTATTTATTTAGAGACAGGGTCTCGCTCTGTCGCCCAGGCTGGAGTGCAGTGGCATGCTCTAGGCTCACTGTAACCTCCGCCTCCTGGGTTCAAGCAATTCTCTTGCTTCAGCCTCCTGAGTAGCTGGAATTACAGGCCATGTACCATCATGCCCAGCTAATTCTTATACTTTTAGTAGAGACAGGGTTTCACCATGTTGGCCAGGCTGGTCTCAAACTCCTGACCTCAAGTGATCTACCTTTGGGAGCCTCGGCCTCCCAAAGTGCTGAGATTACAGGCATGAGCCACCATGCCCACCCTGGGGTATCATTCTCTGAGCCCCGGCAAGCTCCTGAGCACTACCAAATCCCACTGTCCCAGGCACCATGCCTCCCCACCCAGAACACTGTGAACTTCTCCCAGGATCCAGTAACTAAAAGATTAATTAATGTCTGGTCCACTAGGGGCCTCCTAGACTCTCATCCAGCCCAATGGCCTGTGTCCATTCTGATTGGCCAATGCCCTTGTCTTACTGATTTTTAAAAAATTCAAATATAACTTGTGGCAGCAATGTCTGGAAATCATGTTTTATACAAAAGTTGAAGAAATGAAATACTTAACTTAGAATAGAGGAGATTTAGCAGAGGGCCAACTCAGCCATTATCTTTAAACATTTACATTAATAATCACCATCTTTAAATGTTATTGTAATACCTGTTATGTGCCAGGATTGGATCTGAACTCAGTGCTGTATTTGTGCTCTCTCAGATTCTCAAAGCAATCCTGTATGGTGAGAATTATTTTTATTTTACTGACAAAGCTGTTGAAGATCAGAGACATTGAGTTACTCGTAGAAGATATACAGACAGAGCCAAGATTCAAACCCCTTGGGTGTCTGGCTCCAAAGTGGAAATATTCTCCATGGTGCCAAAGGACTCGTAAACAGAATGTACAAAGGACTCTTACAAATCAATAATAAAAGGACAATCAATTTTTTTAAACAAGCAAAAGACTTAGACAAACACCGCATAAAAGAGAATGTATGCATGGCCAATGAGAACATAAAAAAGATGCTCAGCATTGTTGGTCGTCAGGGAAGTGCAGATTGAAAATGCAATGGGATACCACTACACACCCGCCAGAATGGTTAAAATTTAAAAATTTTAACAGTACCAAATGTTAGAGAGGCTGTGAAGCAGCAGGATGTTTTATGCATGGCCAGCAAAAGTATAAAATGGTAGAGTCATTTGGAAAACTGGCATTTTCTCATAAATATTCACCTATCATGTGATCTAAAAATTCCAAAAGAAATGAAATTATATGTCTACAAAAAAAGTTGGATAAGAATATTCATTGTAGCTTTATTTCTTTTGTTGTTGTTGTTGTTGTTTTTGTTGAAACAGAGTCTCGCTCTGTCACCCAGGCTGGAGTGCAATGGCGCCATCTCAGCTCACTGCAACCTCCGCCTCCCGGGTTCAAGCAATTCTTGTACCTCAGCCTCCCGAGTAGCTGGGACTACAGGCACATGCCACCACACCTGGCTAATTTCTGCATTTTTAGTAGAGATGGGGTTTCGCCACATTGGCCAGGCTGGTCTCGAACTCCTGACCTTGTGATCCGCCTGCCTCGGCCTCCCAAAGTGTTGGGATTACAGGCATAAGCCACAGCGCCTGGCTGTGGCTTTATTTCTGTTGTTGTTGTTGTTGTTGTTGTTGTTGAAACAGAGTCTCGCTCTGTAGCCCAGGCTGGAGTGCAGTGGCGCCGTCGTCTCAGCTCACTGCAACCTCCACCTCCCGGGCTCAAGCAATTCTTGTGCCTCAGCCTCCCGGGTAGCTGGGACTACAGGCACGCGCCACCACACTTGGCTAACTTTTGTATTTTTAGTAGAGGTGGAGTTTCGCCATATTGGCCAGGCTGGTCTCGAATTCCTGATCTTGTGATCCACCTGCCTCGGCCTCCCAAAGTACTGGGATTACAGGCGTGAGCCACCGCACCCGGCCGTGGCTTTATTTCTAAAAGCCAGACTTTGGAAACAATGCCAATGTCTATCAATAGACTAAAGAGATAAATTGAGATTTTTCATACTGTGAGATATTGCCCCACAATAAAAAGGAACAAACTATTAATGCATACAACAATGTAGATGAATCTCAACAATATTATGTTAAATGAGAAGCACCAGACACAAAAGAGTACACACAATGAATGACTCCACTTATGTGAAGTCTAGCAACAGGAAAAACACATCTATGGAAATAGAAATCAGAATAGTCATTGCCTGTGAGAATGTAGAGGGAGGGTGGGCCACGGAAAAGGAGCATGGGAAAATTTTTTGGGTGATGGCAATTTTCACATTTTGATTAAACAATTAAGTTTAATCAAATTATACACTTAAGATCTGTGCATTTTACCATATGTAATTATGCTTTGAATAAAAATAAATTAAAATAAAGGGATGAAATGGGTTGCTTCTTCCAGTATTATGCTTTGGCACTGGAAGTATTTAAGCTAGACTAGTGCTTATCAGAAATATTGTGGATGGTTCAAATTGGGAGTTCTGATTAAGTAATAAAAAAAAGCCCTCAGATTTTAAGACTTCGGTGTGATACTTGATATGCAATGCTGAACTAATCATGTATTTCAGAAAAGGCAAAACCTGCATTCATTTTCTATTTTGGAGAACTCCATGTAGATATGGAAACTTATGTTACCGAAAACTTTCTTGAATCTGTTTATTTTTCTTTTCTGAAATTCTTCCCCTATTTACCATTACCTCTAACTACTTGCCTCCTGAAACGCAAACTTTAGCCACTCTATGTTGCTATATCTTAGAACATGTGGTGTTTGCACATTTCCTTTGTTAAACATCCTCCCTACCCCCCACTTCCCATCAACTTCTGCCCTTCCTTGAAACTGTACAGAAGTCAACTGCACCAGTAAGACTCCCCTATAAGCCCTGTGGCTCACAGTTTGAGTCTATTTTTGAGTCTAGATTACCTGTAGTATAGCAGTTATCCCAGGCTAAATGATGCCAAGGTCCCTTCCAGCTCAAAGAGTCTGGCTCTTTGAACAGGGGAATCTAGGCTTGAAGAATGAAGAGAAACAACCAAGCCATCAGCAGTAGCATCTTCATCAGGTTCTACATGAGGTAGACTGAATGACAGAATATGACCTGGGTCATTTCTGTGAAAACTATATTACTTAGAATTAAGTCAGAAGTTTCATTCCCAGCTGATTAATAAGAGAACCAGTTGAGATTGCCAAACTTGTTCAGACTTGGAGACTTGCCATTTTGGAGCTAGATGAGAAAGAATTCAACTCAGTGGTTGCATAAGAATGGGTCTGTGCAGATGACATGGAACATGGTGGGTTGAAAGAAAATGGGTGAATAAAACTCCAGGCTAAGTGCTGAAGCTAATATTTACTGATCACTTTCTATGGAGTCAGATCCTATGCTAAACACTTTATCCATTCATCTTATTTAATCCTCATTGTGACTCTCTGTACAGAGGCTAAGTAGTGTTATTCACAGCTAGTAAGTACTAGAACTGGGTCTCATTTCCAGGTCTATTTGACTCCAAAGTCCATATTCTTGCTCACTAGGCTCTAGTAAGTCCCAGAAAGGAATTGCCAAAATCATTTTAGCCCTGTTTCTTGGTTCCAGGTACCTCAGCCACCGCAAACTGGCTGACTCCTTTCCCATTTTTTTTAGGATTACTGGGAAGAGAGGTCTGCAGCATTCCTCAGTAACCTGTCTCAGTGCCTCTAATATCTGCAGCAAGAACATTCTTCTTCGTATTTCATCTGAGTCCTCCCTACTTTTGTTTTATCATTCATAGGTGAGATAAGGCTCCATTTATACTTATAATTTCAGTGAAAGCAGGAGGCTGCAGAAACCACTGCAGTAAGAACTTTAAATATTCTAGTGCATCTTCTGTTTGTCTGAGAGTTGTCAGGTTCCTCTAGCAGTGCAGTCTGGAGCCATATGAGGGGAGATTAATGAGGGGACATGGGGGGTCAAGAAGCAAATATTCATTAAAGAGATCAGGAAATGGGTTTGTCCTCATTAAGGCATAATCGCAGCAGACCACAGAGCATAGTGGAATATGAAGCTGTGGTTTAGCCAAGGAAAATGCAAGGAACAAATCTGATAGACATGAGAAACAGGAGCAGGAAACTGTAGCACTGTTAGGCTGAAGTTGTGTAACAGTCCTCTCCCCGTGGTCATTTTGACTAAATCAACTAAAACCATGTCTAATATATTTAGCACCTATGAGGAACTCTTTTCTCCTCCCTCTCCTCTTCTTCTTGTGTGCATGTGACTGGCTTACTGGACAACCTTTATTTCAAAAGCAGTGTTGTGAGAACCCAGAATATGGCTCTTGCTCAAGAGCCTCTCCTCAATCCTGAGTTGTAGCCCAAGACATCCAGATCACTGAGCTGGGGTGTGGGAGGTCCTCAAGCTCTTGTCCTAAAGCTGGTGGAGGGTAGAGCTCAGATATGAACACAGGCAGTTGAGCTCCAGAGCCCATGCCCTTAACCACTTCATTGCTCCTCATTGGATTTGTGATCATGATATCCCTAATCCCCTGACAAAAGAGAAGTACCCTTGGAGATCTAGCCAGTGGTTTACAACCATTTGAAAATTTCAAGCAGCAGAACTAGATTTATTACAATTAAAACCTGACATGGAACCTCAATGTATGAAACAGACAAAAGCAGATGTATGGTACTGAGGTTGCAGGGGGCCCAGGGTTTCCAAAGCCTTGCTTGCTAACTCTGCCAATCCCTAGGGTTCTGCAGAACACACAGTGAGAACTACATCACTCTGTTAGCAACCAAGTAAATTGAAAATTGACATGTAATAGTAAATTGGCATGCGTTTTCTTTTTATCTCTTTGCATTTCTTTCAACCAGATAAGAGAAATGAGACTCAAGATGAGTAGACAGAGCAAAGGGAAAGGGACAGAGCAAAGGGAAAGAGCCAGTGCACAGGGTGTTATCAGAGAGCAGAGCTGAGCAAGGCACTGCAGTGGGACGTCATAATCAAGGTGAGCCATATGAGATCACCCGCAAGTACAGGAAAAAGGGACGGGCCATTTGTGCCTAACACCAGCCCCAAGAACTTTTGAAGGAAAGGTAAAGACAGGAAACTGAACTGGGCCAACATGTGAACAGCTTTCTGCCCTCTAGCATCCCTTCTTTTTGTCTATGCAACAATCACATGTACTTTGCACAAGCCCAGAAATGGGAACCCAGTTTTCTGTCCTTTGCTTATGTTTGTAACCTTTCCAAGCCTACCTCAGGAAGGATGTCTATTGAGCAGATGGGTTTGTGAAATTCCCTAACAGGAGGAAGCCGTTTGCTACAACAACAGCTCGGAGGGTTCTTCTGCACTCCACACTTCAGCAGTTGTGCCAGCTGGGTAAGGAAAAACACAAAGGGAACCAAAGCTGTGGGCTGGTGCATTTGAGTCAGAGGCCTCTTTAAATGTAATTGATGGAGAGAGAGATTGAGAGAGGATTATAATAGTCAGGCTGCCCAACCACTTAGGTAACCACACTTAGCGAGGATTCCCCAGATCCAGGAGATGGATTTTAATTTGCCACACTCAGAAATTCCATTTTATCAAAGCACATGCCCTGATTTGGGCCATTATCAGTTTCCTGGATATTGTCCATTTTCCTTTAAGCCAGTCTTCATCCTTTCTTGCCCTGCCCTGTGCTTCAGGAGACTGGCACTTGGCTTCCAGTTGGCTTTGGCCAATTGGAGGCACTGCGAGGAGATCATAGTGTGGCAAAGAAAGGAGGGCAGGGTACTTATTCCCCTACTTTCCTGCCTTCCAGGTAGTTATGGGTTGGCTATGTCCCTTTACTGAAGGCCTGCCCCCGTAGGGCTGTTTTCTTCCATCCAGCTGTCCTCTCTGGGTGTCAGTAACTGCCCCTTCCTCTGGTCTCTTCAGGCTCGGGTTGGTAAGAGTTTCCCCCACTCTTAGCCCAGAATACTGCATTATCTCATGTAAGTTTTGCACACTTTATAAATCATAGCTTTTTAAAATTCGTGTTAAAATATCCAATTGCATATGCCATCTCAGAACACTTCTGCTATTCAGTCAACATCTGTCAAACTGACAGTATGGAAATGAAGATCAGAATAACTGCCCCCCAAGACTGTGATTTTATCCTATAACTTTATTAGTTTAGATTATTGCAAATAGTTTTTTTGTTTGTTTGTTTTGTTTTTTGTTTTCTTTTTTTTTTTTTTTTTTTTTTGAGTCGGAGTCTCACTCTGTCATCCAGGCTGGAGTGCAATGGTGCAATCTTAGCTCACTGCAACCTCCACCTCCTTGGTTCAAGCAATTCTCCCACCTCAGCCTCTCAAGTAGCTGGGACTACAGGCACGCACTACCATGCCCGGCTGATTTTTGTATTATTAGTAGAGACAGGATTTCATCATGTTGGCCAGGCTGGTCTCAAACTCCTGAGGTCAAGTGATCTGCCCACCTCAGCCTCCCAAAGGACTGGGATTACACATGTGAGCCACCACACCCAGCCGCAAAGACAACTTTCCAAAGCTCTTAAATTTGTCCTATGTACTATGCTGCCAATTTGAACAAGCTCCCTGCAGATGAACGGTAGTGCCTGGGTAATAACCTTGTTAAATATGTATAAGTGTTAAATAAGCTTACTTTTTCACTCAATTGTGTAAGAATGTAAAACTAAAACTATATAAAAACAGTAAATTATTAAAAGTGACTAAATATTAATAGGCTATAGTACAGTAATTCAGTGCACAGGCTTTAAGATGAGACAGATAGGGATTCACATCCATTAACTGTGGTCTTTGGAAAGTTACTTCACCTCTCCAAGTCTTGGGTTTCTCATCCATAAAATAGTCATGATAATTGAGTGCCCACTTCTTACAGGTGTTGTGAAGGTTAAATGAGATTCATGAAGTATGAGTACTGGGGGCATTTGAAAAATGCTAGCTATTATTATTGCTATTAGTTTTAATTTGCAATTCCGTAATGACATGATATTGAGCATCTTTTCACATTCTTGTTTGTGCACTGTATATCTTCTTTGGTGAGGCATCTGTTCAGATCTTTTGTCCATTTTGTAGTTGGGTTGTTCATTTTCTTATTGTTGCATTTTAAGTGTTCTTTTTATTTTTATATGGCAGTTCTTTATCAGATATGTCATTTATAAAAATTTGCTTCCAGTATGTGGCTTGTCTTCTCATTCTCTTGATACCACTGCTATTAGTAAGTTAAAATAATGATATACTTTAAATTATCTCAGAGAGTTGTCATGAGGATTATATGGTTTAATATATATATATATATTTTTTTTTTTTTAATGGAGTTTTGCTCTTGTTGCCCAGGCTGGAGTGCAATGGTGCGATTTTAGCTCACTGCAACCTCTGCCTCCTGGTTTCAAGAGATTCTCCTGCCCCAGCCTCCTGAGCAGCTGGGATTACAGACGCTCGCCACCACGCCGGCTAATTTTTTGTATTTTTAGGAGAGATGGGGTTTCACCATGTTGGCCAGGCTGGTCTCGAACTCCTGACCTCAGGTGATCCACCTGCCTCGGCCTCCCAAAGTGCTGGGATCCCAGGTGAGAGCCACTGCGCCCAGTGTATATGGATTAATATTTTTAAAGTACTTAGAACAGTACCTGGCACATAGTTACCAGCTATATGAATGTTAACTAATATACAGATAATAGTTAAGTGTGAATACCTAGAAATAATTGTATTCCTTTCCCACTATCTTTTAATTATTCTCAGTCACTTTTCAAACTACCTTTGGACTTCTTAAATAGAAATAGACCCTTCTAAATTCTTCCTGAATTTTTTCTTGGAGTCAAAAACCTTCCTAAGCACATGTAAGGTTGTTTTAAGTTCTGATTTTTTCTTTAAGAGATGGGGTCTCACTTTGTTGCCCAGACTGGAGTACAGTGTAATGATCATAGCTCACTGTAGCCTCCAACTCCTGGGCTAAAGTAAGCCTCCTGCCTCCGCCTCCAGAGTAGTTGGAACTACAGGCACCTGCCCCTACATTCACTGAATTTTTAAATTTTTTGTAGAGATGGGGTCTCACTATGTTGCCAAGGCTGGCCTCAAACTCCTGGCCTCAAGCAATCCTCCTGCCTTAGCCTCCCAAAGTGTTGGGATTACAGGTGTGAACCACCACATCCAGCCCTGATTTTTAAGCATTGGTCGGCTTGCTGTCAAAAGCTTTCTCAAGCAAGTTTTCTTGACTGTTTCAATCCTCACATTCCCAGATGAGATCTTAGACATATTTTTAATATAGTGATAGAGCAACTGAAACTTTGCTTCCTAATCCAGCCTCTCACCTTTACCCTACACCAGCAGCATAAGCCGGGGAAACAAGTGGTTAGGAAGAAGTGTCTAGGTCCGGAGCTGTTTATGATCTGGCAATTTAGAGATGAATATCCACTAGAGAGACAACTCAGAAGGGAAAAATGCTTTCTTAACGAAATGAGTCAAGATTATTGCTCTCAAAGTGTCAAATTTATGATAATAGAGGAATATGAATTTCTTATTTAGGCCAGATAAATGTTTTTATGACAATTAGTCCTTGAATTTATGATCTGTGTTTGGTTACAGAGAGTAAGGCACCCATGGCCCAGAGTGACATGCTGCTCTCCTTCTACTTCCTTCCCTTATCCTCAGGACTTAAGCTTAAACTGCCTCCTTTCCTGGGGGAGCCGATGGACCCTAACACCAGAACTCTTCCCTCCTGGCTGCAGAGCAGCAGTACTGAGTACATGAGTCAAGCCACTGATACCCCATGGAGCTTGAGAATGTGAAACTTACCATATACAAGAAAAAACTTAGAGAGACTGAAATTTGACTATTTCTCCAGGGAAGATGGTAGATTCCAAGAGAAAGGGGGATTGCATGGGGAAGCAGAAGGAGAAGAGGTTAAAAGAATAAAAATGAAACAGAAGATAGGAAGAAAGGAATGTCCATGAGGGATGCCCTCTGAAAGCATAAGCAGTAAGATCCAGCCCTTTGTAAAGGGTACAAAGGAGCAAATTATCTAAAAGAGGCACAACCCTTTATCTCTACCTGTGTCTGCTTCCCTCTATATTAGCCAGTAGTCTTTTAGATGTAAGGGGTAGAGACTAAAACCAACTGAAGTGATAAAGGAAATGTATTGACTTATATAACCAAGAGGCCTAGAGGTGATCTACTTCAGGCCTGGCTGAGTCTAGGATTTCAAATTTTAAGGACTATTATTTTTTTGTCACCTCTTAGTTCTATAGGTAGCTAGTTCCGTTGGCTTCACTCAGATTTTGTCCATATGACCCAAAGATGATCACCAATTGTCCCTGGCTTATACCATCCTTAAAGAGAAAAGAGAGAACCTTCTCTCCCCACCACATCATTCAGTCCATATCAGTCCCTGAAGAGGATTCTGCTGAGGTCACATGCCCCAGTGTTCTATATCCAGGAGGATGGGGTATTCTGGTCGGTCAACTGGAGTCATGTGCCCACAGTAATCAGCAGATGTGGGGAAAGGACATTTCCCAGAAGGAAGGCTTGAAGCACAGCCATCCCAAACAGCCCCCAACTCCATCTGGCTAGAATACTTTTCTAAACTCTTCAATATAAGGCTGTTTTAACATCCATGGCCAGGCGCAATGGCTCATGCCGGGCCTGGTGGCTCACGTCTGTAATCCCAGCACTTTGGGAGGCCAAGGCAGGTGGATCACTTCAGGCCAGGAGTTCGAGACCGACCTGGGCAACATGGTGAAACCCAGTCTTTATGAAAAATACAAAAATCAGCCAGGCGTGGTGGCGAGCACCTGTAATCCCAGCTGCTCTACAGGCTGAGGCATGAGAATTGCTTGAACCTGGGAGGCGGAGGTTGCAGTGAGCTGAGATCGTGCCACTGCGCTCCAGCCTGGGTGACAAAGCGAGACTCCTTCTCAGAAAAAAAAAAAAAAAAAAAGCCATGGTGTTTTGGTGTTCATTTAGTAGGGGAAAGGAACACTGTGGGTTTGATGCCATGGTGGGGTCAAGGGTCAGGGGTCATCCTCTCAGGACTCTTTGCACTTCATGGTGGACCACTAGATGATGAAGACAATCTACACAGACATTGCAATTTAGATTTTTCAAATCAGAGGGTCACTCAACTGTACCACCTCCCCAACTTGCCCTCCTTACCTCCCCAGCTAGTAACGAGAGACACACCTGTGAGACAGAAAAAGAAGATCTCTTGACGCAGATTATGTAATTACATCAGCCATGTTTATTCTTTCATACTCTCAGTTCCCTAATTTCCTTTTCTCTTCATTGGGGTAAAAACCAAAAAGACAGAAAGTAGAGGGGCCACAGCCATGTTATTCATGATTCCTCTGTGATAACTCCATGATGCCCCTTATTTTTAAGTGAGGGGGTTTTCTGACAGCTGGCTTTTTAAATTCATCTACTAAACAGTTTAAATTTAATGACCAATTTCTTTTTAATAACCTTAGCAGGCCCCCCTAGAGTTTCAGCCATTTAAACAGAACATAACAGAAATTTCCAAAGAAATAAAAGGTGATTTCTTTATACAGCTTCTCACATTCAAACACATTTGCATACATGGCCCATCTGAAAAGCTAGAACTAATGAAATTATGAATGAGATTCTCATTTTTCTATTCTCAGAATCCTCACCCTCCTGGCATCTTTCAAAACTCTAATCTGAAATTATTCCCTCCAGGAAGTCATCCTTGATTAATCACTCCCAACTCTAATTATGTATTTGTTTATTATATAAACAATAGCTGTGGATACAGTTCCAGTTAGGTTCACCTTCTCTCATTCATATATGGATTTAAAGTTTCCTGAGTCTTGGGATGTGAGTGTGTTCTTGGGCAGGGATGTCTTCTGTCTCTGTGTAGCCATTCCTTCCCTCTACCCTCATCCCCAGGACTGCTTTAAGCAAAGACAAAAGAGGAACTTATTTACTGGTATAATAAGAGATCCTGAGCCCTGCAAATTGCCAGAACTGAAGTGAAATTTGAGCTCTGCTGATACTAGCGGTATGGGGGAAAAGTTAATTTTTTTAAAGCTTGATTTTCTTACATGAAAAAATGATAAATTCTTTAGGGCTCGTGTGATAATTCAATAAGATATGTATTCAAAAACACTTAAGGATGCTTGTAGATCTTTTTAAAAGTATTTGTTTCCTTAGTGATATGATTGCAGAAGCTACTGAGTCCATGAAATATCTTTTTCATCTGTTGTTGACATCTGAAATTCTTTTCCAGAAGACAAAAGCCTTTTATGCCAAATTAGAAATAAGACTGAGGCCAGGCACAGTGGCTCACACCTATAATCTCAACACTTTGGGAGGCTGAGGCAGGTGGATGACTTGAGCCCAGGAGTTCGAGACCACCCTGGGCAACATGGCAAAGCCCTGTCTCTACCAAAAAAAAAAAAAAAAGTACAAAAATCAGCTGGGTGTAGCCTGTGGTCCCAGCTACTTGAGGTGGGGGGATTGCTTGATGCCAGGAGGCAAAGGTTGCAGTGAGCCAAAATCATGCCACTGCACTCTAGCCTGGATTACAGAGTGAGACCTTCTCTCAAAAAAAAAAAGAAAAGAAAGAAAAGAAAGAAAAAGAAATAAGGTTTAAATTGCAAATAATCTTGGGGTAAGTAACAATGAACTTAAATACATTCACTCTGCCAGGCATGATAAATACCTGGCCATACAACCCTTCACTGATCCTTCCCCTACCCGTGATTGACACCATAACTTGGTCGGAGTAGAGTGTCCCACTCAGCCCACTGCATGCCTCAGAACTCTCAACACAGGGCTCTCTAGACAGACACTACCCATCAATTAGAGTTTGGGAGGGTCCAGTCGTGCTAAGACATACATCATTGACACTGTTACTCTCTGAAGAGCAGGGTTTGCTTAGAGGATGAGGAAAAGATTAAAGGAAGGGATAAAAGAGCAGCCACTGCTGGTAGTGACAAAGGGCACTAGGAGAGAAGGTGCAATTTCTCTAGCCTGATAAGTTTTCTAAAATGTCCCCATGACCCAGAGAGGCATTGCTCGGGGCCCAAGTGAAAGGTTTGGCGCATGAACACGCTGCTTCTTGACCTAGCTCCTCATTTTCACATCTTCGCTGTCTTTACCTCTTCGTTGTCAACGTTGACCCACTTCTCCGTTCCAAAGTCCCCCATGTATAACTCCCTTGGTTCTGAGAGGAAATAGGGGGTGGGTTATCTCTAAGTTCTACTCCAAGTCCAGATCCTGCGCTCCATGTTGCTGACTTCGGGGTCCATTCTCCACTCAGCTTTCCCTTCTGGATTGACACTTCCACCAGCGGATTCCCAATAACCAGCTGATGATGAGCAAGCCCTGGCAAGCCTCTCCACACCCCGACCCCACAGGCTTCTGCCACCAGGCACAGTCTGATAAGTGGTGGGATGAGATGTAGATTAAAATGGTGAGCCTTGTTATGTTGCCTTGATCCTCACGAGCCTGGACGAGTCCATCCACAGAGTGACAGCCAAATACATTGAGGTCAACTCAAAGTGACTTAGGAGTGGCTAAAGTTAATGACTGTTGAGTATAATTATCTCTCCTACAAATGAACTGTGTGTTTACAAGCTTATCAAGTCTATTTTCTGAACCTTGGTTTTCTGCTCTGATCAGCGAGGGGGGCTGAACTACTGTGGAGAAACAAACCCCAAGGCTCTGTAGAGAATGGATGGGCCATGGGTGGGCTCTGTGGGGAGACATTCCAGGGCTCCCTAGCTGTGGGAAAGAGTCCAGGAGCTAGTACAGTTTTGCCTGCCCTTTGTTTCCACCAATTCTCATCAGATTCAAGAGAAGCTCTTCTCACGGTAGGGTAGTGCCAAGAAGAGTCAGATGTGAATACCTCACATCATTCTTCATCCATCCATTCATCAGTCTATCCATCCATCCATCGTTTTCATTCATTCTATACATACATATATTATTCTATACATACATCCGTTCTATACATTATTCATATGTAAATATGAAAATACATAAATATGAATAACATGTCAGGGCACTGGGATGCAATAATAAATATGCATATTTATTCATATGTAAATATGTAAAAATTAATAATATGTCAGGGCACTGGGATGCAATAATAAACTAATCAGATGTCACCACCACCTTAGGGAGCTACAGTTTATTGTAGGTATAGACAATAAGCAAGTGAGGTGACAAATAAACTAATTACTAATTGTGAAGTTCCTGAGGAAACAAACAGGGTGGTCTGACAGAAAATGGTCCGGTGCCCAGCGCCCCGCACCGCCGCCGGCCGCACTTAGCGGAACTTTGCCGGGGAGGCGCCGGCGCGGCGGCTGCGCAGCTCGAAGTTTCCGCGGGAGGTAGGCGGGCCGGGCTGGGCCGGGCGCTGCGGGGCCGGGACCTGGTCTTGGAGCTCTGCGACCGCGCGCTTGCCCTCCCGCGGCGTTTGCAGGAGCCGCCGCCCCTTCCGCTCCTTGCGCGGGACTGCGACCTGAAAAAGTGACTTTTACTCATGTGAGCTGCCTTCAGAGAAGCCTCCTCCGGAAACAGGAGAATGTGTGGCTCTCCAGTGTGGTCCCATCTCTGCAGGGTTTGTGGATGTTGAGGGTCCCAAACCTGCACCCGATGTCACAGGCACATTACTGCCGTAAGGAGCATGGATGCCACACTGGAGATTGAGACAGGAGCAGGCTTGGACACAATAGGAGTTTGCACGATGCAGGTCCTTTTTTTTTTTTTTTTGTCCAGAATTTGACATTGTAGCAGAAACAGAAAATGAGATTACACATGAAATTGTGGAAAAGGAGGGCGACTCAGAGACCACAGGGAGCGTGAGTGAAGCCCTCTAGAAGGGACTGGATTCCATGGTGAAGCGCGAATCCGGGATAGACAGAATTTCCCAGAAGTTTAGCACTCAACTACCCCTTGAACCAGAACAGATTCTCAGATAATGGCAGAGGGCTTGCTGCCATTTGGACTTCTGGTGAAAATATCTTTCAAGAAAAGGGTATTCCCGACTACCTCTGTGTTGCCAAGAGAATGTTTGAATTCTAGGCCCTGCAGCTGGCCCTGAATCGCCTGAAGGCCACAGACCAGGCAGGAGTGCTGACCGCAGCCTCCTGGACGGCTTGTCCTGCGAGGAACACTGAAGCTTAGGGGAATTTGTAAGGACGCAAGATGTAACAGATCCTACTCAAAGACAACATCTTAAAGCCTTAAGAACGTTAATAATCTCTTATACCTTGCAATTCCATTTCTAGGACTTTCTCCTAAGGAAATAATTATATCAGAGATAGAGGTACAAAGATATTGCTTGAAGCGTTGTTTACAATATCTAAATATTAGTAAAACAAAAAAAAATGTCCAATGACAGGGAATTAAAGAGATTTTGGTACACACACCCACACGAAGAAGGAAAAACATGAGCAACCTCCTTTGGACAGATGGGACTGTGCAATGCCTCTCTAAGAAGGTGATATTTGGGTCGACATCTAAAGAATGGTCTTTAGGAACCAGCCACACAAATGGGCAAGAGGAAGCAAGCAGGAAAGGTTCAGGCCAGAAGGAATTAAGCGCCTAAGAAGTTGAACAAAACCCAGTGGGGATGGAGCAAAGGAAGCTGGGGAAAGTGACTGATATAGTTTGAATATTTGTCCCCACCCAGATCTCCTGTTGAGATGTATCTCCACTGTGGGAGGTGGGGCCTGCTGGGAGGTGTTTGGATCCTGGGGGCAGATCCTGCATGAATGGCTTGGGCCTTCATCTTGGTGATGAGTGAGCTCTAGCTCTGAGTTCACAGGAGATCTGATTGTTCAAAAGTGTGTGTGGCGGGGCTTGGTGGCTCACGCCTGTAATCCCAGCACTTTGGGAGGCCGAGGTGGGTGAATCATGAGGTCAAGAGATCGAGACCATCCTGGCCAACATGGTGAAACCCTAACATGGTGAAACCCCAACATGGTGAAACCCCGTCTCTACTAAAAATACAAAAATTAGCTGGGCGTGGTGGCATGCGCCTGTAGTCTCAGCTACTCGGAAGGCTGAGGCAGGAGAATCTCTTGAACCCAGGAGGCCGTTCAAGAGGTTGCAATTAGCCGAGATTGTGCCACTGCACTCCAGCCTGGCGACAGAGCAAGACTCTGTCTGGAAAAAAAAAAAAAAAAAAGTGTGTGGCACCTCACCCCCTCCAATTCTTTCTCTCTTCTCTCTCACTTGTTCCTGCTTTTGCCATGTGACCTGCCTGCTCCCCCTTTGCCTTCTGCCGTGATTGGAAGCTTCCTGAGGCCTCCCTAGAAGCTGAGCAGGTGCCAGCACCATGCTTCCTGTACAGCCTGCAGAACCATGAGCCAATTAAGCCTCTTGACCAATTAAATGGCCTAATATAGTGACAACGGATGAATGTGAAGAGGTGAACAGAACTGCAGCCCACAGAATTCTGGGGCCTATAATAGGAAATTTGGGTAGACATTGAAGTGATTTTAGGCAGGATAGTTGTATTAGGCCATTCTTGTGTTGCTATAAAGAAGTATCTGAGGCTTGGTAAATTTGTACAAAGAAAAGAGACTTAATTGGCTCACAGTTCTGCAAACAGTACAAGAAACATGGTGCCAGCATCTGCTTCTAGCAAAGGCTTCAGGAAGCTTCCAATCATGGTGGAAGGTGAAGGGGTAGCAGGCATGTCATACAGTAAGAACGGGAGCAAGAAAGAAGGTATGGACGAGGTGCCACGTACTTTTTTTTTTTTTTTTTTTTTTGAGACTGGGTCTCCCTCTGTCACCCAGGCTGAAGTGCAGTGCCATGGTCTTGGCTCACTGCAACCTTGACCTCCCAGGCTCAAGCAACTACCCCCGCTCAGCCTCCCGAGTAGCTAGGATCACAGGTGGATGCCACCGTGCCCAGCTAATTTTCTTGATTTTTTTATAGAGACAAGGTCTCGCCATGTTGCACAGTCTGGTCCTGAACTCCTGGTTTCAAGTGATCTTCCTACCTCAGCCTCCCAAAATGCTCGGATTACAGGCATGAGCCACCATGCCCAGATGCCACGCACTTTTAAACAACCAGATCTCACAAGCACTCACTCACTATAGTGAGGACAGCACTAAGCCATGAGGGATCTGCCTCCATGACCCAAACACCTACTGTCAGGCCCCACCTCCAACATTGGGGATTACATCTCAGCATGAGATTTGGAGGGGACAAATATTAAAATCCCTCTCTGGCAACTGTGTGCAAATTGGGTAGGAGTGGGTCAAGAAGAAAAGCGAGGACACCAGTTAAGAGACTAAATGAGAGGGAATAGTGGCTGAGAGAATATAGTCTGGAGAAGGGGACAGTTATGTATGTTCTGGAGGTTGACACCGTAGGACTTGCTGATGCACTGAGAGTAGGGCATCAGGGGGAGAGAGAAGAGTTGACTCCATGCTTCCAGATGATTGTGCCATTGACTCAGATGAAGGTTCTCAGGAGGAGAACCATCGGGGGCAGGGGTGTATAACTTTTTGCAGAACAGGTTTATGTGTCTTTCAGTGGCCAATTTCTTCTATCCAGGGGGGAATTCTGGGGATGAACTGAGAGAAAAGCAAGATTGAGAACAAAAGGGAATGTGTGCTTTATCTTTGACTGATTGGTTGATTGATTCATTGATTCATTCATTCAACAGATATATGTTGGATACCAATCATGTGCCAGACTTGTCATGTGTGATAAGTGCTATGAATAAAGCGATGTGAGGAGTAAAGAATTAAGAGACAGTGTATGTGAATGTGTAGGAGGTGGTTTGCTGTTGTATATATGGTGGTTAGTCAAAGCCTGTCTGATAAGGTGACATTTGATTGGAAAGCTGAAGGAGGTGAGGAAGTAAACCACCTGCATATCTGGGGGCATCCTAGGCAAAGGAACTATAAGTGCAAAGGCCCTGCTTGTTGTGTTCCTGGAGCAGCAGGGAGGCCTGTGTGGGTAGAGTGGAGTGATGGAGGGGTGCACAGTGGGAGGTGAGGCCAGAGAGGTAGTGGGGGCCAGGTCTTATAGGACCTTAGAAGATCATTATAAGAAATTTGGATTTGACTGTGGATGAGATGGGGAGCTGCTGGAATGTTTCTACCTTTATTGAGGACCCACTAAAGAGTCCCAGTTGCGTTCCTTGTTCCTATTAAATGAAGAGAGTTTCAACCTTGGCTAGTTTGTGGTGAAGCATAAGAAATAGATCAATATCTCACACTATTAGGATGTCTACTGTCAAGAAAAATAGAAAATAAGTGTTGGTGAGGATGTGGAAAAATTGGAACCTTTGTGCAATCTTGGTGGGAATGTAAAATGGTGCAGCAGTTATGGAAAACGATATGGAGGTTCTTCAAAAAACTAAAAATAAGATTACCATATAATCCAGCAATTCCACCTCCGAGTATATATTCCAAAAGAATTGAAAGCATAGTCTTGAAGAGAGATTAGTACACCCATGTTCATAGTAGCATTATTCAAAATAGCTAATAGGTGGAAGCCACTCAGCTGTCCATGGATGGAAGAATGGATGAACAAAATGTGCTACATACAAACGGAGAAATATTATTCAGCCTTGAAAAGAAAGGAAATCTGGTCAGGCATGGTGGCTCATGCCTGTAATCCCAACACTTTGGGAGGTCGAGGCAGGCAGATTGCTTGAAGCCAAGAGTTCGAGACCAGCCTGGGCAACATAGTGAGACCCTGTCTCTACAAAATTTTTAAAAATTAGTCAGGCATGGTGGCAAGTGCTTGTAGTCCTAGCTACTCAGGAAGCAGAGGCGGGAGCATTGCTTGAGCACAAGAATTGGAAACTGAAGTGACCTATGATCATGCCACTTCACCCAGCCTGAGCAACCGAGCAAAACCCTGTCTCTAAAAAAAGAAAGGAAATCCTGTCACATGCTGCAATGTGAATGAATCTTGACGACATTATGCTAAGTGAAATAAGCTAGTCACAAAAAGAACAAATACCATATGATTTCACTTCCATGAGGTATCGAAAGTGACTAAGTCCATAGAGACAGAAAGTAGTATGGTGGTTGCCAGAGGCTGGAGGCAGAAGGAATAGAGTTGTTGTTTAATGGGTATAGTTTCAGTTTTGCAAGATGAAAACATTTTGGAGACTGCACAATGTTAATATACTTAACACTGCTGAACTCTACACTTAAAAGGGGTTAAGATGGTAAACTTTAGATTATGTATATTTTAGCACCATTAAAAAAACTTATTATTGGAAAATAATGACTTGCTTAAATCAAGATTAATAGCATGTAACCCACACACTACTTTGTTTGAGAAAAAAAAGATCAAGAGTAAAATAATGACATAAGCATATGTACATATTAACAAAAACTGCCTAAGCCAAAAAATATCAAGTATCTCTTACCTAAGCCATTTCACCACTAAGCAGCTTGAGATATAATATCTGCAGGTGGCAAATTCTGCACTCAGGGACACAATTTAGGAAAAATGGAAAAGCATCCATCATTCTTTCAAAGTTTCTCAACTACCAAAAATCTTATCCATCCATTCAACCAAACAGCATGTATTGACCTTTGACTACATTTATAGCAATATGCTAGGTACCATGGACATATACAGATAAGACACCCACCAAAACTTCTCTCTCCCCTCTCCTTCTCTCTGAGTCAAAAATCTCTTCCTTCCCTTTGATCTTTACCTAATTTTCTCTTTGCCATGCCTAAGATATGATTTCTTTGCTCATACAGTCTTGGTCCATGTTTCTCTGAGCCTCTGAGATCTGGAAAATTGATATTGGCTGGTTGTTGATAGAACTATTTGCTTTTCTTGAGTGTCATTTTTCCTTGCTACCATCCTTAGTAGGCTGCAGGCTAACCCTTCATTTCCTTTTAGGTGCTGGTTCAATTCCTCTTGCCTCTGATAATTCTCAAAGAAGACCTACAATATATTCAGGCCACTGCCCAATTTTAGAGACATTTCCACTCTAGTTGTCATGGTCAATGTCTGAGCTTTAATGCTTCCTCCTGAGCCGTGGTTCATCCAGCTAAGTCATGCTTAATGATAATTAGAAAAGAGGTGACCGACATGGGGATTTGAGTCCATGGCTTAGTCATCAGGGAGAGATATTTTTTACTGCTAACTCATATGACAAATCTGTGAAGCACTGTTGGCTACCATAATTTATTTTATTGAAGTAAGAGGTTGTGTTTTTTCTAACTTTTTAGTTGAGCTTACTGACCTGTATAAAGTCAGCAAAATCAGGTAATTTTGTGTATGCATCTTTGTAGAATCTACACTAAATACTGGCAATTGAGATGAAGTGGATACAGTTGGTATTCTTTAAATATTTACATCCCAAAGCTGATACAGTCACAAAACAGTTCAACACAATGCCATGAAATATTGTATGCTCATGGATTATAATGACTGATTAATTCACAATTGCTTCCCGGGTAAGTTTTAGAAACTAAGCACCAAGCCTCCCCTCTTTGCAGACCTACTGGCATACCCTGGAATTGCCAGGTGCTCAGCCACTGAGCACAATAACAGTGAGAACATTCAGTAGCACCTTCCTAAGTCTTTGGCTTAGTTTTCCAACTGTTGTACTCTGGACTCCCCTCTTTAGTGACTGGTAACTTGGCGTTTTAATTCAATATTAGGCTTCACCTGGCTATAATGTGTTAAGTAACTCTGTCTTTTTCACAATGCACATTTATTGAGTTCTCTCTTAATATTCATCGGACATTCCTTAAGAGGCCTCTCAATGGCATGGAAAGGCAATCTGGTTTTGCAGCACATATCTGCACACATCTGTCCATTCCTCAGGAGAACTATGACTACAGCCTGAGTCCCTCCATCTTTCCATATTGCCTTTGGGAGCAAATTTTCATAACTTAATCCTGCATTTGATAGGTCAACTAGCATTTATCTGAGCAACAAGGCCAGTTTCATGATGTGCTAAACCTTTCAAAATCATACAAAGCTTCACCTGTATGTTCCTAATCCCACTTCCACATCCTGGCACGGAGCTTGATGTCATAGCCACATTGCATGGGTTTATCCTGCAGAGTGCAAGAGGAAAATCATTCTGGATTTTGGAGAAGAAAATCCAAGACAAGAAACAGAGGTAGCAAGAGAGAGATGTCATTGGTGCACCACTAAAGAAAAACCTCAAGCTGCCAACATCAGCTCTACAGAGAAATGGGGACTGAAACCAAAGAGAGGGATTTCAAACCTGTGTCAGCTGAAATCTAAAATGCAGTCATTCATTTAGACAATAGCTAGGAAGTTATTTTTATGTATCAGTGACTTTGAAAATGCAATATCGATCATGGTGTTATTTCTCTTGGACTTGGGGCAAAAGGACTCAAGTGGAAGGTTCCCATTACCACAGCGGTATTTGAGGGAGTGAGAAAGTTGGGAGGGAGGAAAAACAGTATGTCCCTCATCTGGGGATTTTCTCTCCTCATAACTGATCTTTTAAAATCCTTTATGTAGGGATTTTGCAAACTGACTATGAAAAGGAAAGCCCCACTATCTCTTACTGTGCCATCAACTCACACTGTAAAAGGAGCAAAAAGTGTTTTAAAAGCCAATTTGACCAGAGCTAATTTATTTTACTTTGTTTATCGACAGATGTCAGTATCTTTATATTTCTTATCTCCCCAGTGGACTATATGCTTCGGGAAAGGCAATAGCTCTATAATAGTTACTGCACTACTGGAGTAGTGCCCATCAGACTGTGTGTAAATGAGACTTGGCCATCAGTCACCCTGGGAGGCGATGCACATTCATTCTCAGGATGCTGCTATTGCTCAACTGATTTTTAGAACTTTGAGAGGGAAGAATTTTCTAACCCTTTCCATTTGCCTTTAGAATTGGTCCATAAGTCACCCCAAAATCAATTTTTTATACTTTATACTCATTATATTCCTTTTTTTTTTTTTGAGATGGAGTCTTGCTTTATTGCCCAGGCTAGAGTGCAGTGGCGCGATGTGGGCTCACTGCAACCTCCGCCTCCTGGGTTCAAGCGATTCACCTGCCTCATTCTCCCAAGTAGCTGGGATTACAGGCATGAGCCACCATGCCTGGCTAATTTTTGTATCTTTAGTAGAGACTGGGTTTCACTATGTTGGCCAAGCTGATCTCAAACTCCTGACCTCAAGTGATCTGCCCGCCTTGGCCTCCCAAAATGCTGGAATTACACGAGTGAGCCATGTCTAGCCACATTTCATTTTTCAAAAAAGCTTTATTGAGGTATAATTTACATATAATAAAATGCACTCACTTTAAGTGTACAATTAGATGATTTTTAGTAAAGTCACTATTATGCAACCCTCACCACAATCCAATTTTAGAACACCTCCATCGCCTATTCCCATCCCTAGCCCCAGGCAACCACTAGTCTACTTTCTGTCTGCATAGATTTGCCTTTTCTGGATACCTCGTATAAATGGAATCCTATCATATATGATCTTTTGTGACTGGCTTATTTTGCTTAGCATAATGTTTTCAAGGTTCATCCATGTTGTAGTGATGCAAATGCACCCCAAAACTGGAGCTTAGCTTGGTGGGTTCTTGGTTTCACTCAGAAAAGAATTCAAGAATCAGCTGACAGTGAAAGAAAACAAGTTTATTAAAGCAACAGTGTACATCACAATGGCTGCTCCATAGAGCAGGGCTAACCCATAGGCAGAGCAGGGCTAACCCATAGACAGAGTGGCCCAGAGCAGCAGTGTACAGCAAAGTGGCCACTCCATAGGCAGAGCAGTGCTGTCCCATAAACAGAGCAGCCTACAGCAGCAGCAGCAACTGCAGTCCCAAGCAGGAGCAGCAGCTGCCACAGCCGTCACAGATTGCTGGCCAGCTATATTTTTGCCTACTCTTAACTAAGTGCTGATTATGGGATTATTCCGAATTTTCTAGAAAAGGGGCAGGGAAGTTCCTGGAACCATGTAAGACAACTTCCCACTCGTTACCATGGCATTTGTAAACTGTCATGGCACTAGTGGGAGTGTCTTTATGCTAATGAGCAGTGAGGGCAACTAGAGGTTGCTTTCGTCACCATCTGCTGGTTTCCACCAGTTCCTCTGCTACATCCTGTTTTGATCAGAAGGATCTGATTGGAAAACAAGTCCATCCACTCAGTAGCATGTATGAGTACTTCATTTCTTTTTAGGGCTGAATAATATTCCATTGTATGGATATTACCACATTTTGCATAGCCATGGACATTGGAGTTGTTTCCATTTCAGGGTTATTATGAATAAAACTACTCTGAATATTCACATGTGTTTTTGTGTGGGCTCCTTTAAAATCAGAAAATATATTCCTCAATTTTATCTTGCCTCTACTCTCAGTGGCTTTGCAACATTGAACATATTCAAAACAATGAACCATAGGCTCTGAGGTGATGCCCAAAGAAAAGATGTTCTAAAAATACTTTCTACGCAGATAACACCATTGGATTAAGAATATTATCTCCTGAAGGCAGGCTGCAGTGGCTCATGCCGGTAATCCCAGCACTTTGGGAAGCCGAGGTGGGAGAATCACGAGGTCAGGAGTTTGAGACAAGCTTGACCAACAGGGTGAAACCCCGTCTCTACTAAAAATACAAAAATTAGCCAGGCATGGTGGTGTGCGCCTGTAATCCCAGTTAGGAGAATCACTTGAACCCGGGAGGAGGAGGTTGCAGTGAGCTGAAATCGTGCCACTGCACTCCAGCCTGAGCAACAGAGCAAGACTCTGTCTCAGAAAAAAAAAAAAAAAAAAAAAAAGAGTATTATCTCCTGAAATAATTGTTGTAAAGATGACAATATTCATTTGATATATAAACGTAGGTGTATTGTTTGTAAATAGTTAATCTCATGTGTACAACTTAATTACAGCACGCCTGTGAATCTACAACAGTTTAGCACAGTATTTTGCAGGTAGAAGCTGCTTGATAAATATTTGCTGACTGAGTTTTTAAATGCCCGTAGTGGTTCCTCTTGGAAAGTAAAATATCAAAAGTTTCAATGTTTAAAAGCCTTTTCCCATGTTGTATAAACAAAGCCAAAGCCCTCTGAGAGAACATGACAAGCTATCCAAAGAGCTCCAAGTCACAATTATCTATCAGGCGTCCTTATTGATCTTCCTTCAACTCGAGAGGCCTCAGGCAAAGCAATTGCTCTGTAGGCTTAGAGGGGCAGGAAGCATTGGTGTGGGGCCTGTGGGAGCATTGGTTTCACCACTGAATTATGCCTCCATGAGAAACAGCCAGAGGAGCCCAGCTCTTCTCGGCAAGGGCCCTGCCCCTTGCTGGCACGTTTTCTTAGAAGTTGACTGGCCTGGATCCAACATTGGCTAACTTCCTCTCAGTTGCTCCCTTGCACGCTGTTCCAAGCCTATGTGGTCAGATTTGGGCTGTTAACTCAACAGACTCCAACCACAAGGAAACTAGAACCACCCGGTGTCCCCTCTTGGTGACATTCTAGCCACCTGGTTGGCTCTGGGCAGCTGTGAATGCATCTGGGCCTGTGGTCTGTGGGCTCTGAGGCAGCACTCAATGAAATCCCATCTTTAATTGGACAAATGAAGTGTCCTCCTCTG
Source organism: Pongo pygmaeus (assembly GCF_028885625.2). NCBI lineage: Eukaryota > Metazoa > Chordata > Mammalia > Primates > Hominidae > Pongo > Pongo pygmaeus. Next base: position 123,187,377 of record NC_072382.2, on the reverse strand, counting down.
GGTTTCCCCAGTGCTCAAGAAAACAGTGTATGAGAAACGTAGCCAGCATGTCTACCCACAGCATGAGCTCTTGTGTGCCTCTTCCTTAGAATGGCCGCCCAGGCGGTAGGACCACAGCCCCAGCACAGGAGAACCCTTCATCCAGGTGTTCAATGCCTCAATAGTTTTCCACTGTTATATAATCATAAGTTGATTCTGTTTTAATTTTCAAAGCACTTTTTCAAATAGATATCAAGTCACTATTAGCACAGATTTTATAACATTTTAAAATGTATTTAAATAATTATAATTATTTCCCATCACAAAATATTACATTGCATTCTTACTAGATATCAATTAAAAAATCAATGCACTCAACGTTTTCTTGTTTCTTCATTACTTGTTTATCTCCCTTAAAAAAAAACTATCAGGCCAGGCGTGGTGGCTCATGCCTGTAATCCCAGAACTTTGGGAGGCCGAGGCGGGCGGATCACCTGAGGTCAGGAGTTCAAGACCAGCCTGGCCGATATGGTGAAACCCTGTCTCTACTAAAAATACAAAAATTAGCCGGGCATAGTGGCACACGCCTGTAATTCCAGCTACTTGGGAGGCACGAGAATTGCTTGAACCCAGGAGGCGGAGGTTGCAGTGAGCCAAGATCATGTCTTGGCACTCCAGCCTGGGCAGCAGAGCAAGACTCCGTCTCAAAAAAGAAAAAAAAAGTATATATATTACTCATTAGCCAATTAAAATTTTTTCTAGCATTGCTGCTGTCTTAACTACTCTATTCTTAGAATATTAGAGTGCTCTCTACACCTTCCTTTTTTTTTTTAAATAATAATCCTTAGAAGGCCAGGCACAGTGGCTCATGCCTATAATCCCAGCACTTTGGGAAGCTGAAGTGGGAGGATTGCTTGAGGCCAGGAGTTTGAGACCAGCTTGGGCAACATAGCAAGATCCCATCTAAAGAAATAAATACGCAATAACTAAATAAAATATTTAGTGTTTGTCTTTGACTTTGGCTCACTCTCTGCAGGGCACCTTTATGTTTGTTTGCCTATGTCCACACCTTCACCTCTCTCCTGGTGATACTCTGCTCCCTCCTCTGTCCATGTGATCTGGGTGACTCTTTCCTCTTCTTACTCAACTATGACTTCCCCACCCAGGAATTGGCAGTGACCCAATTTGACTAATCAGAGCCCTTTTCCAACTGGAACTGAAGGGGGAGAGGGCTTTTTGCTCTCGGGTGAAAATATTCGTTATTTGTTTAAGAAAGTCCCAAATGGGTTTTATCACTTGCAACAGAAAGCCTTGACTTACATACTTACCTTTCCCTATAATCCTGGCCACAGTCTTTCCAGTCCTAGAACTTTATTACTGACTATTTTTTTTGAGACAGGGTCTTGCTCTGTTGCCCAGGCTGGAGTGCAGTGGTGCGATCTCAGCTCACTGCAGCCTTGACCTCCTGGGCTCAAGCTATCCTCTTGCCTCAGACTCCTGAGTAGCTAGGACCACAGGTGGGTGCCACCACATCCAGCTAATTTTTTAAAAATTATGAAATTTTTAAGGTGGTACTCACTTATTCTCCCCATATTTCCCAGGCTAGTCTCAAACCCCTGGGCTCAAGCAGTCCTCCTGCCTCAGCCTCTCAAAGTGCTGGGATTATAATTACTGATTTTTTTACTTAGCACATGTTAAAAAATGCCATGATACTTTTGCTTTGTTTTCTTTTCATTTTATAACCTAATGATTTTTAGTGGCTCTGAGGGTCACCACAGATGAGAGAGAAGAATAGGAAGGTGTTTAGAAACTCCATCACTATGGGACATTGCAGAGAACTGGGTGTTCAACTAGGAAAAAGAACAAAAACAGCTTGGAGGAAGGGGTGGTAGATATAAAGCTAGTTGCAATTATTCAAAAAGCTTTTAGGTGGAGAGAGTTATTGTTTGTCATCCTGTAGGGCCATTGATTGCTGTAGTTGGAATTTATGGAGAGGCTGACTTCTGTTCTTTATAAAGAGAATATACTTTCTAATAACAAAGGTGTTCCAAAAATGAAACAGTCCTCCACTCAAAAATTAAGAATCCCAGGGACTTAGATGTTATCTTTTTAAGGACTCCTGGGTTAGGAATGTAACCTCAAAGATCCTTTTAGTTCTTCAAAGTCTGCGATGTCAAGATGGAGATGAAGGTGAAAATGTTGCTGGTGAGAGAGCTCAGGAACTCTGCCTATGGTTCAAACCAGCCTCTGTCTTATATAGAAACAGGTCCAGATCCCATATCCTGCCATGTCGAGTGACTGATCATTAATTCCTCTGACCTCATTCTCTTTCAGTGTTACCTGGTATAATAGAAGTGTAAGATACCTGGAAAAGGATACCTAAATAATTTAAGTGGTAGCTGGAGGACCTTGCATCTCTGGATCTTGGTATTCTCATGTGTAAAATGGGAAACTTGGACTATCTCAGAAGTCTCCAGGCTTTCCTAGTAGAAATTGAGAAGTAATCCGAAAAGATGGAGGGGTGAGAAGATGCGACCTCCGGTGTTCCACATGCAATGCTTTCCAGCTGCCTCCAGACATTGGAATTGTCTTACTTCAGGAGAGGTACATGGAGGGAAGGAAGCCTGAACATGAGGAGATATACACAGAACTGGTTATATAATTTGGAGGGCCCCTTGTTCAAAATAATAAGAATTTCAAGACTGCAACAGTAGCACATTGAACCAAGCATGGGTCCTTGTAAGTGTGGGACCCCAGGCAACTGCACTAGTTGTTCCTTTATGAAGCCATCCCTGAATATGTTACAGACCAGAGGCTGTGGCTCCCCATGTAATTAAAATTAACACAAGGCCAAGCAGGTGTCCTGGACAAGGATTCTATTTTGGGGCTTGTGCTAGAGCACAAGAAAGACAGCCAAAGGGAGATAGCAGAGGCAAAAGGATTCTTCAGCTGGCTCTCTGAAAAAAAAGCTGTTAGGGATTATTATTATTATTATTATTATTATTATTATTATTATTTTGCCTTGAGAGGGAGTCTCACTCTGTCACCCAGGCTGGAGTGCAGTGGAACGATCTCGGCTCACTGCATCCTCTGCCTCCCAGGTTCAAGCAATTCTCCTGCCTCAGCCTCTTGAGTAGCTGGGACTACAGGAGTGTGCCACCATCCATGGCTAATTTTTGTATTTTCAGTAGCGGTGGTTTCACCATGTTGGCCGGCTGGTCTCAAACTCCTGACCTCCTGATCTGCCTGCCTCGGCCTCCCAAAGTGCTGGAATTACAGGCATGAGGTCAGGAGTTTGAGACCAGCCTAGCCAACATGGTGAAACCCCATCTTTACTAAAAATACAAAAATTAGCCGGGCATGGTGGCACATACCTGTAGTCCCAGCTACTTGGGAGGCTGAGGCAGGAGGATCACTTGAACCTGAGAAGTGGAGGTTGCAGTGAGCTGAGATCATGCCACTGCACTCCAGCCTGGGTGACAGAGCAAGACCCTGTCTCAAAAAAAAAACAATAAAAATAAAAATAAAAAAGTTAAAGAAAAAAAAGGAAGGTAGGATAACCTTGCTTGCTGAGTCTTCTGGCTTCCTTCTTTCTCCCATGCTGGATGCTGCCTTCTGCTCCTCCTGCCCTTGGATATCAGACTCCAGGTTCTGCAGCCTTTGGACTCTGGGACTTGCGCCAGTGGCTTTCCGGGGTCTCTTGGCCTTTGGCCACAGACTGAAGGCTGCATTGTTGGCCTCCTGGGTTTTGAGGCTTTCAGACTCAGACTGAGCCACTACCAGCCTCTCTCTTCCCCAGCTCGCAAACGACTTATCATGGGTTTTCATGATTGTAATTGTGTGAGCCAATTCTCCCTAATAAACTCCGCCTTATATATATATGTGTGTATCCTATTGGTTCTGCCCTGTGGAGAACCCTGACTAATACGGTGGAATGCATGCAAGAACGCTGTAGTGGGGGCGAGCTGAAGCCAAGCTCCATCCCTACCCTGTCTCGTGACAACAGCCTGTATCAACTGGACCAGTTTAAAACAACTCATTTGAGGCTCCTTGTCTAGATGATTTCAAAACTCTCTTTTGGCTATAATAGAAGATACTTCAATCAATAAATCAATTAAAAGCTTTGCTGATCATCTATAAATTTAAAAAAGTTGTGATTCTATGAGTAAGTAATAGAAAAAAACACATAAATGCACAATTACTAAATATCTCTGAATCCTCCAGAATTGGGGGGGATTCTGGGATGATTGTGTCTTTGACTGGTTATCACAATCTGTTTCAAAGAGGCCTGCCAAATAAGGAGATTTGCCTGCACTTTTTTTTTTTTTTTTTTTTTTGAGCTAGGGTCTTGCTCTGTCACCTAAGCTGGAGTACAGTGGTGAGATCTCGGCTCACTGCAAACTCCGCCTCCCAGTTTCAAGTGATTCTCCTGCCTCAGACTCCCAAAGTAGCTGGGATTACAGGTGCACAACACCACACCTGGCTAATTTTTGTGGTTTTACTAAAGAGAGGGTTTCACCGTGTTGGTCAGACTGGTCTCGAACTCCTGACTTCAAGTGATCCGCCTGCCTCGGCCTCCCAAAATGCTGGGATTACAGGCGTGAGCCACCACGCCAAGCTGCCTGCACTTTTTAAACAGACATTTTATCCCCATTTGTCTTTATTCAGAATCACACGCATCCATTTACCCTTTCCTCTGGGACTGGGGTCAATGAACCACACTTCTCTTATTCATTTAGCAACTATTTACCACACTGGAAATATGTTAATGCCCCACAGTGTGCTAAGTTCTGTAAGGTACTGGGAGCCAGGCCCCAGCCAAAGATGACTGGTTAGGGAAGGGGAAGAGTTGGCTAAAGGCAGGGAATATCATGAGCCAAGGCGTTAAGGTCAAAATCTTAAACTGGGAAATGGCAAGGAATCCAGTGTGGCTAGAGTACAAGGTGTATATGAGGGAAAATGTGGGAGGTGAATATGGCAAGGGAGTTTGGAGCCAATAGTGGAGGCTTGTGAATGCCATAATAGTTAGTCTTGATCCTATGAATAAAAAGGAGTTTTTGAGCAGAGAAGTGCTAAGTTCAGAGCTGCTCTTGTAGGGAGTTAATTTGTCAGTCACATCCAACACTAAAAAGTGGTAGCTATTATTATTATCATATAATTATGTAATCGTTAGAACATTTGTTTATTTAGAAAAAGTAACCGAGAACAATGTACAGCAATGACATTTCCCTACAGTGTCCTCAATGTGGAGCATTATCAACCCTTCTTGTCTGTCTCTCCATTTAGTCAGGCCTTTCTTAATTTCTCAGTGTGGAGGTCTTGCTCATCATTCATTAAATTCATCCCCATGGATTTTTTTTACACTGTTATATATATTACTTTAAAAATCATTTTCAATTTTTCATTATTAATACGTAGAAATGTAATTGATTTTTATGTTAAAATTCTATCCTATAAGCTTTGAAAGAAATAAAAATATTTTACCTCCAAATATATTTCGTTGACATATTTTGAGATGGCTGTCAGAAGGCCAGCAAACAGAAGTGGCCCTGTAAAGCTGTCTTATTCCTTCCCATCAAAGAATAAAGGTTCTTGCTTTTTGAAATGTTTGAATCATCACTTTGGCTACATGAATCGCTATTATTTCACAGTGAGCTGTGATCCTATTTTGAGCAAGTGTTTTAAACCTTTAATATCTGACAAACTTTCCAAAATCAAAATTTCAGATTTGAAATTTTCAGGGAGATTTGCATCTGCAGAGATCTGCATTGATGCAGCCAGGCCTTCCTTTGCCCAGATCTAGGAAAGATTCACTGAGAGGCTGACATCTTTAAAGGTCTGAAAAGAAGCATTACCATCTATTCTCTCTGAAGGCTGCTACCTGTGAGGTTTCATCTACATAGAAGACAACCTTTGGTGGCCAGGCCTCTTCTTCTTTCCTTCCCAGGACTTCTCTTGCCACCATCACCTTTTTTTTTTTTTTTTTTTTTTTTTTTTTTTTTTTTTTTAAGACAGAGTCTTGCTCTGTTGCCCAGGCTGGAGTGCGGTGGCACGATCTTGGCTCACTGCAACCTCTGCCTCCGAGGTTCAAACGATCCTCCCTGCTTCAGTTCCCCTAGTAGCTGGGATTACAGGCACGTACCACCATGCCTGGCTAATTTTTGTGTTTTTAGTAGAGATGAGTTTTTGCCATGTTGGCCAGGCTGGTCTCGAACTCCTGACCTCAGGTGATCCACCCACTTCCGCCTCCCAAACTGCTGGTGTTACAGACGTAAGTCACCGTGCCTGGCCACCATCACCATATTTACCATCATAACCTGCTTTGGGTCATGCTCTGAGCCACATTCTCTCTAACCTCAAGATGGTATAGAAGCTTCTGCCCCCCATTGGAGGATTGGGTCTTCATTCTGAAGGCTCCTATGTCATATAAAACTGTGATCAAATGTATCTGTATGCCTTTTTTTCCTACTGTAATACTAGCCTTTTATGAGTTGATTTTTCAGTGAAACTTCTGAGGGCAAAGGGGGAGTTTTTCCCAGGTTTGCCTTAAACTTCTGGCTCAAGCAATCCTCTTGCCTCACATCCCAAAGTCCTGGGATTACAGGTATGAGCCACTGTGCCCAGCCTATAAAGTTTTATTAAAATTAGCTGTAGCATTAATAATACACTTATACAAAGGTAGAATTAGGTTTTCTCTTTTGAACAAGATTTTTGTGTAGTATTAAGGGATAGTAAAATATTTTTTGGTGTGCTTTTGAGTAAACTGAAAAAAAAAAGGTGGGGTAGAGGGAAGAGAGGGAGAGAGAGATTTTGTTTGCCTAATGGTTTCTATTAGGTCTTATGATTGTTTTGAAAACTGTGTTCCTTCCCATCAAAGAATAAAGGTTTTTGCTTTTTGAAATGTTTGAATCATCACTTTGGCTACATGAATCACTATTATTTCACAGTGAGCTGTAATCCTATTTTGAGCAAGTGTTTTAAACCTTTAATATCTGACAAACTTTCCAAAATCAAAATTTCTGATTTGAAATTCATTCTTTTTGACCTCAAACTAACTTTTTGAATGTTAGGGCCCCTAGACATCCAAGAGAGACATATTACGCTTATTTGGTATGTTAAAATCATATGGAAAGCATTATTAAATAAGAAATGGTGTTTAACTTTTGGAGGGTTATGTTTGTATAAATATGTTACTAATATGTGCTTCAAAATTGTATGATTTCCTAAAATTCTGATGTGTCTTGGTATACATTATCAATAATTGGAATTATTATGTTCAATTGTTGCATGCCATAAAACAATGAAATGTTCATGTCAATTGTGTCTGTATTTATGGCTAAAACTTTTGTCACTCATAGACAATTATTGTTTTACTTTAATTCTTCTTAAAAAAAAAAAGTAGTTTATAATCAACTACAGTCCAAAATTTGCTTTCTCTGAAGGAAATTCAGGGAAGGTCTCCTGAATACAGGTTTCTAACTTTAGATATCATACCATTGGACTAGGAAAAAAACCTTCCAGGATTCTAATTAAAAAGCTGATGTGCTCACAAGGATTGCTAACCCAACATCAAGCAGAACAAGAGCTAATTACATGGGGCTGAACTAAGAGAGGACTAAAAAGACTTTTCATGAACTTTTTGTTTGATACATAGCTAATTCTTTTTATGTTTTGTTTTCCAGAGTTGAAAAAAAAAACCCCTTTTCTTTTGAGCTATTTACAGTTTACAACAAATTGGGTAAAGTATACTTTGAGAGCAAAATTTGAAGGATTTATCTTTCTTTCTACCTGATATCTCCAGAATTTGGAAACTTTTGTGATTATTCTTAATTTAGGACAAGATAGCTATTTGCATACATTCAATATGAATCTCAATTCTTTTGGAGGATTTGACTGGAATGGCATATTTTCAAATATGACCAGATTGCTTTGAGGAATTGAAGTTGACTTTATAGAGCTAATAAAAAACCCAGTTTCTTTACAAGGTTCCTAACCTGTGTACCTTGACTGAAAAGGTACCTTTACAAGGTACACAGTTTCTTTACAAGGTTCCTGACCTGTGGTAAGTGAAGAGTGTTACTTTCTGACAGGCCCAGGAACCTCAAGTTATTTTGGGACCTCAAGAAGAGTTCACCCAATTCATACAGGTATTGCAGACAGTCAGTGACAAATGACAAATCCTTGCCTTGGTTTTATAGCCTCAAGGCTTTTATAAGTCTAATCTGAGATTTCTTATGAAAATGTTTCCACAAAGCCAATTTGAGAAAAGCCTGTATGGTCAATCACTATTCTTGCTGCACTTTATGCAAATAACCAGGCCAAGTATAATAAGATAAAAACTTATTTTACAAATAAATTCGTCCTGCTATGATTTGTCTTTGGTAGAAATTTGCGGGACTGGGCCAGGTATGATGGCTCACGCCTGTGATCCCAGCACTTTGGGAGGCCAAGGCGGGCAGATCACCTGAGGTCAGGAGTTCGAGACTAGTCTGGTCAACATGGGGAAACCCTATCACTACTAAAAATACAAAAATTAGCCGGGCATGGTGGCACATGCCTGTAATCCCAGCTACTCGGGAGGCTGAGGCAGGAAAATCATTTGAACCCGGGAGGTGGAGGTTGCAGTTAGCTGAGATCACACCATTGCACTCCAGGCTGGGCAACAAGAGTGAAACTGTCTCAAAAAAAAAAAAAAAAAAGAAGAAATTTAGGGAATTGGAGAGAGAAAATTATGTTTCAAAGGAAAACGGTAGAACATCTGTTATTAGATTCTAGCCTTGTTCATTGTTTTTGAGTTTTTATCATTTGCCTGCAATTTGTACTGGATCCTGAATTCTTTCCTGGCTACAAGTCTCCAAACTAATGTTTTCAAATTTTTATTTAATTTTTTTCTGACTTGGAATTACTAGAAATGCATTGACAAACAACAACAACAACAACAAAACTTTATAAAATATTTAAAAAGGCTTATCCTGACCCAATATGAGTGACCACAGCCCAGAGAACAGTCTCAAGAAATTCTGAGAAAGTGTGCCCAAGGCTGTCAGGTTATAGTTTTGTTTTATACATTTTAGGCAGACAGAAGTTACAGGCAAAAACATAAGTCAATGCATATAAGGTCTACATTGGAGATGTTCCGGTAAGGTGGGAAATCTCAAAGCAAGTGCTTACAGGTCACAGGTGGATTCAAAGATTTTCTGATTGGCAATTTGTTGAAAGAGTTCAGCTTTGTCTAAAGAGTCGAAGTCAGCTGAAAGACATGCTTGAGTTCAGATAAGGGGGGCTGTGGAGGCCAAGGTTTTGTTATATAGATGAAGTCTCCATATAACAGTCTTTAGAGGGAATAGATGATAAATGTCTCTTTTCAGAACTTAAAAGGTGTCAGAAAGTTAGTTAATCTTTCGTAGGTCCAGGAAAGTCCTGACTCTATTAACAGAGATTCTCTACAGATGTAAATTTTCCCCACAAAAGCTGGCTTTGCAGGGCCATTTAAAAATATGTCAAAGAAATATAGTTTGGGGTAAAATATTTTGATTTCCTTCAGGATCGGCTGTCATGTGATGCTATGTTTGAGTCAGGTTGGAATCTGGTTATCTTCTTGCCACAGAGAGTCTATTTTGTCAATCTTATGATCTCTATTTTAATGTTAATGCTGGTCAGTCTTGCCTAAACTCCAAAAGGGAAGGGGCATAATGAGGCATGTCTGACTTCCCTTCCTATCGTGGCCTGAAATTTAGTTTTATAGGTTTCTTTGGGATCCCCCCTGGCCAAGAGGAGGTCTGTTCAGCTGGTTGGGGGGCTTAGGATATTATTTTCAATTTATAAATTAAAACTATGTTTTTCTTAAAGTCCTTAAAATCGAAGCTAGACAACTTTAACAAACTTTGAGAGAAATAACATCAACTTATATATAAACAGACTTCATGCCTGCTGAGGTATGCAGTACTCAGAAAGTTCACTTGAATACCTGATTCAAACTACAATTCAAAAAAAAAAAATCTGTCTGATTGTCATAGCAATCTGAAGATGCTTCAGAGACCAGAAAAACTAGGGTACAGGCTACTCCAGACATGGCCCTTTGTTTTTCTTCTGTTTCCATACAAATGTCTCTTATTAAAGATCTGCTTGCCTGGATCAGATATAGAGGCCTAGCCCATCTGCAATGCCACCTCCTGGAATGGGACACAGCTGTTTAACTGAACTGATCTATTCTCAGGACTGAGAGACCGACTAAAGAAGAAATGGGACGTTATATTTAAATTTGCTCTTTTCTGCTTATCCCAATTTGTCTTTTCACTCTTTTGCCTATCTCTATCTAACAACCTCTAACCCAAAACTCTCCAAAGCTATCAGCGTTGACTCTTAATATGTAAAGTTTTTTTAAGTTTCAAAGTAGGAACTGGAGGAAATAAAAATATTTTATCTCCAAATATATTTCTTTGACATATTTTGAATTGGGTGTCAGAGGGCCAGCAAACAGAAGTGGCCCTGCAAAGCTGTCTTTTGTAGGGAGATTTGCATCTGCAGAGACTCTGCATTGATGCAGCCAGAACTTCCCTTGCCTGAATCTAGGAAAGACTAACTAAGAGTCTGATACCCGTAAAGACCTGAAAAGAAGCATTGACCATCTATTCTCTCTGGAGATTGCTACCTGTGAAGTTTCATCTACATAACAAGACCACTTTGCTGGCCAGGTCTCCTCTTCTTTCTCTCCCAGGACTTGTCTTGCCACCATAACCTGATTTACTACCATAACCTGTTTTGGGCTGCACTCTGAGCCTAAATTCTTTCTGTAACCTCAAGATGGTATATAGGCTTTTGCACCCCATTAAGGGATTGGGTTCATTCTGAAGGCCCCTGTGTCACATGAAACTATGGTCAAATACATTTATTTGTATGCCTTTTCTCCTATTTCTATGCCTTTTGTGACTTGACTTTTCAGCAAACCTTCCAAGGGCAAAGGGGAAGCTTTTTTTTTTTTCTCCCCTACACTTTGCTAAATTGATTAATTTCTAGTAAGTTTGGGTTTTTTGGGTAGAATTTTGAGATATCCTTCTCTAAATACACTCTCATGTTCTCTATGAATAAAGTACTTTTACATCTTCCTTTCTAATCTGTAAGCCATTTTGTTCTTTTCCTTGTCTTATTTCACTAGCTAGTAATAATAGAAATGTAAGAGCAGACATCCGTGCTTTGATTCCAATCTTAGGGGGAAGCTTCCCGTCCTTCAACAAGCATCCAGTCCAGTCCTATGATGCTGGCTGTTATTTCCATTTGTGTTTCTTTTTTTTAAAAAAAAATTGTTCTCATTTCTCTTTTTGTTCCCCTTTTGTACTATTTTTTGTCTGTTTTAAAATCTGAGCTTCCCTTTTTGTTTCCTTTTTGTGTTTGTCTCCTGAAGCTGCTATAACATAATTTGGGAGGCTAAAAACAACAGAAAATTGTTATTTCCCTGTTCTGGATGTTGGATGTTTAAAGTCAGTACCACTGGGCTGAAATCAAGGTGTCAGCAGGGTTATGCTTCCTTCAGAGGCTCTATGGGAGAATCTGTTCCATGCCTCTTTTAGCTTCTGATGCCTGCCAGAATTTCTTGGCTTGTGGCTGCATCACTCCAATCTTAAAGGCCAGCATTGTTACTTTATTTCATTTTTTTGAGACAAGGTCTCACTTTGTCACCCAAGTTGGAGTCCAGTGGTGTAATCTTGGCTCACTGCAGCCTCAACCTCCCAAGTTCAAGTGATCCTCCTGCCTCAGCCTCATGAATAGCTAAGAATACAGATGTGCACCACTGTGCCTGGCTAATTTTTTTTTTTAGGCTGAGTCTGGCTGTATCACCCAGGCTGGAGTGCAGTGGTGCAATCTCGGCTCACTGCAACCTCTGCCTCCCGGGTTCAAGCGATTCTCGTGCCACAGCCTCCCAAGTAGCTGGGATTACAGGCACCCGCCATCAGGCCTGGCTAATTTTTGTATTTTTAGTATAGACGGGGTTTCACCATGTTGGCCAGGCTGGTCGTGAACTCCTGACCTCAAGTGATCCACCCTCCTCAGCCTCCCAAAGTGCCGGGATTACAGGCTTGAGCCACCACACCAGACCTAATTTTTTTATTTATTGGAGAAACAGAGTTTTGCTATGTTGTCCAGGCTGGTCTTCAACTCCTGAGCCCAAGCGATCTGCCCACCTTAGTCTCCCAAAATGCTAGGATTACAGGCATGAGCTACCACACCCAGCCAAGGCCAGCATCTTTAACTCTCTCTACTCTGTCTTCATGTGGCCTTGTGTGCATGTAACCTGCGTCTCTTAAGGATACATCTGACTGCATTTGGGGCCCACTCAGTCCAAGATCATCTCCCCTTCTCAAGACCCTTAATCAAATCCACAAAGGCTTTGCCATGCAAGGTAACGTTCACAGGTTTCAGGATTAGAAAGCACATATCTTTTGAGAAACCATATTGTGGTCTATCATACTCAATATATTTATTTTTTTCATCTACAATGTCTAAATATTCATAATAACTTTTAAAGTCTTTGCTAATTCCAGCGTCTGAGTCTCTTTCTATAAACGTTTTGCCCTCTTACAACTACGAGTTGTGTTTTTCTTCTTTTCATATATCTAGCAACTTTTCATGGTCTGTTGGGTACTGTGAATGCTACATTTTTTAGAAGTTAGATTTTGCTCTCATGTTGTAAATATGCTTGAAATCTGTACTGCCAGGTATTCATCTGTTGAAGTCACCTTGCCTTGTTGAGACTTACTTTTAGGTTTTCTTAGAATGAATCTAGGGTAGTCCTTACCTTAGGGCAAGATTCATTTTTATTATTACTATTACTAATGGAAATTATGACATCAAGATTACTAAATCTTGCCCTAAGGTAAGGACTACTAAATTACTATAAGTTACTAAAGTCTCACTCTGTAGGTGTGGCTTTCGTATGATTGCAAGTGAATACCAAAGATGTTCAACAAGGTCTCTGTCTCTAGCTGGCTAGAATTTCAATGTCTCCCAACACTGTGTGATCTCCAGAATCTCTGCGGATCTTACTGATCCACCCTTGGCTATTTTCTGTTAGGTCTGTATCAGTTTTGCATTGTACATTTCTAATTTGGTATTTTCATCAAAGACTCAAGCTCCCTAGGCCAATTTCTGGAGCTCCTTCTCTGCATGGCTTGCTACCCTCCAGGGCTCTGCCCTGAAAAGCCTAGCTGCCTTTGTGGCCCCCACCTTCCATCTCAGTTTCCTGCATCTTTCTTTTCTCTTTCTTGTGCCTTAGTTTGGGAAGCACACACCGGTGGAAAGCTGTGGTAAATGCAGAGCCAACCTCATGTGTTTTTATTCTCTAAAGGATCAAACACCTCCTGTATTTGTTGTCTGAAGCATGAAAAGTGTTGCTTCATATATTTTGCTCAGTTTTGTAATTATAAATTAAGCGTAAGTTTATTATCAGTTACCTCATCATGGTCAAAGCCAGAAGTCCAATATTATGAATTTTTTTATGCCTGCCATTTACTGAGCATTTGTGTAAGAGACAACATTTTACATGAATTTTTCTCATATAACTGTCATATAACCCTTTAAGACATATACTATATTTATCTTCCTATTACCTATGGGTAAATGAGACTTAGAGATGTTAAGTAATTTTCCCAAGGTCACAGATTCTGTAGTTGAAATACTTGGGCTTGCATTCATCTCTATCTGTCTGAAGATCCCAAGCTCTTAAGCATTATATAATAGTATCATCCTGTAAAGGCTAAATAAATTTACCTTTGAAAACACCAAGACCCAAGTCTGGAAAGTAGTAGAAATTCAATAAATCAGTAAATCAGTCCTACTCAAATTTCTAAAGTAACCATACAAACACTATTGAGTAAGTGGCTGGTCACTGGCCTGTTTGATTTCACACCATTTCTCCATTTTTCTTTTTGCTATTCACTATTGCAGGAAATCACTTATTTTTTCCAGGTTTCCTTGCCCTTTGGATTCAAGAAATAGTAATTGAACTTCTTTAGGATGAAAGCAAGTGACCCCAAAACGTAATGCAAGTCAACATACACACACACAAGTGCAAGAGTAAAGATATGTAATTTTAAAAGACAGTATAACTATCTCTGTCTTCTTTCTGCTCTTAACTGATTTAAAAAGCAATTGTACAAAGTGATATGTATGTAATTGTCTTGGGCTTATAGCATATAGAAATGTAATATATTTGACAATAACAACATAAAGGAGGTAGGTGGGAGCAAAGCTGTATTGGAGTGAGGAAACGACAGCAGATGGTATCCAGATTTGCAGGAACAAATAAAGAGAACCAGAAATTGGAAACAAGGTTAATATGACAAATTCCATGAATATATACTAGATCTCCTTTCTCAGATTTTAAAACAGACAAAAAATAAACGAAAGAAATGGAAGACTTGTATACTGAAATTACAAAATATCATTGAAAAATTAAAGACCTTAATAAATGAAAAAACATTCTATTTTATGAATTGAAAGACTTAATCTTATTAAAATGAAAACATTCCCCTAATTGATCTACAGATTCAACACAATTCCCTATCACAATCCCAGCTGGCTTATTTGTAGAAATTGACAAGCTGAACCTAAAATTCACGTGGAAATGCAAGGGAGTAAGAATAGCCAATATGGTCTTTAGAAAGAACAAAGTTGGGGACTCACACTTTCCAATTTCAAAACTTACTACAAAGCTACAATAATCAAAAGAGTGTGGTGCTGAAATAAGGTTAAGGGTAGTCATATAGTTCAATGGAACAGAATTGAGAGTTCAACTAGGGAAGAATAATCTTTTCAACAAATGGTGCTAAGACAACTATATATCCACATGTAAAAGAATGAAGTTGTAGCTACAAGGAAGAAAAGGCATAAGAATGATATAATGGACTTTGGGGATTCTGGGAAAGGAACTGTGGTTGGGAGGGGGATAAGAGGTAAAAGACTACATACTGGATACAGTGTACACTGCTTAGGTGCTGGGTGCAACTAAAATCTCAGAAATCACCGCTGAAGAATTTATCCACGTAACAAAAAGCCACCTGTGCCCCCAAAAACTATTGAAATAAAAATAGAAAAAAAAAGAATGAAGTTGGCACCCTTCCTCACATCATACACAAAAGTTAACTGAAAAGGGATTATATACTTAATCATAATAGATAAGACTATGAATCTCTTAGAAAAAAATATAGGCATAAATTTTATGACCTTGGATTGGGCAAAGCCTTTTTTAGACATGACACCAAAAGCACAAGCAACTGAAGAAAAAAAAATTGATAAATTGGACTTCCTCAAAATGAAAAACTTTTTCAAAGGATAGCATCAACTAAGTGAAAAGCAACCCACAAAATAGGTGGAACACTTGCAAATGGCATATCTGATAAGGGACTTGTATGTAGAATATATTTTTAAAATCGTACATATCAATAATAAAAAGATTAATAACATGATTACAAAATGGGCAAAGGATCTGGATAGATATTTCTCCACAAAAGGATATACAAATGACATATAAGCACATGAAAAGATGTTCATTACCCATCAGGGAATTATAGAAAAAAACACACACAATGAGATACCACTTCATACCTGCTAGAGTGGCTGAAATAAAATTGACTGATAATAATAAGTGTTGATGAGGATGTGGAGAAATGGGAACACTTATGACCTGTCAGTGGGAAGGTAAAATGGTGCAGTAAGTTTGGAAAACAGTCTGGATACTCCACAAAATGTTAAACCTACAGTCACCATATGACCCAGCAATCCTATTCCTTGGCATATACTCAAGAGGTATGAAAACATATATCCACACAAAAATATGTACACAAATGCTTATAGCAGCATTATTCATAAGAGTCAAAAAGTGCAAACAACCTTCGTGTCTATTAGCTAATAAATGGATTTAAAAATCTGGCACACAATGGAATATTATGCAGCCATAAAATGGAATGAAGTACTAATACGTGCTATCTTGAACACATTATGCTAAATGAAAGCAGCCAGTCACAAAAGACCATAGATTATATGATTTCATTTATTTTCATTTTATTTTAGAGCTGGGGTCTTGCTTTGTTGCCCAGACTGGAGTGCAGTGGCACAATCATAGCTCATTGCTGCCTCAAATTCCTGA
This sequence comes from Pongo pygmaeus, assembly GCF_028885625.2. Taxonomy (NCBI): domain Eukaryota; kingdom Metazoa; phylum Chordata; class Mammalia; order Primates; family Hominidae; genus Pongo; species Pongo pygmaeus. The sequence goes on along the minus strand of NC_072382.2, from coordinate 123,171,257 downwards.
GCTCAAGCAATCCTTCTGCCTCAGCCTCCTGAGTAGCTGGGACTATAGATGCATGCCACCTAGCACAGCTAATTTTAAAATTTTTCATAGAGAGAGGGGTTTTGCCATCTTTCCCAGGCTGGTCTTGAACTCCTGGGCTCAACAATGCTCCTCCCTCAACCTCCCAAAGTGCTGGGATTACAGGCATGAGCCACTGCACCAGGCTGATTCCATTTATATAAAATGTCCAGTATAGAAAAATCTATAGAGACAGAAAGGAGGTTAGTGGTTTTATGGGGCCAGGGCACTTGGGAAAATATGAGAAATGACTGCTAATAGGTACAGGATTTCTTTTGGAAGTGATAAAAATGTTCTAAAATTTATTGTGATGATGGTTGCACAGCTCTATGAATACAGTAAAACCATGTAATTGCACAATTTAAATGGGTGTTATGATGGCATGTGAATTATGTCTCAATAAAGAAGTTATATGTTTAACACTTGGAGGATGAGTAGGAGTTGACTAGGCCACAATGGCTGCGAGGAAGGAATGGGTAGTTTTCTTAGTCCATTTGTGTTCCTATAAAGGAATACCTGAGACTGGGTAATTTATAAAGAAAAGAGGTTTATTTGGCTCACGGTTCTGCAGGCTACACAAGAAGCATGATGCCAGCATCTCCTCAGCTTCTGGTGAGGGTCTCAGGCTGCTTCCACTCATGGAGCAAGAGGAAGCAAGAGAGAGAGGGGAAAGGTTCCGGACATCTTTCAACAATCAGTTCTCTGGGGAACTAATAGAATGAGAACTCACTCACTCACCCCCCTTCCACTGCTTGCCCCTGCCTGGGAAGGGTGGGCATTAATCTATCCATGAGAGGTGCATCCCCATGACCTAAACACCTCCCATTAGGCCCCACCTCCAACACTAGGGGTCAAATTTCAACATGAGAGTTGGAGGGGACAAACATCCAAACTATAGCTGCAGTGTTCCATATAAAGCATTTCAAATGGGAAGGTATATTTCCCCAACCACTATAGAAGCCCATTTTATCGTATATCTACTAGTTATCTTAACCTCTTCTTGACTACTTCCAGTGAATGATCATTCTATATTCATTGGCATAGATAGCTAGGCTCTGAAATAACTGTAAACAAAGCAATTCAGGAATCCAGTGAGCTAGGTGATGTGATAGCAACATGTACAAGTGCCAAGGGAGTCTGTCCAAGGGAAGGGCACAAAACCCACTAAGTGCTCAGTGAAGACATCTTGGAGGAACTCAGATAAAAGCCTTGGCTTAAAAATTAGTCAAAGCAAAGGAGGCAAGGGAACAAGAAAAATTTTCAGAGAGAAAAAGTATAAACAAAGGTCCCTGCTTGCTGGGAACTACACATCATTGAAAAGGGCTGGAAAGTAGAGTGTGGAAGCAAGGAATTGATGAGAGATGGGGCAAGAGAAACGAACAAAGGCAAGATGATGAAAGCCAGCTATATTTGTTTCTTATTGCTTCTGTCACAAAGTACCACAAATTTAGTGGCTTAAAATAACACAAATTTGTTATCTTACTGTCCTGAAGGTTAAAGGCCCAAAATGAGACTTAGGAGGCTAAAATGAAGAAGTGGGCAAGACCATGTTCCTTTTAGAGGCTCCAGAGGAAAAGCCCTTTCCTTACCTCTTTCAAGTTTCAGAGGCTGTCTGCATTCCTTGGCTTGAGTCACTCTTCTCCATCTTTAAAGCACATAACCCCAAACTCTGCTTTGTATCTTTTTTCAATTCCCACCATCTTGATCCCCTCTTATGAAGGACCCTTGTGATCACATTGAGCCCGCCAGTATGATCCAGGATAATCTTTCCATCTCTAGATCCTTAATTTAGTCAACATTTGCAAGATCCCTTTTGTCAAGTAAGGTCACATATTTTCAGGTCCTGGGAATTAGGATGTGGACATCGTTAGTGGGGAGGGCATCATTTTGTCTACCACACCATCTTAAGAAATTTACTCATTACCTTAAATGTAAAGGGAAGTAATGGAAAGATGTTAAGAAGAGACAGCACGTGATAAGATTTGGGTTTACGAAATATTCTTTTGGAAGTGGTAGATGAGATGGAGAGAATGCGTGAAAAGACTGTAGGCAGAGTACCACTTAGAAAGTTTCTCCAACAATCCAGGCAAGAAAGCGTGGCAGCCTGAGCCAAGGTAGGGTCAGTGAGAATGGAGAGAGGTAGCCAGGTGAGAAGCATTAAGGCAGCAAGTGATTGAACATAACGGACAGGGAGGGCTCCTGAAGACCACTATTTGGAGGTGTCTCTATTATTTAATACGTAGATGAAAACAAGTCTAACAAAGATCCAAACATGACTTAACAAGATGGGAATTTTAACCTGGTAGAAAGTTCAACTAGATAGAAATGCTCTCTTACTTGGTGCAATATTTCCAAGGCTGAGAAGAGAAGATGGGTCCATTGTATTGGGAACTCAAGCTCCTTCTACTTCATTGCTCTGCAATTTCTTGGTTTGTCTACATGATCAAAGAAGATCCATCATGACAACATTCAAGGCCAGAGTCAAGGGAGAGAGAGAGGAAGAGGGCACACCTCATTCCTTTTAAGGAAAGACCCCTCTTATATTTTGACTGGTCCCTCTTGTTTGAGCAAGAGGTGGCATACATCGTTGCTGCGTTTATCTCATTGACCTGAACCTAATTCCATAACCATAGTAAAGAGAAGTAGAAAATATAATCTTTAGTTGGACAGCCAGGGGCCCAGCTTAAACTTCTACTACCAAAAATCAATGGGAGAATGGACGCTGGAGAGATAAGAGCAGTGTCAACAACAACTGTTTTGGATCCAGTTGTTAGAAAGTTCTGTATTCAAAAAACTGTCTGCCTCCCTGACACTCAGTGATTGACCCTACACCAGCACTTTCAAACGGCATAAATCTATTTCAATTTCTACATGATAGCCCTTGAAATATTTGAAGACAATTTTAAGTTCCCCCTAAGACTTTTCCAGGCTAGACATTTCAATTTCCTTCAATTACTTACCATATGACATGTTTTTCAGACTCTCATGATCCAGGCTGATATATTTTATTTTTATTTATTTATTTTTTTTTTGAGATGGAGTCTTGCTTTATTGCCGAGGCTGGAGTGCAATGGCGCAATCTCAGCTCACTGCAACCTCCGCCTCCCAGGTTCAAGCAATTCTCCTGCCTCAGCCTCCTGAGTAGCTGGGATTACAGGCACATGCCACCACACCTGGCTATTTTTTTTTTATTTTTTTTTATTTTTAGTAGAGACGGGGGTTTCACCATATTAGCCAGGATGGTCTCAATCTCCTGACCCGGTGATCCACCAGCCTTGGCCTCCCAAATTGCTGGGATTAAAGGCTGATATATTTTTTAAATTTTATTTTTATTTTTGTTGTCTTTTTATTTTTTGAAACTGGCTCTCACTCTTTTGCCCGAGCTGGCATGCAGTGGTCCGATCTCGGCTAACTGCAACCTCTGCCTCCCAAGCTCAGCCTCCTGAGTAATTAGGACTACAGGCACACACACCACCATGTCCAGCTAATTTCTGTATTTTTTGTAGAGATGGGGTCTTGCCATGTTGCCTAGGCTGGTCTTGAACTCCTGATCTCAAGCAATCCTCCTGTCTCGGCCTCCCAAAGTGCTGGGATTACAGATGTGATTCACTGCACCCAGCCTGATGTATTCTTTAAACTCTGATTTGTTCTGCCTTTCTTAAAAAGTGGAACCAGAATATGGTGCATCAGGCAACATGAGTAAAATAGGACTATCATCTTTTCTGTTCAGAGAGAGTTCCTAAATTAATATAGCCTAAGATTCTGTGTTAATGCTTGAATTATACTATTCACCCGTGTGGAGTTTGAGATCAGTGAAAGAACAGCTCTCTCTCTCTCTCACACCTAGTTCAAGTTAGGACTCCAGCTGGTATTTATGCAATTCATTTTATAAGGTTAAAGGCAGCATGGGTGCAGTTATCCCTACTGCTTTTTAGGAGATGGGGTTTTGCTAATGTTGCCCAGGTCAGTCTCATACAATTGGGTTCAAGCAATCTTCTCATCTCCACCTCTTTCAGTACCGGGGACTACAGGCGTGCACCACTGTGTCCAGGTGTATTACTTTTTACCTTACTACTTTTAACTTAAGGTTCTAGGATGTCAATAGGGTTTTATGACCTAATCTATTACCTACAACTTTGAGCATATATTTAAAGAAGTAAGAACATTTTTAAGAACCAAAATAATGATCAACTCTAGGAAAGACAAAAAGTTGTACAACAAACGAAACAATAATAGTGTACTACTCTTTTTAGTTTCCTTAAGAGTATCCTACTTAATACTACTACTGCTAATACTATTAGCTATACTACTTAATTAAAACTATCCTACTTAATACTACTACTGCTAATACCATTAGCTATACTACTTAATTAAAAGTATCCTACTCTTAATTCACTGATAGTGTACCACTAGTATACTACTATTAATGAATAGTAATGAATGTCATTTATACAGCTATAATAGTAAAGTACTGAGTACAAATTAGCAAAAGCTGAGATGAATAATAATGAAAGATGAAATGAGAAGAGATAAGAGCATGAAATTCTCATCTTCCAAAATAGAAAGATGAATAGATATCTAAAATTGATGCACCAAGATATAATTTGTATAAGCAAATTATTTACAAGTACAGAAATAAACACCAGAAGAAATAGCTTAAAAATGGAAAGTAAGAGGTCTGGGGAGTGGGCTGGGGACAGAAGGCATGCAGGCAGGGGACAGCTGATTTTCCGTCTGTCCTTTTGCTACCATTTCACTTTTTTTTTCTCTTTTTGCTATGTGCATTTATTACTTTGTAAAAATAAACATTAATTAAAAAAAGAAATTCAGTTTAGTTTGAGCTGCTCAATAAGCCCCAGTTTAGGAATCTATTAATTACTTTTATGTGTCATTACCTAACATCTTCATACAGGAAGGGGGAGGAAGCCATTTTCTATACAATTTAACACTGCATTTGGTATGGAGTTATCACTTGTCTCAGGGAGATAAATTTAATCACCCCTTTGGTGTGCTATTGTTATGAATTGACAAAGTTAATGCAATTTATTCAGCACTCTTGTTTCATTATTAATGTGTCACTCATAATAAGGTTCTAATTTTGTGAAATGACTTAATTTTTGTTCTTGGTTTTAAAATCATATTTATTCCAGTTTGCCTTAAAAAAAAAATCAGGAATTCAAATGAGAAGTTCAGATCGAATTCCCTAAATTGCTTTAGTTCAGGGGGAAAAAAAACTTTTCTTGGTGAGAAAATTTGTCATTTACTTCTCCTAAAAAATTGGCATTTATTTCTCCACTTATTTACACCTTTTATTTCTATTTTTTATTTACACTTTTTATTTCTATTTTCTTATTTACACTTTTTATTTACACTATTTCTCCACTTATTATAAAATTCAGGCGAAAGAATCCTTAGTAATCACCCAATACAGACTCTTTATTTGGCACCCAAGTGAACCAATGCAGCAAGGAAGGTTAGAATTACATCAGTATTGTAATGATGCTATAAAGTAACCAGCTCTCTCAATGATCCAATTTTCTAGCTACCTATCCTATTTTGGTGCTTTGGATTTTGGCTCAGGTTGTAAGACAGCCTGAATGCTCTCTTATACCACATGCTATGGGTGCCTAGTTAATATTCCCTCATTCCGCAAATATTTACTGGGTTTCTGTCATGCGTACAAGACAGTGGGTTGAATGGTAAGCCCAATTCTCCATTTTGAGAAAATGAACATAGGAGTTTACATGAGACCTGGGACTCTTCACTCCTTTGTTGCCCTGTGCTGGGTATGCAAATACTCCACGTGGCCAGGAAAAGATTGAGGTGTTCACAGCAATCTGTACTTGCCCTCCTGCCCCTAAGGAGAAGAGCAATTCTTCAGAAGAACAATGACAATTGTCCCCTAAATGGACTCTCTTTTGTCAAACCAAGATTACCAGAGTTTGTGTGGGAGGGGTAGGGTTTTGCACAAAGTACCAGACACAGGAAGAAGATACATGTGTGCCCTTGGGATCACTGCAGCTCTCTAGGTGTGCATGTAAATGGGCCAGGGCCAGCTGCCTGGGGTAAAAGCTCTCCCAAGCATTCCAGTATGGAGTGGTGAAAGGGGGCAAAATGGTTATACGGACAATAATGCATTGGATAATGTGGAAAATTCAAAGTAACTCCTTTTTAGATCACGTTCTTTTTGCTGCTGTTATCATGTTACTAGCGAAGCATTGAGGAAAGAACACACGCTTTGAAACCAGACAAATCTGGGTTCAAATCCCAGCTTCCCACCTTAACCCAAATGACACTGCACAGATCACTGAAGGGCTCTGAGCTGCAGTTTCCGCTTCTGTGAAACAGAGATTCTGTCCACCTCATGTGTTGTATATAAAGCTTTGAAACACAGCAAGCAGCCAATCAATGGGAGATATTAAGTTGTGTGTGTGGAACACAAGCAAGATTCAGTATAAAACTTGTAGACAGGGAAGATGTCATCAAGAACACTTGAGCTTTTTTTTTTTTTTTTTTTTTCCTGAAGAAGTGATAATTTTTCTAACTCTTGGTGCACTCTCGCTCCTCTACAACTTGCAAACTTAGCCCAGATTTCTGACAGGCGCCTCTGAGTAGCCATTGCCAATCAGAGATCATGTTCCATTTTATCATCTGTCCCCAGAGTTCTATCAAGTAAACAAGTGAACACCTCCATGAGCTGGGAACCAAGAAGTCTTCCTACCTGTGAACTACTTTTCAATGGTCTCTAAGTGGTATTTATTTGAAACCAGATTGGTGTACAGCATTGTTTGTACCCATCTTTCATGCAGGCTGCAGCCCAGCCCCACCATGGGAGGGAGAAACAATAGCCAGGAGGCAGGCAAAAGACCGAGGACTTCTCAGGCAGGGAGAGAAATGCAGGTAGTTTTGCGGTCAGAGGGGATACAGGAAGGACTGCAGGACAAAGGAAGTTGCTGTTTAACCACTGCATGAAATGGAAACTGTTTTGAACTTTCCTGAGAATTGGACATGGAAAGAAAAAGAAACCAGACATAAGGGAAAAAGAAACCATAAAGGGAAACTTGAACATAAAGGGAAACTTGTTCAAGTTTTTGTGTGTGTGTGTGGAGATCTCATGCTTATCTAAGTTGCGGCAGCTTTCAAGGCCGGTGCAAGTGTCCATGCAGCTGGGAAGCCCAAGTTATCCTAAGCTATAATCATTTGGGTAAGGGGGATACTTACTCCCTTTTATCCCTAGCTCAGAGTACACGCACACATCCTAGGCCAGCACCAAGAACAGTTATGGTGGCCCACAAGTGTGCAAGAAGGTCCTGGGGAATTGTGGCCAGAGTGTCTGGAGATGAGTGCTTGAAGCACAGACAGGGCCAGCAGCTCACTCATGCCTGGTGAATGGCTCTAAAGCCCTAGGTGCTAGAACCCACAGTTTCTGGACAGGCACAGCACACTCATGTATCACCCCTGCACCATGCTTCTTGGGGTCTGCTGCCCCTGGCGCTTATGAAGCCATAGTTCAACCAGAGTCCAGCTCTCAGGAATAGACACCCCCAGACTCAGGGTCCTTTTTTCCTATCTGCTTCTTGGTTTCCTACCCATTCCTTTTTTTGGCCGCACTATCAAAAGCCCTTATTCTTCTCATTAACTTTTTTTTGTTTCTTTGTTTTTTTAGCCATAAAAGGGCTTGATGGATCTCTAAACGAGCTTGATGGTTGATGGTGGGCTAAAAAGTTTGTAAATCCTTAGCAACACCCTAAAACTTGTTGGCCCCCACAATTCCTAGAAACTCAATCAGATCTCTTGCCAGAGTAAAACAATGTTTCCAATCTTTCTGAATTGTCATCATCCCCCAAGGATGGACAAAAGGACTTTTTTTCTAGAGAAACACAGCATAAACAAAATAGAAACAAAACAAGAAAATCCCCACAAATAGATTCCTTTTTTTTTTTTTTTTTTTTTTTTAAGAGATAGGGCATCTCGCTATGTTGCCCAGGCTGGCCTTGAACTCCTGGGCTGGAACAATCCTTCCGTGTAGCTGGAACTACAGGCATGCTCCACCATGCCTGGTCCACAGATAGATCCTTAATAAACGACTGCAAGCTAAGTCTGGTGAGTTACCTTGTATATATCCACATACATTTATATAAATGTTTCTTATCTCTTATGAGGGCAAGGAAATGCGTCCTCATGTATTCCACCCTTTCTCACATAGCATTGTAACTTACACCTAATAAATGCTTTCTAAATATCTGAATTCCTTCTCGTATCTATATTGACATGTCTTTATATGACATGTCTTCCAGTCCCCTCATCATTTCATTGCTATCCCTGGCATGCTCATCTATGTCTGTAGCCTTCTTCAGATGAGGCCCTTGGAAGAAGATTAAGTATTTCAGCTGAGATCTGACCTGTCCAGAGCATGCACTATAACAGGGCCATAATATTAAAACCTCTCTGTAGAGATTAAAACCAACCCATTACTCTGCACCCTTATGGTCACTCAAGCAGTTATAAACCCACCTAATTATTCTTGGCTTTAACTCATCTTTCTCTATCTTGAGCACAAGGATACCTATAAGAGATTTTAATAAACACTGCTGAAGTCCCAAAACATTCTGTCAATTACAGTTCCCTGGTCTTCCCTGACTAATGTATTAAGCAGGATATAATTCTGTCTACATATCTTAAACAAGACAGAAGTTTGTCTTTTTATCATGTAAAAGTCCAAGCTGCTATGGTGGCCTTGCTCCAAGAAATCCACAGGGGCATAGGCCCTTGTGGCTGGGCCACACCCAGGTACTGGCCTCATCTGCCAAGTCCAAAGGGCTCACTCATTCATGTTTCAACAAATAGCAGGTACTTTCCTCGAAGAGCAAGACTCAGAAGGACAACACTCCCCTTTGGCTCATATCCATTGCCAGGGCTTGGTCATGTGTTCTAAACGCAGCTGCAAGTGAGGCTGGGAAATAGAGTTTTTATCTTGGTAGCTGAAGTAGGCTGAAAAGTGTCCCCCCACCCCCAAATGCTCCTGTCCTAATCCCTGGAAGCTGCAAATATGTTACTTTACATGGCAAAGGGACTTTGTAGATGCAATTATATTAAAGATTTTCAGATGAGGAGGTTACCCTGGGTTGTCTTGATGGACTCAATGTAATCAGGAGCGTCCTTCTAAGAGGGAGGTGGGAGATTCAGGTGAGAGAAAACAGAGGATGGAAGCGGAGAGAGCGAAAGCCATCTGAAGATGCTATGTTGCCAACTTCGAAGATGGAAGGAGCGGCCACAAGCCAAAGAATGCGGGTGGCCCCTTTGCATTCTCTGTTTGTTCTGCTAAAATTTCTGTTACTATGGAAAAGACAGAGAATAGATACCGAGGGATAATTAGCAGTCTCCACCATGACTTTTTGTGTGTGCGTGGTGATCTCACGCTTATTCCTGAAGATCACCTCTTTCACTTTAAGTGGCTCACACATTCTTTTTAAAAATCCCATGGGCCGGGCACAGTGGCTCACAACACCAGCTCTTTGGGAGGCCAAGGCAGACAGATCACGACGTCAGGAGTTCAAGACCAGCCTGGCCAACATGGTGAAACCCCTTCTCTACTAAAAATACAAAAATTAGCCGGGCAGGTGGCACACGCCTGTAATCCTAGCTACTCAAGAGGCTGAGGCAGGAGAATTGCTTGAACCTGGGAGGCAGAGGTAGCGGTGAGCTCAGATCACGCCACTGCACTTCAGCCTGGGCGACAGAGCGAGACTCTGTCTCAGAAAAAACAACAACAACAACAACAACAACAACACATCCCATGGTTTATCTTGCTTGGGTGCATTGCCAAAAAACAAAACAAAACAAACAAACAAACATAAAAACAGGTCTGTAGCTCCAGGAATCTTCTCTATTTCTGAAATAATTATTTTCCAGTACTTCTTTTTTTTTTTTTTTTTTTTTTTTTTTGGAGACAGAGTTTCGCTCTTGTTGCCCAAGCTGGAGTGCAATGGTGCAATCTCGGCTCACAGCAACCTCTGCCTCCCGGGTTCAAGCCATTCTCCTGCCTCAGCCTCCGGAGTAGCTGGGATTACAGGCATGCGCCACCATGCCCGGATAATTTTGTATTTTTAGTAGAGACGGTGTTTCTCCATGTTGGTCAGGCTGGTCTCGAACTCCGGACCTCAGGTGATCCGCCCGCCTCGGCCTCCCAAAGTGCTGGGATTACAGGCATGAGCCACCGCGCCCGGCCTCTAGTACTTCTTTTATTGTTCCTGATGCATCAGAAATAACCAACTGGAGTCCAACCATCTTACTTACACAATATCTTGGTATTTGGAGGTGTAATTTGCATGGACTCAAAACTTGAAGCCATTAAAGGATTAAGGTGTTCACAGTTCACTCATGCATCTTGGAACATCTATTCCCACCTGTGAATGGTTATTCATCATTTTCAGTCAAAAGATCATTTTCTGAGACAGAATTCAGGAACTACATAGATGCTGAGGAGTTCTGCTTTCTTTATGTCACCCATCAGCATCCAGCAACAGATTTTGAAGTTCTAGCTTAAATTACCTTTGATGGTATCACCTCACCTCTACAGGACTGATGGAAGTGGGAGCCACTGCTGTTCTTTCTTGCCCATCCAGAAAAATGCAGGGGATTCTGATTTCTCTACAGGCCTCTTATCGATTGTCTAATTGCCTTCCTAGAGAGTTCAAATGCCCCCATTTCCGAGCCTCCATGCCCTTTAGGCCTCTGCTCCCCATACTAGCAATAGTTTCAGGATTGCTAAAACTGATGCGTCTGCTCACCTTAGCTCACCCAAGACCCACCACTTCTAAGAGTATTTGTTCTCAGAGAAACAGCTTATGGGATGACAGCCAGGATAATGAGAAAACCGAATAATTCTAAGGCTTACAGTTTCCAAGAGATGAGCATATTTCTTTGTTTTGTTCTCCTCACCTGCTCTGTGTTCTCTCTGCCAACACTCCCTCTGCCCCAGATTCGTTGGCAGTCAAGGCAGGAGCCAACTGCCTGCCGAGGCGTCCTCATTAAAATGCACTGCTCTTGCTAATTAGGAGCCAAGGTTCTCCCACGGTGGGCTTGGCCTGGATATTGCCATTATCTTCATAAATAGACTCTTTACTTTGCAAATGGTGCTGTCATACCCAGGCATTCCCGACCTGGCAAATGCTCTGTGCATTCTCTTAAGTGGCGGAGGGAATGTGTTAGCGAGAGAAGGCAGAGGCATTCATGCTGAAGCAGGGCTCTGTCCTGAGCTCACCCCGCTATGTCTGGGCAGCAGGCAGCCAACACAATGGCTGACTCTGCATGTACAACCACAATGGGAAGCAACATATGGCCCAGATTTGCTGGGAGATCTTATGTCCTGCCATTGTAATCTTTACAGTAAGGGCAACTTGCTAAATGCATAAAATGCATGAATATTTTTTAAGTGATCAAATTGTTTTACCTTTGAAAAGAGCATTCCTATCAATAAATTCACAAATCAGAGGAAGAAAATCAGATGAGTTTTTAGTTTCCCAAATACGCCCTTATGCGATCTCATCTCTGAGAATGTGTTTACTTATTTAATTTCCTTCGCTTACAAAACTCTTTCTCTACAATTTCTGTCTGTCTAATGCTAAACTGCCATTGCTAGTCTAGCTCTTTCACAGGATGTGTTTTGATTCCCTCAACTAAATGTAACCTCTTTCTCTCCTGCACTATCAAAGTATGTTTATGATTATTTACCATTACAGTTACCCCTTGTGGAGTGCTGGCTTTCCCAGGAGCCGTGTCGAGCACTTTTTACACGTTATCTCTAATCCTCACAGTGAACCTGCAACCGGGGTGTTATCCCTATTTTATAGATGAGATAACTGAGGCTCAGTGACATTGAGAAACTTGTCCAAGATACTTCTTGGCAAGAAGTAGAGCAAGGCTGAGAGCTCTGAGTTACAGTTCTCCTCTCCTTTTACCAGATTGAGGCTCCTAAAGGAGGATTGTGTCTCTGTCATCTTGGCATTTTCTTTCTGCCATTAGGTGTTCGAGAGTAATGAATCAAGGAAACAGACTCCTTGATTACAATCTAATTAGGGTAATAAGACATGTCGCCAAGAAAAATAGCTATATTAGTTGGTAGTCTAGAAGTATAATTGCTACAAGCATATACCTTCTGCAGGTGAACTCACTTTCTACAAAAGTTACCATTAAAAGGTTCATATACTCTGATGAGGTTATAAGGCAAGTTGTTAGCCCCCACCACTAATACCAGTGCTATAATTAAGCATGTCTCTAACTTTAATATGCATTTGAACCGCCTCAGCATCTTACTTAAAAGCACATTCTGATGCAGGTCTGGAGTGGGACTCAAGTATGGACATTTCTAACAAGCTCCCAGGTGATGTTACAGCTGCTGGTCTGCTGGCCATACTTTGAGTAGCAGGGATATAAGAGACTGTACTATAAACCATATTATTGAGACAACCTGGAATGTTTCACTCCTTACTGGTCTCTTGCCTACAGGCCTCCATGCCTTTCCCTATGTTGCCCCCTTTACCTGGAAATCCCTTGCACATCCTTTCACCTGACAAACTTGTATTCATTTTTTAAGACAGCTCAGAGGTCATTGTCAGTAAATTTTGCTGAACCTCTAGATAAGGTTAAGTGCCCCTTTCCTGTATGTTCATGACTGTCAAGGCACACTTCAGTTCTGTCCACCTGCTTCTTTTTAAAAAAATTTTTTATTGTAATAGGTTATTGAGAAACAGGTGATGCTTGGTTACGTGATTAAGTTCTTTAGTGGTGATTTCTGAGATTTTGGTGCACCCATGACCTGAGTGCACACAATTTGTAGTCTTTTAACCCTCACCCACTTCCCATCCTTTCCCCCTGAGTCCTCAAAGTCCATTGTGTCATTCTTATCCCTTGGCATCCTCATAGCTTAGCTCCCACTTATGAATGAGAACATACGATGTTTTGTTTTCCATTCCTCAGTGACTTCATTTAGAATAATAGTCTCCAATGTTATCCAGGTCATTGCAAATGCCATTTATATATATATATCTATCTATCTCACAGTTTCTTTATCCACTTGTTGATTGATGGGCATTTGGGTTGGTTCCACGTTTTTGCAATTGCGAATTGTGCTGCCATAAATATACATGTCCAAGTATCTCTCTTGTGCAATGACTTCTTTTCCTCTGGGTAGATACCCAGTAGTGAGATTGCTGGATCAAATGGTAGTTCTACTTTTAGCTCTTTAAGGAATTTCCACACTGTTTTTCATAGTGGTTGTACTAGTTTACATTCCCACCAGCAATGTAGAAGTGTAACCTTTTTACCTCATCCACGCCAACATCTATTATTTTTTGATTTTTTGATTATGGCCATTCTTGCAGTAGTAAGGTGTCCACCTGCCTCTCCACATGGCTATCCATTCCTTGTGGTCAGGGACCATGTATGACCATGGGTGAATGATCAGACTCATGATGGGTGCTCTTTAACAAGCTGAGCTTACAACAGGGACTGAGGAGTTGTATGGGGGAGGCAAAAATTTACCTCTACCCTCTTAGGGTTTTTCAGCTGGGCCTAAGAATTAAATTGACATAAGACACATCAACAGGAGAAAAGCAAACAAATTTATTTAATAAAGTTTTCCATGGCACAGGAGCCTTCATAAGGAAACAAAGAGCCAAAGACACAGAGTTGAATATTTACATGCTGACCTAGACAAAGAGTAGTAAATTATGAAAATGCGACAAGGCAGAGGAGCTTGGGCTAGAGTAGTTGTTGGGTGGAGAAGTAGCTAGGCATCTAGGTTTAGTCTAACAAGATTTGTTTATACAGATTCCCTTCCACCTCAACTTTTTGTCCTTGATGATGAGAATGATACTTTCCTTCTGGTATCGGGAGGACATCTTTCACATGGGAATTTCCTCTCCTTCTTTTAAGAAACAGAAGCAAAGTCAGAGTGATCTTCTCACACCTGCTGGTTTTTGTTTTTGTTTTGTTTTTTTAAGATGGAGTCTCACTCTGTGGCCAGGCTGGAGTGCAGTGGTGCGATCTCAGCTCACTGCAACCTCCGCCTCCTGGGTTGAAGTGATTCTCCTGCCTCAGCCTCCCGAGTAGCTAGGACTACAGGCACACACCACCATGCCTGGATAATTTTTGTATTTTTAGTAGAGACGTGGGTCTCACCATGTTGGCCAGGATGGTCTCAATCTCTTAACCTCATGATCCACCCACCTCGGCCTCCCAAAGTGCTGGGATTACAGGCATGAGCCACTGTGCCCAGCCTCACCTGCTGTTTTTAATGTCCCTTTAATTCAACATAGTCAGTATGTCAGAGAAACATATTACAGATAGTGAGAAGGCAACAGTGTAGTACTAGAGGTGGGAAGGAAAGAAGCTAGGACAGCTATAGAGTTCCATACCTGTCATCTACTGCCACAGTAATGCTACATAAAAAATGGCCATGAAATCCAGTGGCTTCAAACAATAAGCTTTTATTTAACTCATGAATGTATAGGTCAGCTGGGCAGTTCTGATCCCAGATAAACTCTCTTGTGTCTTTTTGCTCAGTTTGCAGGTCAGCTTCAGGTTAGCTTTGCAAATCTTAGCTGGGCTCTCTCACATGTCCAGGACCCCAGCCTGGGTCCATGTAGTCTCTCATCCCAACAGACTAGTCCAGGTTTTGACTCATGGCCAAGGCAGATTTCAAGAAAGGGAGTAAAGTTTCCATGTCCCTTTAATGCCTAGGCTTGGACAGGCACATCTTACACCATTACTTTTGCTTCATTGTATTGGCCCAGCAATCCAAAAGGCCAGCCCAAGTCAAGAGGCAGCGAAGTACACTCTACCTCCTGATAAGAAGAGCTACAAGCTGAATTGTAACAACAAGGTTACAAGGATGGGAATAATCAGGTCCATTTTTGCAATCAACTGCCTTAGTTTTACATTGATTTAGACTCTGTGCAAATGCCAGGGCACTGTTGCAATGGGTCTTAACTTTAATGCTGTCACCTTCAGGAGGCTGCTGGGCTGCAAACCCAGGCCACTGTTCATTATTTGCACATCAGTCACCCAAAGCAAATGTTCTTTTCTAGACTGTCTTCTTAGCTGCTTCCTCCTACTGTCCAGCTGGTATGTGTTCATTTAATTTAGACTTGGTCTAAAATTAGGGTGAGCAAAACATGATTAGAGAGGCAAATCTGTTGGAAAAAAAAGTAAAACTAAACTAAAACTAAATTTAAATACTTTTAAGTTAGCTCCATTCATATTACCTCTGTTCCCAAAATCAATGTAGATACTTGAGTTGTTCATGTGTACGTGTATTTTTAATTTAATATTTTGAATACGTAATATATTAACTAAAGTTTAAATGATTGCATGTGAATCTTCCTTCATATCCTCTGCCCTAGTCACTTAGTTCTCCTCAGAGGCAAATAATGTTATTTTTAAGGGTATTTCAGAAATGCACATATAATTAGATATAAACAAATACATACATATGTTCTCTCTTTGATTCTGTTTTGCTTTTATTTTTTCAATTAACATCTTATCCATAAAGATCTTTCCAAATCAAGGCATAAATACTTTCTCATTCTTTTGTAGGTCTGCATACTTTTCCATTGTATAGATGTATCATAACTCGTTTCATCAGTACCCCATTGATAGCTATTTAATTTGTTTCCATTCTTTTGCTATAGTATAATTAAATCTAGAGAGGAGAGGGCTTGTAACACAGTGATGAATTCCAAAATTTGGCCTTGTAAGTGGATTGATGACAATGACTGCTCTATTGTCTCCTGATTGGAGTCTTTGTCTTAGTTTGTCACCTTGTGGTATTAAAAACAAACAGAAGATTCCATGAAGACCTTGGTTTTGGCATGTACCCTGCATTTTTGGAACTTTATGTTCTAAAAGACTTCTAGAGGAAGCCATATGGGATAGTGGAGAGATGGGAAGGAAGCAGAATGATATGATTAAAAATATAATCAGCTGGCCAGTGCAGTGGCTCATGCCTATAATCCCAGTACATTGGGAGGCCAAGGTGGGAGGATTGCTTGAGGCCAGGAGTTCAAAACCAGCAACACAGCGAGATCTCATCTCTACAACTTTTTTTTAAGTTAGCTGGGCATGGTGGTGTGCACCTGTAGTCCTAGCTATTTAGGAGGCTGAAGCTGAAGGATCCCTTGAACCCATGATTTAGAGGCTGATTTTATATTATATAAAATAAGCTATGTTGCATTTTCAAAGGGCTGTTGAGAACTGTTCAGGGGAAATGCAGTTTGTCAGGTGTCTCTTCACACTTAGGGTTCTGCCATATCAGCCAACTGTGCTTTGCTGCTGTGGTGCTTTCTGTTCCAGAGGGTGAAATGGAGCTGTGCAGAACGGGCACCCTGAAAAAACTGTGATGCGGCCATGATAACTGGATTCTTAGGGATCCTAGAAAAACTCAGAATAGCCTAAATCAGGGGTCCTCAACCCTTGGCCACTGACCAGTACCCGTCCGTGGCCTGTTAGGAACTGGGCCACACAGCAAGAGGCGCGCCGCAGGCCAGCAAGCATTACAGCCTGAGCTCCGCCTCCTGTCAGATTCTCATAGGAGCGCAAACCCTATTGTGAACTGAGCATGCGGGATCTTGTGCACTCCTTACGAGATTCTAATGCCTGCTGCTCTAAGACGGAACGGTTTCATCTCAAAACCATCCCCTCCCACCTCCCCCACCCCATATCCGTGGAAAAATTGTCTTCCACAAAACCGGGTCCCTGGTACCAAAATAAAATAGTGAACGCTGGCCTAAATGACACAGTCACCACCTAAGATCCTAGGAGGCCACTGGGCTCTTCATTTATCTAGCACCACAGTGTACCCCAATTGTTTCCAAATGCTAGCCCGTGTACCTGCTGCCTCAAAATCACCCCAGATCTTTTGTAGGGCCCCAACTGATCAGACTCATGGAATCAGCCTCTCTGGAATCTAAAATAAGCTCGCTAGGTGACTCGGAAGCATCGTCAGGACTGGGAACTCTACCAAGGCAACAGTGCAGATAAACATGACTGCATTTAGAAACCAGGAAGCTCAGACCTTACAGGCTCTATATATGGAAGACACCAAATGTTCTGAGCTCTACCAGCCTGATGCTCAAGCATGGAAAAGACTTAGCATTCTCTCTGGCTTCAAAAGGTTCGAATGTGAGGCTGTGTCTCCTCCCAGCTTCTTGTTAGTCAGGTTTCTGACTGGAGCCCTGGATGAGAGTCTGAAACAGTGATGTATGAGGGATGTGGTAGGACAGTGCTGACCGAAGAACCAGCCTAAATCTCCTTCTCTGGCCTTATAATAACAGACGCAAGCCCTTTTGGGGAGCAAAGAATGGTAGGGAGGAGGTTAAATTAGACACTGGGATTGGTTCAACTGGCTAGAAAACTGGTGTGAAGATGGGTACTAGGTCTAAGGCTGGGCCATGGTGCTCCTATGGGGTGGCCCTGCCCAAGGAAGGCAGCTGCTTTCTCAAGGAATTTGTGCAGACTTAGGCCATTGGGTAGCAGTGGGAGAAAGGAGGTATGCAGATTCAGGGAGAATTGTCTGGTCTTAAAGCTCAGAATCAATTTTAGGAGCTCTGCTTTCTCTGGGAGAAACTAGTTCTCCTCACTTGATCAAAGTGAGCTGAGGCTCAGGTAGGCCTGCGTCCAGACTGTAAATGTAGATGTTGGCCCTGGAGGTGGATCATCAGGGGTGGCCACCCTCTCCTAGACCTAACCTGCCCTTTCACAGAGGGAAGAGAAATTTTCCTACTTCTATGTAAATGCACTGAAGGTTTAATTTCCAAGCTCCAACTGGGATTCTAGAGAAGCAGGTGATAACACTTTGCTATTTTGGGATGTAGCTGTGCAAATAAATCTCCTTTTAAAGGTTAAAAGCAGTTTCTCAAAGTCCTAATAGTGCTCTGCGTATAGTTGTTTGTCAATAAATGTATGGCAAATTAATGACAATAGGTCAATTCTCACCCTGAAAGTAAGTGATATATAGATATAAAAATATAGCCTCTCCTATGATGTGGGGCATACTAATATCATGTATTTTCTAGTGTCCTGAATCAACACTAAACTATCTGCCCACAACGACTTGCAGTAATCCTTTGTGCTTTGAAAGCATGCCACTTCTGTGGAGGAATTGGAGACTTATTCTAAGTGAAGTAACTCAGGAATGGAAAACCAAACATCGTATGTTCTCACTTACATATGGGAGCTAACCTATGAGGACACAAAGTCATAAGAATGATACATTGGAATTTGAGGGCTCAGGAGAAAGGGTCAGGGGGTGATGAGGGATAAAAGACTACACATGGGGTACAGTGTACACTGCTTGGGTGAAGGGTGTGCCAAAATCTCAGAAAGAATTTATTCATGTAACCACACACCACCTGTTCCCCAAAAACCTATTGAAATAAAAAATTTAAAAAATAAACAGGTGCAGTGGCTCATGCCTGTAATCCCAGCACATTGGGAGGCCAAGGCGGGAGGATTGCTTGAGGCCAGGAGTTTAAGACCAGCAACACAGTGAGATCTCATCTCTACAATATATTGCCTGAGCCCAAGAGGTCAAGGCTGCAGCGAGCCACGGTCGTGCCACTGCACTCCAGCCTGGGCACAGAGCAAAATCTCTCTCTGTCCCCTCCTCCTCCTCCTACTCCCTCCCCAGCCCTTCAAAGCTCCCTTCGCTAGAGCAGGTACTACATCCTTCTCTCTCCCTATGTGAGGGATATCTCTTCCCTCCAGGCTGCCTTTGTCTTTTCTCATTTCTCCCACTCTTCCACATCTCCTAAAATCCTGTTCCCGTTTGTTCCCAACTCAATAAGACAAAAGCTTGTTAGTCTGCTCAGGCCTCTGCTTGGGAGCCTTGGTTCACTTGGCCCCAGACTACATGGAGCTGTGGGGAACAGTGGCTTCCTGTTGCATGGGGTTTAACCATATATCATATATATGATGTGTATGTCTGTGTATGGAATACTACTCAGCCATCTTAATTTCATTGTTGACCCAGCAATCATTCAGGAGCAAGTTATTTAATTTCCATGTATTTGCATGGTTTTGAGGATTCCTTTTGGAGTTGATATCCAATTTTATTCTATTATGGTCTGAGAGAGTACTTGATATAATTTCCATTTTCTTAAATTTACTGAGACTTGTTTCGTGGTCTATTATATGGTCTACCGTGGAGAATGTTCTATGTGCTGATGAATAGAATGTATATTCTGGGCCAGGCATGGTGGCTCACACCTGTAATCCCAGCACTTTGGAGTCTGAGGTGGTTGGATCACCTGAAGTCAGGAGTTCGAGACCAGCCTGACCAACAAGGTGAAACCCCATCTCTACTAAAAATATAAACATTAGCTGGGCGTGGTGGCAGGCACCTGTAGTCTCAGCTACTCGGGAGGCTGAGACAGGAGAATTTCTTGAACCCAGGAGACAGAGTTTGCAGTGGGCCAAGATTGCACCACTATACTCCAGCCTGGGTGATGGAGTGAGACTCCATCTCAAAAAAAAAAAAAACATGTATATTCTGCAGTTTTTTGGGTAGAATGTTCTGTAAATACCTACCCATTTGTTGTAGGGTATAATTTAGTCCACTGTTTCTTTGTTGACTTTCTGTCTTGATGACCTGTCTAGTGCTGTCAGTGGAGTATTAAAGTCCTGCACTATTATTGTGTTGCCGTCTGTCTCATTTCTTAGGTCTGGTAATAATTGTCTTATACATTTGGGAGTTCCAGTGTTAGATGCACATATATTTAGAATTGTGATATTTTCCTGTTGGACTAGTCCTTTTATCATTATATAATGTCCCTCTTTGTCTTTTTTAACCGCTATTGCTTTCAAGTTTGTTTTGTCTGATATAAGAATGGCTACTTCTGCTCACTTTTGGTGTCCATTTGCATGGAATATCTTTTTCCACCTCTTTACCCTAAATTTATGTGAGTCCTTACATGTTAGGTCTGTCTCCTGAAGACAGCAGAAACTTGGTTGGTGAATTCTTATCCATTCTGTCATTTTGTATCTTTTAAGTGGAGCATTTAGGCCATTTACAGTCAATGTTAGTATTGAGATGTAAGGTACTATTCATTGTGCTATTTGTTGCCTGAATACCTTGGATTTTTAAAAACTATGTTATTGTTATATAGGTCCCGTGAGATTTATGCATTAATTAGGTTCTCTTTTGGTGTGTTTCAAGGATTTGTTTCAAGATTAAGTGCTCCATTTAGCAGTTCTTGTAATGCTGGCTTGGTAGTGGCAAATTCTCTCAGCATTTGTTTATCTGGAAAATACTTTATCTTTCCTTCATTTATGAAGCTTAGTTTCACTGGATACAAATTCTTGGCTGATAATTGTTCTGTTTAAGGAGGCTAAAAATAGGACCCAAATCCCTTCTAGCTTGTAGGATTTCTGCTAAGAAATCTGCTGTTAATCTGATGGGTTTTCCTTTATAGGTTACCTGATGCCTTTGCCTCACAGCTCTTAAGATTCTTTTCTTTGTCTTGACTTTAAATAACCTGCTGACTATGTGCCTAGACAATAATCTTTTTGCAATGAGTTTCCCAGGTGCTCTTTGAGCTTCTTTTATTTGGATGTCTAGATCTTTAGCAAGGGCAGAGAAGTTTTCCTAAATTATTCCCTCAAATATGTTTTCCAAACTTTTAGATTTCTCTTCTTCCTCTGGAACACCAATCATTCTTAGGTTTGTACATTTAATATAGTCCCAAACTTCTTGGAGGCTTTGTTCATTTTTTAAAAATTTTCTTCTTTGTCTTTGATGGATTGGATTAACTTGAAAGCTTTGTCTTTGAGCTCTGAAGTTCTTTCTTCTGCTTGTTTGATTCTATTGCTGAGACTTTGCAGTGCATTTTGCATTTCTCTAAGTGTGTCCTTGATTTCCGGAAGTTGGGATTATTTTTTATTTATGCTCTCTATTTCACTGAAGAATTTTCCTTTCACAGCCTGTATCATGTTTTTGATTTCTTTAAGCTGGACTTCACCTTTCTCTGGTGCCTCCTTGATTAGCTTCATAATTGACCTTCTGAATTCTTTTTCTGGTAATTCAGAGATTTTGTCTTGGTTTGGATCCATTGCTGGTGAGTTGGTATGATCTTTTGGGGGTGTTAAAGAACCTTGTCTTGTCATATTACCAGAATTGTTTTTCTGGTTCCTTCTTATTTGGGTAGACTGCGTCAGGGGGAAGATCTGGGATTCAAAGGCTGCCGTTCAGATTTTTTTGTCTCACAGGGTGCTCCCTTGATGTGGTGTTCTCTCCCTTCCCCTATGAATGAGGCTTCCTGAGAGCTGAACTGTAGTGATTGTTTTTGTTCTTCTGGGTCTAGCCACCCAGCAGAGCTAGCTACTGGGCTCTGGGCTGGTACTGAGGAGTGTCTGCAAAGAGTCCTGTGATGTGATCTGTCTTCAGGTCTTGCAGCCATGGATACCAGCACCTGCTCTGGTGGAGGTAGCAAGGGAGTGAAGTGGACTCTGTGAGGGTCCTTGGTTGTGTTTTTGTTTAGTGCACTGGTTTTGGGTGGCGCTTTCAAAAGTGCATCAGCTGCAGTCCTATAAGGAGGATGCAGACTTGCCCTAGGTACACCTGGTTAAGTATTCAGGTCTCTCAGGCAGTGGGCAGGGCCATAGACCTCCCAAGGGATTGTCACCTTTGTCTTTGGCTACCAGGGTGGATAGAAAAAGACCACCAGGTGGGGTCAGGGATAGGCCTCTCCTTGGGCAGGGCTTGCTGTGGCTGCTGTGGGGGATGGGCATGTGGTTCCCAGTTTAGCGGGGTTATATTCTCAGGGGGATTATGGCTGCCTCTGCTGAATCATACAGGTCACCAAGGAAGTGGGGGAAAGCTGGCAGTCATAGGCCTCACCCCATTCCCATGCAGTCCACAGTCCTAAAGGCCAGTCTCACTTCCATCATGCCCCTCCAACAGCACCGAGTCTATTTCCAGGCAGCCAGTGACCAGGGCTGAGAACTTGCCCCAGACCACGAGCCTCCCCATTGAGAAAGCAAGCAGACTCACAATTTTTCCATGTTTTAGGGAGCCTGCAGGGGTGATCTTGTTCCTTTAAAGGGTCTGTGGATTCTCTTGGCTTTCCTGGTAAGTTTTTGTGGTAGTTCTTGGAAGAGAAGTTCACGATGTGAGTCTCCACACACTGCTCTGTCTGTCCGAGTGGGAGCTGCAAGCTAGTCCTGCCTCCTATCCTCCATCTTAATCCATGCCTGGCTAATTTTTAAATTTTTTGTAGAGTTGTTGCTCAGGCTGGCCTCAAATTCATGGCCTCAAACAATCCTCCTTGGCCTCCTAAAGTGTTGGGGTTACATGTGTGAGCCACCACACCTAGCACCAATAATTCTTTAATATCGTATACTATCCAGTCCATGATCAAAGTTTCTCCCCACATTTTCCTCAAAATATTTTACGACAGATTTTCTTCCCCTAAATCAGCATCCAATCACGTTTCAATCATTGTATTGGCAATTATTCCTTCTAAGTATCTTTGAATCTAGAACGGTCTCTTTTCCCTGCCTTTTTGTCATGACCTTGCTGTGTTAAAGAAACTAAACTATACCAGTTGTCCTGGATTGGTCTTTGTATTTGGGGTAAGCTTTGGCAGTTTGTTAGATGTATGTGCATAGTGTTGTTTATAGTCTTCCCTTACTGATTGTCTGTTTAATGTTTGTTTGGGTCTGTACTGATATCTCCTCTTCAATCCCTGATATAAATAACCTGAGACTTCCTTGTTTTTTCTTTATCAGTCTTGTTAGATGTTTATCAGTGTTATTGCTCTTTTAAAATAGCTTTTATTTTCTCTATTTCCTGTTTTCAGTTTTGTTGATTTTTTGTCTTAGCTTTGTTATTTCCTGATTTCCTGATGCTCTCCCTCTGTCTCTCTCTCTCCTTCCAAGATGTTTTTCTTTATTTTTTAGTTTTCAGCAATTTGATTTTAATATGTCTTGGTATGGATTTCTTTGAATTTATGCTCTCTGGGATTTGCTGAACTTCTTGAATCTATACATTCATGTCTTTTACCAAATTTGGGACATTTCTGCTATTATTTTTTCAAACTTTTTTCCTATACTTCATTCTTTCTACTCTTTTCCAGGATTCCAATGACATAAATTTTAGACTTTTGGTATTGCCTCATATGTTCCTGAGGCTCTGTTAATTTTTTTCCTCATCTTTTCTTTGTTCTTCAGATTGAATAACTGAATAATTTCTATTTATCTATTTTCTTTTTTTTTTTTTTTTTTGAGACAGAGTCTTGCTCTGTTGCCTAGGCTGGAGTGCAGAGGTGCAATCTCGGCTCACTGCAACCTCTGCCTCCTGGGTTCAAGTGATTCTCCTGCCTCAGCCTCCTGAGTAGCTGGGATTACAGGCACACGCTGCCACGCCCGGCAAATTTTTTGTATAGAGATGGGATTTCACCATGTTGCCCAGGCTGGCCTTGAAATACTGAGCTTAGGCAATCACCCGCCTCAGCCTCCCAAAGTGCTAGGATTACAGGTGTGAGCCACCACGCCTGGCCTCTATTGATCTATTTTCAAGTTTATTAATTCTTTCCTTTGTCATCTCCATTCTGTTATTAAGCCCAACTAATATGTTTTTACAAAGTTTTAAACTATTATATTATTTAGTTGTAAAATTTGCATCTGGTTATTTTTTAAAAATATATCCTATTTCTTTGCTAGGGCTTAATATTTTCCTATTTGGTTCAAAATTGTTCAACCTTACGTCTTGGAGGATTTTTATAATAGCTTCTTTAATGTGTCTGATTATTTCAACCTTAGTGTTGTCTTATGGTTGACATTTGCTGATTATCTCTTCCTGTGCAAGATTTGTTTGTTATATGCCAAATAATTTTAGATTACATTCTAGACATTTTCAATATTATATTATGGGCCTGAGTCTTATTTAAACCTTATGGTAAATGCTTATATTTTTGTTTAATAGGCAGTCAGCCTGGTGGGGTTTAAGCCATATGTTCCAACCACACTTCTCTATGTGTGCTTCCAATGTCAGTTCAGTTTTGAAAGCCTTTAAAGTGCTGTCTCCACATGTATACCACCCAGAGACCAATCTGGATGGAGCAGTGAATTGAGACCATATTTCAGTTTTCAAGGTCTAGGGTATTTTGTTTAGGGTCAGATCCATCCATGTGCACCTTGTGGGTAAGCTGAGAAATTCAGAAACAACTTTCTCAAGTGCTTCCCTCTCTGTGATCTCCCAGTACTTTTTAGATCCCTGTGGTTCCACTCTTTGCTCCTCCAGTCAGAAAGCTGGGGCTTAGTTGCCCCACCCTGCTGCATACTTCCATGAGTGTGCCTGCATCTGGGGCCAGGTGGCAGAGGGACAGAGATAGAGAAAACTAACAAGGGTGCATCCATGAAATTGGGATCAGAGCTTCTCCCAATCAGAGAGGGAGGTCCCTCTTCATCAGAGTTTTAGGTCCATGTGGGCCCTACTGCTGCCATTGCCACAACCACCTCAGGATCGTATGGGGACTGGAGCACAACAAAATGGAGGAAAAAGCAGAAGAAAAGTCGACTGCTGCTGCCACTTCCCCTAAGTGTTAGGAGTCCCATTTTCTGTTTCCTCTAGCCAGAAGTAGCAGACCTCTCCTGGAACTCTGTCTCTTTCTGGTTCTCACAGTTTTCAGGCAACCTTCAATCCTGGCCAGAGGATACCAAGGAGAAAAAGGGTGGGGGACAACAACTTACTGCTGGTTCTGTGATATTTCACATTTTGGTCTTATTTCCCAATCCACCTGCTATCATTTACTTTTCAGCATCCTCAAATAACTTCCATGCATTCTTTTCTGTTTTTTTATTTTTATTTTTTATTTTTATGAGACAGGTCTTACTCTGTCACCCAGGCTGGAGTGCAGTGGTGTGACCCCAGCTCACTGCAGCCTCAAACTCCCAGGCTCAAGCAATCCTCCCAAGTAGCTGGGACCAAAAGCGTGCACCACCACATCTGGCTATTTTTTTATTCTTATTTTTTGTAGTTTTGGGGTCTCCCTATGTTGCCCAGGCTGGTCTCAAACTCCTGGCCTCAAGCAATCCTTGTGCCTCAGCCTCCCAAAGTGATGGGATTACAGGCAGGAGCCATTGAGCCCAGCCCTTTTCAGTTTTTGTAGCTGCATTCACCAGAGGAGGCAGGGTGGCGTCTGGTTACTTCATCTTCTATGCTTCTATCTTGCTTTGTGAGGATTCTATCTCTGCCAAACAGATTGTAAACTGATGTAGGGAAGAAAGGGGGTGATCCCTTTCCTCCCCATCATAAAGTGTTATGGCCTACATCCCTATAACAAAAAACAGGTCAACAAGAGAAAAGCATAACAAATTTATTACATGCAAATGTATGCATGAGAGTCATACAAAATCTGAACTCAAAGAGAGGCCAGATGTTTGAGACATAAATGCCCCCTTCATAGGGGAGAAGAAAATGGGGGAATGAATAGGCACAATGCGGACAATTATTAGTAAATGATTCTCTTTGGGAAGGTGAGGGGCAGAACCGCACAGAAAGAAAGGTTGTCTTATTATGCAGATAAAGTCCCCCAGGTAATCTCTCTGAGGTGCTCTCTGAAAATTCTATGAAAAGTCTGTCTGGGTGTAGTGATGACTCCAGTCTCTTCTCTTCTTAGGTGGTTGATCTTTGCTGGTCATTTGATGAGATTCCTAGGGAGAGGGTCTTAAGAAAACTGCATTTCTTCTGGAAAGAAGCTGCTTTCTTATTCAGATAAGGAAAGTCCAAAGAGAGAGAGAGAGTCTCTCCCTGTACCAGGTGAAGGATTTGGGAAACAGTGGACAATAAGACAAGGTTGGAGGAACCTTGATTCTGAGGCAGCTTCAAAGGCCTCTCAGCATGTAAAAGTGCCAGTCTTTGGTGTATTGCTTTCTGAGCTCCAACACTGACGAACTAGGCTTTTAAATTTCACTTTTTTATTCTAAGATAACTTTACAAAAGCAAAAATCACTAAGAAAAAAGTTGACCTCTCAAGGGAAGTAAAATATGCTTGGTTTCTTGGCTTTTCAGATTACTTTGCTTCCTCTTTAAGATCATGGGCAAGAGAAATCCAAGACAGAGCCTGGTTATTGTACACCATACATATTGTGAAAGGAAAATAAATCTTGTGACCTCAAACTCACTAAGCCAAAGGGAAAAATCAAGCTGGGAACTGGATCATGCAAACCTGCCTCCCATTTTGGTTCCCAAATACAATGGCTACAAAATGAAAAGCTACACCCCTCCCTCATATTTTGCCCACAAGGAAATTCCTTGTGGGCCCCATGCTCTTTACCCCAAAGCATTTCTGTTAAAATTCACCAGGGCAATGCAAATTGATGGCTTGTCTTCACAGGTGCAGGACCGCATAGGACAGAACTCAAGTCATCCCTCTGCCTACCTGACATAAAGGCAGATCTGATTATTTCCTCTGCCCTATTGTCTGTATCATCTTATATAAAAATGCAGATTCACTGAGCCAGACAAAGGTATGAATGACTATTTTCCTCCTACCCCCCTCTTACATGAAAATTGTGTATTTCTCAATATCCCGTCCTTTCCCCTTTAAATTTGAAGCCCTCAGAATTATCTTCAGAGAAGGACATAGGCCTGTCTCCAGAGTGTGAGTCCTTACCTTTGGCAAATAAACCTCCTAAAATGAGTGACACTTATCTTGTCATGTTTCTCGATTGACATCTGGTAACAACAGAGGGATCCTGAGTAAAGGTGGCCCAGGCCTGTGGCTGCCCTCCTATCAGTACTTGGTACTGGCTTGGGCTCTTTATAGCTCAAACCGATAGGACAATTTGCCAAGGTCTAGGGCCTCTTTCCTGCAGGGATCCCTGACCTCCCAACATTTTTAGTTGGGTGTCTGAGGTTAATTTGCTGTTAAGAAAAACTCCTTTTTGCTGAGTTTCCACTTGCTTCTATCACGGAAGGTGGGTTTGTCTGCTTCTGCATGGGCAGAGAGCGGTCTTCAGCTTGGGCCCCATCAGTAGGTAAGGAGCTGAGTTGGGATTCTCTTTTGCAAATTCTTTTTAATGACTAAAGTTAGTGTTAACAACCAGCTGGTCTTAATTTCTCCTTACATTTAGAGCACTCAGAGATGTGTAATTTGTGTGATCGTTGTTTTGCTTAGCTGTTTTGTTTGTTTGTTTGTTTCTGTCTTGTTCGGGGGTTTTTCGGTGTGTTTTCATCCTTCTCTTATCAGATTTGACCAACTCTAAGCCCTCTCACTTATGAGTGTGAAATTTTCCACTCCAAAGAAATAAGAGCACCATGCTCCCCTCAGCCTTTCAGGGCATTTTCAGGCAACTGAGAATCATATGAGAGTGTCTGGGGGGAACGCTCCCTAAGACATGCAGCGGCTCTGAGTAGGTTACCCCCTCAGAAGAACACACTTAGAGCCTAATCTCAGCTGGCAGGTGCATATACGGAGCTGACCCCTCCCGCACCTTGAGCCCCTGACACACTGTGCCACATAGCCATGACACAGGTGGATCGAACTGGTTCAGGGAGTAACAGCCCTGAAAAGCTAGGTCTGCAAGCAGACCACCCTGGGTCTGACACACTCCCTGACTTGGTAAATCTGAAAAAGAAATTAAATTATGGGGAACAAGACCTCTAGGTTGGCTAAAACCCCAGCAGCTGTGGAACATAAAGCTCCACCTTTAGAAACTCCAGCCGGGTACATGCAAAATACTTATGGCTAGTTGTCAGGCAAATGTTTAACCAAGTGGACCCTTATAACCAAAGCAGATTCCACGTCACAATGACCTAGATGGGGATCTTTTGAGATGCACAAATTAGCATACCTGTGAACTAGGATGGAAAACGCAGACACAAAAACAACCAGAATGGGAGAGTTACTTTCAGTGGTACCTGGAGAGTAGCAAAAGCAGGGAAGATCACCTCACCTCCTCACAGGAGGCCAACAAACAACTCAGATAATGCTAACCAAGGACTCTCTAATGTTTTATCTCTTTTAAAGGAATCCTCTAAATCCCTTCCTTTCCTCTTGGAGATTCCCCCACCTCCCCCCTCCACCCCGACTCTACCCTGACCTCTCTGAACTTCCTGAACCAGATCTGTTCTCTCCTTCTCCTGCGTGTTCCAGTCCACCATCCCTCCCTTCCTTGTCTGCCACTCACTCAACAGAAGGCAGTCGGGAGTCTAACTCCCAAGACCCTACTTACTATTGATTCCCTAGTAGCCCTGGTGGCAGCCTCTCATCTGGAAGATGTGGAGAAGGGGGACACTGTAGGGTTCCTGCAGTTTTTGTGCTCATTTATCATCTTTAAAAAAACAAACAAACAAACAAACAAGATTCAGTAAAGAATTCCTTTCACAGTGCACTCCCTGAAGATAGGGTTCCAGGTATAATCTGCAGCCTGGAGACTTTGTCTACTGGAAAAGACATGTAATGAAGGACTCCCTTCAACCCCAGTGGAACAGCCATACCAGGTACTAAGGTACTATTGGCTAATCCATGTGGCACAAAATTAGAGGGTATAGACTCATGGATTCACATCTCTCATCTTAAAAAAGGCACAACCTCCTGAGTGGACAGTGACTCCTGCCAAGGATCTTTGCCTTCAACTCACTAAACATTGAACTTTGACTCAGGACTAGAAGCAGATGACAGCTGTTGTGGACTGCTTAAACCCAAGACACAGGGCCAGGCCTGTATACAAAAGAACACCCATGTTTATTTTATAATAGCTATTACGACTATTGTCCTAGAGATACTGGCAACTGCTGTCTTACACAGAACAGGGCACTCCTTGTGTGACTTAATGTCCTTTTAGTAGTTAAAATCAATTTCACAACCTTGCTTTTATTTCTCCTATGTCGCTATGCCTTCTTGCCACTGCCACCCACTGTCACCCATGAAACAAGCCTGCTTCTACAATGGGCTCAGGATTATGCAGACAGATTACAAAAGGATGCCTGCTGGATATGCGGACTCATGCCTCTTTCCCGGGGCTCCAGCCTGCCATGGCGAGTATCTCTCTTCCAATGGCAGAACTGGATAAAATATCAAAAATGTATTACATCACAGAAACAGTCTGGTATCCTTAGTGCTGGCATAACAAAAGACAATATATGTAATTGACCCATTAAAAACACTATTAAGAGCAAGAGACGGGGGAAATGTTTTTTAATGGAAAGGATCAGCTCACTAACTCTCACTTCAGCATCTCCCCAACTAAAAGAGAAGGTGACAACTATGCCCCCAAACAATGGCTCATTTTCAAAATGGGATAATGAAAATTTGGGATGAGTTTCTGTGGCTCACCCCTTCATTAGGCCGGCTTAGCCGAAATGCTCCTTTGTGCTGAGAACAAGGAAAGCACACCAACGACCAATGGCCAAACAGTAGAAGAGATATGGGGTGGACACCTGGAGAACATTGTGACCACATTATTATACGACAAGACACAGACTGGCATGCCACCAATTGGGTACAGCAACCAGGTATTTTTTGGCTACCTCCAAACGGGACATATTGGCTATGTGGCACTGACATGGCTGTGGTTACCTCCAGGATGTTACGATGATGTTCCCTAGGTGGTTATACTTGCACACAAGGATGAATAATTCAGACCCTACCAAAACCAGCAAATCTTTTTCATTTACAATCTTGCTGGACACATTCGGTATTCCAATGGTATGATCACTTAGCTTCACTCTTTATACCACAAATAGGTATTGAAGATGTTATATGGTATATAGAGGCCTAATATGGTTTGACTCTGTGTCCCGACCCAAATCTCATGTTGAATTGTAATCTCCACGTGTTGGAGGAGGGGCCGGTGGGAGGTGAATGAATCATGGGGGAGGATTTCCCCTTTGCTATTCTCGTGGTAGTGAATGAGCTCTCATGAAATCTGGTTGTTTCGAAAATGGATAGTGCTTCACTCTTCTTTGCTGTCTGTCTCCTGATACCATGTGAAGAAGGTGCTTGCTTCCCCTTCGCACTTCTGCCATGATTGTAAGTTTCCTGAGGCTTCCCCAGCCATGCTTCCTGTACAGCCTGCAGAACTTTGAGTCAATTAAACCTCTTTTCTTCATAAATGACCCAGTCTCAGGTAGTTCTTTATAGGAGTTTGAGAATGGACTAATACAAGGCCCTAATAAGTTACACCCAAAAGGCCGTAAATGACAGCTGCATGAATATCTCTTTGCTAAAAAATGAGGTCTTATGAGGAAAGTTCCTTATGAGTTCCTTATGAGGAAAGCTGTGCTGCAAAATTGTATGGCCTTAGATATACTCACTGCAGCCCAAGGTGGAACCTGCACCATTATAAAAACCGAATGTTGTGTTTATATTCCAGACAAATCAAATAACATAACCCAACTTATGACTGATATAAAAACCCAGATAACCAACCTGTCAGATCCAAAACCCTCACTTGTTGATTGATAGGTTGGCTGGTTTGGGTCCTGGGGAACTTGGTGGCAGAAGCTACTGCCTATAATAAGAATAATTTGTGTTTTGTCCTGTTTTTGCTTACAATGATGTTATGGTATGTGCATGCAAATAAGTCAACATGCAACCAAAAGAGCTAGAGTAATGATTTCTCAAAGAATTGCTCTAATTAAGGAGGCAGTAGCATAGCCTGAACCAGCTTCCAGGTTTGCTTCCCCTTTGTTGCTATATATCTGGCCTAGATCCCTATATTTTTCTTTCCATTTCCATCTTTCCTCCCCCTATTTTTATCTTCGTGGGACACGACTTCCCAGGAATGAGGCTTCCTAGCAATGCGGGACATGACTTCCTAGGAGGGAGCCTTCCTAGCAACATAGAACCCGAATTTCTAGGAGTAAACCATCCTAGTGATGAGGAACCAGCTCAAAAAATAAAGAAAAAGGGAAAAGCAACCTGAGATCAGAGACACAGTTTCCTTCTAAAATGCTTTCTCCAAAAGATTTTAAAGAAAAGCTGGGGGTGGAGGATGTGAAAGGAAAAGAAATCTTGTGACCTCAAACTCACTAAGCCAAAGGGAAAAATCAAGCTGAGAACTGGGTCATGCAAACCTGCCTCCCATTTTGGTTCCCAAATAAGATGACTACAAGATGAAACACCTCCTTCATACTTTGCCCACAAGGAAATTCCTTGTGGCCTCCAAGATCTTCACCCCAAAGCATTTCTGTTAAAATTCACCAGGACAATGCAAATCAATGGCTTATCTTCACAGGTGCAGGGCCACATAGGACGGAACTCAAAGTCATCCTTTCTGCCCACCTGACACAAAGGCAGATCTGATCATTTCCTCTGCCTTATTATCTATGTTATCTTATGTAAAAATGCAGATTCACTGAGCCAGACAAAGGCATGAATGACTATTTTCCCGCACCCCCCTCCTACATGAAAATTGTGTATTTCTGAATATCCTGCCCTTTCCCCTTGAAATTTGAAGCCCTCAGAATTATCTTCAGAGAAAAGGCATAGACCTGTCTCCAGAGTGTGAGTCCTTAACTTTGGCAATTAAACTTCCCAAAATGATTGACACTTGTCTCATCATTTGTCTCTATTGATAATTACCCACTGAGATAAATGCTTGTGATGCCTTAAGGTGCTCAGAACACAGAGTAAGTCTAGGATCTTAATGTCAGCATTGTGGTTTAGGGGAAAATAAAAGGTTGCTGTTCATACAGAGTGGTCTCTCATATATGCCTCGGGATTAAACTGCAATTCACAGAAAACCCTAACAATCTTGCTTTCTGAACGCTTTTTGAAAATATGCAGTGAATTGCCAAGACCAGGATGTTCTTCATCAAGGACTTCCGAGGAGATAAGATTTAATTTGCTTTTTTGTTGGTCTTCCTGGGGCGGGTGAACTCCAGGGAGTGATGTGTGTTTTCTGTAAAGTCAGCAAGCTATTGTTGAACAGAATTTCTGCAGATATTGTCAGTGGGAACATAATTTGGGTCAATGAATCATAAATTCTATTTTGGTAATTTGCCGAAGACAACACTGAAAACAGAGCTAGCCCAATGGGGAAAACTGGAAAGAGACACACAGCTCAATAGCATGGCAATAGGGCAGAGGGGGAAAGAAGTGAGACATTCTGTCTAACAGCGGACTTCTCTTCAAATGATTAGTCACGAAGCAGGTTGGATTTTTTTTTTCCTTCCAAGTCCTGGGAATGACTGCAAAGCAGTTAACACAGACTGCACGGTCACAAACCAACAGAAACATGACGCTTGAGGTAAGTCCCCTAAGATTCTCAGATGACTACCTCTGTTCAGTTTATCAACCCACAAACAATCCAAACTTGTCTCTTGGAAAAAATTCCCAGACCTTAAATGCAACAGCCTTGTGCTGCTCACATTGTTCTAGTTTCTGTAGGTTACAGAAAACAGTCAGCTCACACACTGGCTTCATCTTTCCTTCCTTTTGGTTCAGGAAATTCAGGTGCAGCTATTGGTGGTGGGAGGTGGATGGAGGAGCAGTGAAAATGAATGCAAATGAGGATGATTTGTTCATTAGATGTGGCCTTTCCTTAATACAATTTTATTCAACTTTATAAATGAAGAAACTGGAGATGAACAACAATAACAAATAACCCCAAGTCTCCATTATTCATTCCAGGAATTAAATCTAGGACCTTCAACTCAGATGCCCTTTTGTTTAGCTCCTCAGGATACAGGAGGGGGAGAAAAATCTTACCTGAGGGTTTATTCAAAACCAAGGTCAGACAATGCTGTATTTACCCTCTATCACCATCCTCTGCTCAGTCTCAGTCCTCAAGAGCTTTGTGCAAGTGAGAACAGCTGTCCTTTGTTTCAAACAAGGACAAGCAAGACAACTGAAGTTTAATTGCAACAGGATGCATTTGGATTAAGTGTGGGAAAAAAAATTGTTGGATTCCAAGTATTATGAGACCAAGGAATGAATTACAGGGAAGAGTGACAACACTTTTTTTTTCTAAAGATTTTGGAGACAGCTCTTTCTGGAATGTCCGAAGATAGTCCGTCCAATAGGACCAATTACCAGAATCCAGCCCCCAGAGCCTACCATTTCTATACTCATTCTTCTGGCTAATAAAGGGGGTTCTGCTTCACGCCCTCAGTACAGGTCTCTCAGCCATGACGACCAAGGCAGACCGTTCTGGTTTCAGCTGGAGTGTTTCTGTTCTCATGAGACACCAGTCCACAGGGGTTCTCTGTTTCACATGTGGAAGGGAAAGTGAAAGAAGCTTCTTTTAAAATGAACAATTACCTCCTTCTCATTGGGAAAAGGCCACTTAAATTTCCCAAGGGGGACAGAAAACCATCTTGCAAAGTTTAGAAGATATTCCTAGCAGCTGACCCGCAGAAACGTCCTAAAGCTGGGCTTTCAGAATCACTGGGTACTTGGCTCCATTCCAGTCTAATTAAGTCACAAGGCTTGGGTAGTAGGACCCAGGCATTGATATTTTCGAAAAAGCTTCCCAGTTAACTTGAAAATGCTTCCAGGGTTGAGAAGCACTATTCTGAGTACAGTTGATATGCACCATCCTCTTTCAGATCTTTTTAGGAGTTCAAATTTGGCTAGACCAAGGGAAGGACAGTACAAAGTGTCTACTTATATGAACTGTTCCAGTGGACTGCCATTTGATTGATGTGTTGGAGGATTAGGGCCCCAACCATCCTATTAAGAAAGCAAGTGGACCACTGCTTGGCTGTGAGCCTGGAGGAAGCCACTTCAATGGCTTTGTTTCAAGAGCCAGGGAAGACAGAACCCGAGAGCTGTGTCTTGAAGGCTTCCTGCAGGGAGTGGGAGCTATGATTTTATTGCTAGAGAAAGAGTCTCCAAGCTGTTGATGGATTACAAGCTGCTGATCCATCTCCAGCCCTCAGAGGGCAGAATGTGTAGAATTCCAAAACACAACATAACAGTTGCCTCTGGTACAAAGAAGACACAGTAATTTGTGGAGGCCGCGTGGCTAAGAATGTAAAGGCAACCAAGCACTGGGGTTAAGAATTAGGAATCTGGATTTGAACCACCCTAGGTTCACATCCTACCACTTACTAGCTATGTGCCTTTAGGTATATTAATTAATTTGGGCTTCACTGTCTTATCTGTAAAATGAGGATAATAATAGTAATTACCTCATTTAATTGTGATGATTCAGTAAAATAATGGACGCTAACACTTATTTAAGTATATAATGCATTCAGTAAGACTTGCCTGTATGTGTTTTGCTGGGGCAGACGCTGCAATGGAGTCTGTGCTGAAGAGGATAGGAGTGCAGAAGGTGTTTCCTTATCACGAGGGCAGCGGCATTGGAGATCTAGGGGGAGCTGGGAGGGAAAGGTGTTCTCCACGACGCCAGGCTTGTGCTGACAGGATTCTCTCAAAGTTGAGGTACCCAGTTGCTGGGTACAACCCCAGCATTTGGTAGGGAAGGAGAGCACCCCTCATCCCAGGCTGTGCAGCCTGCGTCCGCTTAACCTTTAAAGCAAGTGAAGTTGTCACCTGGGTCTTTGTTCTCCTCATCACCCCTAGAGATTCTGAGTAAGAAAGTCTGGGGTGGACCCAAGGAATCTGTATTTTCTTAAGAGTTCTCAGGATGATTTAGCAGCATGGGCAGGGTTGAGAAGCATGGTGCAGTCTGCTCAGTGCAATTAAAAGGGTCATGAACACTCCCCTGCCCGACCTTGTTGGTGCGCTCTATATTATTTTACTGCCAGAGATCATCAGCCCTGCAATTCCACTAAACGGGCATTTGTTTCAATTAACAAGTAGCCTCGTTAAAATGCACTTGATGTGAAACCCTAGAGTTCTAGCACTTAAGATCAAATTCAGCAAGTGTTCAGAATTCTGAAGAGAGAGAAGGGCAGGAGGTGATTTGGGGACAGGGGGTGATGTGGGTACAGCAGACCTGGTCAGAGACTGAGAAGAGGGAGCTTTTGGCAACATGAAAGAAGAGGCCTTATGGCAGATAAGCAGAGGGAGTACACCAAGAAGTGGAAGAGGGACCCAGAATGAAAGGATTGACAATTCCAAAGACAAGGAAGGTGTTTTTAAAACCAGCTAGATACTGCCTTTCAACTGCCATTTACAGAGCTCCTACTGGATGGCAGGCATTGGGCCAAGCATTTTTAACACCAATTTGATCTTCACAACTGTTCAGCGGCCAAGGTATTGCTATTTCTACCTTACTAATGAGGAAGCTGAAGTTCAGCTACCTCATCCAATGGAGCAGACAGGTGACATTACATCCCTGTGTCTTATGGAGTGGAGGTGAGATTGGGTGTGAGGGGCAAGAGCCAGCATCTTTGGAGAAAAGCTCTGGCTAGCGACCAGGCCTCCTGTCATCTTCAGTCCTTTGTTTTCCCAGACCCGTCCCACTGCAAGCATGTTCAGCCCATCCTGTTCCTAAGGATGGAGGGTGAGAACTAACCCCAACTGAGCTACCATCTGCTCAGCCCTGTGTTCAGAGATTGTCAGGGCAGGGAGCTAACTAGATCTTGTCTTCTCAACTCCCAACCAGCAGAAATAGCAAACATCTTTGGAGATTCCCTTTACTTGGCTTCTGGTTCTCACTGCTAAGCATCACTATTAAATCTCAGGACCCTTTCCTGTGCAGGCATGTCTGCCTCAGAAGCTATCTATCTCAGTATATCAATTCCTAACAACCAGATGTGGTTGGCACCCAAGTTGAGACCTGTGAACTGTTCCTACCTAGTCTACATCCTTGGACTAGTTGCCCATGATACTGATGTCCTGTCTTGAACCTCCACAGACGTGGCTGGGCTCCTGATGCCACATCTTGTTCCCCTTAGCTGAGCCCTGCCTCTGGAGTTGGGCTCTATCCTCTATACTGCTGCTGTTCCAATGGACTCATCACTTGTAGACTTAAATATCATTGCTCTTTCAGCTTAAATTTAGTGTTTCCTGGAACTTCTTTCTGCAGTCCCCTACCTACTAGATTTAATCTCTTGGGATGCCAGTGTGGCCCGAGTCAACCCCAGGTGTGATGGTTAATACTGAGTGTCAACTTGATTGGATTGAAGGGTGCAAAGTATTGATTTTGGGTGTGTCTGTGAGGGTGGTGCCAAAGGAGATTAACATTTGAGTCAGTGGGCTGGGAAAGGCAGACCCACCTTTAATCTGGGTGGGCACAATCTAATCAGCTGCCAGCACAGCCAGAATAAAAGCAGGTAGAAGAACGTGAAAAGACTGACTGGCTTGGCCTCCCAGCCTGCATCTTTCTCCTATGCTGGATGCTTCCTGCCCTCGAACATCAGACTCCAAGTTCTTCAGCTTTTGGACTCGAACTGGCTTCCTTGCTTTTCAGCTTGCTCCTCAGCTCAGCCTATTATGGTAGCTTCTGATCATGTGAGTTAATACTCCTTAATAAACTCCCCTTTATATATATCTGTATATATATATATATTTCCTATTAGTTCCGTCCCTCTAGAGAACCTTAATTCTTTTTAGTTCCTCCTTCATTTATTCACACATATTGACTGAGCCCTTTCTTATGCCTATGGCACTCAACCCGCAGTCAGCTAGAGTCTGGGAATATACGGTGAATAAAATAATCCCACATCCATGGAACTTTGAGTATAAACTCCTAGAGCGGACAGCAGAGGTACCTACTTTCAAGGATCATGGACGTTCTCCGAGGAAGTGCATTTAAGCTGAGACTTAACGAAAAGCTTAGCCAGACAAAGATGGAGAGAAAGAAGATTCAGGGCATAAAGAGAAGTACATGTGATGACTGACTTCAACATGAGGGGTGACCTACTGGGAATTAGGAGAGGTTTAATAGGGCTAGGGTGTTGAGCATGCATGGTATGTTACTTTTCTTGATGCTTGCATCACGTTGGTGTATCTAGCTGTCTGTCTTTCCTCACTAGCCTATGAGCCCTGTAAAGGCTACATCTGTCTTTTTATCTTTATATTCTCAGAGGCCAGCCCAGGAGCAGACACACAGCAAGTGTTCAATAAATGCTTGCTGCACTGAACTATGTGGAACCAGTAGCTCCCACCTTGGCCTTGTCTGGTGCCCCGTCCATTATTCTTACTTTAAAGATGACAAGGCTGAGGCAGTCAGGTTCCAAACGTCATGCTCTTACCTACCATGTTATGCTGCCTTCCTAGTGAACAAGGATTATTGTAGTAGAATGGAAACAAAGTAGTCTTGAAACGGAAATATCCTGGTCTTGACACTTATTAATCGAGTGGTCTTGAGCAGGTTACTCAACTTCTCTGAGCCTTGGTTCCTTTATCTGTAAAAGCGGTATAATTCCTAACACACTGTAATGAGTAAATAAGGAAACGCAGACGCTTTCATACCTCTGACTTTTGTGTAGACCATGAAAATTTGTCCCTAAATATGTGTTTCTGCTTATTTCTTCCGGCCTTACCCAGGCTCCATCAGCCTGAAGGCCTCTGGAAACCTAGGCCAGGACCCTCAAAGGCCACAGGTCTGAAAGCTCGTGAAGGTTTCTGGAGGACCAGTGAGGTCTCGGAACTGATGCCATTCCAAAGCTCCTGCACTCTTCTGAGTCTTCCAAGAAGCAGAAGCCAAGATGGAATTAAACATGCAAGGAATTTATTAATTAAGAGAAGTGGCTGGGCATGGTGGCTCATGCCTGTAATCCCAGCACTTTGGGAGGCTGAGGCGGGCAGATCGCTTGAGCCCAGGATTTTGAGACCAGCCTAGGCAACATGGTGAAACCCTGTCTCTACAAAAAATACAAAAATTAGGCGGACATGGTGGTGCATGCCTGTGGTCCCAGCTATTTGGGAGGCTGAAGTGAGAGAATTGCTTGAATTTGAGAGGTCCCAGCTGCAGTGAGCCATGACCACACCACTGCACTGCAGTCTGGGTGATGGAGGAGGTTCTGTCTAAAAAAAAACCTGAGGAGGGGAGAAGTGCATGTAGGGGAGAAAATGGAGAGAAAGCTAGGAAGCACTAGCTTTGGAGCTGGCAGATCCCAGTGTGAATCTGACCAGAAATTGGAAGGTTGAGGGAGGCACCCTAGACATCCATGCAGTCAAAGGAAGATTTGGAAAGACTGTCAGGGGGTCCCTTGAGCTAACATTTTTAGAGGACTATTGTGCCTTTCAGGATCTGTCTTACTAGCCCCACCCCTCAGTCATTAGCTGGGAGCAGCTCGTGAGAGGCATGTCCTTTTTGCCTTGCCAGATTTCAGAATGCAGCAGCTGGGGCTCTGGTCAGTTATGCTCAGTGTCCCTCCTATATCTAAATGAGAGGTGACAGAAAGAGAAAAGATATATCTCTTTATTCCAGTACTTTTCTTCCAGCTAGGAAGCTTCTTTAAAGCAAAACATTGTGGATGATTTGGCTTTATCTTTGAGCAATTCCATCTTTCACATTATAACACTCCATATTCATATCTCAGAATTCTAGGATCTCAGAGTTGGCCATTTGAATTTCCTCTGCAATACCTCTGTGAAGGGGAGTCCATGGCAGACCAAGAGTCAGTTAGTTTCACTCTGGCTGGGGATGAAGAGATGGGGTTATCAGTGCCCTGGACAAGTGGCCTTTGTTCCACTCTTGCCTGCAGGCTGCTGTTTTCTTCCTCTTCTGAGGAGTTGGCAGTTGCCTGATGACATACTTTCAGCATCATTGTCCACCAGTGTTACCCAACCGAGCTGTGCAACAGAATTATCCAAGGAGCTTTTTAATAATACACATCTACAAATCTATTTAATGGGATCTCCAGGGATGGGACGCAGAAATCCACATCTCCAACAAGCTCCCAGATGATTCTCACGGTCAGCCGGGTGTGGAAACCATGATGAGGTTCACAGAAACTTCTGTAAAGGAAGACTGTGCAGATAAGAGGGATTTACCAGTGGCATATGGATCCCAAACCATGTTCTGTTCCCTACCTGGGAACTGCCCTACATCTTAGCAGCCACCTACCCTACCTCCAGCTGTACACCTCTCCCAATCAGATGTGTTTTTATGCAATATTGCCCAACACATGGTTACAGAGTTGAATGGTTCTCTTTGTACAGACCTTGGCATCCTCAAAGGGAAGTAGTCTAGATGTGTTTCTTGCATGTTTTCAGAGGAATTTTACTAAAAACCTGGGTGTTCTGAAAGCTTATTAGCTTCTCTTAGTAGATGAGCTCCATCTTGGCCATTAGGCTAGTAGAGTGTAAAACCAAAATAGATATTAATACTCAGTAGAATCTGACACAAAAAATGCCTATTTAACATGCACAATCAGCTCTCCCTCCAACATGCCCTCCCATGGTATATCTCTATTTGATATGTGCATGGCAAAACTGAGCTCAGCTCCCTGAGAGCTGCTAATGGGTCCCTGCTAGTTCTGCAGAGCTGTTCCTGGGATCTGATGCCTAACCGTGACCCCTGAAGGTGATTTCCATGGGAAGGTGTGATGGAGTTTATGACTGTTTTTTTTTGTTTTGTTTTTGTTTTTGTTTTGAGACGGAGTCTCACTCTGTCACCCAGGCTGGAGTGCAGTGGCGCAATCTCGGCTCACTGCAAGCTCTGCCTCCCGGGTTCACGCCGTTCTGCCTCAGCCTCCTGAGTAGCTGGGACTACAGTCGCCCGCCACCACGCCCAGCTAATTTTTTTGTATTTTTAGTAGAGACGGGGTTTCACCGTGGCCTCGATCTCCTGACCTTGTGATCCACCTGCCTCGGCCTGCCAAAGTGATGGGATTACAGGCATGAGCCACCGCGCACGGCTATGACTAACTGTTTTGCAACCCTGTTTGTCCAAGTTCCTGGCAACAGTTCTTGGAAAGTGCTCAGAAAGGATCATTGAACAAATAATAGCTGTTCTTTGTTTTGGGCTATGGTCTCTGATGATGTATTGAGCCTGCTTCATGCCAATACCAACCTGGTATTGCAAATAAAGAAAATAGTATTACTAAAAATGTCCTATTTGCCAGGCACACAGCTCAGTGCTTTTCATGAATCATCTCACTTAATCCTCCCAATGACTGTGAGGAAGGGACTATTACTGTCATTTTATGGTTGGGGAAGCCCAAGTTTAGAGTGGTGATGGTTTACTCAGTGTGAAAGCTACAAAGTGGAGGAGCCCATACTCAGTCATCCAGATCAGCAAGTTGCAAAGGAAAAGCTTCTCTCCTTGTAGGAGGCTGCTCTAATCTGGATAACCTCACTCACTGTGAATTTCTCCAGGCCTGCCTATTGGGAGCCCTCCTTTCCCAGGCCCTTTCACAGTCATTGTAGGTCTGGCTTGGTGTCCTCCCTAGCATAATGCCACTGGACTCTCAGCCCTGCACCCTCATCCACCTGCCCTCCCGACCACCTGGTTCATTTCCTTCCTTCTCAGGCTCCCTGGTGCCCCTGCCTTCTCCCTGCCTGGTGGTCTTAAGGAGGTGTTGGCTGAGTGAGCTTGGTGGTGATCCACCTCACTGCTTCATTCTTCTCCCACACCCCTGCAGGCTTTGGTTTTCTCCTGTGCCACAGGCACCACCGGTGAGTGACAGGGAAAAGAAAAGGCCTATCTTCTCATTCAATTTAACTTTTTAAATAGTCCTCAATTTAGTGACCTTGTGAAGTTAGATTCTCATTAATGCCTTCCTGTCCCAACTATTTCATTTACTTGCATTTACTATAATATAAAACATTCTTTTTCCTTCCCTGCCTCCCCCAACTTGACACAAGTTCCTTCAGGATCTTCAGGGCCAGTGGATAATATAAATATATTGTTCATCTCAAAATTGATCCTCTCCACGGCACCCGGTTAGAGCTTCTGACTGAGCTGGTGCACGCTGATGCTCACACAGCAAGGTGAATCTCTTTTAGTTTGCTTGAGCACAGACTCTGTCCCATTTACCTTCTTTGAGAGAGTGTCAGACTGACTAGAATGCCAGCTGCCTCTTTATTAGATCCATCTTTAGCTGTTGTCACCCAGAAGGGTAAAGAGGGCCGGGTGCGGTGGCTCATACCTGTAATCCCAACACTGGGAGGCCATGGCAGGAGGATCGCTTGAGCCCAGGAGTCTGGGACCAGCTTGGGAGACGTAGTGAGACCCCATCTATACAAAAAATACAAATATTGGCCAGGCATGATGTTGTGCCCCTGTGGTCTCAGCTACTTGGGAGGCTGAGGTGGAGGCTCACTTGAGCCTGGGAGGTCAAGGCTGCAGTGAGCCGAGATCACAGCCACTGCACTCCAACCTGGGTGACAGAGCAAAAAAAAAAAAAAAGGGTTGAAGGGTTGAGAAGGGTAAAGAATGTCAGATCTCACGCATGGTGTGTAGCCTGACCCACAAGATTCTGATTGGCCTGATAATGCGGGCTGAAGTCAGAGGCTGAGAACTCAGCCTCACATTTCTAACTGTGCTTGAGAAATGGAAGTCTTATGCCAAGAGGAGTCAATAGATGTCAACAGGTTTCAAAAAATAGAATAATGTGTCTGGGCAGGGCAAG
Source organism: Pongo pygmaeus (assembly GCF_028885625.2). Classification (NCBI taxonomy): domain Eukaryota; kingdom Metazoa; phylum Chordata; class Mammalia; order Primates; family Hominidae; genus Pongo; species Pongo pygmaeus. The sequence goes on along the minus strand of NC_072382.2, from coordinate 123,129,757 downwards.
ATGACACATTGAAACAGCCAAAGAGCTGACGTCCTTTGTTGCTGCTCTGACTTGGACATGTAATCAGTCAGTCATGTAGTAAATATTTAGTAGATGTCCTCTAAGTACCTGGGAACATCATCATGAAGAAGACATGCAGGGTCTTGGTCTTCATGGAGCCAAGAGTTAGTGAACCCCGAATGTCTCTGTGCCATTCTTCCCTACTGAGAATGATGTTGAATGAGGAAAGGCCAAATAAGTAACTTTTTCTAAAACGTTTGGAGTATCTGGGAGTCTGAGGATACAGGAAAAGCAAACTCAGTTTCTTCTACTACACTCTCACAACACACTTCTGACACCAGATGTGTGGGGGTTTTCCCCACACACCAAGCAAGCAATCGATTCTGCAACCAATGCCAGCTGGGTATCCTCTAATTCAATTCAACTCTCACACTACCTAACTGGAGATAGTATCAGGTCCCACAGGCTGAGGGCTCAGTCCCACAATCCTGTCCCTACTTACAATTACAAGTAATAGATTGTCACCTATATTTCCAACCTCACAGGCTATAAATTGGGGTTTCTACTATCCCCTCCTCAGGTTTGACTAATTTGCTAGAGCAAATTAGTGTTGCTAGAGCAAACACTTTACTTATACTTATAATAAATTGGTTTATTATAAAGGATATTACAAAGGAAACAGATGAAGAGATGGAAGAAAAGCACAGGAGAAGGCATGTGGCAAGGGGCCTGGAGCTTCCATGCCCTCCCTGGGGGCACAACCCTTCAGGAACCTCCACATGTTTAGTGATATGGAAGCCCTCTGAACCCCATTCTTTGTGTTTTTACAGAGGCATCATTACGATTGAGTAAATCATTGGCCATTGGTTATCAACTTAACTTTCAGCCCCTCTCCCCTCCCCAGAGGTTCGGGGATGGAGCTGGAAGTCCCAACCCTCTAATCATGCCTTGGTCTTTCCTGTGACTAATCCCATCCTGAAGACACATAGGGGCTGACAGCCGTCAGCCAACTTATTAGCATACAAGAAATATCACCTTAGAGATTAGGAGGATTTAAGAGTTGTATGCCAGGAAATGGGGATGAAGACCAAATACATATTTCACAATATCACAGGGAGAAAAACTTGAATTTTACTTCATCAGTTATCCATGCCTTCCAGTTTGGAACAGCACAGTGATAAGATGGAGACAGGAATGAGGAAAGAGAGAGATAAACAGATAACTAGTCAAGCCTGCTTGTCCTAGATGTGTTTAAATGTGATCATTGACATAACCTCTTTGAGTCATGCCATCCTCAGGGTATACTCTTTAGGGCCTTTATTAACTCATTTGCTCAATCACTCATTTATCGAATATTTACTGTGTGCCTATTATATATCAGGCACTGTGCTAAGTGCTGGGAGCTCAAAGTCAAGATGTGAGCTTTGACCCCAAATAAGCTTTTTGTCCAGTGGTTGAGATTGTCATGTAAATAAGCCATCGCATATACTACAATAAAGGTCTGTATAGGATATAGTGGGGCACAAAGGAGAGATTCACCAACTCTATGTGAAGAAGTCAGCATCTCTTGAGCTGGGGTCCAAAGGATGGTTATGAGTTCACCTGGCAGACAAAAAATAATGACGGGGGAAAAACAATATGGAAACAGCAAGGCAAGCTAAAGAAATGACAAGAATGTTTGCAAAGCTACAGGATGAGATGGTGACAGTGTTTAGGAGCATGAAGAGGACAAGAGAGGTAATGATTAAAATTGAGAATGGAGAAATAGCCACTAGAGCATAGGAGCCTAACATGTCATGATAAGGAGTTTGGACTTAATCCTGTAGGTCATGTGGAGTCACTGATGCTCCTTAAACAAGGAAATAACGACCTTATTTGCATGTTATATATATATATATATATTTATAAATCATGATGTATTTTATGAAGTTTACTCTGTCAGGGAGACAGACTGAAGAAAGTAGGGTGAGACTAGAAGCAAGAAAACCATCTAGAGGGGTATTTGTCAATATTCCAGTTACAATTCACACACACACAAAAACCGACTTAAACTAGCTAAACTAAATTTCTAGAGAGAGACACAGTCACATAATAGAGTGCAAAGGCTTCAGGCACAGCTGGATCCAGGAGCTCAAACAAGGACATCAAGCGTCTCTCCATTTCTTGACTCTGCTAGTTTTCTCTTTACTTTATGTGTTACGTTCTCTAATACCACAGACAGATTTATGTCCAATGGCAGGAAGGACGGTTGCTGGAAACCTCAAGTCTATATTTTTAACAACAAGAGCTATATGATTATAACTTTTGGTTCAGAAGTAAAAGAGACCCTCTTTTTCCCAGAACCCTGATATCAAATTTCATGGGAGCATTCTGATGGGCTCTGTGTAGAACATGTCTCCCAATGGACAAGAGTTTTGGGCACTATGATTGTCCAGGTCACGGTTATGTGTCCACTCCTGTGGACTGGGGCAGCAGGTGTATCTTGACCATCAGTTTCCTCAGGAAATGGAGGAAGGGCACTTCCCTAAAAGATAAACTGGTGCAGTTACCAAAAGAAGGACTAGCAAGTGTGTAGGACAGATACAACTAGATCTGCCACAGTTAACTTCATTTAGGTAGAAACTAATGAAGAATTGGGCTTGAGAGGAACAACATAGACCCAAAGACTTTTTTAAAAACAAATGTTAAAGAGTTAGAATGAACCAGATTTTGCAATAGAATCAAAATAGGAAAGATAGGAGCACAGGGCCTTTTGCAAAATCTTAGGGCTCTTACTTGGATGAATACGTTTGGGGCAGTGTATTTAATTGAAATTTAAAAAACTGGTCCAGCACCATGGCTCATGCCTGTATTCCCAGCACTTTGGGAGGCTGAGGTGGGCGGATCACCTGAGGTCAGGAGTTCGAGACCAGCCTGGCCAACATGGCAAAACCCTTCCTCTACTAAAAATACAAAAATTAGCCTGACATGGTGGCGTGCGCCTGTAATTCCAGCTACTCTGGAGGCTGAGGCAGAATTGCTTGAACCCAGGAGGCAGAGGTTACAGTGAGCCGAGATCGCACCAGTGCCCTCCAGCCTGGGTGATAGAGTGAGCCACTGTCTCAAAAAAAGAAAAAAAAAAGCCTAGAAGGTAAGTGGGTTTGAGCCACTGGTGTGGGTAGTTGCAGATGGTGAGTCCAGCTATGAGTGCTCAAATGGGCTGCAATGGAGTGTTGGATAAGGGTGCCTAATTTGCACTGAGATTGGTCACGGGTTGGGTGAAAGGAATGGAAGGAGGGAGATGGTGGTTAAATGAGAATGAGACATGGGGGGAAACTAGGAGCCCCTTCCTCAGGACTGACAGCTGTCTCAATCACCAGTCCAGTGTTGAGTTAATTTCAGTGAGCCCCATTCGCTGTCAGTGCCAGGGTACTAATAAATATGCTTGATGAGTACATGCAAGATTGAAGGATATTCGCTTTCTTCATGTTTGTATCATATGTTCTGTATGGAGCAATTCATATTCTGTGTGTAGGATGCTTGTGTAGCTCATTTATATTACAGTTTCTGTGAAAAGGCTACTGCTGGTTGCTAGAGCTTTAGAGGACTTGGTGTACTGAAGACCAAGAGGGTCTTTGTGGTTCGGGTTGCCTGTCAGGTGAGGAGTTGTCCTGGAGAAGGTTGTTAAGAAGCAGTGATTTCTGAAGAGCAGCTTTCTTGCCAGGCTTATTGGCAGAGAATGCAGTGATGGTGGCAGCTCCCTCGGGTTTGGGGAAAGGCTGGTTGGCAGGGCTACAAGAGGCTCCCAGCTGCTAAAACTCTCTCAACTGGCTTTATGGACTGAGAGAGAGGCAGTGGGAGCTGCCAAGGACATGACATTTCTCATGCTAATTAGGAAGGGAGGCAGCATCCACAGCTGTGTTGATTTATGTTTTGATGTTGGACATTAGGCCTTGTCTAAGTATAGGTGAGAACGAGGACCTCTGCTTTGGAATCACTCCCAGAGCTTTTGTGTCAATCTCCCCTGTCCTCATACACACATAGAGTGCCTGAGCTCAGCCTCTTCTCATGCCGCCTGTACTGGAGTCACCAGCCTCCCCCTCCTAACCCACCCTTATAACCAGAGCAGATCAGAGCTGAGACTGGGAGCATCTGCCAGCGTCAGGGGGAAAATGGCATCCTTGTACTCTTATTCGTTAGTTATGCTCGCCCATGACACCAAGCTTTTTGACATATGTGGGCATCTTTGGGGGAAGAAACTCCTTCTGTTTGCAAGTGATCATGATGCTGTGTGTGTGCACGCACACGAGTGCAGAAGGGCTTGTACATTCTTGGAAAGAGGCCCACGATACATTGTTAAATGAAAAAAGCAAGTTTGAAAATAGTACATAGAGCATGAACCTGGTGTCATGAAATATATTATGAATACATATATGTGTCTATGTAGTTATATACAAAGAAAGCATGGGGGAATGATGCTAAAATGTTAGTAGTGGTTTTCTCTGTGCTATATGATTCAGGGTGGTTTGTGTGAATATGTATGTTTTGAATTTTGGCTTCTTTATTCTTACTTTCTAATTTTTCTTTAATGAGTATATATATATATAGAGAGAGAGAGAGAGAACTTATATAATAAGAATACTACTACTAATGATAATAATAATACACATCAGGCAACAAGAGACTTAAATGACCTACTATCCTGATGCCTCTACAACACCTGAAAAACAGTCGGAATGGACCTGTGAGAAATCAAGACAGAAAACGTAAAAGGATTCAGAGGACTCTGCCTCTCAGTCCTACTTGGGGTTTTTGTGTGTCTGCATCTAACATGCACGCACTTCTAAGTGTGTTGACCCATCCAGAGGATGTGTTGTCCGAGTCTATCCATGCAGGGAGCAAGAGAAGACAGGGTGACTAAGCTGGACTGGAGGTGGGGGCGGAGGCAGTGGGGGCAAGGTAAATAAAAGATGAGCAGAACTTTGCTGACTAGGTTGACTAACTGGGACTTTTGCTGCCAAATTACCTGTGAACAATATTCATATGACTAGGCTATGCTACTCGAGCAAAGCAAGTAGGACTCACTCCATTAATTTTTTGTTTTAATTTAGAAAAACCCTCCTTCTATTACCTATCCACCACACCAACCCCTATTCTAGGATCATAAAACCCACCACAAAATTTGAGTCACTGAGTTTCTTGGAGTCTGACACAGTTGGAAGTGTGAAATGCAGCCATCTGGCAGGCCAGAAAGCACGTGGTTTTGAAATATTTATTTCCATGAAGCATTAGCTATGATTTTTAACCATGTGTTGGAAGTTCAGAGCAGAAGCAAAGCTTGGGGCTCTGGCCAGCCAACCAGGAATTGTTGCCTGAGCTACTCCTCCTAGGAGAAAGTAGGTAACAGGGAGAAAGGGAAAAATTAATGCCTGCTTCCCTTCCCCCTGGGTAGGCCCTTCTGTGGTATTTTTGTAGGGATGTTGGTTGAGAGTAGAGTCTGCTGATGCCAAGATTAACAACCCAGGATACTCTTGGAGGCCCTGTGAGTGTTAAAAGTGTTTCACAGAGCTGGGTAATTACGAGTGGAGGAGGAGAGTCCATGTTAATCAGCAGCATGAGTTTAAATTTTGAACTCCCTGGTAAAGTATCTGCAAGGGCCATTACCTTTCATTAATTATGCAATAAACAACTCTTCAGTGGAAAAAGACCACTGGCTATGGGAGGAAGCAGAGTTGGGGCAGTTCAGGTGCCCTCTGGGTGACAGTCACATCCTGGACCCAGGGAGACAAATCCTACCTGCTGCAGCTTCCTGCAGAGAAGCTCAGCTCCTAGAGGACCAGCCCCTTTCCCAGGATGGGAGATGGATCCCCTCGTCCATATCCAATGGAGTCATTACATGCTATTTCCCTATCTACAATTGTCAGAGAAAATGGGAACAGCAAAGATGGAAAGAACAAAGACCTTTTTTGTTTTTGTTTTGTACATTTCCAGCTGAAGCAGTGAATATTGAATCACTTTTACATGAGAGACGTTCTTGGGACTTTTCCAGATTATTTCAAGAAGGCAGGCACTCTCTGAAAATGAGCATTCTGCTTTTGGGTTAATTTCTGAAGGCCATCTGTGATTGATTTACTAGAGTGCTAATAATATTTTGCTTTCCTCTGTTTTCTCTCCAAAGCATCCTAAACTTCTTCCCTAATCCTGTATACCCAGCTCAGCTGTAGAGAAGCCAAAGTCACAGACTGTAAGACTCCATGGTATTCACAGCTTTATGGGAAAGCTAACTTATGGGCTGGTGGTTTTCCTCCTAACCCTAAAGTTAGGGGCCAGAGGGGAGCATCTTCTATTAAAACAGAACTGTACCTGAGATTTAAGGATTTCTTTTATGGAATCTCTTCTCTACTACAGAAAATAAAGTCATAGAAAAAAATAGTGGTAGGGCTCCAGAGAAGCCAATAAGAGGTGATATGTCAAACCTGGCTGTAACACTCACAGCTGCCAATGAATATTGAGCCAGACACTGTGCTAGGCACTTGTCATGGATGATCTCATTTAATTCTTGACAGCTCCATGAGGAAGATACTAGTATGACCACATCTCAGATGGGTAAACTGTGCTTTAGAAAGGTTAAGTAACTTGCCCAAGCCTTAATGTTAATGTGGGGTCAGGATTTAACCCCACATCATTCTATACAATAACTTGTGTTTCTTACACCCAACACTGTATTCTCTAGAATGAAGTAGGGAGGATGCATCTGGCAATTAACCCATCCTCTTTAGAAATTATCCTCTGAGTTTGAAGATCCATTTCCTACCTTTAACCCAACTCCTCCTTCTTCAACTCCAATTATAGGGCCCCACTCAGTGGTCTACATCAGTGGTCCCCAACCTTTTTAGCACTAGAGGCCAGTTTCATGGAAGACAGTTTTTCCATGGATGCGACGGGGGATGGTTTCAGGATGAAACTGCTCCACCTCAGATCATCAGGCAATAGTTAGATTCTCATAAGGAGCATGCAACCTAGATTCCTCTCATATGCAGTTCACAATAGGGTTCACGCTCCTATGAGAATCTAATGCTGCTGCAGATCTGACAAGAGACGGGGCTCAGGTGGAAATGCTCGTTCATGCACCGCTCACCTCCTGCTGTGCAGCCCAGTTCCTAACAGGCCACAGATGCATATTTGTCTATGGCCTGAGGGTTGGGACCCCTGGTCTACACGATCTTCACTCCCTTTGCACTATGGCTTATTGGTGTTAATAGCAGCCTATTTGCTTAAAGGACTGAGGGGTGTCCTGCCAGAGAACTTTTCCTGAGGGAGAGAGCAGCGGGAGAGGAGCAATCCCAAGTACAGGGTGGGGCCAGTCACTAGGATTTGTCCCTAAGTCCATCTATGAATCCTACAGAGAATCAGGAAAGATCAATTATTTAATCTATTTTCATTCTTCTCTTGACATTACTATTGCACGTGCATGGCTCATTAGAGAAATTTATTAGAGCATCATGGTCAAAGATATCTTTAGGTTTATTTGTCTAGCTAGCCCGTTTTCCTTGACACTGCCATTTACAATTATGGAGGCAACTCTTGGCAGCTATGTGCCAGCCTTGTGCTGTGCCCACTCCTTTCTTACCCCACCTCACTACACCTACTGGTGCAGAGCTGAGCTCTTGGCTGAAGCTGGACCAGAGTCCCTTCCTAGGAATTAGGAATTGGCACTGAGACAAGGTTAATGGCTGGACCTTAACATGTTAACATGGAAACCATTTCCACCAAGTAATTGATGCACCAAGAAAGCTGGTCTTCAGATAGAAAAAAATAAATCATTTACAGAGAGAGGAGCAGAGCCAAGGGTGGAGAGCAAACACACTGGCTTTCCAGCTTCTGTTTCCAGTCCCTTCTTCTGGCCTTTGGCTGTGGACACAATCTATTTTTTTAATAATAAATTCCTTTTTTTCTTAAGCCAGCTTGAGATAGTTTCTAAACTTGCAACAGAGAATGCTAACCTTTCTCAGTTGTATGAGTTAGTACCCGATATAATCTGTTCATTGGAACCAGGTGTTAGGTTCATTTCCCCTGTAGATAAATTAATTTTGCTCAGTCCTGAAGCAACAGTTTATCTTCTTGTCTGTGTTCACAAGGTGGGGAAGAGGGTACGGATCAGCACCACTGGTAGATAAACAGCCTAAAAGCAAATGTACTTTTGATAGTGAGCGTCTATTATCTTGGAATATGATTGACGGCACATTATCTAACCATTTTTTCCCCCTCTTCGTGCAGCCTACCACCCTGAGGATGCTAGATGAACAAATCTTGTAGACAAAAGCAGTTACTTTTCTTTACGTCCCTAGGAAGATGTAAGCTGGCAAGACTGAAAGTCTTTGCTGTTGTCACAAATCAAATAGATAAACTGGGAAGCCTGCAAGGATCTTAGCAGCTGGCCTTGGGAAAGGGGACGAGCAGAAGTGAGAGCCAGGCAGCTCTGGGGATAAATAAGCCAGCTGCAGGGTCAAAAGGACTAAAGTAAGCTGCTAAGTTTCATGACAGAGCAAGGCTGCAGTCTCTATCCTCCTTCCTTCACATCCCCTGGAGGGATAGCCGGGCAGGGATAAGGTGCCTGTATTCATTCCCTAGGGCCGCTGTAACTGAAGGACCACAAACTGAGTGGCTTAAAACAGCAGAAATGTATTGTCGTACCTTTCTGGAAGCCGGAAGTTCAAAGTCAAGGGGTTGGCAGAACCGTGCTCCCTCTGAAACCTGTGGAAGGATCCTTCCTTGCTCTTCCAGCCTTTAGTAGCCTCCATAGCCTGCAGCTGCATAACACCAATCTCTGCTGTGTCATCAGGTAACATTCTCCGTGTCTTCACGTGGTCTTCCGTCTGTACCAGTTTGTGTCCAAATTTCCCTCCTAAGAACACCACTTTTATTGGATTAGGGGCCCACCCTACTACAATATGACTTCATCTTAACTAATTAGAATCTGTAATGACCCTATTTTCAAATAAGGTCACATTCCTGAGATTCTGAGAGTTAGGACTTGAACATATCTTCTTGAGGTAGGGGGGCATCATTCAAACCATAACAGCCTCCACAGGAGTCTGGCAAATTTGAGTTTAACTTGAAGCAATGTAAATATCCCAAGGAGCCTGATGCAGTGGGTATGTTCAGGGAGCTGATGAGACTAGTGGTCGGTCAATTGACCATAGTAACCATAGTAACTCAAATGAACCTAACACCTGGTTCCAATGAACAGATTATAGCAGGTGCTAACTCACACAGCTGAGAAAAGTTAGCATTCTCTGCTGCAAGTTTAGAAACTATCTCAAGCTGGCTTAAGAAAATTGACCTCTAGTCAGAAGACAATTTTCGTCAAGAGACAAGATTGCAAATTTATCCAAAAGGAGGAAATGACCAGGTATGTGACCCTGGGAAAAAATCTTGCTCAAAAAGAAGGGCAATTTTGAGGACAGTGTCTGGTCAGTTTCTTAGATTGCCTTCAGGTCTGGCAATTATTAGCATATAGGAATACAAGCATCCAAAATGGAAAATGTGGAAAATTCCATAACATAGATTGGAATCCATACCTATGGATTGATATGATACCCAAAATGAATTACTATGGTTACCATGATTCCAGCTATACCCTCAGAACGGTTAGATCTACTTGTAGCTGCCCAATGGGTTCACCTTGCCTGCTGCATAGACAGAGCCAATTTATCAAGACAAGGGAATTGCAATGGAGAAAGAGTAAGTCACGCAGAGGCAAGAGACCAGAGTTTTGTTATTATTCAAATCAGTCTCCCTGAACATTAGGGGATCGGAGTTTTTAAAGATAATTTGGCAGGTAGGGGCTTGACAAGTGGGGAGTGCTGACTGGTCAGATTGGAGATGGAGTCATAGGGGGTTGAAATGAGGTTTTCTTGCTGTTTTCTGTTCCTGGGTGTCATAGCAGAACCGCTTGAGCCAGATTACTGGTCTGGGTATCCAGACATGTACTGATCCATGGAGTACACGGTCTGCAAAATATCTCAAGCACTGATCTTAGGTTTTACAATAGTGATGCTATCCCCAGGAGCAATTTGGGGAGGTTCAGTCTCTTGGAGCCAGAGGCTGCATGACCCCTAAACTATAATTTCTAATCTTGCAGCTAATTTGTTAGTCCTGCAAAGGCAGACTGGTCCCCAGGCAAGAAGGGGGTCTTTTTGGGAAAGGGCTATTAGCAATTTTGTTTCAGAGTCAAACTATAAACTGAATTCCTTCTCAAAGTTAGTTTGGCCTATGCCCAGGAATGAACAAGGACACCTTAAAGGTTAGAAGCAAGATGGAGTCGGTTAGATCTGATATCTTTCACTGTCATGATTTCCTCAGTTATAATTTTGCAAAGACAGTTTCATACTCTACTTACATCAAAATCAGACAGGTAGCAGCGTGGGGCTAGGGAGGAGGAGATTGCAAGAGGCATCTCGGTTTGATCCTGGTTTAAGGTTTGACCCAGGAGAATGAAGTGGGATCTCTTAGTAGAGTTTCAACCAAGGGAGATGGGTCTCATGGCAGGGCTGCTATCCCAGCATAGAAATTGGAGTATGATTGAGAAATGCAGGCGGAAGTCCCAGGGAATGGGTTTGGCATGTGTGGTTGGGATTAAGGAAAGGAGGAGTCATAATTAGATTCTGGGTTTATGGAAGCTTGATTGCTGGAATCCCTTATTTGTCTGTCCACCTGAAGGAATAGGATTCTGTCCTTCACATTTCTAGTCCCATCACAAAACTTAAGGCATTTTTCAAATCAAGGGCTCAATGGATATTTGTTGGATGAAGGAACACATGTACACACAACTTGGTCAGGAATGGCTCACACATAGGGCAGGATGAACCCATGAAATTAGATCCCATAGTTGAGAGAAACAGAGCTTATGCTACCTATCCCTGGCGTAGAGTGAAGAGGAAAAAAACATGAGGCAGAGAACAGAGAGGATGCTGGGAATCATTGTAACGCCTGCTGAGTTGAAGTTTTATTATTAGTTTTGTAATATATCAATAGCTACTCCATATTAACATGTAAGAATTTATTATCTCTGCAACCGAAAGATGAATTCAAATTATTCTTGCATTGTTTCTCTCCATTCTTTAATTAGTTATATTGATTTCTTCTGTCTGGGAAATATATCAGAACCAAAGCATAATTAAAATGAAGTCTTATTCCTGTTAAAGTACTAGAAATATTCCTGGGATACTTAACACTCCGTTGCATACCCCTATTGTTACAGTTCACTAGTGCTAAATGCAGAGAATTTAGGGGAGAAATCCTGATTTCCAGTTTAGTGATAAATTCAGAGACTCATAGTATTGGAGGTCATATTAGAGAGCTTTTCTAATTTAAAGGAACTCCCAGTAAAGGAACTTCCATGAACTTGACTGAAACCTGATCATCTACCATGATGAGAACACTTCCAGTGATAGACAGCTCACCTGTTTTCCAGGCAATCAGCTTTATTCTTGGACAGCAGCCAGAGAATCTGACTCAGTAGGTCTGGGATGGGACCCAATAATCTGTATTGTAATATCAATGATATTGTGTTATCAACTTATAACAATGTTTGACCATGTTTTAGAATCACTGTTTTAAATTAGTGATTTTCAAAATTATTTTAGCAAGGTAGCCTTTTTAGATAGAAAATCATATCTTACACAGAAGCAGGACCTTCAAGGAAGGGCAGAGAGTAGGTGGGCCATTAGGCTGGAGTTCTGAATTCAAGGAATTTTCAAATATAGGCGAGTGTCTGGTGATGACGGTAAGGTCTGATTATAAATGTTTGTCCTAACCATAGCCTGTCAGCTTGTAATAGCTAACTCTAAAGATGGGAAAACAGACCTATGAGTAGGGCATCTACAAATCTAAAAATGGTCCAGGCACCACTTTGCTCTCAGAATACCCGTGTAGTAGGCAAACAGACAAAACCCATAAAAGAGGAGCTGGAATGGATTTCTAAGGCCCTCCTGCTCAGGTCTCTTCCGCCTGCCCCTCACCCCACAATGTGCCCACAGGGGCAAAGAACTCCCTGGTGTTCATGATTTGCAAACCATTGCTTGAGAAGTATTGGTCTAGATATTTCCCTTTTGTCAACATCTCCCTTAATCTGTAGCAGTCAAAATAGTTCACCTGCCCAGAAATCTATGGAAAGGTGCAGGCATAATTTATTATAAGAAGGAAACCAGTGCACTATCATTTCACCGCAACCACACAGAGACCAAAAGATGTCCCAAAGCATAGCTTTCTTCTGAAGATGTTTTCATTTGTTTCATTCCCTGAAGGCCTCATGGAGCCACTTCTCCCTTTGGTGTCCTGACCTCTTTACTCTGTGCCCAAAATTTCCTGGATCCTCCCTGAAAGGATAGACGAAATTCCTTACTTTCTGTCATAGGAGTACATTTAAGTGTTCCAAATTCGTTAGGATGGGACAGTCCCAAATCTACCTTTGCACCATCTCCCATGGCATATTGTCGAAGAGTTGCTATGGTAAAAATATTGGCTTTTTTACTATGTCTTACAAAATATACTCTTCCCACCAGGGTGAAGTGAAGGAAGGAATGAAGAGGATGAGAGAAACAGAAATCTCAGCCTCCACATAGATGGTCCAGAGAGGGTCTGGGTGAACAATCAGAAGGGATGAATACATTCTAAGACTCACATTTTTCCTCACATTTTAGCCTCTGAAATTGGGTGACAGCTTACAGTCAATAGTGTATCTTAGTTTATTTGGCAGTTTTTGTTTCTCAGTTATAGATAAAATAGTAGTGCATTTACAGTAGATGGTGACTTAGATTCAATGAAAGTCAATAGTTTGAACTTGCTTTTCCTCTTTCTGACAGTAGCTTATCCCAGTGACCTGGAGTCAACATTCTTGGGGAATAACCCTTCTGATGACTTTTTGGATTTGCTTTGAACAAATGACAGCTTTTGTCAAATGCCTTGATGAATAAAAGATAGAGCATTTCTAAGATTTACCAATCTAGCGACTCTATTTTTTTTTTTTTTTTTTTAAAGGCAATTGGCTGGGTGTGATGGCTCACGTCGGTACTCCCAGCACTTTGGGAGGTCGAGGCGGGTGGATCACGAGGTCAGGAGATCGAGACCATGCTGGCTAACACAGTGAAACCCCGTCTCTACTAAAAATACAAAAAAAAAAAGAAATTAGCCGGGCGTGGTGGCAGATGCCTGTAGTCCCAGCTGATGCTGAGGCAGGAGAATGGCATGAACCCGGGAGGCGGAGCTTGCAGCGAGCAGACATCACACCACTGCACTCTAGCCTGGGTGACAGAGCAAGACTCTGTCTCCAAAAAAAAAGGCAATTGATTAACTCAATCAGCAAATTTTTAATTGAATACCTGCTATGTACCAACTGTAGTGCTAAATGTGAATGTATATCTATATCTGTGTTGAACAATACAGGTAACGTCATCGTTCTTAAGAAGCTTTTTGCCAGGCTCAGTGGCTCATGCCTATACTCCCAGGACTTTGGGAGGCCAAAGCAGGTGGATTGCTTCAGCCTAGGAGTTCAAGACCAGCCTGAGTAAATGGCAAAACCCTGGCTCTACTAAAATATAAAAATTAGCTGGGTGTGGTGGCATGCCCTGTGGTCCCAGCTACTTGGGAGGCTGAGGCGGGAGGATCACTTGAGCCTGGGAGAAAGAGGTTGCAGATAACTGAGATCATGCCACTGCACTCCCACTTGGGTAACAGAACAAGACCGTGTCTCAAAAGAAAAAAAAAAAAAAAAGGAAGAAAAAGCCTTTTGTTTTCTAGGACATTGCTGTCCAATAGAAATATACTGGAAGCTGGCCGGGCACAGTGGCTCATGCCTGTAATCCCAGGACTTTGGGAGGCTGAGGTGGGCGGATCATGAGATCAGGAGATGGAGACCATCCTGGCCAACATGGTGAAACCCGGCCTCTACCAAAAATACAAAAAATTAGCCAGGTGTGGAGGCGCATGCCTGTAGTCCCAGCTACCAGGGAGCCTGAGGCAGGGGAATCGCTTGAACCCAGGAGGCGGAGGTTGCAGTGAGCCAAGATCACGCCACTGCACTCCAGCGTGGTGACAAGCAAGAATCCGTCTCAAAAAAAAAAAAAAAAAGAAAAAAGAAAAAGAACAAAGAAATATACTGGAAGCCACACATGTAATTTTATTTTTTGAATGGTCACATTACAAAAAGTGAGGAAACAAATAAAATTAATTTTAATAATAGATTACACTTAACTGAATATGTTCAAAATATTTATTAATGAAGCATTTTGCATTTAACCTGTTATTCAAAAAACCAGTGTGTATTTCATCTGCAGCACATCTCAATTAGGACTAGCCACAGTTTAAGTGTTCAATAGCCACATGTAGCTAGTGGCTGCCAAATTGGACAGGACAGTTCTAGGAAGTGGTAAACAAGCAAATAAGATTATTTTGGATAGGAATATGATCTATAAAGAAAATAAAATAATATTGTGGAATCAAGAGTGAATGGGAGTTATTTTAATAAAGCCTTTTATTTTATTTTACTGTGGTAAGAACATTTAACACAAGATTTACCCTCAACAAATTTTTAAGCATATAATACATTATTGTTGATCATAGGTACAATGTTCTGCTGCAGATTCCTGGAACTTATTCATCTTACATAATTGAAACTTTGCACCTGTCGATGAGTAACTCTTCATTTCCTCCTCCTCCCAGCCCCTGGCAACCACCATTCCATTCTTTGATTCTAGAGAATTTGACTATTTCGGATACCTCCTATAAGTGGAATTATGCAGTATTTGTCCTTTTGTGATTGGCTTATTTCACTTAGCATAATGTCCTCAAAGTTCATCCATATTGTCACATATTGCAGAATTTCCTTCTTTTTTTTTTTTTTTTTTTTTTGAGACAGAGTCTTGCTCTGTCTCCCAGGCTGGAGTGCAGTGGCGTGGTCTCAGCTCACTGCAACCTCCACCTCCCAGGCTCAAGTGATTCTCCTGCCTTGGCCTCCTGAGTAGATGGGATTACAGGCACGTGTCACATGCCTGGCTTATTTTTGTATTTTCAGTAGGGACAGGACCAGGTTTCACCATGTTGGCCAGGCTGGTCTTGAACTCCTGACCTCAAGTGATCTGCCCACCTCAGCCTCCCAAAGTGCTGGGATTGCAGGCGTGGGCCACCCCAGTGGCCTAAATTTCCTTCTTTTTAATGGCTGAATAGTAATGGTCTTTTTTTGAGAAGGTAGTATTGAGATGATCTAATAGGTGAGAAGTAGCTTGCTATGCTGAAATGGGATGTAACGAGGGCTCCAGGTCTCAGGAATCATCAGAGCAAAGTCCCTTGGAAGGAATGAATTTGGTGCATTATAGCAATGGAATGAAGGTGGCTTTAGCAGAGGGAGAGCTTGTATGTGTGTGCAGTGGGTGGGGATGGGGTGAGCGGTGGACTAGGTGGGTAGAGTGACAGGGGACCAAGAAGGAGAAATAAACAGGCAACAGATTATGAAGGGTTTTTCAGGCATTGTAAAGACTAGGGCCAGCTGGGCCCGGTGGCTCACGCCTGTAATCCCAGCACTTTGGGAGGTCGAGGCAGATGGATCTCGAGGTCAGGAGTTGGAGACCAGCCCGGCCAATAGAGTGAAACCCTGTCTCTACTAAAAATACAAAAAAAAATTAGCCAGGCATGGTGACGGGTGCCTGTAATCCCAGCTACTTGGGTGGCTGAGGCAGGAGAATCGCTTGAACCTGGGAAGTGGAGGTTGCAGTGAACCGAGATCGTGCCATTGCACTCCAGCCTGGGTGAGAGTGTGAGGTTCTGTCTCAAAACAAAACAAAACAAAACAAAACAAAGACTAGGGCAATGATGCTGGTTTATACATATAATCACACTCATTTCTGGTGACCACTGCATTCATGTTTAAAGTATTCACATCCACCTGTTTAATAATCAACTCTGGAATTTTGCTGCAGATTGATGTCTAGATTTTCAGTGTGAGGTTTTCAAAAACTACCTCCCTTTCCCTTGTTCAAAGTTGGGGCATTGTCTTTTGGCATCTCTCTCTCTCCTCTTTTCTGTCATTTTCAATGACAGAAAACTGGAGTGATGCTGAGTCCATACCTTCAAGTTCCTCCAGTGCTCAAGGATGTTGTCCAAACAGGCCTGGGAACATGAACACATTTTCAGTGAGTAAATTCTCTTTTACTAGATTGTCACATATCTTCACCTTCATTTCTCTTTTTATGGCATTTGTACTATTGTTTTCAGTTTGCAGATATCACTTCCTAAAGAAAGCAGAAGTACAATAGCATCTGAATTAATTTCACTTTCCACTGGTTGTTAAAAATATATCATTTTCCCTCCCTTCTCTTTTTTGCTCTGAACATACCAATCTTGCTTGAAATTTTTATATGAGTTTCAGCTCATGTAGCATATTGCTTTCTAAATATTGGTATTTATAGTATCCCTTTGTCTTTTGTGCTTTGGACAATTGATGGTGGTAATCACCTTCCTCACAGATCCCCCAATATCAGGGCGTTTTTGACTCTTCAGTTCCCATATGTCCAAAATCTGGCAGTTCTTAGGTTAGTCATGACTCTCAATTGCGTGTTACAGAAATCCAGCCCAATTGATCTGAGCCAAAAGAAAATAGGCTGGCTCACATGATTGGTAAGGCTGTCTTTGTCTTTTTATTTTTTTTTATTTGTTTTCATTCTCGAAAGGTTCTCTAGCTTGGCCACACTAGCCTAAAAAGGAAAAAACAAAAAAAGTCCCAGATAAAACTTTTATTTGCCCGGGCTTAGGTTACATGCCTACCCCAAACCAGTCCTCATGGGGATACGGTGATCTCATCGACCAGTGGTGATCACATTCACCACTCAAGCCACATGGCCTGTGAATGGTAAAGGTGGTCCCTCAAAGGAAAATCAATCAGAATTCTGTATGAGAAGAGGTGTGGGGGGATGGATAATAGGTAAGTAGGAAATAGCAAATGGGCCTTAGAGTCTCATGTCTTATTGCTTCTTCCTTTACGGTGTCACTTGTACTTGTTCTCTTCTTCCCATTTCCCAGGGTTACATTTGATTTTTGCCTCGGTTGTTGAAAAAGCCCCTTCACTCATCTTTCAGCTTCTTCTTTGTTTTGCACAGCCGTGCTGCATGATTCATGGGGCACCATTTATATGAACATCTCTCTGAATGCACAGTGCAACACTGTGGACCAATTTTCTCCCCAACACCGTTCCTTCCCAGGTGATGCCCTCAGACTAAGCTTCCAAAGTGTAGTTCTAAACATACCAGAATCTGCAGAGGCTACCAGGCCAGAAAAAAGTCAGATCATTGTTCAGAGCAGGGTAGAGAAACACCATATTTAAAGGGTGGGAGCTGGAATGAGATAGAACAATGAAAAGGGAATAACGACATTGTATTGGATTAGCTGATGAGGGGAACAGGAGACGGTATAAGAGACAGTTTCCTAAACACATGGAGCTTTTAATATGGTAAAGGGAGAGAACCGCACAAATATCCACTGTGTATACTAGGATGTGGGAGGAGCCACAGGAGGGGTGCTGCCCAAATTTCATAGACAACCTGTGGCTGGAACAATGAGGGACAGCATCGTCAGAGAGGTGGCATTCGAGCTGGTCTTTGGAGGATTGGTAGGGTTGTATTAGCTAAAAGGAGGTGAGGAGGCGGGCAAGCGTGGCACGGAGATGGTTCAAACAAAGACATGGCAAGTTTGGTGGGAGGTCCGAGAGTGGTGAACAGTTCAGATCGGCTATTTCACAGGGCGGACTGTAAGACTAATTTTAGGCTAGACTGTGGAGGGTGTTGAATAGCACTGGAGTTTGAAGATGACGAAGATGGTTCAGGTTGCTAAAAAAGAAATACACCCCAAGGACAAACAGACATTTATCTGGTGGTTGGGAGGGCCATTTGCCCTTTATATGCTTTCAAGAGAGGGAGGAGCTGAGTGGCCTGCATTCCTGGGATCTGGCACTGGCAAGCCTCTTTTCCAACTGAGGCACAGCGGGCATCCTCCTGTCCTTGGCATGAGGGGTTGGGCCTGTCACCTTAGCAACCAGGACTTATGCCCCAGAACACAGTTTAGCACATGGCCCCAGAGCCGTCCTGACACTGAATCTTGATTCTTGGCCCCATCTTGGCTCCCCAGCCAGGCTGTGCTCATTTGGGATTTTCTGCTGTAACTGAGGCGTCCCCAGGGTCTCTCTGGGGTCTTGGAGCAGGCAGGGTGCAGAGTGTCAGGGACATACAGTGGGTCCTATTTGCATGCTCTGTGTGCGGTATCATTTCCCAGCTGGTCTAAAGGTCAGCCAGCAGATCTTGTTTGTGAAAATAGAAAGCAGCATAAGTTGCTATTTCTTTCTTAATTCTTTCTCTTTCCCTTCTACCCTGGGACTGGGAGTTGGGTTATGCTTCTTGCCAGGAGCTTTCCTTCCTTGTCAACTGACTGCCTCTCTTTCTTCTCCTCTCAAAGGGACGCGATGGATTTCTTGGCTGGATTTCTGATAGTTTCTGAAAGGCCTTCACTTCTCTGCTGGCAGAGGCTGGCTTCAGTGTGACTTGTGCAACATGAGACAGTATCAGGACTTCACCCCAAGGTGCCTGGGGAACACACTCCAGCAGGGCATCCCTGCTGACCCCTCAGGGGTCCCCGGAATGGGGAAGAGGGGAGGGCGGGTGGTGGAGTTATAATACATGTGGGAGGCGTGGCCAGTATGGGTGGCTTCCCATTCCCCAGGGCACCAGGCCATTCGGATAAAGTCACAGATGCCTCTTCTCTGGTCCAGACTAGTTCAGAAAGTGCTGGGCAATGAACAGATGCTCAGATGTCCTGTGGAGATGATTCATTTCTGTAAGACTTTTTTCCTACTCCTCAACTGCCTTTCAACAAGAGCTTGCTTTTTCTCCTTATGTTCTGTTGCTGGCGGCAGGGTTAGGAGTAGATCTTCTAAACCAAAATGCAGATGCCTCCAACCCAGCCTTCCAGCAGAACAGATATCAATCCTTTGATTGGAAACAACATTTCTGGGCTCTGGTTGCAAGAGAAACACCCCTTCACCCACTACCTCCGCAATACACACATCTCTGTGAAGGAAGCTCACCACTTATTTGTAAAAAGGATGAACACTGTTCAAGTTAAGAGAGAATCAGGTGCTGTGGTGAACCACATGCCTGAGAATAGTCAGCAGTGCAACTCAGTTCCAATGACTGACATGCTTTATGGGACCTGTTTGAGTCACTCAGACCCAGGTAATAAATCCCAGCTCGCCCACTTGCCTGTGAGCCTGGGCATGTCATATTCAGAGCCTCAGTTTCTACATCTGTTCAATAGGATGCTAGCAGTACTCAACAGTGATGTTGGAAGAATTAGACAAGCCACGTGTGCAAAGCGTTTAGCACAGAGTGTGACACACACTAAGCACTCAATAAGTGGTAGCTACAGTTGTTATTTAGGTGGTAGTTTTGCTATTAGTGTTTGGTACTGATTAATCAAAAGGAGGAAGATGGTCTCGAAGTGGGACCCCGTGTGCTCCCGACTGCTGTTGCTCCCACAAATAGGCCAGGCAGCTGTTACAAAATGGCATTTACATGGGAGCTAATTTAACACAATATTAATTTTTAAGATGCAGCTGGGTCATCTCCAAGCTCCAGGGCCTTTCCACTCACATCTGGCACACTGCCCCACAGAGCCAGTCTTCGCCGTGACTTCCAGATTGACCTCAGGAGGGTGTTTGTGGCTTAGCTATCAAAGGGTTGTTAATTTTACACACATACCACATTAACACACACTTTAAATGGTCTCATTAGTTTTTCTGCTGATATCCAGCTTTGAAATTATTGCTCTCACTGCAGAGCCCCCGCAGACATGAGCTCTCATTATTTTTAGGGATAATACCCACACACACCCATAAATCTAGGGCAGCTGCCATTTGGGCATTCTTTGTGGTTCAACTGGTCCATTATATTGGAGAAGTGGTAAGTCAGAAACCATCATATGCTGTTCAGTTGGGACAGATGCAAGTAGAGTAACTCAATTGCACAAATGCAGGAAGAGAGCTGGCTGCATACTTAGGTGAGAAGAATCAGGTGCTGTGGTGGACCACAAGCCTGAGAATAGTCAGCAGTGCAACTCAGTTCCAGTGACTGACATTCTTTATGGGAAGCCTGTGGGCATCTGTTGCTTATCCTCAACCTGGCTAATTCCCCAAAGAGGAAGCATTAGATGAAAGCGGGACTCAGTACATCTAACACAATTTCAAAGGAGGTTTTATTAAAGGCTAGCTCCTGGTATAACTCTATAACAACCCCTTTAGCTCTGAGGGTCAGAATGTTACACTTTATTTACTTTTTCTACAAAGCTCGGAACCTTTACTTCTCAGGATTTCTTTTAAGATAAAAATTACCCTATCAAGTTTTGAAGTTGTGTGTGGTGCTGTGCTGAGCCCCTTACAAAGAAGAAAGGGGCAGTGGGGCCAAGCACACACACAAGAAGGTCCTGCAGCCCTGGATGCTCACTCATCTCCATCGGACATCAGAGGTGGACATCAGTGGGCTGGTGGTTAGAATTCTCTTTTGTGCCCTCCCCTGGCCCCTGTTCTACGGGCTATGGCTGGGCAGCCTGAAAAGTATTAGTCTTCCTCTCTTTCGGGCTGGTGCCCAGAAACAATGGCCAGCTTCCAACGGGGCTAGAGTGATGGGGCCTGAGGACACGGGACTATTTGTCAGACTCAGGCCTCCCATCAGAAATTGAGGAGGCTGGAGGTAAGTCTGCAACTTCACTACCGCTGTCATCCATAAAAAGGAACCCTTGGCTAACTATAATCCACCCCGCAGCCAGATGCTGTGCAGACTCTGTGTGTGTCTCACCAGCAAACTAAATAATCATAATAAACCTCAGTTGTGGGGACCTTCCGCAAGCAGCCCTAAAGCTGCTGGCTCTGGGCCAACACCATCCAGCAAAGTATCCAGGCACTTTGCAGAAGCAGTTTCTCTGCTGGGTATCATTTAGCACCCATCCTCCCCTTGGACTGTAAGCTCCATGAGACCAGGTCTTTCTCACCACATGAGGGCCCAGCATAGAGCTTAGTACCCAGTAGGCACTCAATAAGTATTTGGGCTACACATAAACACACCCCTGAATTAAGAGCTTTGAGCTGCATCATCCTGTCATGGCTGTGTGTGTTTAAAAATGAAAATATATTTCTTATAAATAACGAAGAAAAAAAATCAAGTTCAGAACATTATGTACTTTGTGATTCCAGTTCTGCACGAGAGAGGGAGCAAGACAGAGAAAGAGGTAGGGAGAGAGTGACAGAGAGACTGTCAGAGGTGGGGAGACCCAGAGAAAGACTAAACCCTGAAATATTAATAGTGGTTTTCATGGGATGGTAATCAGTTTTTCTTTCTTGTTTTTCTATGTATTTTCTAAAAATGTTATAATGCGCATGTATTAGACACATTTTTTATTAAAATTGTTGATAGATAAACACTCGGAAACCTGTGTTTTATTATGGCAACTTGGCAAATAAAATGTCCCCTTATTTACAGAGTCCCTTTCATCAGCTTCAGCCACCTTGTTTATGTGCCCTCCTTTCCTCCCAGGGCTGTGATTTTTATTTTAACTTGAAGAACCAGGTTGCAGAGAGGGAAGAAAAACTCACAAAGCTCCCAGCAATCTAGAGGCTGATTTTTCCCAAGCAAGCAAGTCTCTTTGGGGAGGTGAGGAACGATTGTACTGAATGAAGAGGTGATCTAAGGTCAGCATTAAATAGATGTGTTGCTTTTCCCAGAGTCGGCTGAGAAGATCAAGTGACTTCCTCTACTGAAAAGTTACAATTCGATAATTAACAGAATTTCCTCACAGCTTTATAGGCTTCAACTCTTATTCTCTGAAGTGCTGACCTCATTGTCTCCTCTCCTCTCCAGGAAGCAGCAGTCAGAAATTGGAATTTCAGTGGGGCTGGCAGAGTTGCAATGTACCTGAGACATTCGATATTAAGGGGAAGTAAGGGAGGGTGGGCGGTGGGAGTAGGGGCAGTGGTTGTTCTCTTTTCACCTTAATTTCCAGGCATTTCAGAATTAAACTCATTGTTTAAATTCGGTAACTATCTAGTCTCAGATGCTTTTGCATACTATCCGGTTCCTGGTATATAATGTTTTATTCACTTGTTTCTTCTTAATGCAGTTTTATATTGTGATGTGCCTCACAAACGATTGTAATCTACCTTAAATGCCCTTTTGAGCTAGCATGTAGTATAAATGCATCCATTCACTCATTTATTGTAGCTTAAGGTAAAGGCTAAGCTGCTATAACAAAAAGCGTAGCCCCTGTCTTTCTTACACACACTCCCAACGTGAGTTGTCCAGGCTGGCGGCTGAGCATGGTCCAACGTGACCTGAGAGCATGTCTGTTTCAGCTTGTGGGAAGGTGAAAGAGAGGAAATCCAAGGCAGGCTGCTTATCTTTTTTAAAAAATAAAAAATTAATAAACCTTATTTTTTGGAGCTGCTTTAGGTTCACAGCAAAACTGAGCAGAAAGTACAGAGAGTATCCATGTGCCTACTGCCCCCACATATGTTCAGCCTCCCCCACTATCAACATCCCATTCCACAGTGGTGCATTTGTTACAATCACTGAACCTACATTGTCACATCATTATCACCCAGAGTTCATGGCTTATATTAGGGCTCACTCTTGGTATTGTATATTCCATGGGTTTTGACCAATGTATAATGACATGTAGCCACCATTATAGTATGGTACAGAATAGTTTCACCAGCCTCAAAATCCTCTGTGCTGTGCCTATTCACCTTTCCCTCCCCCAGCCCCTGATATTTCCCTGTCTCTCTAGTTTTGTTTTTTCCAGAATGCCATCTAGTTGGAATTATACAGTATGTAACTTTCCAGGCTGGCTTCTTTCACTTAGTGATATGTGTTTACGTTTCCTCCATGTCTTTTGTCTTTGCATGGCTCATTTCTTTTTAGCACTGAAAAACAACAGCCTATTGTCTAGACGTAGCACAGTGTATTTATCCACTCACCAACCAAAGGACACTTTGGTTGCTTCTAAGTTTTGGTAATTCTGAATAAAGCTGCTATAAACATCTGTGTGCAGGTTTTCATGTGGACGTTAAGTTTTCAATTCATTTAGGCAAATAACCGAGGAATGTGTTTGCTGGATTACATGGTAAGACTATGTTCAGTTTTGTAAGAAACTGCCAAACTGTCTTGTAAAGTGGCTGTACCATTTTGCATTCCCACCACCAATGAATGAGAGTTCCAGGTGCTCCACAACCTCATTAGCATCAGATATTATCTGTGTTTTGGATTTTGACCATTCTGATAGGCGTGTAGTGGTAACTCATTGTTTTAATTTGCAGTTCTCTAATAATATATGATGTTCAACATCTCTTCTTTTTCTTTTTTAAGACAGGGCTCACTTTAGCAAGGTCACAGCTCACTGCAGCCTCGACCTCCTGGGCTCAAGCAATCCACCCAACTTAGCCTCCCAAGTAGCTAGGACTACAGGCATGTGCCAACACATCCAGAGTTTTTGTTTTCGTTTTTGTTTTTTTTTTTGTAGAGATGAAGTCTCGCTCTGTTGCCTAGGCAGGTCTCAAACCCCCGGCCTCAAGCTATCCTCCCACCTCAGAATCCCAAAGCGCTGAGATTACAGGCATAAGCCATTGAGCCCAGCTGATATTGAGCATCTCTTCATATGCTTACTTGTCATCTCTATATGTCCTTTAGTGATGTGTCCGTTCAGGTCTTTTACTTATTTTTTAATTGAATTGATCATCTTCTAGTTGTTGAATTTTAAGAGTTCTTTGTATATTTGGATGAGTCCTTTATCAAATGTGTCATTTGCAAACGTTTTTCTCCCAGTCTGTGGCTTGCCTTCTCATTCTCTTGATATTGTCTTTCACAGAGCAGAAGTTTTTAAATTTTAATGGAGTCAGATTATCAACTGTTTATTTCATGGATCATGCCTTTGGTGCTATATCTAAAAAGTCATTGCCAAACCCAAGGTCATCTAGGTCCACTTGAAAATAACATTATACTACTTCATGGGTAGTACAAGTATCTTATGATAAAAAAATTTCTAATTCCTCCTTCCCATCTCTTGTATCATTGTTGTCAGTCATTTCACTTATACATAAGCATAAATTATTTTGCAAGTTCTTTCTCTTGACTCTAAGTTCCTTGAGGATAGGAATTGTATCATTATTTATTGCTATATTCTTTCAACTAACTTTTTTCTCAAATGAAATATAATTTACTAATAAGAACAGCAATAAAATCATAATCGCTATGATTTATTCAGTGTATAAATAAATCACAAGTGAGCCAGGTAATTCATTTACCATATCTCATTTCATTATCATAACAGTCACCTAAGGAAGGCTGTATTATCCTCATTTTATAGATTACAAAACTGGGATTCAGAAAGCACAAAGTAACTTAAGCAAGGTCCCACAGTTCATAAGTAGTAGATCTAGAATTAGAAACCAAATCTGCTTGACTCCAATTAAAAGCAGCTTTTAAAGAGCATCTATCAAATGGAGAGATGAGACTGGAAGACCTCTGCTCCATCCTTTGAAAGACAAGGCCTTACTTTGTCATTCAAGCTGCAGTGCCGTGGCACAATCATATCTCACTGCAGCCTCCACCTCCTGGGCTCAAATGATCCTCCTGCCTCAGCCTTCTGAGTAGCTATGACAACAGGCATGCACCACCATCCCTAGCTAATTTTTTTTTTTTTTTTTTGGTAGAGACAGGGTCTCACTTTGTTACCCAGGCTTTGTTACCTTAAAAGTTCTGGGCTCAAGCAATCCTCCCATCTTGGCCTCCCAACGTGCTGAGATTACAGGGGTGAGCTGTAATGCTCCCAGCTCCCGGCCCACTGAGAATGTTTTAAGAACCTGGTCTATGCCAGTCATTATGTTGCATACTGGGAATACAAGAGTGAATGACACGATGCTTCCCCTTAAGGAAAATACAGAAATTAGTAGATGTTAGCTACACTAAGGTAAATGCTCTGATAGGGACTTGTGAGCACAGAGAAGGGTCCCGTCCTGGGAAGTTAAGGAGAGTTTCTGAAGGAGGTCAAATCAGACTGAGGCACGGAAGATGAGTTAGGCAGGTGAAGAAATGGAGGAAGGTTATTCCAGGGTGTGAAAACATGAGAAAGTCTCGCAGATGTGAGGCAGCGTGAAAGGTGTCCCCCGGACACTCCTTCCCCACTGCCGTGGCGCATTTTCACATGGAGGGAGCTCCCCTATCAACTCCTTCCCTCTCCCTCTTTACTTCTGCTCACAGTGGCGAGAGGAGAGTGAATTCTGGTTAGTAAGTCCAAGAATAACCTGAGTGTGCCTGATTCCACTCTTGTTGATGGGAATGGGCTGCTGACAGGGAACATATGCTTATCTTGTTCTGGAGTTCACAGTGAGGAAGTGCCCTTGTCTGCAGAAAGATGTTTTCTGCAGTATTGACTTCATCAGTAATAAAGTGGATATGTTGATCTTTCATGTGAGGTCGCCTTGTCGTGTTACTTAATTGATTCAGATCTCCAGCAGGGAAGAGAAGTGCGATGTCATGAACCTCCTAGAACCCAACAAAATGAGAACTGAAGGTGTGGAGTGGGGAGGGCAAGCGATGTGGCTTGCCAGGTCTGGAAGAGGCTGCTCAAAGGAGGCCTTTATCTTGAAGGCCATGTATGGGATCACTCTGAACTGGGTTTTATTTATTTTTATTTTTTTTGAGATGGAGCGTCACTCTGTCACCCAGGCTGGAGTGCAGTGGCACAATCTCGACTCACTGAAACCTCTGCCTCCTGAGTTCAAGCGATTCTCCTGCCTCAGCCACCCAAGTAGCTGGGACTACAGGCACCCACCACCACGCCTGGCTAATTTTTTGTATTTTTAGTAGAGACGGGGTTTCACCGTGTTAGCCAGGATGGTCTCGATCTCCTGACCTCGTGATCTGCCCGCCTCGGCCTCCCAAAGTGCTGGGATTACAGGCGTGAGCCGCCGCGCCCAGCCCTGAACTGGGTTTTGAGCTGGCAGGTAACCCACTCAGAATTGTGTTCTAGGTTACTTTCCTTGGCAACACTGCAGCGCATGGACATGAGGGTAGGCTGTGGGGTAGCAATAAGACTAAAGGCAAGGAGACCAATCTAGAAGTGACTGCATCATGTGCACCAGGGAGGTTGAGGCCTGAGCCATGGCAGAGAAAAAACACAGAGAAGAGGGCTGATCAAGCATATGGTTAGGATCCTACATAGAGAAGATGAACGATCCACCCGTTGTGCTGGTGCAAATAAGGAAGACTAATCTGGGATAAGCCTCGGTTTTCTGACTTTGGTAATTAAGTGGATTAAAATGCCAGTTTCATAGACAGAAAACAAACAAACAAAAAGGATCCAAATAGGGAGATGTGAGGCAATGACGCATCTAGTTTTGCCATGTTGATTTCCATGTGTGGATCTCCAGGGAGATGTCTAGCAGACTACAGCTGAGTAAGAGTCTAAAGTCCAGCAGCAATGTCAGTCTTGGAGATTTACATTTGGGAGCTATCAGCATAGGGAGGTGAGCATTCAAATAATGACTGTGTGAGATAACAAAAAAAAATAAATCAATAGACCAGAAGAAAACCCTTAGGGGAATGCAAACATTTAAAAGTTGGCAGAGGAGAAAGTCCCTGTAAAACAGAACAAAAAACAATGATCAGAGATGTAGGAGGAGAATCACGAGAGATGTCAAAGAAGCAGAGAATTTGGAAAGGTCTGGATAAGAAACAGTGTCAAATGAAAAGCCCAGTTAGAATAACACTGGGAGTGTCCAGTGTCTCTGACAATTTGGAGGTGATGCTTTAAAGCAGTTTGAGTTGAGTGGTAAGGTCAGAAGCCAGGCAGCAGTGAGTTTAGAAGTGAGGAAGTAAAGACTCCAAGTATTTATCATTACAAAATAGGTGTTATTTTCAAGACGCTTGGCTGAGAAGTAACGGAGAGGTCAAGAGAGACTTGCTCCTCGATAGGTGAGTTTTGATGTATTTATAGGCTGAGGGCAGTGAGCTACTAAAAGGCAAGAGAGTTAATTTATAGAAGAAAGGAAACTGTGCATGGAACAAGGTCCCAAATGGGAAAGGAGATAATGAATGAAAGCTGATATGAGGGTGGGGAGAAGAGTGTGTGTGTGTGTGTGGTGTGTGTGGTGTGTGTGGGTGTGTGTGGTGTGTGTGGTGTGTATGGGTATGTGTGGTGTATGTGTTTGGTGTGTGTGTGTGTGGTGTGTGTGGGGGGGTGTGGTGTGTGTGGGGGGGATGTGGTATGTGTGTGGGGGGGATGTGGTATGTGTGTGGGGGGGATGTGGTATGTGTGTGGGGGGGATGTGGTATGTGTGTGGGGGGGATGTGTGTGGTGTGTGTGTGGTGCATGTGGTGTGTGTGTATGTGTGTGGTGTGTGTGGTGTGTGTAGTGTGTGTGTAGTGTGTGTGTGGTGTGTGTAGTGTGTGTGTGGTGTGTGTGGTGTGTGTGGATGGTGTGTGTGGGTGTGTGTGTGGTGAGTGGTGTGTGTGGGTGGTGTGTGGGTGTGTGTGTGTGGTTTGTGTGGTGTGTGGGTGTGTGTGTGTGGTGTGTGTGTGTGTGGTGTGTGTGGTGTGTGTGTGTGGGTATGTGTGTGGAGTGTATGGTGTGTATGGGTGGTGTGTGTGGGTGTGGGTGTGGTGTGTGGTGTGTGTGTGGTGTGTGGTGTGTGGGTGTGTGTGGTGTGTGTGTGATGTGTGGTGTGGGTGGTGTGTGTGGGTGTGGTGTGTGTGTGGCATGTGCGGCGTGTGTGGTGTGTGTGGTGTGTATGGTGTGTGTGGTGTGTGTGTGTAGTGTGTATGGTGTGTGTGTGTGGGTGGTGTGTGTGTGGGTTTGTGTGTGTGTGGTGTGTGTGTGGTGTGTGTGTGTGTGTGTGTGTGTGTGTGGGTGGTGTGTGTGTGTGTGTGGGTGTGGTGTGTCTGTGTGGTGTGTGTGGTGTGTGGTGTGTGGTGTGTGTGGGTGGTGTGTTTATGTTGGTGGTGTGTGTGTGTGTGTGAGAGAGACAGAGAATGGGGTAGGTGGGAGGTGGTATCTTCTTCCCTGAGACTGAAGAAGAGGGAAGGGTGGTTACAGGTGTGACAGAGGTTGCTTGGTTGTCGATGCTGTTTTTCTTATGGAGGCAGGAGGTGAGGGAGGAAGCAGAAGTAGTTCATGCTGGTGGCCTCAGTTTTCATGATGAAATAGGAGGCTAGGCCATGTGCTGACAGAGTGACTTAAGACGAGTGAAGGCTTGGTGTGAGCACCAAGCAGAATGGGAGAGGAGACACCAACCAAGGAAATGGGGATCTACTCTTGAGTTGGCCTGGTTAGAGGGGAGAGGAAAGACGGGAGGATCCTGCAGTCTAGGTGAAAATGGAGGGAGCAAGGAACTTGGTATTCTGTCAAATTCTAACAGTGGCAATGGTCTGCCTGCCTTCACTTTCCCAGTATCCAGCCTCTTTCCCATGCCCCATCCCCTGAGCCTGCACCAGAGCAATGCTGTTGCAGTTTAAGTCCATCATGTCCCTCCTGTGCTCAGTAGTCTGCTCCTATCTCATTCCATGTGAAAGCCAAAATCCTTTCAAATCCTGTCAGTGCTCTCTGTGTGATCTGGCCTCTGTGAACTCTGACTCCATCCTCTACTCAACTCTATCAGCGTCCTCACCCTTTCTTAGGGTACTGCGCTCACACCCACCTCAGGAGCTTGCACTGTGTTCCCTTGCCTGGAATTCTTCTCCACCAGATGACATGATCCCTCACTCTCTTCCACTCTTAGCTCTTTTGCTCAGGTATCTCCGTCCCCATGAGGCATCCCTGACCACCGATCAAATCTGACCGCTTGCTACTCGTGCCCCTGACATTTCCTCTGCATTTCTCTGCCTTGTTTTCTACCCAGCACTTGATACTGACTTGAATACTGCATGTTTTACTTACCTTGTATATTTTCTGCCTGCCCCAGTAGAGTGGCGATTTAGATCTGTTCTGCTCATTTCTGTATCTCCTGTACCACAGCAGTGTCTGGTACTGATGAGGAGCTCAATGAATATTGCTTGAACGAGTTCTGATTCAAGGCTGACCTCCTATACCCTGGTTAAAAATGCATAGTTCTCAAATTGTTTCATAGGCATTAGTTTTGTTTAATTAGAGCAGATTGCTTTTAAAAGTAGAGACCTGGTTTATGCATCTTGCCTGTTGATTAATACAATATAATGGCCCTCATCGCTCAATTGCATCTGTCCTTTGTCCCATCCACCACTTTATACCTGATCAACTCATCCTGTTCCGACTACCATGTATCCCTTTTCACGCCCTGAACTCCCCCTGTTACCTCGTCTCAGGGAAACCCCATCACTCCTGTGGAAATTATTCTTGCTGATTTAATCTTTGCTTTTTAATCAGATATAAGGAGGTGGGGGTAGAAGTGGAGAATGTATTCAGACCATCATACATCATTTTATGGAAGAAAAAGCCTGACATTTTCATTGGCAAATAAATCCTGGAGCTCTGAGACTGGGAAGGACCTAAGAGGTCAGCTCATCCATCTTCACATCTCTGGGCAGTTCTGCACTGAAAATCCATCCACTAAATGCAACTGTCTAGTGGTTTCCCTCACTATTCTCTAAGGAAGCTACCTTCCTGACCTTCTTTGATAAGCCATTTCAGTATCTTAGTAGGAAGTATGAAATTATTACTAAAGCACCTGCAGTGCAGTAGGGTTATGAAATTGGAGCACAAATGGAGTTGGGAGGCTGGACTCAGGCCAGAACAACCAGGGTTTGAATTTTGAATTGAACACCAACTAACTGGGTGACCTTGCGCAAGTTAACCTCTTAAAAAAATGAAATAATAAAAAAAGAAGACAGTCCTGAAGATGTTATATGCACATATATACACATATATGTAAATGATAAATATATACTCAATAAATACAGATGTACAAATGTATACTTGACAAATGTCTCTTCTTTTCTTCCTTTCTTCTATTCCTCCCCTTACCCCACTGACATGCATTTCATTCATGTTTAATAAGCTATCTAAGTCTATTACAGAATTTTCAAGTCTAAGAGATTCATTCAGCTTGATGATATCCCAGACTTTTACGAGGACTGTTTCTAAATCATTCCTACTTGAAGAAAAATAAAGTCAACTTAGAGGTTAGATACACAGGCTATGAAGGTTGGATTTGAATCCCAGCTCCAAAATGTACCAGATGTGTGAATGTGGGCACTTGTGCTCACAAAATCTTCATTTCCTCATCTATAAAATGGTTGTAAGATATCTGCTTATCTGTGGGGTTCTTGCAATGATTCGGTGAGATTATGTGTGGAGAGGATTTGGCATAGTGGCCTGGGACTTAGTGTGTGCTTAATATCTGATAATGATGATGATAATGCTAGCTAATATTTAATACGTATTGCCCATTTAGTATGTGTCAGGCATTAAGAAGTACCTTACAGTCAGTGATGGAGGAGGTTACTGCTTTCATTATCATTACTAATATCATGTTTTAAAGACCCATGAAGGATGGTGGCAAAGAGTTCTTTCCTCTCAAAGGGTCTATTATTTTGTTGTTAAAGTCAATGAGATGCATCTAAGTCAGTGTGCATGGTTGCTGTTAATTGCATTAAACAGAAGAGGAGAAGAGGGTCTCAGAGAGGAATGGATGGAAGGGGCTATCTGTAAGAGAAGCCCACCTGCCAGCCCTGAGTATTCCTTACTGTATAAATGCTGGGCACCACAGTTCCTTTTTGAGGGCAGAAACAGAGCAGGCTGCTCATCACCATGGCAGGAGCGCTGCCTGGGACAGGGTAGGGATGACAGGGAAAGGGCATAGAACTTTCGGGCAGTGTTGTTCAGTTTCTGTGGTTTGCAAGTGTACACTTCTTCAGAGGTAGAGGTGGGAGGGAGAGAGGATGTGCGATTGTAATCTGCAAAAAAAAAGCCATTACAGGTCAAACTGACCTAGCTAAATAAGAAGCTTGATTTGAGCCAAACAATGAAGTTGACAGTGTTGTCAGTGCTCCAAAAACATCTTCATTTAGCCTGCAAACAATTTTTTAAATTGTCAAGAACTTGCAATTATTGTTTTCAAAACCACTAAAGAAAATGAGGCAAGGGAAAATGTCAGAGACTACGGCTGTATAACAATTCATCATGAAAGAGAAAACCTGTTCTATGTTAAAGGTGCCCCTAGCTGCTGAGCGTCCAGATGATTCCTAACACAAAGGGATCTGAGGTGTAGCAGTCTTCTGTACTAAAGGGTGGTGATGGGCATTTTAAAAAGAATTAGTGCAGTTCCAGTTACCAATTTAGGCTACCAAATCTGAAATGTCCTTCCTAAACTGCTATGCTCTGTTGAAACTCCCAATTTGCTTTAACAACCTATCAATTTCTAAATTGTTAAACATGTAGGTAGGTGCTTTCTAAGAGCATTTTTGAATGGGTTCCTGAAATACTCGAGGGGGCAATAGGAGAAACAGGATCTCATTTCTTAGGAAGTGCCTCTCCCATTCCCCACCAGCTCCGGTAGCTCTGTTCTCTAGTATTCCTTCAGCTCTCAGGCCTTTCCAACCTCCAACCCTCTCAGCCATAGTTTCCTCTCCAGGAAACAATGTCTCCCTCCTTCTTCCCTTGGTTGTCAGCTTCTTATCCTCTAGGTTCCAGGTTCAAATCCCCCCTTAAGGGAGGCCTTTCCTGACCACACTATCTGCAGCTAGTCCCCTCATTACTCTTCTGGCTTGCAGTGTGCAGTTCGTTTCATGGCCCACATCAGTTTATGTGATTTGTTAATTTTCTTGTGAATGGGTTCTCCCTGCTTGACTATAAGCCCCACGAGGGCAGATCCCAGGCCCGTCTCATCTCTTGCAACATTCCCAGCACCTAGCACAGTGGCTGTCACCTAGTCCTAGTTGAAGCTTAATGAATATTGGTTAAATGAGAAGAGTGAAAGTTCACTATTTCCTTTTGATTCATGACACTCTTATGGAAAATACAAATGCCTAGAGCACTAGTCCTTTCTTAGCTGTGTTTAGATCTATCTACGAAGATTAATGCAACTGATTTAACTGAAGATGGGTGGCACCTGACCTTACGTTATTCAAGACTAGGAATAAGATTGTCAAAATGTACTAACTCAAGTAAATACAGTTTGATTTAAGGCTCATCTCCATTTGGGTAGTTGGGAACAGGGTTCCTTTTGCCATTTAAAAGAGAAATGAAAATGCCTTTCACCTTGGGCTCTTAGTATCCATGAAGGCAACATCTTGTACAGCACAGGGCAAAAACAATCATGGTCTACTTCCTTATAAAACTGTTATAGGTAAAGATCAAATCTCAGACTCTCATTAACTGCTGGACTGAGAGCATTACATTAATACTTGGCATTACATTCTCATTTTACTAATGATGAAAATGAGGACCAAGTTTTCAAACTTAGCTAGTGGCAAGAGGCAAGATCCAAGGCCAGATTCATCCAGTGCCAAAACTCACATGCTTAAATCTTATTACAATAAACAGTCCAATCGTGAGCAGCATGGTCTGAGGTTGCACTACACAGAGACAGGAATGGGCATCTAGCAAAGAAGTAGAGAGCTACACAGTGATCTTTGTTTGAAATACATCATCAAAACACATACAAAACATCCCTAACATGCACCAACAAGAACAAGCCTGACATTTCTGAGTAATTAAATACATGAAGATCAAGAAGAATGAGGCTAGCCATGCATGATGGCCTGCACCTGTGGTCCCAGTTACTCAGGAGGCTGAGGAGGGAGGATCACACTTGAGCCCAGGTGGTCAAGGCTGCAATGAGCTGTGATTGCACCACTGCACTCCAGCCTGGGTGACAGAGCAAGATCCTATCTCAAACAACAACAAAAAAAAAGAATGAAGTAACAAGAGCAGGCAGGGATGATTTTTAAAAAGCCTCTCAGAAAGAATAATGTAGTTAGTGGGATTTTCATGAGATAATGAGGGAGGAAGGAAGTGCAAGAGTGTGGCTTCCTTGGTGGTCACTCCTGGCCCTTCCACCAATATCCAATATTGGCTGTATAGCCTTTGGATCTTGGCCTAAAATAGAGCCAGGAAGGGTGATGGGACTGGTCAAGATATCGCAGGTCCCAGGATAGCCAATATTGGCCTATGAGATTCAAGGTCCCCACAGTTCCTGAGGAACTAGGGTGGTGATCTTCAGGAAAAGAGTAGATCTTTGTTTCCTCCCTGATGTTGTGAACAACTTACTCCATTATGATGAAGGGACATGGGGCTGGGCTTGGTTTCTGACAGCCCCTAGAATAGAACTCATGTGAGTATGGCTTCTGAGACTGCCGCACCAAATCTGAAGTTGCTGTAATTCATTTAGAATTATACCAAAAGAACAAAAACAAAACAGAAACACAAAGAAACTTTTGGAGGTGATGAATATGTCTATTACCTTGATGGTTGTGATGGTTTCATGGTGTATGCGTTTGTCCAAACTCATCAAATAGTACATGTTCCATTTTTTGTACATCAATTACACCTCAACAGGTCAGTTTAAAATAAACAAATATGGAAAAAAACAAATATATGAATTTGAATACTATTTTAAAAAACAATGGAGCAGGGGAGCTTGTAGGGTCCTTACACACCTGTGGGTTTCAAGTTAATGCCTAACTTTGCTATAGAGGAAAATTAATAAGAAGGAAATGTTGCAGAGAAGATACACAAGGAGCCCATATAGGAAGAAGTGTTGGAATAATTACTCAGGGGATTTTTCTGTAGAATCCTAGGCAGCACATCCCCATTTTTCTCTCTCTGCTGCAAAGAGAGAAAATTGTAGGTTGAGTTATAACAAAAAGAACATTGGTTCCTGCTGCCGAGGAGCCCTCCTAATGCTCTACGGGCCCTTTTCTAGAGGACAAGGGCTCCCTCCTGTCAAAAACACTACCAAAAAGATGGCTTCGGTGAGGAGGATTAACTCTTTGTAGTTTGAAACATTGGATTCCGCATAATGACGTTGAGGCAAGGAAATGATAAGCTTTCCTGTGCCCGCCCCACCTCCAGGGTGGCATGAATATGAGTATGATTTATTTATTCTGTCTCATTTCTTCAAACATCATTGACTCTATTTGTGTCTATTCTTACTGGACCATGCTGTGATATTTAGTATGCACTTAAAGTGGACATCAAATAAAGCACTTGCTTATTGCCAGCATTTAATATGAGCATCTAATTAAGTTCAGGTTATTACGTTAATTATTGTTCAGATCCATAGAGTTTATTAAACTACCTGATTTTCATATAATTCTACTGCAATTAGTGGTTATGTATTCATTCAACTGCTCAGATGAAAAACATTAAATCTGGATATGGAAGGTGAATTGTTTTCATTCATCTAACCATTAGACTTGATCATAAATGTTTATTAGAGTAAGATATACAGTTTTGTTTGAATTCATATCTTTAGTGCACCCACCATCGATTGCTGTAGGCAGAATTTGCATGGTGAGGGTCTACTTTCATAAGTGTCTTGGCCATCAATTACTTTTGCCTAAATTTGTTTTTTTGAAACACATTTCAGGAATTCTCTATCCTTCTCCCAATTTCATGAATACTTTTAAAAAACTTCCTCTTTGGGCCAGGTGCAGTGGCTCATGCCTGTAATCCCAGCACTTTGGGAGGCTGAGGCAGGTGGATCACCTGAGGTCAGGAGTTCGAGACCAGTCTGGCCAATATGGCGAAACCCCATCTCTACTAAAAATACAAAATATTAGCCAGGCATGGTGGCGGGCACCTATAATCCCAGCTACTCGGGAGGCTGAGTCAGGAGAATCACTTGAACCTGGGAGGCAAAGGTTGCAGTGAGCCGAGATCTTGCCACTGCACGCCAGCCTAGGCAATAAGAGCAAAACTCCACCTCAAAAAAACAAACAAACAAACAACAACAACAACAAAACAAAACAAAAAAAACCCTTCCTCTTTGAGAAGGATTTTAAACTTTTGCAATGGGTATGTAGAAAAATGTAGTCCCTAGTACCTTTTATCCTCACTGAGAGAATGAGAGTTGCCAGACAGGAACACTCTCAAACCATTGCCACTGAACCCAGAAATGCGCAGAAATGCAGAAGCCTGTCCCTCCTCCCAGCCAAAGCCACTGCTCTGTGTGCTCTGAATCACAGCCTCTCCAGCCTTCTTGATAACTTTCATCTGAGACTTCCTCCATTCTCCCACTCAACTTGCCACTTCCTTCGGTACTTAAATATCCCCCAAATTTCTCGTATTTATATAACATTTCCCACCTTGACCCAATCCCCTTTTATCGACTATTGCCTCTATCTGTCCCCACATTTGGAACTATGCTTCCAGAAGAGCCATCTCCATCCCTCCCCAACCAGTCATTGTATTTCTTTGCTGTAGTCTGGCTTCTGCTGCCACCACTCTACTGAAGCTGGTTTTATCAAGCTTACCCATCGCCTCCCTGTGTTAAATGCATGAGATGCTCCTCAGTCCTTAGTTTCCTTGACTTCTTGGTGACATTTGTCACCACTGACAGTTTCCTTCTTTTGGAAAGAATCTCTCCCTTGGTTCCTGCAAAGCAACCTTCTCCTGGTTAGTCTCATTTCTCTGGCTCCTTCTCAGTTTATTACTTGCTCTTCTTCTCCTTGACTTTTCCATATTCCTTAGGATTCCATCTTTGTCCCTTTTCTCACTTGGCACACACTCTCTGGGCCATGTCTTCTGGCTTTTATTCACATCTATACCTGCTAATTCCCAAATCTACATCCCCCTGGCACCCATCCATTCACATGGCAGTCAGTGTGATACTTCTCATGTACAAACCTGATTCCATCACCTTACAGAATATCCTTTTCAGTGTCTTCCCATTGCGTTTATGATAAAACCAACTCTCTTTGCAGGAACAACAAAGCCTTCCAGAATCTGGCTCACCTGGCTCTCCAGCCTCTATCTCTTTCCAGTCTTCTAGAATTCTACATTCCAGCCATGCTGGACCTCCTTCAGCGTCTTGAATGGTCCATGCTCTTCTCACTCTTAACCTTCCTTCAACCAATTATTTCTACCCAGAACCCTCTTCTACTGGCCTTCCTGCCTGTTACCTTCAGAGCACGTTGCATCCTTTTGGGAGAATTTTCCCTAGGGTATGTTACCTCCTGCTAACTTACTATCTCGTATCACTTCCATAGATTTCCTATCCAAATTTCCACTGTACTTTATTGATATTCCTTTTTAACTATTTACTGCTTTATCCTGCCTTCTAGCACAACACCTGATAGACACCAGGTAATCAAAATTATTTGTCGAAAGAATTTACCTAAATTATAATAACATTATCTGAGGATTCATGTTTTGAGAATTTTCACATCCCTTCAGGAGGGTCGCCCTTGGGTAGTCTCCCATTTGCTGATCAACTGCTGCTTCCAAACCAGCCTGCTCATTCATAACAACTGGGCTCTTCCATAAAATTGTGGGGGAAAAGGCTGCAACATCCAGGCAGCTGTGTTGACCTCCAGGTGTAGGATGCAGTGTGAGTTTCATTGAAAAGGTGTCTAACATCTGATTCAAACAACTCCCGGCTGTTTTCTCTTCAGACTGGCTGAGTAGTTTGTACATATACTCTGAAACCTGCTTTGAATATTATGATTAATAGATGATCACAAACATTGTCCTTTTATTCTTTTTTCTTTTTTTTTTTTTTTTTGAGATGGAGTTTCACTCTGTCCCCCAGGCTGGAGTGCAATGGCATGATCTCGACTCACTGCAACCTCCACCTCCCAAGTAGCTAGGATTACAGGCATGCGCCACCACACCCAGCCAATTTTTGTATTTTTAGTAGAGATGGGGTTTCACCATGTTAGCCAGGCTGGTCTCAAACTCCTGACCTCAAGTGATCCACCCACCTGGGCCTCCCAAAGTGCTGGGATTATAGGCGTGAGCCACCATGCCTGACCAACATTGTCCTTTAAACCTCTAAAAAATATTTATTAAACCCTAAATGTGGACTCATTAGCTCTTATATCTAGGTTTTTCCCAAAGGAAAACAAACAAACTGTGATTTTGAATGGGAAAAAAAGGATTAGATATGCAGACAACAACTTCATAGGAAAACTTCCAGGGCAACCAGCTTCACATACTTGAGAAAAATCTTTCCATAAACATCCTTCTGGGTGAGACATAAGTCATGGGGCATGGGTCTTCCTGGGGCCTATGGAGGTATTGCATCTAAATCTTGCCCTATTGACTTTTAATCCCGCCTTTTTGTAAAGATATTTACCTGGTGTTTTTCCCCCTCTGTATCAGGACCTAAAACACAAGGAAATCTTAACCTAAGATAAACAAAATGTTTGACGAGAATCCAAAGATAACATTTACTAAAGCATCAGAATGTAAAGAACTATCCAGACCCTGCAGTACCCAGGGTGATATTTTGTCCCACGGGGAAAGGATGTGTGTACACACACATATTTGATTATATTTGAAGTCTGTTATTTTGTGTTTTGTTGTTGTTGTTGAGTCTAAAATAAATGGCCAGGAATGGAATGGTGGAGCTTTAAATGCAGTTGAAAGGAACATGGCAGGGAGGATGCATCACCACCAGGCTGGTTTAGGAGCACAATTTTCTAAAGACAAGGGAGGGAGTAGATGACCTTTCTGGATCCCTTCAGTCTGAAGATTTCATGATTCCATGCACGTCCTCTGTCTAGACATGAAATGTGGATGCTTCTGCTTTTATTGCTACAACACGGGTGAAAGCATAACTGCTCCACCTACAGTCTGATCCTAGAAACTGCTCAGCCTCAGCCAGGAAAAACA
Organism: Pongo pygmaeus; assembly: GCF_028885625.2. Classification (NCBI taxonomy): domain Eukaryota; kingdom Metazoa; phylum Chordata; class Mammalia; order Primates; family Hominidae; genus Pongo; species Pongo pygmaeus. The sequence goes on along the minus strand of NC_072382.2, from coordinate 123,091,882 downwards.
ACAAAACAAAACAAACAGAACAGGGGAGGAAAAAGCCCACCGGAAAGATGCAATTTCAGAGTCCATAACGGTGAATATTCCCCAAGAATCTAGACTTACTTTTCATCTAGCCTTTCAAAGTGACTGTAATTTTAATAACAGTGTCTTATAGAGTTATCAATGATTATTCATTCAAATATTTAATGTCTAATAGGAAATGCCACTCCATGAGAAAAGGAGGAGACAGAAAATTTGGCCTTTCCTTTGACATGTGGGGAACAAAGACTGAAAGAGGATGTTAGCTGTCCACAGTTAACACAGTGACCACCAAGATCAGGCGCTCTGACTACCAGTTAGAAATAGATCAGAAGATTTCTCTACTTCCAGGAATTACCCAACCTTGCAGTGCTGTGCTGTCTTCAAATTTTACACCTCACATTCTTTCTCCCTCACTCACAGCCCCTCTGCTCACTCTTCTGTGTCCCAAGACACCTGAACACACCTTGTCCCTTCTGGCCTCCTTACATTTCTCACCTTTGTCCTCATTATCATCTTCCTCCCATTCCTATAACCCTCCAGTTTCTATGAGGCAGCCCCTTTGTTCCTTCTCAGACATACCAAAGATCTGCCCTGGATGCTCTTCTCTCAGATGCCATGTGGCCTGTTCTTCCTCTTCATTCAAGTCTCTGCTCAGATGTTAGCTTCTGAGAGGGCTTCCTAAACCACCTTATCTGAAACGGCACCCCATGAGTTCTTCCTTCATTATTTCTAAAGATCAGTTAGATCTGTATTTTAGACCTGTACTTATCTTGAAATGTAATATGTATATACTAAACAGTGTGCAAAGCACGAAAGTCCTCCTCAACCTGCTGGGGCTCCTCCACTTGGCCATCACCAATGTGGACATCTTACTTGCCTGACCCAACCTGATGGCTTTAGGACTGAATGACTGAGAAAGGAAAACTGGAAGATGAAGACAGAAAACACTTCCATGCCGCTTTAAGTCCTCATTCTTAGTCCTAATAAGTTCTAAGGCTGGGCCCTTAGAGGCCTTTCCATATCTAAAAATACCCAATTTCTTTATTCTTTCTTTTTTTTTTTTGTTTTGTTTTGTTTTGAGATGGAGTTTTGCTCTTGTTGCCCAGGCTGGAGTGCAATGATGCGATCTCAGCTCACTGCAACCTCTGCCTCCCGGGTTCAAGCGATTCTTCTGCCTCAGCCTCCCGAGTAGTTGGGATTACAGGCATGTGCCATCAAGCCCAGCTACTTTTGTATTTTTAGTAGAGATGGGGTTTCTCCATGTTGGTCAGGCTGGTCTTGAACTCCCGACGTCAGGTAATCCACTCACCTCGGCCTCCCAAAGTGCTGGGATTACAGGCATGAGCCACTGCATCTGGCCTCAATTTCTAATTGCTACTCAAGTTGCTGGAAGCTTGGGACCCCTAAGGGAGTGGGAATGTCCCATGCTAGCTCCTCACTCAGAAGTCTGATAAACAGATTCCTTAATTTCCTGTAGGACGGGACTTAGAACAATGGAATTTTGTAAGGATTATCCATAACTATCCAGTGAAATCCTTGATGATTTCACACTCATCAAGGGGTTACTTTTTACAACTCCAGCACTGCAACAGAGTTTACAATTGAAGTTTCCCTGGATGATATCATTAGCACAGTTCCTTTAGGGAGAATGTGAACACCTGCTTTAGTGTTTTGTCCTTCTCTTAACCTTCTCAACAGAGTTATTATTCCAGCCTATTCATATGAGTTATTCAACTTATCTCTTTGAACTTGTTTCTTCCTCTGCAAGTAAAAGGTCAAACTCATGATCCTTGATATCCTAGATAGGTCTAACCTTTTGTGATTCCATAAAATGTTCTTGAAGAGTTAATATGTTAGTTCTTCACCCCTACCTATGAATGAATCATACAGGCTTTAACCTAGAGAAAGAGGTTTAGAGTACTGAGAGTTGAACAGATTTTGAAGATCCTCATCACCTGAGGGAAGTAAAATATGAAAAGGGCTTTAGTTACCAGGGTTAGAATGAATGAAAACAGTGGCAACCACCGCTTTGCAAATGTTATTTCAGTTCATCTTTACATTATAGCAGTGTACCCCAGTGCATAATCACAGGCTGTGAAATGAAACAGACCTGAGTTTGAGACCCGAGTTCAAATTCTGATTTTGCCAAATTCTAATTTGCTCTGTAATTGGGGGCAAATTACCTTAACCATTCCAGTCTCAAGTGTATTCATCTGTAAAAAAATTTGCCCAGGTTTTTTGGGGGAAGATTAAATGAAACAATGCATGTAAACGTCTCTGCAAAATGCATTATATGAAACAGGTATTCAATAATGGCAGCTATTTACAATATTGGAAATGCTTAATCCCTAAACATATGTTAAGAACCAGTATCTGAACCCATGTTAATTTTATGCCATATTTGTTTCTGTTAAACAGTGCTCCCCCAATACACCTTGCCTACTACATAATTTTCTCTTGACAAGGAAGGCTCAAAAGAATTTATAGGCTAAAGCTCCCCAGTTTCATAGAAATTTACATTCCTATCCCTAGCTCATTTTCAGAGTCTCACTCCATCCCAATCATTGACGTAACTTTAACATACAAAACTCAGTAAATTTTGGAGGCTCAATTTTCTGCCAGCAGAATTAAACTTTGAGGTGGCTTTCAGAAATCTTGGCATTACAACTATAGGAGTTAAGGGTTTATTATAGGGCAGTAATAGAAGCTTTGGAGTTCCTTAATGGGACCCTAATCTGGGAATTTAGTCATAAGCTCATCATTTTCTTTGTCCAAGTTCCTCAGGACACTTAGAAGCAATCAACCAAACTTACCATACACCTTATTTCCACTAAAACAGTCTATGCAGCAAACACTTGTTTCTCAAGCCTTGCCTTCTATTGGCACATCATTACAAGTATCTATAGGTGATCGTCTCAGTAACTGTTTTGCTGTTTTTGTGCACATGATGGACTTCCAATACCCCCTTTACCATTGCAAACAAGATCATTGACTTAAAATGTAATCATATAAGAAAACCAATTGCAGATAACACAGGACCAACAGAGAACACATTTGTAAGTTTCTAATAGCCGGAACCACTTTCAGTGCCAAATTCTTTATCGGTGTTCCATCAGCGAAAGAGATTTGACCACAGGCAACTGTGAAGGCTACTTACATGGTCTATGTGAGATGACTTTTCCTGTGTCTGGTGTTGGAATCTGGAGTCTGAAAAGTAGGATGTCAGGAAGGAAAGATAATGATTGTGAGGTGGGGGAGGCAAGAACAAACTAGAACTTGGAAGGTTGAGCAGGACAATTCAGGATGGTAGACTGGCCCCTTTGTCATTCTTTCACCATCTCCAAGCCTCAACTTTGAGGTGGCATTGTCCTGCATCAGAGGTTGCAGCCCTTCATCATGAAGTTAAACACACATCAGGCCTGGAATTTGGAGAAGCTGAAGGAGGATCAGAAAGGAGCTGCAGCTGCTGCCTCAGGCCAATGAAGTGACAACACTTGGGCAGATTGCAAGTGTTTTTGTGGACTGCTCCATCTTCCCAAGCATAGAAAGATGGCTACTGCTCCACTTCCACCTTCTAAATCTTAGTCTCTTGTAGCCTGTATACCCCCATCCCATTGTAGCCATGCTAACCCGTAACTATGCATGAAAGTAATTCTGGGAAACAGAGCTCTGGCTCAGGTAAGGTAATACAATACAAGCCCACCATACCACTAGTCGAAGAAGAAATCCCATCAGAAATAAAAAATGCTTTGAGCTAATAATGAAAACATAACAAAAATTGTGGGATACAGCTACAGCAGTCCTTATAGGAAATGCTGTGGCTTTAAATGTTTACATTTATAAAGAAAAAAATAAATGATCTGAGCTTCCATCTTAAGAAGCTAGGGGAAAAAAGGGCAATTTAAATACATAATAAGTAGAAAGAAAGACACAGGAGCAGAAATTAATGAAATTTAGCCTGGGCGCAGTGGCTCATGCCTGTAATCCCAGCACTTTCAAGGCCGAGGCAAACAGATCACCTGAAGTCAGGAGTTCAAGACCCGCCTGGCCAATATGGTGAAACCCCGTCTCTACTAAAAATACAAAAACTAGGTGGGCGTGGTGGTGCGCGCCTGTAATCCCAGCTATTCAGGAAGCTGAAGTGGGAGAATCACTTGAACCTGGGAGGCAGAGGTTTCAGTGAGCCAAGATCGCGCCCCTGCACTCCAGCCTGGGTGACAGAGTGAGACTCTATCTCAAAAAAAAAAAAAAAAAAAAAAACGAAAAAAATATGAAATTGAAGACAAGCAATAGAGAAAAATCAACAGGGCCACAAGTTGGTGTCTTAGTCTGCTTGTACTGCTAAAACAAAACAGCCGAGACTGGGTTATTTATAAACAACAGAAATTTATTCCTCACAGTTCTGAAGGCTGGGTAGTCCAAGATCAAGGCACCAGCTGGTCGGGTGTCTGGCAAGGGCCCAGTACCTACTTCCAAGATGGCACCTTGAATGCTGTATCCCCTGGGGATGGGGTTGGGGGATGAACGCTGTGCCTTCATGTGGCAGAAGGAACAGGAAAACTGGAGTGTCAGCTCTCTGTAGCTTCTTTTATAAGGACATTAATCCCATTCACAAGGGTGGAGCTCTCATGATCTAATCACTTCCTAAATGTCACATCTCTTAATACTACCACATTGGCAATTAAGTTTTAACATACTAATTTTGTGGGACACATTCAGCCCATAGCAATTGGTTCTTTAAAAGTTTAATATTGGGCTGGACGAAGTGGCTCATACCTGTAATCCCTGCACATTGGGAGGCTGAGGTGGGAGAATTGCTTGAGCCCTGGAGTTCAAGACCAACCCTGGCAACATAGTGAGAACTCATCTCTACACAATAAAAAAAATAAAAAAAATAAAAAAAATAGGTGGGTGTGCTGGCACATGCCTGTAGTCCCAGCTATTTGGGAGGCTGAGGAGGGAGGATTGAGCCCGGGAGGTTGAGGCTGTCATGAGCTGTGGTCAAACCACTGTACTCCAGCCTGGATGACAGAGTGAGACCCTGTCTCAAAAACAAACAAACAAAAAAAATCAATAAAATTCATTTTGTCCCAGACTAATCAAGAAAAAGAGCAAACACAAATCATCAATATCAGTAATTAGATAGGATATATAACTACTGATCCTATAGGCATTAAAAGGGAAATAGGGAATGTTACAACTTTATGGCAAATTTTATTACTTAAATGTAGTAAACAATTTCTTGAAAAATAATGTATCAAAATTGACAAAGGAAGAGAGGAAAACATGAAGTCTTTATCTTCTACGAAACGAACTCATTATCAAAAACCTTGTCACAAAGGAAATTCCAGGCTTGCTTTGGGATTGGCAAAGATTTCTTAGGTGGGACAGAAAATGCAATAGCTATGAAAGACAAAAATTGATAAAGTGGTCTGAATAAAAATTAAACATTTTTTCCTTATCAAAAGATAGTAAGGAAATGAAAAGACAAGCTAAATTGGGGTAAATATTGGTAATACATACATCTAACAAAGAATTTTTGTCAATATATACAAAATCTTATAAGTCAATAACACAAAAACAACCTAATTTTTAAAACGGCCAAAGATTTGAACAGATACTTTATGAAAGATACAAAAAGTTTGAAAAAGAAAAAAAAAAAAAGCAGGAGAAAAGGTGCTTAACATTAGTCACAGGAAAATGCAAATTAAGCCACAGTGGGACACTACCTCACACTCACTAGAATGGTTACAAATAAGGACTGACTTAAGTGTTAGTGAACATGCAGGAAAAATGGAATTCTCATCACTGGGAGCAGGAGGGTAAAATGGTACAACCACTTTGGAAAATAGTTTCACAGTGTTTTATAAAATTAAATGTATACATATATATCTCTTCCCTATGACCCAGCAAATCTAATAGATATTTACCAACGAGAAATAACAACATACATCCACAGAAAGACTTGTACACAAATGTTTGTATAACTTTATTCATAATAATCCCACACTGGAAATAACGCAAATATTCATCAGCAAATACATAAACCAACTGTGGTATATTACAATGAAATACTATTCAGCAATAAAAACAAAAAGCTACAGACATATGCAACAGCAAGTATCTCTAAACATGTTAAGCTAAAGAAACTAAACACAAGAGTATATACTATCTGATTTAATTTATATGAAATTCTAAGTCAGGGAAGAAAACTAACCTTCCAGTAACAGAAAGTGGATCAGTGGTGACCTAGGGCTGGGGAGAATGACTGCAAAGTGAGAGGAAATTTATTCTGGTAAGAAAATGTTCTTTACTTTGACTGGGGGTGGTGGTTACATGGGTGTACATATTCATCAAAGATCATTGAACTCTACAGTAAAAATGGCTACACTTAATTATAGTAAATTATAATTTCCTTAAGTTGATCAGAAAGAAACAACGTCCCAATGTAGCGATAGACAAAAGTCACCACACCAGTGTCTGTCTTAATATTTGAATATGCACTAAATTTCTAGGTTTCTATTTGTTTCATAGCACATGTCAGGGGGGCAAGTTTCCATCTAAATAAATGGCTTAATGAGTTAAATTATAATAGAGGAAGATACTTTTATATATATATATATATATATATATATACTTTTTTTATTTTTAGAGATAGGGTCTTGCTCTGTCACCCAGCGTGGAGTGCAGTAGTGCAATTATAGCTCATTGCAGCCTAAAGGAGGAAGATATAACAAAATTATTCAAGAAATGAATAAAAGCCTATGGTATGAATGCTTTCCAACTGAGTGATTAACTTTTGATATGCTATTTTGTGTTTATGTTTGAATCATGAGTTGTCAAGTGTTTAGAAAAATCTGTCGAGTACACAAGTCTGCTTTTTTGGTAGTTGGATCAAAATATTAAATCTCTTATCAAATGTTTAAGAAAATGTGATTAATAAAATATGTAAGTGGTATTAAATGTTCAGGATAATTGGAATTTACAAATTGTTAAAGAAATGGGAATGTAATTTCTCATTTTTATCAAATTTACTGTTCTTATATCTTCAAGTTGAGCTTAGAGATTTAAAAATGCTGTATTTTAAATGTATTTTTAATAAAGCAAATATTAAAACAAGTATTTATAAGTATTTTTCTTTCCATACCAAAAGCCTGCTTTGACAGTAAAGCTTGTTGACTCACGGTTCAAACACTTCCTTCCTGCCTTTAAGAAATTTATTCTGCTTTTTAAGGAAGGTATGTTTCTATTTTATCTACAAACCTTGTAGACTGGCCTTATGGTTTATAGCAATATAAAAACACACAAAGTGATGCATTTTTTAAATGAAATTATTTAACAACCCATAATGTATGTATTTTACCACTCTTACAAAGATAACTTACAGTAAATAATGTTAACGATGTTAGTTTTACTTATACGATTTTTCTGTGTACCCTCTATCTCTACTTCACCTCAATGTCTTCCACCCTCCAATTTTAAGGTGAAAATATCTAGGCTTCTGCCCTCTGCAACTGATTTCTATTGAGGGCCTATCGAGGTAAAATGACAATAATCATTGAATCTAGAAAGAAAAAGCATCAAGCACAATTTACATGAACAATAGCTTCAGTTGACATTTAACTGAATGCTTCTAACTTATTTATTCTTATTAGATAGGCAGTGTTTTAATCAATTTACAGATGGAGAAACCAGGATGGAGAAACCAGGATGGCGCAACTCGCAAGTGGCAAAGCCCTGTTTATCTCCAAAGTTCCTGTTCCTCTGAGATGAAATTATAGATTAACCTCCTACGTTTGCCCTTTCTTGATGTAACCAACTAATATCTTTGAGGATCTTTTTTCTTTTACCCAGAGTGCTGTGTTAAGTGCTGAGTATACAGATTCATTCAACCCTCTAACCAGTCCTTGTAGTACTGATACATCTGTGGTCAAAATCTGGGGTACTGGTGGGTTTTGTTTCTAAAGGGTTATGACTTTGAGTGACTAAAAAAAGATAGTTTATCCTTGATGTAAGGACCATCTTTGACTTCTCATTACCTCCCCTTTTGACCCCTCCAAAGCACTTAGCAAATGTCAGCTAATGAATAAATGAGAAAAAAATGGTTGGCCAAAAAGACAGCATCAGAAGAGAATTTTTACCTAGTGCAGTGCTTAGCACCTATCAGGGATTTATTAAACACATATTGAAGAGAATGACATTTCTGCCATTTTATTAATAAATTCAACAAAGTATTTATTGAACTTTAACCATGTCTTGGGCATTTGTTAAGGATGAGTGGTTTAATACAATGATGATTCAGACACGGTCTCTACTTCCAAGGAATCTGGCATCTCAAATAGGTAAGACACACATAAAAGTAATAGGTGATAGCAGTAAGTGCTGAAATAAGACTGTCATTCAAGTGTTGTGAATTTGAAGAAGTTGGGAAGATCAGGAATGCAAGTTTCTTCCCCCTCGTCTTAGTCCATTTGTACTGCCTTAACAAAGTATCTTCAACTGGGTAATCTATAAATAATAGAAATTTATTTTCTTACAGCTCTGGAGGCTGGGAAGTCACGGTTAAGCACCAGTGGGTTTGGTGTCTGCTGAGTCCCCAGTTTCTGCTTTCAAGATGGTACCTTGTTGCTGGGTCCTCACGTTAGAAGGGACAGAAGGGGCTGGGAGTGGTGGCTCACACCTATAATCCCAGCACTTTGGGAGGCCGAGGCAGGCAGATCACGAGGTCAGGAGATCAAGACCATCCTGGCTAACACAGTGAAACCCCATCTCTACTAAAAATACAAAAAATTAGCCGGGCATGGTGGTGGCAGGCACCTGTAGTCCCAGCTACTCAGGAGGCTGAGGCAGGAGAATGGCGTGAACCCGGGAGGCGAAGCTTGCAGTGAGCCAAGATCACGCCACTGCAGTCCAGCCTGGGGTGACAGAGCAAGACTCCATCTCAAAAAAAAAAAAAAAAAAAAGAAGGGGCAGGAAACAGAAGGGCTGAACAGCTGCCTCATACCTCTTTTTAAGTCATTAATCCCAGAACCCTCATGACTTAATGACTTCCTCAAGGTCCCACCTCTACATACTATCTCACTGGCAATACATTTCCACATATGAATTTTGGAGGACACATTTAGACCACTGCAGCCCTCAAGTTGGTTAGTGTCTTTGAATACCTTTTTTCATGCTCTGTGGCAATCTCATGGTTTCAAACTTTTCTTCTATCCCTGTTAATCCCAAATATCTTTGTTCTCAGTCATCTCCCTAGTTTCCATCTTTCTCCCAGACCTCTTCTCTATATAAATAACCTGCATGCACTGTAAACTCCATGTATCAAAAAACTGAACTTGTGTAATTCTCTTCCAAATCTGTCCCCAACTTCTAGAAGATGGGAGGAAAACATGATACAAGGGTATAAGGAAATTCACTCAGTATTGCAGACACAGGATGGAAGACAAAGACTCAGTCTCTGTTTCTGAAAGGTCTTCTCGAACCATATCCACCCACTTCTCAATTTCCACCACAAAAGTAGAAAACATAACCTTGATTGTCACTTTCTGTCCTGTAACTATAAAAGGTTTCAAAGTCATCTGTAGAAGGTAATTTGGGTCCTCACTTCCATAAATATTCTCTGACTTCCTCTAATAGAAAATAGCAGAATGTGGCAGTACTGTATATTAAAATGTTAGGACTACTTAACATAACGCTGCTTTGAAAGACAAGAATTTGAGATGGGTGAAAGGGCAGGGGCCAGTTTGATTATTCCTAACATCTACGAGGAAGCTTCTGTCTTCCCCATAGGAAGCTGTCCTTTCTTCTCTATTAGTTATATAGGAATAAAAATCTAGAGGAAGCTTTAACATTCATATTGGAGTTAAGAATTAAAGACACTGAGATGATTAGTGTGTGGATAACCTGAAATACTTTATGGCTCATTCACCATTTCAACATCAAGAAGAGGACAACAAACAACACAAATACGGCAAACTGGCTAGCTGCTCAAGAAAATGGTGCCCCCTTCCTCCCAGGCACACAGCTGAACACATTTCCCAAAATCTCTCTAGGTGGGCCATGTGACGGAGTTCTGTCCAAAGGAACATGGGCAGAAGAGATACGTACCACTTCCAGGCCTGACCCAGAAACATTTTCCACGCAGACTTTTCCTTCTTTTCCTATGTGCTCTTTCAACAAAGAGGGCTCTATGGACTGAGAGAAAGGCAGAGCCCCAAGAGGAAGGAGCCTGGGTCACAGAACGACTAGATGGAAAGCTGTCCACTGACCACAAACATCCACACGGGACATTATATGAGAGAGAAATAAACCTGGAAATAGTTACTTAACTTCTTTGGGTCCTAGTCTCCGGGCAAAGAGGAAAAGCTCCAATAAATATCAGCTGACATTATATTAGGAAATAAAGTTTACTTCTCCTTAATTTCTTTTTCTTAGGCAAGGCAGAGCACCGGGGGCGAGTAGGATTGGTGAAAAGCACTAAATGACATTTGCCTATTACAAAATACTAATTGGGACATTTAAATAAGATGACATTGTGACAATGACTCACAGATTAGACATTTTCTTCTGGATCCCAGACATTAGATTTTAAGACTGATTTCTTGCTAAAACACTCAAATCTAGTTAAAATGTGAAATATAAACAGAATGTGGTACCCACTTCTTCCCCGCCGTGACACTGAGTGTCTGGGGATGTTCTGAAACGTTTCACAATCCGCATCATTTCTGTGGCTTCAAATTGGCACAAAATGTGTACAAAGAACACTTTGTGCTGCTATAATATTCAACTGATACAGTTTAATTATAATGATCAACTTTTATTGATTTTACATAAATAGTTTATAGAATGCCTTTACAAACTATGTTTTTGCAATATATTTGTTACAACACACATTTCCTTATGCAAGTATTTGCTAAATCTTTTTGCAGAGGAAGTAGGGAAAAGTGAGGGGAGAAGAGGAGGAATAAGATTTTAGAACTAATCGTCAGCAGTGGGCCTAGGTATTTGGCAATTATTTCCTTTACAAAAAAATTACAGGTTTGTAACTTCAAACATCAAAAGTGTAGTGCATCAATTTAACTAAAAAATCAGTAGTGCCTAATATATTATCTGGGCATCAAATTTCTTTTTTTAAATATCTCCAGATTCACATATTTTTACTCTTATTAAATAATGGTTTTAAATAATAATCGTCACAATGTTTAGTTACATAATCCCAGATCTGGATTAAATCATGGTGATATCAATATTTAATTCCAATTTATTTATTAATCAGTAAGATGTAATAGGTGACAGTGTGCCCAGAGAATGAGCCTCCTGTGTGTAGGAAGATGATAGTCTTATTACACCTGCTATCAATTAGGTCATTTACATAGCTGCTAATGTATCAGAATTTTTTTCCACACCGATGCTTTGACTTGAATAAAGTACTACAAGTTATCATTACCATACCAACGTTGAAGAATTAACCATTCCTGAAACAAGAAACAATCTTTATATTAGTATTTCTTGGTTATGGTGCTTAGTCTTGGTATTATTAAGCACAATAATTCTTAATAAAAATGGGTGGATGAAGGCAAATGCATATAGCCTAGTCCCCTCAATAATTTATTCTCCATCTTATTTAAAATTGCTGTTGAGGCTATACAAACTACAGATCTGCTGCTAGAAAGATACAAGTTGTCTCCTCAACAACATCTGGCATTTTAAGCATCAGATTAAAATCCTGGTGTTCACAGCATCTTCTTCTGACCTACCACTAGGATCATTCCTCAGCAGTGCCCACGATGCTGATTTCCAAATGATACCGTTTACTTACTATGTATCTTGACTGTATGGAGATTATTTTTTCCTTATTAAAAAAAAGAAATATGATGATATTTCCTTCTTTGTCCTTACTTAAGAATAACTGGGCAATAATCTATTCAGTCTTTGTAAACTCTCCATTGAATAATTTTTCATTCTTACAGCCATTTCCTGAATGGCTGCTGCGCTTTCCCTCTGTCATCTCCTTCACATAACTGAGCGGTCCCTTCCCCTCAAAGGAGGAAGGATTTTTGAATGAGCCGCCAATCCTATCCCACAAAGTGAAATATTGTCCATAATTATAGTCAAAGAACATATGGTGGTCTGTATGATGAGCTGAGCCATTAATAAATGGCTGTAAGATTTGGGGGACACGAAAATCACCATCATGAATGGAAATTGTCCAGATGTTAACCAAGATGTACAGACTTAAATAAACCACCTTGTGTAATGGAAAGATAAAAGGGTATATATGGTAAGGTAGACTCTGAAGAAAGCCATCAATAGGGTGAAAAGCATGACTTGCAAATGGAGTAGGAATCTTCCAAATATGGTGAGGTTTATGTAGGCGCTGCAGAAGAAAAGGACACAATTAGCACTGCAAACTTTACCCCGTGCAACATTGAACTTACCTTCTCACACTCATGTTGGAAACGACCTAACAAATCCCGTAGAGATCAGCAAAATTATGTATTCTATAAAATGTTTTACTTTGCCCTAAAACAGTATACGTTTATATGGATTTATGAGTATAAGTGCAGTGGTGTTCCATGGATATACTGCACAGTGGTGAAGTCTGGCTTTTAGTGTACCCAGCACCTGAAGAGTGCACATTGTACCCAATACGGAGTGTCTCATCCCTCACTCCTCTCCCATCCTCCCACCTTCTGGAGTCTCTAATGTCTATTGTTCCCTCTGTAAGTCCATGTGTACCTGTTACCGGAACAGAAGAATTTTAAGACAGCCCCTTAGACCCATAAAGAAGAATATGAACAAAATGTACCCTGTACCTGTTATGATTACGGCTACTTAGACATTTAATATGGTTAGAGGAAATTCTTGGAAATAAAGAACAGAATTTATAAACATACATTGCTGAAATGTGTAACCTTTTTTCTCTTTTCACCACAAATGACTTTACCTTATATACCAGTCTATGATGAAGGCCTCTGTGAATCCAGTAGATGAACATGTCAGTGAAAAAGAGGAAAGATATTATACTAACGACAAGTTCAAACAATCCTAGAAAAGAAAACGGGAAACAGAAGAATCAAAACTCAGCTCCTGGGATTAGAGTTCACTTTTCACATGTCCATCTAAGTGCAAAATGGGATCCTAGACTCACACATTATAAATGATCTGTTTTGGCTAATTCAATATATTATAAACTAATCTCTCCTGGCTTCTTGGAATCTGGTCATTTCCTCATTTCCCTCTCATAAGTACTTGAAATGTTCTACCTAAAGTACTTCTTAATTAAACTATAAAGATATTTATGAGACAGGATACTCCTAAGACATCTTTATTATTTAAATCTCTGGGAGTCATCACTTCCTTCATATTAATCTTCCTAAAACCCATCTTTACACATTATCTCTCTGCTTAAAATATACTTTCCACTAAATACTTTAAATTTAGCATTTATTCCATACCCCACCCCTTTCAGATCTTTCCAACCTCATCACTCCTATATTTCTACCCTAACCAGGCAGGTTTACTCAATGTCCTCCCACTGTCTTGGAAGTTTTACCTCTGTATCTTTCATCATAGGGGTTCAAGAACCTAAAATGCCCTCTCTCCCTTTATTTTAACTCATAATCATATCCATTTTTCAAAGCCCAGCCAATTGATTAGTATATAATTTTTTGTTCCCTCTTCTGAATAACTGACTTTTTCTTTTTTTTTTTTTTTTTTTTTTGAGACGGAGTCTCGCTCTATTGCCCAGGCTGGAGTGCAGTGGCGCAATCTCTGCCTCCGAGGTTCAAGGGATTCTCCTGCCTCGCCCTCCTGAGTAGCTGGGACTACAGGTGTGCACCACCACACCCTGCTAATTTTTTGTATTTTAGTAGAGATGGGGTTTCACCATGTTGGCCAGGATGGTCTCAAACTCCTGACCTCGTGATCTTCCCACCTCGGCCTCCCAAAGTGCTGGGATTACAGGCTTGAGCCACCACGCCCAGCAATAACCAACTTCTTACTTAAAGTGTGGGGGTGCTGGTGCCTGCAAGCCTGAGTCCAAGTCTCAGATCTACCACCAACTCGTTACTGAAACTCTCTGTACACCTCATTGACTCACCTATAAAAGGAGCACAGTGATAGTACCTATCTCATAGAATCGTAGGAAAACAATGGACTGATTCTTGTGAAGAGCTGAGAACTATCACTGACACTTATCAGCCTTCAATAAATACTATGATTCTTGCTTTTTACATACTAGATCCTAGAAATGTATCTTGAGAAAGTTTCAGAATTTCACAAAAGTTTAGTCACTACAGGACTGTTTATAATACAAAAGAGTAACAATCTGAAGGTCTAACAATTAGGTATCATTTACATAACTTATGAATATCCACACAGTACTATGACTAATATATTACACAATCTCAAGATTTTTTGACATGAAAATACAACCATTAAGTTGCTAAGAGAAACAAAATTCAGAGCCCAAACCACTATGCACCTCAGGACTTCATTTGTGTAACGTAAACAATGAAGTATACAGGCACAGAAGAGTGGGTGGTAAGTATGCCAGAAGAGTTAGTTTCTAAGAAGCAGGATAATGGATTTTAAAAATCTGTTTTTAACTTTCAGCAATGACATAAGCTACTGAAGTTTTTTTTAGAAGGTTGAATTCAATAATTAATAGAAAACAAATGCAAGGACCCATCTCTGATCACTCCAATCTTCCACCAGACACAATCTCATCTACAGCAGACTTTCAGATTGATAGAAAAACTAAAGAAATGCACATGTGGCAAGACATGAACACATGAAAATAGAACATTAAAAAACAACTGAATAATTTGTAATTATTTTAAAAGATGAAAAAAAAAGGACAGACTTGTTTTTTTAAGGAAACTAACCTGTGCTTAGACTACTCTCTTCCTGACACTCGTGTTATTTACTTACCATATGGAAACTCTCCTAGGTCATCATGTAATTTGCTGTAACCTCTTATCTCCAGCAGGAACAGTGCAACAGTAAGAATACTTATCCATGGCAATGCCTGGACAGTAAACTTAATCTCTCGACGGACTTGATTCTGAAAGTGAAATTTCCAATACTTAAAAATCACAAAATCCATGTTAAACAAAACTAGCATAAAACTGTTCTGGACTGGATTTTTAAAATCTCTTTTACATGAAGGGGCTTACCTCCAAACTGTTTCTATTAAAATTTTAAATACATGAAAATAGGTATGTAAGAAAATCATTCCTTTTGTACTGAGAAAATGCAATAAGTATTTTAAATTCTGAAACCTTTTTTCCTTCCTCCAAAATCTGCATTCTAAACTTCTATTTATGGAATAATCATTTCTTTCCTAATTAACTTCCATCCCCAATCCTCTCTATTTTTTCTTTTTGCTGTTCAGTCCTTGGAGTCACTGACAGGTACAAACAACTGAAATTTAAAAATGATTGCAAACAAGTTTAAAACTACTGAGTTTGAATCCCCTATCTAGCCAAAAAACAAAACATGGTAAAAAAACACATTTCAGTTTGTGAAAATCATATATTAAAATAATTACATAAATGTATGCATGTATTTACTCATCAATATCAGCATAAAAATGCTCCAATATGCATCTAGCAAGATAAGATCCTAGACTTATAGTTTTATTAAAAAGTTAGATTTGCTTAAATTAAGGGAAGGAGAGCAGGGATTAACCCTCATGAAAATATCTAACCCATTTGTGGTTGGTCTCCAAAATTTTATTTAATGGTTACATATAATCAGCTTAATCTAAAAATCTCAGAAATGTATCATATTGTTATTTTTAATTGTTAGAAAATAGGTAAAAAAATTTCTTACCTTTAAAAATTGTGGATGTTTCATTAATGCATGATCAAAGACAAAATAATAGCTCAGTGTTGCACAGAAGAAATAAAGGATGTAAGCACCAACATTTGTTACAATCAGAAGACTAATAGCTTGTCGGAAGATGTCATCTTCTGGCCACGTGGCTGGATATATGTATGGTGAAAAAAAATAGTAATCTGCAACACTGAGTACAAGATCCATCACTTAGCCCCTAAAAGATAAGCATGTGTGACAATTAGTTACCATGTCTATATTTTTCCAGGCAAAAATTTTTCAGAAACGCTATATCTCAAGTTCCTGACTTAAGAACAGACATATGTAGTACATCTACTGCTATCAGAATCCCCTACATGCCATCTTTAGAGCCAGAAGGGATCTTAGCTATCATCTCTAGTCCAATCTCTTCATACTATGTATGGGGATACTAAAGTTCAGTTAGAGAAACTGAGGCCCAGGAAAGGTCATCAAGCTGCTAAGTGGCACAAGCCCAGATGGAATTCCATTTCAGTGTCCTTCCCTACTGCGTCCTATGGCAGCATGGCAAGTGGTAAAAATGGGGATGCAGGGGACTAGGTACTCAGACAAATAGTTTCCTCTTTCAGCTACAAGTTTCAGCTCATCTTTCTCCTTCAAGGACTCATACTTCAGAGATTTTTGCTTCAGCGCTGACACCTAAGATAAATTCCCTAAAAGATATCCATGCTGCCACCACAACCAGAGAATCGGGACTATCTGTTCTTCTGACACTCCCATTGACAGAACAAAGGAAGATGTATTCTTGGTGTTAAGAACTGGAACACATTTATTTCTCTACCTCTAATCAATATTCCAGATCAGGAGTTGGTAAATTGCAGCCCACGGGCCAAACTCAGAGCCTGCTTTGTAAAAATCTTTATAGAACACAGCTACACCCAGATGTTTACATACTGTCTGTGGCTGCTTTTCTGCTACGAAGGTGGGCTTGTATCACTGCAACAGAGACAGTATGGCCCGTTGAACCGAAGGCATTTACTACCTGGCCATTTACAGATAGTTTGCCAACTCCTGTTTCAGATGCTTAAACTCTAAAAAACATTAGTCAGTTCAGTACATATTTAAGTCCATTCTGTACTCATGGTCCTGTTACAATACAGTTCGGTGTTATTATGGTCAGCTTTTATGATCTGACTATGGAATCTATCATTTATGATCGACTCACTCATTCCTCATTGCATTGTTCGCACAAGAAAATGTGTTCAGCATCTAAAATGTCTCTCACTTGAACTGAAATTTTTGAACAAGAAGCCAATCTGCAAATTGACTACCCACAATAGATTTCAAGTGTTCAAATGGCCTTTATCTCCTACATATTGGGCCACGTTAATCATCAATTTATGAAATAAAATAGCCCACAGGTAAGGAAAATTCTGAAAATACTTATTTACTTCTTTGTAGCCTATTTCCTTCACTAGATTCCCTATGAGATTTCTCCACTAAATTCCCACAGGGATTTAAGAAAGTTTCTTAAAAAATAATACACATATAGTTCAAAATGAGAAACTGACAGGAAAAGATATACAATGCAAACCCTTGCTTCCATCCATGTCACTGTAAACCACACCGTCATTTCATTTCCACCTCTCTGGGTGACCATATCTATTAGTTTCCTGAGAATCCTTACGGTGTTTGTTAATGTAAGATGGAACGACGACAAATTTTTCTCTCCTTCCTTACAAAACGTGGCATACTATATACACTGTGAAGTTCCCTTTTCTTAACTGAATATATATCTTGGAGATCTTTCCGTCCCTACATAAAGATCATGCTCCTCCTTTTTTTGTTTTTAAAGAAACAGGTTTATTGAGATATAATTCACATACCATAAAATTCACTATTTTAAAGTAGATGATTGACTAGTTTTTTAGCATATTCTCAGAGCTATGCAATCATTACCACTATTAAGTTTCAGAACATTTTCAGCACCCCAAAAATAAACCCCAACCCTATACTGTTGAGCTTCTAGGATGTGTAAAGTTTTTCATCAAATTTGGTGAGTCCGGGGTCACTCTTTCTTAAACTTTCTATGCCTTTCTCTCTCCTCCTTTTGGGACTCTCATTATGCTTATGTGGAAATGCGTGATGGTGTCCCCAAGTCTCTGCTCGTATTTCTTCATTTTCTTTCTCTTCCCAGCTGTTTAATCTCAATTGACCTATCTTCAAGTTCTGTGTTCTGTTGGCTCAAATCTGCTGTTAAGCAAGACAGTTTCAGTCACTGTACTTTTCAACACCTGCGTTTCCATTTGGTTCTTTAAAAAAAAAAACACACAAAAAACTTTTATCACTTTATTGACATTCTCTACTTGGGAAGAAACTGCTCTAATACTTTTAGTTACTTAAACATGGTGTTCCTTAGTTCTTTTATATTTGTAGTAGCTGATTTAGAGTCTTTGCCTTGTAAGTCCAACATCTGGGCTTTCTGAGAGTTTCTACTGACTGACTGCCTTTTTGTGTGTACAGGCCATACTTTCCTGTTTGTGTTTTTTAATTTTTTATGGAAAATGGAATATTTTAAGTAATATGATGGGGTAACTCTTGAAATCAGATTGTGTGCACCACCACCCACCCTGCCCCCAGGGCTTTAAGTTGCTTTTGTTGTTGCTGTGTGTCAAGTAATCCTCTGAACTAATTATATACCTGTTTTATTTGTTGTGTGCAGCTACAAGTCTCTTACTAATGACTAGAGCGATTTTCTTAAGTGCTTTGAACCAGTAAGACCCCCAGCCTTTGCCAAGGTGCTATGTTGGGCCATGCTTTCAGTACTTTAGCTGTCAGTCTAAAACTGACTGGCCTGAACTTACTGCTTAGGTAAACCCTCAAGGTCAGCCAAAGAGGGGAAATTAGGGCCTTCTCCCCTTTCTTGGGTATGTGCAACAGCCCTGCTCATGGGAATCATTCTAGATTCTCAGGAAAATATCAGCTTTTCAAAGCCCCCTAGGGATATCTCATTTCTCAGTATTCCCTTTTAAGTATTTTTGGTCAGGCTTTTGTTAGTGCCAGCTGATAAAAGTGCCTCTAAGACCTGTTATGTGTAAATAATGACTCTCCTTGACAAAACACCCTGGGACAGGATGATATTGAGCAAGCTCTAAGACAGGTCATGTAAACACAAGCCTTGAGAATTGCCAGAGAGGTCAAGTGGTGATGATTTTCTGGGTTGTGGCCTTTGGCGAGGCTGCAAACCTATTCTGTACCTTCCATCCAGGCTGCTGTTTTTCACAGTTACTGTGTTGTAAGGCTTAGTTTTCAAGGCTACCATGGAGTCAGGGAAAGGGAGATGGTAAAGGACAGAAAATGTCCAAAGCTCATTATTCTTACTGAGATTCAACTATTTTTCTCAAATAAAGGCTGCTAAGATTATTGTAGAGCTTTAACTTACAAAGTTTTAATTTCTAGAGTTCTAAAAAAGCTGATTCTGACAACTTCTGTCAGTGTTTTGTTGCTTTTTATAAAGAAGAGATTTGCAGAGATTCTTACTCTGCTGTTTTGGAAGTCACCATCTCCTCCTTTTTTATAGTACAGGTCTACTACCATTCTTACTTAAAACATTTGGCATCAGATGTTATTTCGGAATTCAAAATTCCTATAAATACATTTTGCAAAGGTCAAAACTTCACCCTGTCATTAAACAAATCAAATATTTGGGGGTTTTGGTTATTTTTTATTATTTATTTATTTATTTATTTATTTATTTAGAGACAAGGTCTTGCTCTGTCATGCAGGCTGGAGTGCAGTAGTGTAATCTCAGCTCACTGCAACCTCTGCCTCCCGGGCTCAAGTAATCCTTCTGACTCAGCCCCCTGAGGAGCTGGTACTACAGGTGGGCACCACCATGCCCAGTCATTTAAGAAAAATTTTTTTTGTATGGACGAGGGCTCATTATATTGCCCAGGCTGGTCTCAAACTCCTGGACTCAAGCAATCCGCCCACCTCAGCCTCCCAAAGTGCTAGGATTACAGGCATGAGTCACCATGACCAGCTCATATCAAATATTTGTTTAGAAAATGTGAATATTCACATTAAGTGGGATAAGTACATACTGTAAATGGTATTATAATTCATTTGTATATTAACAATTTATGTAATTATATATGGAGTAATAAATGATAAATGGAAAATAGACTGGTACAGACAATAAACAATGTATTCTCTTTTTAAAGGAAAAATTCAGTAAACTTTCAAATACATATAAAATCAAAGTTAAATACTTGTGCATGTATATGTATATATACATGCAATAAATGTTCATTACATCTGATTGCTTGAGAATCTTAAAGAGAAGGGCCTATCAGGTTGGAATTAGACACTGGTGATGGGCCAGGATCAGGATTCTCAAGTGATAAAGCAACAATATCCAAGACAACCTTTTCAAAAGATATCTACCAATGTCATCTGTCTTATTAATATATTTCTGCTTAAGCAAGATTATTTACATAATGCCTTCAGTGATCTTCCCATCTGTGTTCACAATATAGTCATCATCTACTCATTCATGTACTATCTTCCCGCTATTGTCAGGCCTCTGAGCCCAAGTCTGCACGTATGCATCCAGATGGCCTGAAGCAACTGAAGAATCACAAAAGAAGTGAAAATGGCCGATTCCTGCCTTAACTGATGACATTACCTTGTAACATTCTTTCTCCTGGCTCAGAAGCTCCCCTACTAAGCACCTTGTGACCCACAAAAGAACAACCCCCTTTGACTGTAATTTTCCACTACCTACCCAAATCCTTCAAAACTGCCCCACCCCTAACTCCTTTTGCTGACTCTCTTTTCGGACTCAGCCTGCCTACATCCAGGTGATTAAAAAAGCTTTATTGCTCACACAAAGGCTGTTTGGTGGTCTCTTCACATGGACGTGCGTGACACTTATGTGCATTTAGAAACCTTTCAGCAATGTCCCCATCACCCAAAAAGTGCCTAACAGAAGCATCAGGATTAATGTTCAGCATTTCTTCAACATCAGCTTCTCCTGACGTATTTATGGTTTGGGCCATTAAATGTATGGTATAATTAAAGAGATTAGGTATCATCACCTCATTAGTGATAGAAAATCTTCCAAAATACCTACAGGTTCATTTTCAAACCTCATTGTCAGCTAAAATGTTAAACATTTATTATTGCTGATTTATCAACATCATTTCAAGCATTAAGTAATTTTGACGACAGGATCTTTACAACTGAACTCTTAAAGGAAGTTTTGATTCCTAGGCCTCCCTTAACTGTGCAAGCAATATACTTGCTTTTTCCCAGAGTGTAGCACTCCTTGGAGAAAAAGATTGTATTCTGGTCAGGCATGGTGGCTCACGACTGTAATACCAGCGCTTTGGGAGGCAGGCTTATTCCGTGAGCTCAGGGGTTGGAGAACAGCCTGGGCAACATAGTGAAATCCCATCTCTACAAAATATACAAAATTAGCCGGGTGTGGTAGCGCAGCCCTGTGGTCCCAGCTACCCTCAGGAGGCTAAGGTGGGAGGATTGCTTAAGGAGTTCAAGGCTGCAGTGAGCCATGATCGTGCCACTGCACTCCAGCCTGGGCAACAGAGCAAGACCCAAAGGAAAAGGCTGTATTCTGGTCATAGTAAATGATTAAAAACTATAACCTACAGTTGAGGAGAATGCATAAAAGAGTTGTCTAGAAAGTAAATTTTCAATTAACTCTTGCCAAACTTTTAGATATTTTTCACCACACTGCTTCCTAAGTTTCTGAATTCTTCCTTTTTAATACTAAATACATCCTTCAGTAGCAGTTCTTCATATATGCCAGCTTTTTTCATGATCAACAAAGCAATGAGTGGCATCTGTTTACTTCCTATTGTGAAATCCACTTAACCGAAACATGGTTAGAATCTTCATTTTCAGTCCTGTGCAGTGTCTCCCTATTTTTCATCAGTTCTTAGTCCTTACTACCACTATAAAACGTCCACGATCTGTTTTTCTATTCTTTAAGTCACATGTGGTGGTAGTTCCCACACTGCCACGTTAAACCCAAAGTAACAAAACAATAAAAAACACCAGGAATACCTGGTAGGTGTGCCAAGACACAATGGGCACCTCAGTCAGATGGAGTGAGAATTTGTCATCAAATGAGTTTGAGAGCTTAACTTAAAGCAAAAAGAAAACAACTTTTTGGTTTTTCAGGGCTTTCCAGACTTCCAAATTGTGACTGGGGACTATGGACCTGTGTCCCTTTCTGTGAGTTCAACTGAATTATGTCTAATTCAGTGTTATGTAGGTGTTTACTTAACACATATCTAGATATTTGGATAGGTTCCAATTTTTTGCTATTACAAATAATGCTACAATGACAGGCCCTCATTAGGCAGATTTCTAAAAGCAGAAGAGCTGAGCAAAAGAGTTATACACTCACAACTTTGGTAGATACTGCTAAATCGCTCTCCATAAGGGTTTAACTACTTTGCAGTCCTCAAACGATGTAGGACAGTATCTTACCTATTTTTCTGCAATCTTACTAGCAGGGGATATCATCAAACTTTCACATATTCACCAAGAAAGAAGGGCTATCTCGGGTATACTTAATTTGCATTTACCTTATTATGAGTAAAGTTGAGCATCATTCCATATATTTAGAATAATTTATATTTTTTTCTGTGTTTATCTGTTTTTATCCTTTGCCCGTTTTCCCATGGAGTTTTTAGTATCTTTATAAAAGTCAAATTCTAGAAGCTCCTTATATATTAGGGAGTTTGGCCCTTTGTTTATGACATGAATTATGAACATTTCCTCACTTTGTCAGGAAAAGAAAAATTTAATTAGCACCAAATGCCAAATATTGACATATATTCCTCATCATACATGCCATTGTTAATAAGTTCTTATTTGAATGAATTAAGTGTTAAGCACTACACTAGGTAATGAGCATACAAACATTAAAAAGACACAGTCTAAATTAGTCTTAAAGGTAGGGCAACTACAAAAACAATTCTAGCAATAGGACATGTGCTGCAATACAGATATATATGAAAATTCTATGAAATCAGAAAAGACAACACAACTACCTCAGCTTATAGTAAAAGGCTTCCTAGTGAATATGATATTAGATTTGGACTTTGAAGGATATCACCAGAAAGAAAAGGTTAGGGATAGCCATTCCAAAGAGAAGTCACAACTGCAAAGCAAGGGAGGAGCATGATGCATTCATGGCTCACTGCGTGTGGCTGGTGGGTGTTAGACAGGGTGATGGGGTGGAGCAGAGGGAAAAACATGTTAGGGGATGGACTTGTAAAGGAGATTTGTTAGACTACGCATGGAGGGATCTGCTGTCCTGCTGAGGAATTTGGACTTTCTCTCACACGCTATGGGGAGACACTAAAGATTTCTGGGTAGGAAAAAGATACAATCAGACCCATATTTCATAAAAACCATTCCATTAGAAATCTGGAGTACTAGGCCAGGTGAAGTGGCTAATACTTATTCCCAGCGCTTTGAGAGGCTGAGGTAGGAGGATCACTTGAAGCCAGGAGTTCGAGACCAGCCTGGGCAACACAGCGAGACTCCGTCACTATAAAAAAGGAAAGAAGAAATATGGGTTATCGGTGAGAAGCAGGGAGACTAGTTTGGTTGTTCCTGTGGTAGACTAACCCAGAGAAAATGATAGCCTGACCTCAGGCAGTGGCTGTTAAGACTAGCCAGCAAAGATTTTTGCGCAAGTAAAAACACTCACAGGATTTGGATAACCCACATTTGCTGGGAAGTGAAAGAGAGAAATCTAGGATGACTGTGAGACTTTAGCTGGTCTAAGCAGATGGTGATGTCATTGTAATTGAAATAGGGAATACTGGCAGAGCTAGCAGATTTGGGTAGGGTAGGAATACGGGGTGGGTAAGGAATGATGGTGTGAACAGAAAATAAATCTTGGGACTCCAAAATCACTAAGCTAAGAGAAAAGTCAGGCTGGGAACTATGTTAGGCAAACCTGCCTCCCGCTTTACTCCTAAATAAGACAGCTACAAGGATGAGAAGCTACATCCCTCCCTCACAATTTGCCCTCAGAAAATTCCTTTGTGGATAAAGGACACACAGGACTCAAAGTCATCCCTCTGAGGCTCACCTGAGACAAATGGATTTCTGATTGCTTCCTCTGCCCTATTGTTTATGTAAAAATGCAGATTCACTGAGCCAGACTAAATGTGTGCATTCAGTGGAAGGCTAATCAAGGACTCAAAAGAATGCAACCTTTGTCTCTTATCTACTTCTAACCTGGAAGCCCCCACTGTGAGTTGTCCTGCCTTAGCAGACCCAACCAATGTCCTTCTTACACATATCTCATGTCTCCCTAAAACATATAAAAGCAAACTGTGTCCCCGACCACCTTGGGCACATGTTGTCAGGGCTTCCTGAGGCTGTGTCACGGGTGAATCCTTAACCTTGGCAAAATAAACTTCCTAAATTGACTGAGACCTGTCTCAGGTATCTGGGGTTCACAACGGGTTCAATGTAGATCTTAAAATCTATCTGTGGCTCATCTTCTATCTTAGATAAGCAACAGGCCACATGTAAATATAAATGTGAAGTTCAAAAGCGAGCCTGGTTAGTACACAGGTAGTAGTTGAAGTAATAGGGGTGAAGACTGCCAAGGGAGGTGGTGTAGCAGGGACAGGGTACTAAGTAATATCAGAGAACATAAACATTTAATAATTGAAAAGGATATTGCTATATCACTAAAGGTTGGTAACAGTTGATGAACCAATCTACATGTTCCCCACAGTGCCATGTAGCCCTACTTCAATACAATACCTAGAATAGTACAGTGCAACCAAAAAGAACAGAAACATGTTTGATTGCTGTGAGGTTTAGAGACTAAGTAGACTTTTGACATTTGACCCAAGAAAGGTACTCAATAAAATAGCATCTATAAGATTATCACTGTTAAGGCCGTCAAAAACGCGTCAAAATTACTTCAATAGAAGATAAAATAGGTGCCACTTGATTTTTGTTTGAAAAATAACTGACAGTAGTTGATACTAATATTTAATATATACTAGGTAATATAAATATTTTACATATATTAACTAATTTTACCCTTTCAAGAAGCCTCAAAAATTAGGTACTAGTATTATTTTATAGATGAAGAAGCCGGGCACAGAAATTTTAAGTAACTTGCATAAGGTCATAAGAGTAAATAAATGCTGGAGCTAGGATTCAAATACACACAATCTAGTTGCAAAGTACGTGAACTTCTGCCAAGTTCTATATAGCCTCTTCACCACTACTTCAAGTCGTCAACTCCTAAATTTTTAAAAATTTTCAGTGCCTCTACAAGCTCATATAATTTTAAGGGGTTATAAGCCCTGAAGTTAGGGGTCCCAAGGACCCTAAATTAAGTACCACTGCTTCAAACAGAAACTTAAATACTTTGTCCTTGCAGAATTTAAGAAACTTCTTCTTAAAACTCAGTTATAATAACAATATTAGGCTTAGAACAACTCAGTCTACCATTATCTTTTTGTTCTACTTAAAACGTATAGAAAATAATGGCTAATATTTATTGAGAACCAGGTATTACTTTTGTACAACCTCATCTAATCTCCATAGCTCTATGAGATAGGTACTTCTATGCTCCCCACTTTCTAGATAGGGAAACTGAGGTCAGAGTATTTAAATAACTTGTTCAGTAGCAAGCAACAATAACAAAAAAAACAGCTGAGATGTACATTCCACAACCTTTCTCTTTGCTATCACATTATGTTATCTCTCAAGATGTTTTATATGCAGATGAGGAATTCTGAGTACCACCCCATGCTAATTAATTACATTACATAACGAATGGAAAAGCACTCGGTAAATGATCAAGGATCAGTTATTATTTATTAGGTATCAATCATTAGAAACTTTAAAAAATGATAGTGATATAAAGACAAATAACTTCCAGAGGGTTTCCTCTAAAAGTACCGAGCTGCCACAAACTTTCCAGTTTGGAAACTCTATGTACTGAGGTCTTTTTTTCTTCACTTACACCACCTCCAAATCTACTCTGCTGTAACACAGGGATGGCAGTATACATTATTTTTCCTTTTATGATGCAAAAGGAACAGATTATTTCCCTTTTCCTTTCAGTCTCCTCAGCCCCAGATTGTTGTCCCTTCATTCTAATTACGCCGCAGCAACAGAGGCTTGCAATGGTCAGGAGTTCTGGTACCGACCAGTTCTTCAGCCTGATTCTTTTGGCCCTTAAAAGAAAAAAACCCTCCAAGAACGAAGGGACAAAGAAAGCATTCGTGTTCAGCAGCCAGACCAGACTTCCCTTGAGTAAGAGATCTGCAACACCCAACATCAAACACTGCATTTTCTTCAAGCCCGTCCACGGTCGGCTCTTTCACGTCCACTCCTCCCCATCGGCCCCGCGATCCCTCCCAGCGCGAGCGGAAGGCCCCTCCGTCCGGACTCCCAGGTGGCGCAGCCCTCCACGCCCCGAGGTCCGCCGGCCGAGCCCTCGCCGCCAGCCCTCGGGATGCCAGGCTACCTGCCAGCCTCTCCTCCCACTCGGCGCAGGACTCGGATCCGTATGCTACCGCGTTCCTAGCACCCGCCCAGCGCCTAGCATCCAGAGGGCACTCGCTAACCAACCGCGGCGCGGAGAAAACCCGTGCTTCGGCCACACCCTCCGCCTCGCCCACCCCAGTCCCAGGCGCTGAAGTCTCTCCATCCTCTTTTATTCCAACGCCCCCCGGCCCAGCCCGCTCAGGTGTATTCCGCTTCCTTCCCCGCCCACCCGCCGTCCCCACCTGGAGGTGGTCCGCCGCCGCTCCGCACGCCACTGCTCTGCAAACTGCCCTAGCAGGTGGGCAGCCAGCAAGCGGGCCGGGAGGCTGGAGCGGCCAGCCAATCAGCGACCGGCGCCATAAGCTGATATGACGGCAGATCGCGCGACGTGCCTGCGCGGCTCTCCGCGGTCACGTGGGCGCCGCGCGCTCGGTCACGCCCCCTTTGTCCTCTGACTAGGGAGGGCGGGCGCCTCATCCGAGTACCTACCTGTGCGGTGGAGGATGGGGTTTCGGGTTTTGCGTTTGTTTCGTTGCTTTGTTTTTAAACTAGCTCTGGTGACTGTCATTCATGGTGGTACCAGGCAGGTTTACGGTGTTTGTGCAAACATTCCTAGAACGGGTGCCCTGCGTTGAGGGAAATAGACGACACTTCTTTTGACGCGAATGTCTGGGGCGTTTTCTCCCTCAAGGGAGGAGGTGCAGACGTTCCCAAACAGGTGCTCAAGGTTTTAAGGCGTAGTCCCCCCGATTTTCTAGCGCTGAATGGCTGGAGGCTCCGCGAGCCGGTGTATGTAGGGGTCTAAATGGTGACAAGATGAGGGTAAACATGGACAGAAACCTTTTCACAATACAAGTTGTTGAAAACCAAAGTTAACGCAGATCTAGTTGGCTTTGATTTGCTACACGTGAATCGAGCAGCTCCGATTTGCCGAAACAGCTGAGCAGAGGAGGGTGGCTTCACAGGCAGAAGAGGACGGAGGAAAGCAGAAATAAGGAACCAAAAGATCTGTCGTTTCAGAGTGACTTTCCTTAAACAGAGATTAAAACAGAGGGGACTGACTTGTGATACCAGCTCAGCAACTTCAAAGTGGCAAACTGGGCCACTTTACCTATTACATAAATAATATGGGGAATACATGACAGAAATGAGGGATTTTTAAGGGAAAAAAATAACATTCGATCTGCCTTCAAAAGACTTTTCTGGTAGTTAAACTTCAAATGTACATAGGATACTGGACAAAGTTCAAATGAATTTAAAATAGTGGAGGTGGTTTTTTTAAAAGGACTCAGATTATATAAATAAAAATAATTTTAAATTTTAAAAAGTTTTGAGTGTCTACTTCGTTAAACACATCTTACTAAACACTGGGAATGGAAAGAGATGTTACAATAATGACAAAGACATGGTTCCCAACCTTAAAGAGCTTATGTGCTGTGGGAGAAATGGGCATGTATAAATAACTGTGTTGCTTATTACAAGGACAGGAAATAAACAACTGGTGGTATAGGCTGAGCACAGAGACAAAATGGCTGTTCTGATGAGGGAAATTAGGGAAGGAACATTGTTTTGCCCAATGAAATGATTTGAATGGACACTTTAAAATGTTCTTGAGCATAGATGATAAAACATTTATTAAATGAATAAAAGCTCAAAAGTGAAATGTTATGAGTAAACATCAAATATCCTGAATCTCTAGAATTTTATTGTTGAATATGCCTTAGCTATTACAAGTGATCTTTATTCTTGGTGATTTAGGGATTCCCAAGAAATTTGCAATCACTCCTGACAACTCAAAGTAGTAATAAGTTAACCTCAAGAGAACAATTTTGTTTAAAAATAAATTTAAGTGTATTTTTTAATTATTATTTTTTAAGTTCTGGGATACATGTGCAGAACGTGCAGGTTTGTTACATAGGTATACATGTGCCATGGTGGTTTGCTGCACCTTCCAACCCGTCATCTAGGTTTTAAGCCCCGCATGCATTAGTTATTTGTCCTAATGCTCCCCCTCCCCTTGCCCTCCAACCCCTGACAGGCCCCGGTGCGTGATGTTTCCCTCCCTGTGTCCATGTGTTCTCATTGTTCAACTCCCACTTATGAGAATATGTGGTGTTTGCTTTTCTGTTCTGTGTTAGTTTGCTGAGAATGATGGCTTCCAGCTTCATGCATGTCCCTGCAAAAGACATGAACTCATTCTTTTTTTTATGGCTGCATAGTATTTCATGGTAAGTGTATTAATAGCACATCCTGGGGTGCAGCATTCCTACATGTCTTTTCTATCCAGGCACACTGATGGATCAGGGTAATTTATTTATTCATTGTTTGCAAGGGTCTGTGGTACCAGCCAGCCAATACCAAGGAATTCAGAGATAAGCCACAATATCTGCCTATGTGTCTGGCTGGAACATGAACACGGAAACAAACCATTTAATCATTTACTCAATAAATCATTATGTAATGGTGATAAGTGTCAGGCACTGTCATATGCACAGGAGATATACTGATAATCAAAAGAAAGTCTGCTCTAATGAAGCTTACATACTAGTAAGGAGATAGAAAACTAATAAATAAATAGATATATAATACAATGTTGGACAGTGATGAGTGCTATGAAGAAAAAGAAAACAGGGTAAGAGAATCAAAATTAACTGAAGCTGTTAACTTTAGACAGCATGGTCAGTCAGTTTCTCTGAGAGGGCTATATTTGACCTGAACAGAGTTAGAAGTCCTCGTTCACTTGGAATATTCTAAACTGAGATTTCGAGTTTGACTTTTTTTTAAATGAAATGTTGCCTTTTAATGCATCAATAATTTATCAGCTCATGTTCATTATATAACATTATACTTTAATGAGAACACTAAGCACTAAACTGTTTAAAGACCTTTGTCTTTACAAAGGTACTACAAAGGAAACTACAAAGACTGTAGTTTCTGAAGTTAGGAAATGTAGACCCTTTCTTTCTGCATTTGTCCATTTGCATTGCTATAAAGGAATACCTGACACTGGGTAATTTATGAAGAAAAGAGGTTTATTTTGGCTCACAGTTTTGCAGGCTGTACAGGAAATGTGGTGCTGGTATCTGGTTCTGGTGAGAGGACCTCAGGAAGCTTACAATCCTGGTGGAAGGCAAAGGGGGAGCAGGCCTATCACATGAAGAGAGGGAGCAAGACAGAGGGAGGAGGCTCTCTCTTTTAAACTCAGGCTCTTTTAAACAACCAGATCTCATGTGAACTCAGAGTGAGAACTCACTGTACTGTGAGGACAGCACCAAGACATTCATGAGGGATCTGCCCCCAACAACCAAACACCTCCCACTCAGTCCACCTCCAACATTGGAGGTCACATTTCGCCACGTGATTTGGAGGGGAGGAAACATCCAGATCATGTCACTTTCTAACTGGTTTTCAGATGTGTGAAACAGAACAGCCTTCTTAATGAAATGTTGTCACTGAATGCATCAGTAATGTATCAACCTGTCTTCATTACATCACATTGGACTGTACTAAGAACACTAGGCACCAAGCTATTTAGAGTGAATGTTTCTGATGAACTGGTTGGGCCACTGGCTCACAAGCATCTGTTTGCATGAATTTATTTTTTAGGGAGAAGAGAATCTTCATGAAAAAGGTGGATGCACAAGTGTCCAAAAGTAGATTACAGGAAGAGAAAATATTTATTCCTTAACCTGGCCCTGTGGATTAGATGTTAATTTATAGTATGATACTTTAAACTACAAATAAAATCTTAAACCACCCACAGACTGAACAGACCACCTCTTGGCCAAAGGGATTCCAGAAAAGCCTTAAAAACTTAGTTCCCAGCCATGATGAGATGAGGTCAGACAGGCCTCATTATACCCCCTCCCTTTTTAGACACAACAACTGACTGGCATTGATGTTAAAACAGAGATCATAAAACTGGCAGAACAGATTCTTTGTAGCGATACAATACCAAATTATGAATAGGACCTAAGGTCGTGCCAGGCAAGGGTTAAGTCATGTACCCTACACTTAAAGAATAAACTATGTTCTAACTGTCACAAGATTTTTCTTTTTCTCTAGCAGCTAAACAAACACTGGCCTTCAGATAAACAATATTAAAACAATTTTCAGCTCCACCAGATGCTAACTGACACCTTATTCCACAAGCCACAACTACGGCTTTCGTTGGATAAAAGACTAGTTTTAGTAACTTTCTCCTGATAAGAATACCACTGACCCATGGGCTGGTTCTGATCCATTTACAGAAGTTGCACATCTATATGCCTTCATGTCCTGAAAAAACATTTTGACATATAGGGCCTAATTGTAATATATTTAAATGTTAAATCTCCATCCCAAAGTGAACATGGTCATATGTTACATGTACGTTTGTTCAATATGCATGTCAGGATCAGCTTCATGAATATTCATAGCTCCTCCTGTAACCTGTTGAATGTGCATGTTTAGCCAACCTGTTCAGCATAAAGCTCCTACTCCAGCCCCTCCCTTCTTCAAAGTGCCTATCGCTGGTCTCGGCTGGAGGCACACTTCCCAGCCTGTGGGTTGGTCACCTCGCAGGTTGTAACACTTTATAAGAAATAAATTCTTCTCTCCTTTCTTAAATTTATAAATTGTATAATTTTTAAGTTAACAGTACTTAACATTTTAGTGATCATAGATCCCTCCGAAAATTAAATGACATCTATGGACTCTGTCCCCAGAAAATACATATGTGCATACAGTAGTTTTCTAACCACCATCTACTTAATATTCTTGATTCCCTTTCTGAAATATGCCAACAGATTCTCATAAAATACGGAAGACTCATAGCTAGTAGTCTTCACTTTGGTTTACTCCTACATGTCTGCTTCCACTAGCTAAGTGGAATACTCCCCAAGAGTCAGTTATGTTTGTTCCCAAACTTCATTTCCATTGTATGCCTCATATTTATATAATTTAATTGAATTGCATAAACTGATAAAATTTGAGTCTGCAAAGAAATAATTTTCTATGAAAATCAAGAAAATGAGTGCTAATAAGAATAGCCATTGTCAGACACTTACGTGGTTTCCATATCTTGGCTACTGTGAATATGCTGCAATAAACATGGAAGCACAGAGTATCTTTTCAGCATACTGATTTCATTTCCTGTGGATATAATACCCAGTATTGGGATTGCCAGATCATATTGTAGTTCTATTTTTAATTTTTTTAGGAACCTCCATATTGTTTTCCATAATGGTTGTACTAATTTACATTCCCACCAATAGTATACAAGGGTTTCCTTTTCTCCACACCCTCCCCAACACTTGTCATCTTTCACCTATTCTATCATAGCCATCTAAACAGGTGTGAAGTAATGTCTCACTATGGCTTTGATTTGAATTTCCCTAATGATTAATGATGCTGAGCACCTTTTCATATACCTATTGGCCAATTTGTACCATTTGCATGTCTTCTCTGGGAAAATGTTCACATCCTTTGCCCATTTTTCAACTGGGCTATTTGACTGCTTTTAGTTTGTTTTGCTATTGAATTGTACGAGTTCTACAATGAACTGAATGTTTATGTCTCCCCCAAATTCATATGTTGAAATCTAAGCTGCCAAAGTGATGTTACTAGGAGGTGGGCCTTTGGGGAGTGTTGAGGTTATGAAGATGAAGCAGTCATAAGTGGTACTAGTGCCCTTATAAAAGACCCCAGAGAGATCCCTTGCCCTGCTGCCATGTGAGTTTACAGTGAGAAGACAGCCATCTATAAGGACTCAAGCCCTTACCAGACACCAAATCTGGTGGCATCTTAGACACCTTATAGCAGCCCAGAGGGGCTAAGACAGTTCCTTATATATTTTGGATATTAAGCCTTTATCAGACATATGGTTTGCAAATATTTTCTCCCATTCTATAGGTTGCCATTTCATTTTGTTAATTGCTTCCTTTGATGTGAAGAAGCTTTTTAGTTTGATGTAGTCACACTTTTTTTTTCATTTTGTTGCTTGTGTTTTAGGTGTCATATCCAAAAATCATTTACAAGACCAATGTCAAACAGCTTTTCCCTATGCATTCTTCTAGGAGATTTATGATATTAGGTCTTACATCTAAGTCTTTATTCTGTGTTACTTTTTGTGTGGTGGATAAGGGTCTAGTTTCATTCTTTTGCATGTGGATATCCAGTCTTCCCAGCACCATTTATTAAGGAGGCTGTCCTTTCTCCATTGTTTTCTTAGCACCCTTGTCAAAGGTAAGTTGCTGGCAAGGTGCGGTGGCTCACGCCTGTAATCCCAGCACTTTGGGAGGCTGAGGTGGGCGGATCACTTGAGGTCAGGAGTTTGAGACCAGCCTGGTCAACATGGTGAAACCCTGTCTCTACTAAAAATATTAAAAAATTAGCTGGGCTTGGTGGTGCATGCCTGTAGTCCCAGCTACTCGGGAGGCTAAGGTGGGAGAATTGCTTGAGCCTGGGCAGCAGAGGTTGCAGTGAGCCGAGACTGCACCACTGCACTCCAGCCTGGGTGACAGATCAAGACTCCATCTCCAAAAAAATAAATAAATAAATAAATAAGTCAACTATTTATGTATGTGTTTGTTTATGGGTTCTCTTCTGTTCCATTGGTCTATATGTCTGTTTTTATGCCAGTACCATGCAGTTTTGCCTACTATAACTTTGTAATATACAGCCATATGCCACATAACAATGTTTCAATGACAGATCACATATATGATTGAAATGGAGCTGAAAAATTCCTATCACCTAGTGATGTTATAGCTGTTAATGTCATAGCACAACACGTTACTCATGTGCTTATGATGCTGATATAAACAAACCTACTGTGCTGCCAGTCCTATAATAAAGTTTAGAGTACATACAATTATGTACAGTAAATACTTAATAAATGACTATTAACTGGTTTATTTACTATAGTATACTTTTTACTGCTATTGTAGAATGTACTCCTATTTTTTTTTTTAAGTTAACTGTAAAAAAATTTCAGGCAGGTCCTTCAGGAGGCATTCTAGAAGAAGACAATGTTATCATAGATGACAGCTCCATGTATGTTACTGCCTCTGAAGATCTTACAGAGAGACAAAATGTGGAGGTGGAAGACAGTGATATTGATGATCCTGTGTGGCTGACTGCAACTGCTACTACTTGAGACTGTCATTACAGCAGTTACTACTGTTACTGCTTGAGATCATCATTACAGCAGTTACTACTGTTACTGCTTGAGATCATCATTACAGCAGTTACTACTGTTACTGCTTGAGATCATCATTACAGCAGTTACTACTGTTACTACTTGAGACTATCATTACGAAGGAAGGGATAAACATAAAAATAGTAACAGAAACAAAAGAAACTGTTTTAAGGAAAGGGCCAGGGGAACAAGACAGCACCCCTGCTTCTAGTGAGCAAAGGCAGCCCACAACCTTCTACACCCCTTCGTATTTATTGGGTAACAAGAGCAGGGAGGAGAGGTAATGATTGGTCAGCTGCTTAATTGATCACAGGTTCATATTGTTACTGACAGGCTTCAATCATGCCTAATCACAAGAAACATTTGTGCCTGGATGGTGACTACCCTCAGCAGTCCTTTTGGGTGGCATACACAGTTTGTCAGTGTGTCAACATTCTGCATTTATGAAAAAGTTTGCTGCTTCCTCATTTAGCCTCCAGTGGTATACTGAGTTGATCAGGACCCTCATTCTTTCGGCCTCTTATATCTCCTGCTTTTTGTTTTTCAATTAATTGAGCAAGGCAATTGCAGGCTGTGCAGCCTTCAATTGCGGGTTGGTGATCTGGCTTCATTTTTCTTAGCCCTTATTCAAAATGGAGTCGCTGTGGTTTGAATGATCCTTACATGTTTCCCTCTTCCTTTTTACTAGAGGACCCTTAATCTTAAGGGTTGCAGAAGGATGAAGGTCCATCTTCTGCAACTTCTTCATGCTTAATAGGGGCGTGCCTAACTATTCCTGCCTAACTATGAGAGTCTCTTGTATTCAGGGTAGAGAGCTCAGTCAGAAAGCATTGGTCCATTAAGCATCAATTGTACCTCTGAGTTCCAGCAAAAGGTGAAATCCTGGCACTCCGGCAGTTTCTCAGCTTCTTGTGTGGTTTTCTAGATCTGTCCCTATATTATGGGGGTTAATGTCAGCGTGACTCTGGTCGGTCCTCGTTCCATCTTCGCATTCAGATTCAACTGGCTCATGGCTCGTACTGGGGGAACCAGGCCTGTAGTTGGAATCCATGGGTCCCCTCCAGTCTCCCATTCCATGGTCTCACACACCTTGAGGGCACCCACATGGCTTGTTCATCTCCTCCAGAAACACAAGCATACCCTTATCCCCACATTAGTAAATCTACCAAAACAGAAGCCAGAGTTTTTGTGGTTGTAGCTGCGAGGCGTGCCACTGCCGAAGCATCTGCTCTACAAGCTGCATGTCAGCCTCTGCCTCTTTGGTTAACTGCTGCAGGGTAAAACTTTCCACTGATAATGAGAAACAGGCTCTTTCTGATTAACAGAAGGACAGAGAAAGCAAATGGAGGCTTATCCTTCTCGTAAACAATCCTCAAGATCTATTACCACGAGAGACCAGTTTCTTGCTCCCCTTTCCATAAGCCCACAAAACTTCTTTTCTACAATTTACACTGCACAAGTGGGTCTGTGAGATGCTATGGGTCGTGATAGATAAATTTCCCTTGTAGTTGTACTTCCAAATCCCTGATTCCCTCATTTCTCCTTTCATAGAGAAAGGTGCAATTTACAGGGAATAAGCAACAATTGAGGAATATATTCTCCCGGTTCAAAAACCCAAAGATTTTGTGACATTACCACTACCCGAATTTCTCCTTCACAATGAAAATCAACTCCTGGGACTACAGTAATGCCCTCTAAGTTAAGACGACTTTTACCCGAAATGAATCCTATGTATCCTGTTGGCAAAGGTCCCCAAATACCAATGGGAATCTTAGTGAGTTTGTTTCTTTCAATTAACGTAATTTGCTCTCTAGGAGATCTAATCCTGTTTCCAGGTGTTCCTGGGGAGAGGGAATCAATGTGCCTCTGGAAACCCACCCCTGAGACGGAGGGGTGGCCTGGATGGGGAATGCCCTCATAGTTTGAGGTGCCCAGGTCCAGGCCACTTTCTCGTTTCCTGACAGCGGGGTGCCGTTCTGATGAAATTTTGAGCGGCATTGATTAATCCAATGATTTCCTTTATTACAATAAGGGCAAAGTCCTGGCATTTTTTTCTCTTGAGGGGGAACTGCATTATAAAATCCCTTCTGCCCAGAGGTCTGGCAGTGTTCTTTTCCGAAACGTCCAATTTTTCTACACTTATAACACTTTCCCACTTTAGGGCTTGACCCTTGGCTTCCTTTAGATCTGTCAGCTACCAAATTAGCCATTGCACAAGCCAACACTGCAGAGCAATGAAGCTCAGTTCCCACACCCTGAGAAGCTCTGAGAAAACCTAAGTCCTCTGCACACCTCAGAGGTGCTAATGCATGTTTACAATCCACGAAAGCCAAAGCTAAAGTTAGCCTTTCTGTAGCCACAGAAGACGGTACAAGCCAATTTTCATTCTCCCTTTCCTGTTCACCACTTTTGATAGGTGCTGTAGGTGGGGCAAAAAATTTTCTCAAACCCTGAAATAACAAGATGGTATGTACCAAACTCCCAACAAAAAAAGAGAAAAAACATAGCCAAATTCTTCCCCATGTTACCCTGATTCAAAAACTTCCCATTCTTTGTACCTCTAGGGCACTGACCAGTACATTTTCAGAGTACTGATCTTATGTTGCTTCCGGCAGACTTGTTAACAGGGTTTCTCATTCGTCTGGTTGGTTTTAGTTTCTGTTCCAGCAGACCTTCCTTGTTCAAGTCCCTATAGGACGCTATCTGTCCCTGAAAGTTTTTGCTAGCTTCTACCAGCTTCTACTTTTGTACCTCTTTAGGGCACTGACCTTGTATTGCTAGTCTTTATCTATCCCTATCTGTCCCTATGGTACCTGTTAGTTTCTGCAAGTTCCTGCAAGTCCCTGTCTTCCCCTACCTATCTCTACTTACTTTTCTCTACTTATTTCTACTTGATTTACTTATTTCTACTTATCTCTACTTGTCCCTGCAGGCCTCTTCAGGCCCCTTCAGGTCTCTTTTTGTCCCTGATAGTCCCTTCAAGTCCCTGTTCTGGTGCCGTTTGTGGCTGACTACCACTGCTACTACTTGAGACCGTCATTATAGCGGTTACTACTGTTATTGCTTGAAATCATCTTTACAGCAGTTACTACTGTTACTGCTTGAAATCATCTTTACAGCAGTTACTACTGTTACTGCTTGAAATCATCTTTACAGCAGTTACTACTGTTACTGCTTGAAATCATCTTTACAGCAGTTACTACTGTTACTGCTTGAAATCATCTTTACAGCAGTTACTACTGTTACTGCTTGAAATCATCTTTACAGCAGTTACTACCGTTACGACTTGAGACTGTATGAAGGGATGAACGTAGAAATGGTAACAAAAGAAACTGTTTTAAGGAAATGGACAGGGGAAGAAGAAGAAGAAAGCTCCCTGCTTCTAGTGAGCAAAGGCAGCCCACCAACTTCTACAGCCCTTCATATTTATTGGGTAACAAGGGTAGGGAGGAGGAGCTAATGATTGGTCAGCTGCTTAATTGATCACAGGTTCATATTGTTACTGACAGGCTTCAATCATGCCTAATCACAAGAAACATTTGTGCCTGGATCGTGACTGCCCTCAGCAGTCCTTCTGGGTGGCATACACAGTTTGTCAGTGTGTCAACATACTGCATTTATGAAAAACAGTTTGCTGCTTCCTCATATAGCGTCCAGTGGGATACTGAGTTGATCACGACCCTCATCACTTCAGCCTCCAACAAGCCTGACCCTGTGTAGGTCTAGGCTAATGTTTATGTCTGTTTCTTCGTTTTTAACACAAAAATTTTAAAAGTAAAAAATGAAAAACTAAAAATAAAAATGGTTTTAGATTGAGAATACAAAGAAATAAAGGATTGTTAGACAGTTATACAATGCGTTGATGTTTTAAGGTGAGTGTTATTACAAAAGAGTCAAAACATAAAAAAAAAACCAGTGCTGCAAGTGCCCAGCAGACTGAGGAAGAGAGAGAAAGAGAAAAGGAAGAGGAGGATGATTCAGGGAATAGGAGCTGGGGAGCCCTTCTGTGCCACAGCTTTAAATTGACTGCATGAACAAACCAGCAATTCTGGGAGGACCCACAGACCCTCTGAAGGAAGCAGACTGCTCCTGCAGTACCCAAGAGACACCCCAAATACTGAGAGCTCCAACTGTGGAAGTGGGAAAGGGAGACCCTCCTCTCTGGAACACACACCCCTACTGAAGAAGCTGAAGCTAGGAGTCAGAAAGCCTTGGGCAAGTTTTCAAGGCTATCTTGCCCTCCACCTGCAAACAGACTCAGGGCTGTTTGGAGTGGGAGTGAGACCAGTCCTTCAGTTTGAATGGGAGCTGGGTAAGGCCTGTGGCTGCTGGCTTTCCCCCACTTCCCTGACAAGCTGCATGGCTCAGCAGAGACAGCCATAATCCTCCTAGGTACACAACTCCAGTGACATGGGAATCTCACCCCCATTGCTCCCGTTTCCATAAGCCCACAGCAGCCATAGCAAGACCCACCCAAGGAGAGTCTGAGCTCAGACACACCTAGACCCACCTGCACCTGATGGTTCTTCCCTACCCACCCTGCTAGGGGAAGACAAAGGCATAAAAACTTGGGAGTTCTAGCGCCCCACCTGTTGGGGCAGCCAGACCCAACCCCAGGCCGTGGGGGCTACAAAGTCTGGCAGAGTCAAAGGAATGAGACAGGACAAGTTAAGAGTACATAAAGTGGCTCCAGGGGGTGAACACTAGTATGGAGGCTGCGAAGTCCCTGAGCTCTGGAAGCACACACTATTTATTGGTGATCAAACAAAGAAGCAGGTGGTGAAGATGTGGGGCTTGAAAGGTAGTGGTGCATCAAGCATATGAGCTATAGCTGTGACGGTTTAGCATTCCCTTTGAAGCATATGGAACATGTTCTACTACTTGAGATAACGGGGAACTTGTCCTTCTAGTTTAAGATACAATCCATCCATGAGCCTGGGATTGCTAGAAGCAAGGAGCCAGCAAGCCTAGACACATTCCAGAGGCCACTAGGGCTTTCATGCCCTGAGCCCTGGATTCCATCCAAGCCACGAGGGGTTTTATGCCCTGGGCTTAGATTATGGTACGGCAGGGCAGCCTTTCACCCTTTAGCACGGAGCTGATGTTCCAAAGGCCATGAGGGGTTTTAGACCCTGGACCCAGGACATGTTCCAAGACCCTTTTACATTAAGTCAGACATGCAAGCCTTGCCTCAGCTTTTCCCAACACCACCCACTGCCAGTCCCTTGCCACACTACTACAGCTGATGCTTTCTGGGAAGTGCCACCTTCTGGCAGGAGGCCAACCAGCACAAAAGCAGAGGATTAAATCACCAAAGCTAAGGACCTCATGGAGTCCATTGCACTCTCCACCACCTCCATTGGAAGAGGCACTGGTATCCATGGCTGAGAGGCCCATAGACAGTTCACATCACAGGACTCTGTGCAGACAACATGCAGTACCAGACTGGAGCTGGGTAGACTCACTGGGTGGCTAGACCCAGAAGAGAGACAACAATCACTGCAGTTCGGCTCACAGGAAGCCACATCCACAGGAAAAGGGAGAGAGTACTACATCAAGAGAACACCCCATGGGACAAAAAAAATCTGAACAACAGCCTTCAGCCCTAGAACTTCCCTCTGACAGAGGCTACCCAAATGAGAGGGAACCGGAAAACAAACCCTGGTAATATGACAGAACAAGGCTCTCTCCTCTCTGGTGCTCTATCCAATGAACCCTAGCTGCCTTGGCCTCTCCATACTCTCAGCTCTGTCTCCTCATTTCAGGAACTCCATCATCCTCCACCTTAGTTCTCTGTCCCTGCATTACAGCCTAGAAACTCTCTCAGGGCAGTAAACTGGCAATACTGGCAATTTGAGGGCTCGTTTGTTTCTCATTTCTTAAGCAATGCTATCCTTCATTACCTGATATCTGGTATCTTAAAAGCCGTTTTTAAATGTATTTTGGTTGTGTTAGTTGTTGCTGTTGTTTCAGGCAGGAGGGTAAATCTCAACCCTTTATTCCATCTTGTCGAACAGCAGAAGTCGGAGCTCACGCTCTAAGCACTTATCTATACTATCTTCTACAGTGTGTAAAAAAGTGCATATGTTTTTCAAGAAATATGTGGCCATCCTTATTGCATTATGTGGAACCATGATCCTATGTTATGGAGTTGCAAGCAGAGGCTGAAGGATAAGTTTTCATAAAGACCTCTGTGGATTACAGAGGTAGAAGCAAGTGGCTTCAGGGCCAGGTGGTGACAAAATGAGACACACAGTGAGAAGAGGCAGTCTCCTCATTTCTTCACAGAAGACAGTCTGACTGCAATGCAGTGAAGAATGAAAGGCATGCTGTGCCATTTAAAAAGTTTTTGGTCTATTTTTATCAAAGATATAGATGTATATCATTTAAAAATACAAATAATATGCTTATAAAGAGAGCAAAAAAAAAGCAGTGCCTATCTCCTGATGCCACTCTGCAGAGCAACTACGCTTTACAATTCTAGCTGCATATTCTGCCATTTACTTCTATTAAAACAAGCAAACAAAAAGTGATTATGCTTGCTGTGGTGTTTGCATATCTTTGCACTTTTTCACTTTAGATTCCTGGGATTAGGAGTCTGGGCCAGGAACAATGCTCTTACAGAAAGCTGGTGATGTGGTTCTCTTAGCAACAGCAGAACACAGCATTGTTCGCTAGCACAATCAGGGCACACCGATACGTCTCCAGAATTATCCAAGGGAGATGTTGTGTGGGACTCAGGGGAAAAGGGACAATTAATCTGTGACATCTGGGCTATTAATATTGATGTGTTGTCACTCATAACCACAGACTGGTGGGGCCCAGGGAAATTTGGGTTATAAATGCAATTTATGTGCTAAAATAGGACAGGAGCACAGAGAGGATATTGACTGTCAAAGGAAGTCAATAAAGCTTCACGGCTCAAGATAAGATTGGAGGGAGAAAAGGGAGTTCACAGGGTCTAGGGATAGAACAAAAAGGTGAAGAGAATTGCCTGTGCAGTGCCTGACAGATATGAAAGAGCAGCATGTTCTGCAATGCGAGAATGGTACTAGAAAGCTCAAGTGGAGAATCATTTTCTAAATGAGGCACAAGAATGAATGATTTGTATTTGTTGGAATCCTTTGAGACCTGGGATGAGTTTCTCCACAGGAAAATTTAATTTGCTTCAGCCAGCCCTCTGAGGATACTTCTAATCCAAGATCACTGTAATTGAAATTCTCATTCTGAGGTTTTGAAGACGGCAAGAATTTGGCCTCTAGTATTTATAAGGGCCGGCTTTCAGTTTAAATTCTTCTCAGTGATTTCCTCCCTTTGCTTAACACCAATATTTGAGTTTATTTATTTATTTACTTTTGTAGCCCCTGGGGCCAGGGGCATTCTCTATATATTCTGCATATATAATTTGTCAGTTGTATGTATTGCACATATATTCTCCCCAATTGTAGCTTGAATTTTCTTTGTCTTGATGGCATCTTTTGGTGGATGTCTTTTGTTAGACTTATTCTTAGGTATTTGATTTTTATGCTATTTAAAATTATATGCTTCTTAATTTTAATGTAGTGAAAATTTCAATCTTTCATATTAATTTGATGCTCTTTTGATCCTATTTGAGAAATCACTGCATGCCCCAGTCACAAAAACATTTTATACCTTCTTCTAAAAACTTTGTCTTATTTTTGCATTTATATCTACAATCTATCTGAAATTGATTTTTATGAACAGTGTGAGATAAGGATCAAGATTAATCCCTTCATTGCTATTTAATCAACTCAACACCATTTACTGAAAAAATGTGTATTATTCACAGTGCCATCCCATCCTCTTTCTGGGCAAATGAACAGCTAAATGTACTGTTTA
This sequence comes from Pongo pygmaeus, assembly GCF_028885625.2. Lineage (NCBI taxonomy): Eukaryota > Metazoa > Chordata > Mammalia > Primates > Hominidae > Pongo > Pongo pygmaeus. The sequence continues at coordinate 123,050,439 of NC_072382.2, read as the reverse complement.
TATTAGCCCCTTTTCTCCTTGTCATTCAGGGTCACCCTGAGTAAAGCTATAATGCCATAGCCACTCAAATCTGGCTGATGGCAGCTTATCGTGCAGAATAACCTGTACAGAGTAATATTTGTATAATATTTGTACAGAATAATAATTGTACAGAAGAATGTGTAAACTAGTCCCAAATATTTTCTTCCCCCATCAACTAGTGATAAGGATGAGATGAAAGAGAGGTGACAGTTCATCAGGAGTAGTTGCCACTTCCAGCTGCTCAAACTAAACATTGGAAGCAGATTCTCTGGAATGCTTACCCTTATCAATAAATTCCTATCTGGTTTAGTGCTCTTATAATTCATTCCCAGATTTCTGTTTATGTAAATTGGCAAAATATTGTAATTCTTTTGGTATATAAGGTATCTCTTCTTAGGTTAATACATCCCCTTAGAGAAGGGGTTTGCAATCAAGCAGCTTAGTAGCTTAGCCTTAAACCATGTTCTAAAACTTTTATTTCTTTCCCCTTCTTCCTCCCTGCCCCCCCACCTTCCTCCTTAGGTTTCAAGATGCTGCTCTGAGGTAAACTTGACAACCTCAGAATGTTTTCTTTCCTTCACTCCTCTCCCTTTCCCACTCTATGTTCCCATGCCCTGTGAACATTTATTTACCCAGATGCTTGTTAAGCACATCTCATACTCACTTCTCTGGTCATATGTTTCCTTAAAAGCTTCAGAGGTCAGATCCTGATAGAGACCAGACAACTCCAGAATTCTCTCTCCAACAAAAGATTACTTCAAGTCCAGAACCCACTCCCAGCTAGAGACTGTCTACAAGAGTGACTGCAGTACATTTATAACCTGGTAGGACCCACGACGGTGCCAGCACCTTCACCAGATGGAACAATAATTCAAGATGAGCCATTGGAGTAGATCACACAGCCTAGCACCTCCTAGGCACAGCCCCTCCCAACCTCTTCTGCATTTCAAACCCTCTCTTTAAAACCCCTTGTGTTCCTCCACAAATTGAAGACTGGATTTTTTTTCACCTGCTCTTCCCCTTGTTGACACAAATAATAACGTCTCTCTCTCTTTTTATCACACCTCATTATGATTTTGGCTTCTTTCTACAAGCGGTGTGCAGCCGGAACCTTTTGCCGGTTACAGGTTGATGAACTATGGCTCATGAGAAAACCCATTTTTATGAATAAAATTTTCTCAGAATACAGCCATGCCCATTTGTGCACCTTTTGCTTATATCAGCTTTGGCAATACAACAGTGTTGAGTAGTTGTGACAGAGACTATATGGCTTGGGAGCATAAAATATTTACAGTGTGTTCCTTTAGGAAAAAAATGTGCCAACTTTTGCCCTAGTTGTAGGGCAAGAAGCTATGAGAGATGTTCAGGGTGTGTTTGAGAGCATCCAAAGATACTTCAAGTGAGAACATTACAGGGTCTGCAACACAGGAGGCTAATCTTAGATGGGAAGGATAAGCTACTTCTACCAGAAGGGAGGACTTTGGAAGTTCAAGTCTCTAAGTTTTGTTGGAATCCACACAAATGCCATCATCTCAACATTCACATTCTTCTCTTTTTCAATGTATGCCCTAATTCTTACATAAGAGACTTGACAAGGATGTGAACACAGTTTATGTTCTAATTATGTAATCCTCATCATCTCATTTTAAATCTGTGTGTTTTGGACATGTCAACACCTCAGAGTACAAGAGATAAGAGACTTACTCATGGGACTTTGAAAGGAACCAGAAGTTCTCTGGTTCTCTAAAGGTACTTTGAACCAAGATTTTAAACCCATGAGCTTGTCATGTTTCTTCTACAAGGTCTCCAGCATAGTCCAAAGCAGGTAGCCCAAGCTTACAGTTAGTGTCATCCTCTTTTCCACCTTAAAGTGCTTCTGCGTCAACTACAGGTAAGAATTGTTAAGTAATTGTTTTTCACTGAATGCCGTGGATTACCAGTATTCTGTTACCTACTAGTGTTAAAGTCATCACTGATTGCCCATGTAACCAGGCAATACAACTAATTAGAGTTTCCTTTAGGATCTCTTTACTGAAACCAATACTGATATCAAAGTCTCTATTAGTTAGGGTTCAGACAGAAAATCAGAAACTACTGTAGATATTTGGTCAGAAGAGATTTTGTATATGTATTTAGATGCTTTTAAAACTACTGGAAGACCTGGAGGGAGTGAAAATCAGGAGGACTGCTGTGAGTTTCTAGAAGATAAAGGATGTAGAAATCACAGTAAGCTTCCATAGATATCGGCCATCTATGGTATGGAAGTAGGCAATTTCAGAAGCTTGTCTGGGAGCTGCTGCAAACTTCCTATCTGCCTTCTGTCCACAAGTCTACCTGCCACTAATAGTGAATAAAGACTTCCACATCTCTTCTATTCCTCAAATATCATACAAATGATATTTCTTGAATATCATTTAAGTGCCTTTCATTGGCAGATTCTAAACTAAACCTCTCCCCTCCCCTACCCCAGGAAGGGATTCTTTGCAACGTAATGCATATGCTTCTAAATTTTGGAGGAAAAATAATGACTTCTCCATAAATAAAGGGAAACCTCAGAGGCCTTGACTTGTTGAAGAACCTGCCCAGTAGTGGAGACACTGAAATATTCGGGTGGCCACTTGTCTACCACTATAGGTGACTGTTTCAGTCCAGGGGCCTGGAAACTCCCAGTTCCATTGACCAAGAAGGGCTTGAGCAAGGCAGTTGTAAGACAACACAAAGGAAGGGGCTAGCAACTGGCTATTAGAAAAATAATACTTGTAAATTTAGGGCAGAAGAAGGCAAGACCAATATTCCCCTAATGGGAGGGCTATAACCCACAACCCTAGGGGGAACGTCAACACCTAATATCCCAGAGCGTCTGAGGTGTAGAAAAAATACCAATGCTGAAAACTCAGAGTGCTCAAGTTTCAGCCAATGAGGATCCTCTCACCAAATGCTAGAAAGTCTGGTGCACTCAGGGGGCAGGTAACAGTGAAACCAAGACCAAGTAGGGGACCTCTCACAAGCAAGTATCCTACCTTAAACAATTGCCCACACAAAATTAACAGAAAGTTAAAAGCAAACATAAGACTGCACTTATTTTAGGACTGAAAATGAAATGACTGATGTAACAATAAAATGGAGTGAGAAGATAGAGGACTAGGGGAAGAGGTGACAAGGACATGCTTTGGGGCACTCAAACAATGAGAGATTTCTAACTATCATCTAGGCAAAGGCTTTTATTTTATTCCCTAGTTCTCCCAATACCATAGGGGTGGAGGCAGAAGGAACACTCCCATCCACCACAGCAGAAATGGCACCAACTGATCTTCCACATGGGACCCAGGGGAAGATCCCTCCAAGATCCCTCAGCATGGGTGGGCTCAGCTGCTGAGGTCAAAGCGGCCTGCATGGGGGCTGCTAACTCACCAGTCTGCCAGCGGAGCAGCAGCTATCACAAGAGGCAGTGGCACTATGGCCACCCCACCAGTGGGCTCAGCTTCCACAGTGGGAGGAGCCTGCATGGGGCTGGTAACTCACTTTTCTGCCAGCTGGAGCACTAGGTCCCACACAAACCAGTAGCACTATGGCCACTTGCCCATCTGATCGGCTCCGCTGCATGCCAGGAAAAATGATTGCTCTGAAAAGAGCCTTTGGCTAGTGTTAGAGGTTGGGTGTTACAGCTCTGCTTGACTGCCTCTCAGCTCATCATTCTGCCAACTACTGGTCCACCAACTGCCAGCCTGCTGACTGCCATCCCATCAATTACTGTCCTGCCAATCACTGTCCCGCCAATCACTGTCCCACTAATCACCAGCTGCCACTAGCTGATCGCTGACTACTGCCTTGCTGACTGCTGTTTGCTGACTGCCACCTTGCAGACTGCCACTTGCCAATTACTGACTGCCACTCAATGATCACTGACTGCCACCTTGCAGACTGCTGCTCACTGACTGTGGACTATCCTGATGCTGTCTTCTTTCTTCACCCCATGTTGAGCACCAAGCTGATGCGGGGCAGGTGAACCCCCAAGTGGGGCTTAGTCTGTGAGGGTTCTTGGCTTTGCCCAGGAAAGAATTCAAGGGCAAGACGGAGGTAAAAGAAAACAGCTTTATTGAAGCAGCAGTGTTATAGCTCCATGACTGCTCCTGTAGAGCAGGGCTACATCATAGGTAGAGAGTAGCAGCTCAGGGCAGTTTTGCAGTCATATTTATACCAGCTTTTAATAACATTCAGATTAAGGGGCAGTTTATGCAGAAATTTCTAGGGAAGAAGTAGTAACTATTGGGATATCAGGTCATAGCTGTGGAAAGGGGTGGTAACTCCTGGACGTTGTCATGGCAATGGTAAATTGACATGGCACACTGGTAGAAATGTCTGGTGGAAAGCTGCTTCTGCCCTGGCCCTGTTTTAGCTAGTCCTCAATTTGTTCTTATGTTTGAGCCCTGCCTCTGGAGTCAAGTCTTGCCTCCTACCTCACTGGCATTACCCCTCCCTGAAACCCATGCTGCATAGTTCAGAGCTCCAAAAGAGATCCCTTCCTTCCACTTGAGGAGAGGAGACAGAAGAGTAGGGAGGACTTTATCTTGCAGCTTGGATACCAGCTCAGCCACAGCAGGAAAGGGCACCAGTCAGAGTGATGGTATCCAAAGCCTGGTATCCAAGATGCAAGACATTTCTAGACACACGCTGGGCAAGAAGGAACATTTCTAGACATACTGTGGGCCAGAAGGGAACTCATTGCCTTGAAGGGAAGAAGCTGGTCCTGGCAGGATTCGTCACCTACTAACTGAAGAGCCCTTGGGTCTTATGGGAACATAAGCAGTAGTCTGTCAATACTCCTTGTGGGCCTGAGGTGAGAGTGGCCATAGAGTGAGGCTCCTCTGCCTTTGGAAAGGAGAGGGAAATATGGAAAGACTGTGTCTTATGGTTTGAGTACCAGCTCAGCTGCAGTACAATAGAATGCCAGGTAGAATTCTAAGGTTTTTTACTGTAGTCCCTGGCTTCCAGGTGGCATATTTGGACCTGCCCAGGGCCTGGGAGAACTTTCCACCCTAAAGGGAAGGATATAGACCTGGCTGGCTTTGCCACCTACTGATTGTAGAGTCCCAGGGCTGTGAGCGAATACAGACGTTAGCCAGAAAGAGGTTATAGCAGGCTTCAGGTGAGACCCAGTGCTGTGCTGGCTTCAGGGCTCACCCAGAGCAGTCCTAGAGGTGGCGGCCATAGGGGTGCTTGTGTCACTCTACTTCCCACTATACATGACTCAAAACAAAGAGAGAAGGAGACTTTGTTTGAGAGAAGGTAAGGGAAAAGGACAAAAATCCAGATAATTCTTCCAGATCTTGTCCAAGACCATCAAGGCAGTACCTCTCTGAGTCTGCAAGAACCACAGTGCTACTAGGCTTGGAGTCCCCACTAAAGCAGATGCAGCTTAAGTCACAACACTCAAATCCTTTTAAATATTTGGAAAGCCTTCCTGAGGAGGATGGGTACAAACAAGCCCAGACTGTAAAGGCAACAATAAATACCTAACTCTTCAATGCCCAGACATAGACAATCATCTACAAGCATCAGGATAATCCAGAAAAACATGACATCAAATGAACTAAATAAGGCAACAGGGACCAATCCTATGACCTTTCAGACAGAAAATTCAAAATAGCTGTTTTGGGGAAACTCAGAGGAATTCAAGCTAACACAGAGAAGGAATTCACAATTCTATCAGATACATTTAACAAAGAGATTGAAATAATTAAAGAATCAAGCAGGAATTCTGGAGTTGAATATTGCAATTGGCTATTGAAGAATGCATCCGTCTTTTAATAGCAGAATTGATCAAACTGAAGAAAGAATTGGTAAGCTTGAAGACAGGCTATTTGAAAATAGACAGAGGGGACAAAAGAAAAAATAAAAAACAATGAAGCATCCCTACAGGATCTATAAAGTAGCCTCAAAATGGCAAATCTAAGAGTTACTGGCCCTAAAGTGGAGGTAAAGAAAGAGATAGGGGTAGAAAGTTTACTCAAAAGGAATGTCTCAAACCTAGAGAAACATATAATATTCCAGTACAGGAAGGCTATAGAACACCAGGCAAATTTAACTCAAAGAAAACTACCACAAGACATTTAATAATCAAACCCCCAAAGGTCGAGGACAGAGAAAGAATCCTAAAAGCAGCAAGATAAAAGAAACAAAAACATACAATGGAACTCCAGTATATCTGACAGGAGACTTCAGTGGAAGCCTAACAGGCCAGGAGAGAGTGGCATGACACATTTAATGAAGGAAAAAACTTTTAACCTAGAATAGTATATCCAGCAAAATTATCCCTCAAACATGAAGGAGAAATACTTTCACAGACAAAGAAAGTCTCAGGTATTTCATCAACACAAAAATGAAAAGTAAAGACAAAATTTAAAAAGTGGGGGACAGGCCAGGTGTGGTGGCTCACACCTGTAATCCCAGCACTTTGGGAGGCCAAGGTGGGCAGATCATGAGGTCAGGAGTTTGAGACCAGCCTGGCCAATATGGTGAAACCCTGTCTCTACTAAACATACAAAAATTAGCCTGGCGTGGTGGCCGATGCCTGTAATCCCAGCTACCCAGCAGGCTGAGACAGGAGAACCACTTGAAACCAGAAGGCAAAGATTGCAGTGAGCCAAGATCAGGCCACTGCACTCCAGCATGGGCAAAAGAGCAAAACTCCATCTTAAAAAAAAGAAAGAGAAAAAAATGAGGGAACAAAATTAAGGTGTAGAGTCTTTTTTAGTTTTATTTTGCTTGTTTGTTTTTGTTTGTTTATGCAAATGGTGTTGTTATTAGCTTAAAATAATGGGTTATAAAATAGTATTGGCAAACCTCATGTAACTTCAAACCAAAAAACATACAACAGATACACAAAGAATAAAAAGCAAAAAACTAAATCATATCACCAGAGAAAATCTCCTTCACTAAAAAAAAGACTGGAAGGAAAGACCAGAAAACATAATAAAATGGCAACAGTTACTACTTATCAACAGTAACATTGAATGTAAATGGACTAAACTCTCCAATCAAAAGACAGAGTGGCTGAATGGCTAAAAGCTAAGACCCACTGGTCTGTTACCTACAAGAAACACACTTCACCTATAAAGACACGTGCAGGTTGAAAATAAAGGGATGGAAAATGATATTCCATACCAATGGGAATGAAAAAAGAGCAGGATTTGATATCCTTATTTCAAACAAAAGAGATTTCAAGAGATAAACTATAAGAAACAAGGTTACTATATAATGATAAAGGGGTCAATCCATCAAGAGGATATAACAGTTTTAAGTATTAAGTATAAATGCACCCAATGGTGGAGCACCCAATATATAAAGCAAATATTATTAGAGCTCAAGAGAGAGATACACTCTAATACAATAATAGCTGGAGACTTCAACACCTCACTTTCACCATTGGACAGATCTTCCAGACAGAAAATTAACAAAAAAACATTGAACTTAACCTGTATTATAGGCCAAATAGATCTAATAGATATTTGCAGAGCATTTCATCCATAGCCAAAGAATTCACATTCTTTTCCTCAGCACATGGATCATTTTCACAGATAGACAATATGTTAGGTCAAGAAACAAGTCTTAAAAGATTCAAATAATTGAAATAATATCAAGCATTTTCTCTGACCATGATGGAATACAACTAGAAATCAATAACAAGAGGAATTTTGGAAACTATACAAATACATGGAAATTAAATAGTATGCTCCTGAATGACCAGTGAGTCAATGAGGAAACTAAGAAGAAAATTGAACAATGTCTTGAAACAAATGATAATGAAAACACAACATACCCAAACCTATAGAATACAGCAAAAGCAATACTAAGAGGGAAGTTGGAACTTCTAAGTGCCTGTATCCAAAAAGAAGAAAAACATCAAATTAACAATCTAATGATGCATCTAAAAGAACTAGAAAAGCAAGAGCAAACCAAACCCAAAAATGGTAGAAGAAAAGAAATAATAAAGATCAGAGCAGAAATAAATGAAATTGAAATGAATCAAACAATCCAAAAAAGCACTGAAATAAAAATTTGTTTTTTTGAAAAGTTAAAATAGACATTTAGCCAGACTAAGAAAAAAGAAGATCCAATTAAATAAAGTCAGAGATGAAAAAGAAGACATTACAACTGATACCACAGAAATTCAAAGCATCATTAGTGGCTAGTATGAGTAACTGTGTGGCAATAAATTGGAAAATCTGGAAGAAATAGACAAGTTCCTAGACACAAACAACCTACAAAGATTGAACCATGAAGAAATTCAAAACCTGAACAGACCAATAACAAGTAACAAGATTGAAGCCATAATACAAAGTCTTCCAGTAAAGGGAAGCCCAGGACCCAATGGCTTTACTACTAGATTCTACCAAACATTTAAAGAAGAACTAACACCAGTCCTACTGAAACTATTCTGAAAAATAGAAGAGGAGAGAGTACTTCCAAACTCATTCTACAAGGCCAGTATTACCCTGATACGAAAACCAGACGAAGACACATTAAAAAAAAAAAAAAAAAAAGAAAAAGAAAAAAGAGAGAAAAAGAAAAGGAAACTACAGGCCAATATCCTGAATGAACATTTATGCAAAAATTCTCAACAAAAGATTAACAACCTGAATTCAACAATACATTAAAAAGATCATTCATTATGACCAAATGGGATTTATCCCTGGGATAAAAGGATGGTTTAACATACATAAAACAATCAATGTTATACATCATATCAACAGAATAACGGACAAAAACCATATAATCATTTCAATTGATGCTGAAAAAGCATCTGATAAAATTCAACAACGCTTCATGATAAAAACCCTTAAAAAATGAGTATAGAAGGAATGTACCTCAGCATAATAAAAGTCATATGTGACAGACCCATAGTTAGTATCATACTGAATGAGGAAAACCAAAAGCCTTTCCTCTTAGATCTGGAACGTGACAAGGATGACCACTTTCACCACTGTAATTCAACACATTACTGGAAATCCTAGCTAGAGCAATTAGACAAGAGAAAGAAATAAAGGGAATCCACACTGGAAAGGAAGAAGTCAAATTATTTGCAGATGACATGATCTTATATTTGGAAAAACCTAAAGACTCCACCAAAAAACTGTTAGAATGACACACAAATTCAGTAGAGTTGCAGGATACAAAATCAACATACAAAAATCAGTAGCATTTCTATATGCCAACAGTGAACAAACTGAAAAAGAAATTAAAAATTAGTTCCATTTACAATAGCCACAAATAAAATTAAATACGTAGGAATTAACCAAAGAAGTGAAAGATACCTGTAATGAATACTATAAAATCCTGATGAAAAAAATCGAAGAGGCCACCAAAAAATGGAAAGATATTTCATGTTCATGGATTGAAAGGATCACTATTATTAAAATGTCTATACTACTCAAATCAATCTACAGATTCAATGCAATTGTTATCAAAATATCAATGACATTCCTCATAGAAAAAAAGAACCCTAAAATGAATATGGAACCACAAAAGACCCAGAATAGCTAAAGCTGTCCTAAGCAAAATGAACAAAACTGGAGGAATCACATTACCTGACTTCAAATTATACTACACAGCTACAGTAACCAACACAGCATGGTACTGGCATAAAAACGGACACATAGACCAATGGAACAGAATACAGAACCCAGAAACAATTCCACACACCTAGTGAACTCATTTTCAACAAAGGTGCCAAGAACACACACTGGAGAAAAGACGGTCTCTTCAATAAATGATGCTGGGAAAACTGGATATCCATATGCAGAAGAATAAAATTAGACCCCTATCACTCACCACATAAAAATCAAATCAAAATGGATTAAAGAATTATATCTAAGACCTCAAACTCTGAAACTACTATAAGAAAACATTGGTGAAACTCTCCAGGACATTGGTCTGGGCAAAGATTTCTTCAGTAATACCCCACAAGCACAGGCAACCAAAAGAAAAATGGACAAATAGAATCTTATCAAGTTAAGAAGCTTCTGTACAGTAAAGGAAACAATCAACAAAGTGAAGAGACAACCCACAGAATGGGAGAAAATAATATGTCTATATGCGTTTAGTATCAAGAGTACGTAAAAATTATTACAACTTAACAAAAAAGGAAAAAATAACCCAATTTTTAAAATAGGCAAATTATTTGAACCAAGATTGCTTTGAAGAAGATATATAAATGGACGATAAGCACATGAAAAACTGTTTAACTTAACAAGTCATAAGAGAAATGCTAAACAAAACCTCAGTGAGATACCGCTTCATACCCACTAAGTGGGCTATAATCAAAAAGTCAAGTAATAACAAGTGTTGACAAGGATATGGATAAACTGGAACTCTCAAATATTGCTGATGGGAATGTAAAATGATGTATTTGCTTTGGGAAATAGTTTGGCAGTTCCTTAAAATGATTAAGCACAGAATTACTAGGTTACCCAATAATTCTACTCCTAGAATATATCCAAGAGAACTCAAAATGTCTCCACACATAAATTTGTTTATGAATATTCACAGCAATATTATTTATAATAGCCAAAAAGCAGAAGCAACCCCAAGTCTGTCAGTCAATGACCGTATAAACATAGATATATTCATCCATATAACAGAATATTATTTGGTCATTAAAAAGAATAAAGTATTGATCCATACTACAATGTGGGTGAATTGTGAAAACGTTATGAATCTAGGCCCAAAAGGCCACATATTACATGATTCTAATTATGTGAAATGTCCAGAATAGGAAAATCTACAGAAACAGAATATAGATAGTGTTTGCCAGGGGCTGCAGGCAGGGAGTTGGGGGGGAGTTTAGAGATGGTTTCCTAATGGATATGGGGGATTCTTTTTGAGGTGATGAAATGTTCTGAAATTAGATAGTGATGATGGTTGTACAACTCTGAATAAACTGAAAACTGCTGAAGTGTACACTTTGAAAAGGTGAATTTTGTGATAAGTTCTCTATACCTCAATGGAAGACATATGAAAAATTTAAACCATATAGTACATGTGATACGTGTAATAACAGAAATATATCCAAAATATAGAGGTATTACACGAGGTGAATAACTCTACAGAGAGGAAATTATCAGATAAAATGAGGACAGGAGGTCACACCTGAGCCAGTTTTTGAATAATAAATTATCAGGCACAAGAAGAGAGTGTTTCAGGTATGGAACTATACATACAAAAAAACTTAAATAATGTGGAATTGTTGAGATATAATATATATGACAAAGAATTACAGGAGATGGGCTAGACAGATGGGTACAGTTAGGGAAACTGGTCTTCATTTTGTAAACAATCAGAAGCTATTAAAGACTTTTAAGAAAAGGAGAGAAGAAAAAAATTGCATATTAGAAAGGTAATTTTAGAAGCAACGTGGAGGACAATTTTTAGGATGGCAAAAGTGCAAGTAGACAGACAAATTAAGACACTATTTAAATAATCTAGGTGAAAGGTCATGAGTACCTAAAACGAGGTTTTTACAAGGATGAAGCAGCACAATTAAGGTCTGGAGTTATTGCGGCATACATTTGACAAGTTTGGATAACTTGTTATTGTTTCTTTATATCTTCTATCTAAAGTCAAGAATGATTCCCGGTTTAGGTGTGTTTGCTTGGACTAACAATAAAATTTACCACTCAACTAAGGGACAATAACAGGAAGATCAGGTTTGTCAGGTAGGAGCATGAATTCAATTTTGGACATGTTCTTAAGGGCAGTAGCAGGTTAAAACATTTACTTGGTAATTGAATTTATAGACCCAAGGCTGAGAAAAGAAGACATCAGAACTAGATATGAAAATACAGGGAGTATAAACATATATGGAGTCATGGAGACTATGACAAACTAGACATTACAAATCCTATTTAAAGCATTAAATTAAAAAAATAACAACAATACGACCTCTCTTTTCTGGGTACTGCATTTGGCCCATAGGCAACAGTTGGTGAGTTCCGTTAGAGGTGATAGTTAAAAACAAAAAAGTAGATGAAATATTGCAGAAGAGCACCTAGAGTGAAAACTAAAAGATATTTTTAAATAGAAATTTAGGAGGTACGGAAATTTAAGGGTTGAGCTGAGGAAAAGGAAAAAGATCCAGTGAAGGAGACTTAGAAGGTGAAATTGGAGGTTGGAAGACTGGGAGAGTATGGTTTTACAGAGAGCAAGGCTGAAGAGTGTTTAAAAAGTGATGTTGTAATCAACAATGCCAAGTGTGGGCAGAAGTCAATTAAGATAAAGTCTGAAAAGTCATCATTAGCTTTGACTACGGCTACAGAAGCATGATTAATGGCTACAGAGGAAGGGGAGTGGAACTGCAGAAGTGAGATTAGAGTGTAATGAGGAATGCCTGAATGGCAAAGAAGAAGAATTAGGGTTAGTGAAGATAACTCATTAGAGGAGAGAGAGAGAGAGAGGCAGAGAGAGAGGAAAGGAAGGAGCGATATCGGGAATAAGTACATGTATGCTTGTGCATACAAGAAAGAAAATTAGGTAAAGAAAAAACTTAAAAGATAGTTAGAGCTCTCTGCCACTTTCAGTAATATGGCAAAGTATATTCATGCCTGAATAAAATATGAAAAAATGCTTTAAAGCATAACAACTAGAACATAAAGTAGAGGAAATAATCAGAAGTCAGATTTTTTCACCCAATTTTTTATTGTGGTAAAATACACATAAATAAAAATGTACCATTTTAACCATTTTAAAATAGAATTCAGTGGCATTAAGCATATTTACAATATTGTACAACCATCACCTCTGCATTTCCAGAGCTGTTTCATCATCCTAAACATAAACTCTGTACTCATTAAACAATAACCTCCATTCCTCACCTGCTCCTAGCCTCTAGTAACCTCTATTTTACTTTCTGTCTCTATGAATTTGCCCTTTTAGATACCTTATATAGGTGGGATCATACAATAATCTGTCCTTTGGTGTTTGGATTATTTCACTTAGCATAGTAATTTTAAGATTCATCCATGTTAAGTAGCATGTATCAGCATTTTGTTCCTTTTTAAGGCTGAATAATATTTCATTGTATATATACACCACATTTTCTTTATGTTTACCTGTTGATGGGCCTTTTGGATTGTTCCTACCTTTTGACTATTGTGAATAATGCTGCTATGAACATTACTGTTCAAGTATGGGTTTGAGTTCTTGCTTTCAATTCTTTCAGGTATATATTAAGGAGTAGAATTGCTGGATCCTTTTGTAATTCTATATTTAGTTTTTTTCAGGAGCCAACAAACTGCAGAGTCTGCACCAGAAGAAATAATTCTTAAAAGCTATTCCCTCAAGAGAAAAGGAACCCTGGAGCTGGCATTTTTCCCTGAGCTGATGATTGCTATTTTAGAGCTTGGGTTTAGTCCATTAATATTTGACATAACTATTGATATTGTCGGATTGACGTATACCATCTCAGAATTTGTTTTTATTTGTCCCTATTTGCAACTTTTCTGTTTCTCCTTTTCTACCTCCTTTTTAAAAATGTTAATAAAATATTTTAATAAATACAGCAGAGTTTAAGGTAATCATTGTTTGAACAAAGGAGAGTGGTTTGCTTTCTAATACTAGTTTACATCCAAAATCTTCTTTAAAAAGTTTATTATCTTACCATGAATGATATGAAACACTAATTTGGTCAGTTTTTTTTTCCCATTCAACATATCTTTGTATTATCTTCTCCCACCCATACATATTTAGAAATGGTATAAAATTTTTGATATATTGAGAAAAAGCAATTGACTGTATAAACAAAAATGTTCACTTTTTCAGAAAAAAAGCTTTCATTGAGTTACTCAGACAGTTAGCAATGTCACCTGCAAATACAGAAAGCTTCACCAAGAGGCTAAAAGCTCATTTAAATCACAAAAACAGCTTTAGAATGTAGCAAGGAAGGGGATCAGTGAGATGCTAGTTTTAATACATCACAAACTTGAACTCAGCTCATCCTACTGAACTTCTGCATGTACAACCCACTGCAGATACCACCATTCTCCCAACACGATGCTACGTGATGATGAGTTAAATGAGTTAAGCAGCTACTGAGGACCTTGGGCATATGGAGGAGTCAGTCCACCTGCAGCCCTCAAACCACTGTGGCCACTTTGCCCTAACCCCTGCTCATCACTCACTGATATGCTCATCACCCTGCAGCCAGAGGAGGCTTTTCACCTTCTTTTAAATAAATTGAGTTGTGTGGGGTTTTTTAAAATAATTTTATTTTGCTTTCTCTAGCTATACCTGTAAGATTAGTTTTTAGTGTTGTTCTAAAGATTACAATCTACATCTTCAACTTATCATAGTCTGTCTTAAAACAGCTTTATACTACTTTGTGAACAATATAAGAATCTTACAACAGTATGGTTCTATTTACCCCCTGCCCCCACGTATTTTGTGTTTTTGTTGTGTATTTTACTTCTACAGAAGTTATAAACCCCACAATAATATAACTTATATTATATAAACATATTATTTCTGCTATAAGTAGTTCATAGTCTTTTGAAGAAATGTAGATATAAGTATGTATGTTTTTATCTCTTAAACATAATGAAACTTTTTTTTGTATTTATTCACAAATCTTCCTTGTGTCCTTCCTTCAGTTCTGAGCTTCCATTTGGTATTATTTCTCTTCAGCCTGAGCAACCCTTTTAACATTTCTTATAGTGCAGATCTTTTGGTGATAAAATAGCTCCACTTTCATTCATCTGAAAATGTCTTTATTTTGTCTTTGCTTTTGAAGGATGTATTTTACTACATATAGAATTCTAGGTTGACATTCTTTCTTAAAGCATTTAAAAGTGGTATTTCCATTGTCTTATATTACTTCTTATAAGTAATTATATTACTTCTGATGAGAAGTCAGCAATAATTCTTATTGTTTTTCTCTGTATATAAATTTAATGGTTGCTTTTAAGATTTTCTCTTTATCTTGGTTTTCAGCAGGCTGAGTCTGATGTTCTCAAGTGTGTTATCTAGGGGCATGTGTGTGAACTTGCCTGAAGTTTGCTGATAGTTTTTTTTAACTATTTTGGAAAATCTGAATTCTCTCTCCAATAATTTCTTTTGCCCCATTTTCTCTTCTTTCCTCTGCTACTCTAATTACATATATGAGTCCTATAGACCTCAGATATTTTGTTGTATTTTCTGCTTTCTACTTTTGTGTTTCAGTTTTTATGATCTTTATCATCTTCAAGTTTACAGATATTTTCCTCCTCTATGTCTAGGCTGCTATTGATACCATTGAATGAATTTTTTTATTTATGATCGATATTTTTTATTTTTAGCACTTCTATTTGATCCATGTTTATAGTTGCCATATCTGCTGATATTCCTCATATGTTCATGAATGTTTTCTAGCTTTTCCATCTTAATACATTTTCATGGTTATTTTTAATCCTTGCCTGATAATTACATCTGATCTACCTCAAGGTCTGCTTCTTTCCTGTCATAATCATGGGTTCAATTTTCTTGCATTTTTGTGTGTCTCATCTTTGTTATTGTTGTTGTTGTTTGCTTGTTTTGCTTTGAGACAAGGTCTTACCTTTCACCCAGGCTGAAGTGCAAGTGGCAGGATCACGACTCATGGCAGCCGCAACCTTTCAAGCTTAAGTGATCCTCCTACTTGAGGATCAAGTGAGCCACCTGAGTGTCTGGGAAGACAAGCTTGCACCACCATGCCAAACTCATTTTTTTTGTAGAGGTAGGGTCTCATTATGTTGTCCAGGCTGGTCTCAAACTCCTGGGCTCAAGTGATTCACCTCAGGCTTCTTACAGTTTTGACTGTATGTTGTGCTCAGACCTTTCCCAAATTAACATTGGCCCAGTGAAGCTGGGAGCAGTGCAGAAAGAGGAGAAAAATCTCTCTGAGGCACTCTGAGCTTTCATTGAATGCAAGGCAGCAATTGCCAAAGGTTGGAGGCATAGAAGGAGAGCTAAGAGAAGTCCCTTCAAGGCTCTATAAGCCATTTCCCAGAGCAAAGCAGTGATTCTCCAAAGAGGCAGGCTAGTAGGGCATAGAGAGGTGGTATACAGACATACCTCATTTTATTGTGTTTTGTAGTACATAAAAGAACAAAAGAGACTGAAGTAAATGATATTTTCCCCAGAAAGTTACTCAGCCTTTGTTCTGTCAGAATTCTAACAATCCCTAGCTCTGCAGAAGCACCAAGTAAGTACAAGTAAGACATCAGAAATTTCCTTGCTAATTTATAGCACAGACAATTTTTCTGAACCATGAGAGATTTCTCTCTGCTTCACAGTCTGGATTCCAGTTTTTTAGTCGCTGAGAATTTCTCTTTGTTCTTCAGTTCCATCTCATTCCTTATATGGCTGATATGATTTGGCTGTGTCCCCACCCAAAGCTCATC
The DNA here is from genome assembly GCF_028885625.2 of Pongo pygmaeus. NCBI lineage: Eukaryota > Metazoa > Chordata > Mammalia > Primates > Hominidae > Pongo > Pongo pygmaeus. Next base: position 123,034,009 of record NC_072382.2, on the reverse strand, counting down.
TTGAATTGTAGTTCCTATAATCCCCACATGTCATGGGAGGGACCCAGTGTGAGGTAATTGAATCATGGGGTTGGTTACCTCCACGCTGTTCTTGTGATAGTGAGTGAGTTCTCATGAGATCTGACGGTTTCATAAGGGGCCTTTTCCCCTTTTGCTCAGCACTTCTCTCTCCTGCTGCCATGTGAAGAAGGATGTACTTGCTTCTCCTTCTGCCATGATTGTAAGTTTCCTGAGGCCTCCCCAGCCATGCATAACTATGAGTCAATTAAACCTCTTTCCTTTATAAATTACCTGGTCTTGGGGATGTCCTTATACCATCATGAGAACAGACTAATACAATGGCCATACCTTGGACATATTGCAGGTTTGGTTACAGACCACCACAAAATAACAAATATCACAATAAAGTGAGTGACACCAATTTTTTGGTTTCCCAATACACATAAAAGATATGTTTATACTATCCTGTAGTTTATTAAGCATGCAATAACATTATGTTAAAAAGTACAATATACATATCTTAATTAAAAAATACTGTTGCTAAAAAAAAAAAAAGCTAATGATCATCTGAGCCTTCAGAAAGTTGTAATCTTGCTGATGGAGAGCCTTGCCTTGATGTTAAGGGCCTTGCTCTGGATTTTACTTTGGCTTAAAGGAATGTTGTAGCTGGTTTAATCTTCTATTCAGACCATTAAACCTTTCTCCATATCAGCAATAAGGCTGATCTTTCTTATCATTTGTGTGTTAACTGGACTGGCACTTTTAATTTCCTTCAATAACTATTTATTTGCATTTACAAGTTGGCAAACTGTTTGGCACTAGAGGCTTCCCTTTCAGCTATCTTGGCTTTCCACATGCCTTCCTCACTAAGCTTAGTCATTCTAGTTTTATATTTAAAGTGAGAGATGTGAAACTCTTCCTTTCACTTAAACACTTAGAGGCCATTATAAGATTATTAATTGGCCTAATTTCTACGTTGTTGTGTCTCAGGGAATAGAGAGGTCCATGGAGAGAAACAGAATGATGGCTGCTTGTTAGAGCAGTCAGAACACACATTTATTAAGTTCAGTGTCTTATATAGGTACAGTTCATGGTGTCCCAAAACAATTCAATAGTAACATCAAAGATCACTGATTACAGATCACTATAACAGATAGAGTAATAATAATAAAGTCAAAAATACTGTAGAAATACCAAAGTGTAACACACAGATATAAAGTAAGTGAATGCATTGGAAAAATGGTGCTCAGTGTGGAGTTGCCACACATTTTCAATTTGTAAAAAAAAAAAAAAAAAAAAATCCAGAAAAAAACCCACAATTGCAAAATTCAATAAAGCAAAGCACAATAAAATGAGGTTTGTCTGTACACCATCTCTATGCCCTACTGCCTGCTTCCAGTCTTTGGAGGGTCACTGCTTTGCTCTCACGGGTTACAGTGCCTTGAAGGGATTTCTCTCAGCTCTCCTTCTCTGCCTCCAACCTTTGGCAATTGAAAGTTCAGAGTGCCTTAGAGAGATTTTTCCGCTCTTTCTGCACTGCTCCCAGCTTTACCAGGCCAATATCTTAATTTGTGAAAGGGCTGAGCATTTTCTAAGCATTTTTGCTCCCCTCTCAGCCTTCCATGTACTATCTATGTTCCCTTGGTGAAGGCCTGTGTGCAACGCTGGGAACATGATAGTACATGGCAGATAGGGGCCTGCTCCTTCTGTGGTTAGAGCTCCTTGTGATTCTAACTCATCATGCTAGTTCACATGCAGTCATTAAAAAGCCAGTAAATATGGCCAGTTTCTCCTTACCATCTATTATGATGTATTGCTTTCTCTTTTAGTTGTTCTGCTAGGATGAAAACAGCCATAGATCTCTACTCTGAAAAGAAGGGCTCTTTACTTTCGAGATTTTTAGGTTTAGATTTTAGTTTAGTTAGATTTCTCTCCTCAGCTCTTTTGCAGGTTTTAAAAACTATGATACTCTGATTTTGTAGCTTCCTGGTTTATCGTTGTTGACAGGGTAGCAGCAACAGTCTCTTGTGACTCGAAATTGGAAAGCCTGCAACGTGAGTTTTGATAGCCTGTAATGGATAGGAGACAAAGTTAGGATCCCAGGAAGGATGGGGAGTTGAATCTAAGACTCTAGCCTAAGCCAGAACTTCAAAGGTTTGATGTGGAATTTAACTACTCCAAGGCAAACTTGTCTGTTTGGGCTTGGCTCAAGAATAAATAGGGGGGAAAATCTCCTCTGAATTTTAAACCACAAGCCCACATTCATGTTGGTCTGGTGATGTAATTCATGCTAACTGCAGGATCTGAATACAACCATGCCAGTATTTCATTTCAAAATAGCCTCAGGTATTACCCCAATTCCTAGCAGAAGCAAAGCAAATCCTCTCTGCGAAACATTGATTTCAGCTCTTTCTGTACTTAGAACAGCTATGATTCATCATCCTGAAGTATGCAGCAGCTCCAAAGCACTGGATGCTGAAAACTGACTGGTGTGTTTGCCCTTTGGACATCCACTGGCCCTATCAAGCTGCTCCCTCTCATCACTTCCCTAAGAAACAAGCACAAATGTGCTTCTTACAGAGGAGGAAGTAAAAAAAGATGTGCATGCAGTGGGTTATTAAAACGAATGGCAGGCTCCACAGTGATGTGAGCTACCCTGCCAGTTTTATGCCTGTCATCAGCATTGACAAGGCCGGTGAGAATTTCCATCTGATTTGTGACCCAGAGGTCACTTTGATGTTCATCAAATTATGCCTGAGGAGGCCAAGTGTAAGTTCTGAGAAATAAGAAAGATCTCTGTGGGCATCACCTAGATTGACATTTTCCAGATTGATTTGGAGCTTGGTCAAATTAATTAGCCATTTCACCAAGTTCTGATAACCCATGTATGTTGACTGAAAGTGCTAACCTGGAACAGATCAGTGTAATCACCAGCAGAAAGAGAGCACGAGACAAAGAGAGAGGCAACCTGACTCTTTTGATATGGTTCATGTGAAAGATGTCAATGGCAATAGCTTTGCCATCCAGCTTTCCAACATATTCGTTGTTGGAGAAGACAATAGACTGTGGATTCCTTGCCCCAAAGAAAAGATGCCTGCTTCCTCATTGCTGGAGACAGTGAAAGTCTAGTAGCCAAAAAGGGCAGTGAGTGAAATGAGCTCTAGATGGGAGAAGTGAAGAACTTCTAGTGGCTAATTAAAGATATAAGATCATAGAAGTAAAAATGAAAACATTGCTTTCAGAGAATTTCTGCTGAAGGAACATGTATCTGTATTTTTTTAAAAAAATTATTAAAACACATATGGAAACAAGCCCAAATCAACTCAATCCAGCAGAAAAAAAGAGCAAACTGGAGGAGCAGAACCCCTGGAAGTATTAGATACAGATGATAAAACAGGAATGTTTAATCTACCTTAATCTCAGCTGCATGAGTTAACATGAAAATCTTAAAATCATAATATTCAATGAAAACAAGTAAGTCCAAAATCAGTAAAATGGAGAAATTAATTTTAGTCTATTTATAAAACACAATACCATCGAGCAGTTTTAAAAATGTTAAGCATATCAATGTGAATGAATCTCAGAAAAATAATAATGAGTGAAAAAAGCAAGTCAGAGAAAAATAAATACAATGTGAGTTATTTTATACAAGTTTCAAGACCTGAACAAATTAAACATTATATTGTTTAGAGATATATCATAAAACAATTTTTTAATAGCCAATAATTTACAATTTATAATAGTGATTTATCCAGGTGGGAAAAAGAAGGGGAAAATCAGAGAGGAAGCATAGTTGGCGTCAAGGATTTATTTGGTTATATTTTATTTCTTAAGCCAGGAGGCGGTTATACAAGTGTTTCATTTTATTAACATTATTTAAATATATAAGTACATTTTACTCATTATTTTGTAAAGGTGATTTGGTTTATTATTATTTTAAGCCCTCGACTCTTTTTTTAAGGTGAGCAGCTTAAATCTTTGTCAGAAAGACCTCACAGTATAAAATTGCTTCGCTTTTTCGGAAGACAAAATATCAAGTAGGTCCATCTAGTGGTGAAGTAGAGAATCTCACATGCAGAAATACCCTAACTATAGGATTGCCCTAGGACGAAAGGCTTTTATTCAAAAACAGCCCATTCAAAAACCATTAGACAAAGACGAAGGAAAAAAACAAAACAAAACAAAACAAAACTTCATTAACCAAGTAAAGAAATCTTTGTTTTCAGAATCACAGTAAAATTCTTCACTCTGACTCTAGTTTGTTGAAAGATTAAAGAACAGGCTTGGTGCAGTGACTCATGCCTGTAATCCCAGTACTTTGAGAGGCTGAGGTGGGTGGATCACTTGAGGTCAGGAGTTCAAGAACAGTCTGGCCAACTTAGCAACACCACATCTCTACTAAAACACAAAAATTAGCCGGGTGTGGTGGTGTCTGCCTGTAGTCCCAGCTACTTGGGAAGCTGAGGCAGGAGAATTGCTGGAACCTGGGAGGCGGAGGTTGCAGTGAACCGAGATTGTGTGACCACACTCCAGCCTGGGCGACAGAGCAAGACCCTGTTTCAAAACAACAACAACAACAACCGTAGGCAATTTGTGAGGCCTCAGCCTTCTTTGTCCCCATCACTTTCACCTCTTGCTGGTGATTTTGTTTCCCTCACTCCAGGTGCTGCGGCACATTCCTTCAGGGCTCCTGTTCTTCATTGCATTTTCCCTTCCTGGGCAACGAATCACTCCTTCTACAGCAGCCCTCATCTAAGCCCAAGTGCTGTCCTTACCTCCACTTCAAGTTCATGAGATATAATCATGCAGTTAGTTACTCAAGGTTAGACCACTCTGTGGAGTATGAACGCAGTGTATTATCAAAAGAAGATGAGCAAGGTTCTGAACGGTGTAGCTGTGTTCCCATTTGTATTCTTTTGAAAGGATGTATCTGGGGGCTGGGCATGGTGGCTCACACCTGTAGTCCCAGCATTTTGGGAGACCGAGGCAAGTGGATCACTTGAGGTCAGGAGTTCAAGGTCAGCCTGGCCAACACGGTGAAACCCCATCTCTACTAAAAAAAAAAAAAAAAAAAAAAAATTAGCTGAGCATGGTGGTGAGCACCTGTAATCCCAGCTACTCAGGAGGCTGAGATGGGAGAATCGCTTTAACCCAGGAGGCAGAGGTTGCAGTGAGCTGAGATTGTGCCACTGCACTCCAGCCTGGGAGACAGAGCAACACTCCATCTCAATTAAAAAAAAAAAAAAAGTATCTGTTTTCATATATACAGAATATTTAGGGAAGAACGCCCAAGAAACTGATAATCTTAGGCCTTTAAGAGGAAAGATTCTGGGGAAATTTGAGTGAGAAAGAGACTTTAAAAACTATTGGTGCTGGTTGAATTTTGTTACGATATGCATATATTACTTCCTTACAGAAATTTTGAAGAGCGAAAGGAATGTGTATATTCCATATATGTAGATGATATCACACAGATGTTTAAATTTTCTGCAGCTCAAGAATAAAATTATGTTTGAGTGTTTATGCACTGTAGCTGTCATGTAGGGCAACCTCAGATTATTAGGGGAGTGGTCTTCCTCCGATTGAAAGAATCTCTCTAAGTATGTCTTTGGACATATTTATTGCCTTTAATACTCAGCTACAATTTTTACTTTATTTTATCTAGTAACTGACTTTTTTAAAATTAGGTTAAAAATCAATTTATACTTCTTATTTATATTTGAATATTGATATTTCATGAATTGCCTGAAATCTAACTGCAATTCAAGATGGCATGTAACCTTTGCAGAGATCTACCTTAGACACTAACTGTAAGAAATACTAAAATTCCTTTCATCTTAGCAAACTTCAAAATAAATGTACAGTCAAGTGTCAGTTTAGTAAAAACATGAATGTTTTCTGAGGAAATCTTTTGTAGTGGATAGAGTAGTTGATTCCTCAACATTCACCCCCACTTTCCATCATGTTGCAGCAGTGAGCTTTGAGGAACTGACCTGAGCTCAGTAGATGGGCCCTGGCCAGCAAGCCAATCAGTGATTGCTTCAAGGAACCAGCCCTACATTATTTGGGTAGCACCGCAAACTGACCCCAAAAGACTGAAGATAGACTCTCTGATGGCTTAGGGAGAGGCAATTTCTCTCTGCTGAATATAAAGAAGAAAGTGAGCAGGCCTTACTGTAATTGGCAGCTGTCCTATAACCTAGAGAGGAACTGTTATGGGATCTTTGGGGTGTCAGTTTCTTCCTGGAAGCCTCTGTAGCCGGTGGTACCTTTGCCCAGAGTTCTTGTCCTGTGTCCAGGAAGAATAAAGAGTAAAGTATGCAGACAGGTGAAGGGTGAAGAAGATAAAGAGGAGCTTTATTTAGTGTTAGAACAGAAGCGACCCACAGTGGGAAGCTCCTCTCTGTAGTCAGGTCGGCTTCTAGGCAGGCCCTCTCCTCAAGTGCTCAGCTCTCAGCAGAGAGGAAGCCCTGGAAAGGGTGGCTCATCTCTGTAGGCAGATCATTTGGAAGTCTCTGCAGGTCTCTGAAGCTCTCAGCAGAGAGGGTAGCTCCTCTCTGCACCTGGTCATCCCATCATCTCTCTGTCTTCTGCCCTCTGGCCTGCTCTGGCTGAGCTGCCGGCTTTTATGGATCTCAGAGGGGAGGAAGTGCTAGCTGATTGTTCTATGAGCAGCCATGGGCAGGCCTGGAAGAGGCACCACAGGTCCCCACTCTGATCTGTGGGACTGGACGCCCTACCTCCAGCCTTCAGGGCTCCCTGGCCTGAAGGTGGGGCCTTACTGGGGACCCAACCCCTTCCGCCCAGGAATCTGTCTGCCTCCCACTGCCATTCATGGTCCCGGGACTTGGCCCCAACCTTGCTCAGAGACTGGAGCAGGCCCAGAGCAGAGAGAGGCCAGGCAGCAGGAGCAGACACCCCGGAGCCTGCGGGACAGGGGTCTTCCCAGTCCCCTGAGGCTGCAGGCTGCAGAGATGCCCGAGTCCTGCACCTGGGAGGGCAGTGGCAGCTGCACCCAGGGAGCTCCCGTCCCCCGCCAACTTGGAAGGAGTGGGGCTCATGCTTGTCCCCAGCTCCTGCCTGCTCCTTGGAGCGGGAGGCCCAGGTCTGCACCCGGGAGGGCAGATCCTGCCTGCTCCCGCCCTCCGACCCCCAAGAGCACAGGGAGGCTCCATAAAGCAGGAGGCCTGGGCCTGCAGCCATGGTTTGGGAGGCTGCAGCGACACCCGGGGAGCTCCTGCCCCAACTCAGAAGGGGCGCGGCTCCTGCCAGCTCTACGGAGTGTACAGCCCCAGCCACACCTCCCCACTGCAGCCGGCATGATGGCAGCAGCTACTGCCATAAGAACTGGGTTTGAAATGATATAGACCATATAGAGCAAAGAGATGGAAAGAACCTAATTTCTTGACCCAAATGAGCCTCTGAACCAATCAATCAACATGGAGGCCTATCTCTGGACTTTGTGTAAATGCAAGCTGGTCAGTTTTTTATTAAGTCAAATTGTTTTGTTTTCTTTGTTTGAGAGCATCCTAATGAAAACGTATTTCACCAGAACAGTAAGAAAAATTCTCAATAAATAAATTCCACAGTATCTAGACTAGATCTGGAATACCCTTCTGTTGAGTTTCATGAATATTTTTGTTACAGAAGCATAAACATATTCCAGAGCATATATATTTGTAAAGGTGGTTGGATTTTACAATCTCTCACATTAGGGATGGTGGAAAATGACATGAATAGTATTGTACATTAGTCTAGGCTAAGAGATTAGATTAGCATTAAGCAAAATAAGCACATAGCACATGCATAGGGCACCCAGGTAAGGGGCCCACCACAGAGTTTATCATGCTACACTTGATTTCAGTAGCATTTTTCGTGGTTGTCATTATCCGCTTTATTCTATTTCAATCTATGTTGTTTAAAAAGCTTTTTCTTAGGCCGGGCATGGTGGCTCATGCCTGTAATCCCAGCCCTTTGGGAGGCCGAGGTGGGTGGATCAGTAGGTCAGGAGTTTGAGACCAGCCTGGCCAACATGGTGAAACCTCGTCTCTACTAAAAGTACAAAAATTAGCTGGGCGTATTGGAGCCCGCCTGTAATCCCAGCTATGCAGGAGGCTGAGGTAGGAGAATTGCTTGAACTGGGGAATCAGAGGTTGTAGTGAGCCAAGATTGTGCCATTGCACTCCAGCCTGGGTGACAGAGCAAGATTCTGTCTCAGAAAAAAAAAAAAAAAAGCTTTTCTTTGGCATGGTGAATCACTAAAGTATGATGATGTCATCATATATCACATTTGTTTTTGTCTTTGGGCATGACAGGTTTGCTTCCTTTGAAGTAAATATAGCTGGCATTGTATGGCTAACATTTTGACTTATCCATTGATTTCTGTAAGTGACCCCTGAGCTCTTAATTTTAAGCAATGGAAGGGCATAAGGACACCACTGGCGGGTTGTGTTTGAGTTATCAGTTGGCCTTAATGGGCCCTGCAGATACATTTTTGACTGTTAGAGGATTCTATGAAGGCAGGGAAGCAAAATATTTTTCACAATATCTTCATTGTTCTTCATCTCTTATTAGGACCTGACAGATAAAAATTATGAGAATATTATAAGCTTGTTATACTCTAGAATTTTCTCTACTTGTGAGAATGAATGTAATAATCTTACACAATGCTTCCACAAAGGTCAACATTTAATTTAACTGAAGTTAGTGTTTGGACACTAGAAAAAACTATTTGTATATGCTGATAAAATAAAAAAAGACCTAAAAATGTGAATAACCATTATAATACAATTAGAAACCTCTTGCAGACTTTTTCAAATTGTAATAAAGCCAGGCCTAGATCAGGTTTTAGAAATTCATTATATCCTGATGCTTAATCTAGAAACTGACCCTGTAATTCTGAAGCTATATGTCAATTGGTTGGCTTCTTAAATCTATGTATGTATCATCTAACTATCTTCTCTATTGATGGTAGATCTTAAACTCTAAATTCAGCCTTTTTCATGGTTTTAGGTACATTGAGTTTTCTATTTTCCCTTGAGTCAATTTTAGTAAATCACATTTGTATTTTCAGGAAATTGCCTAAGTTTTCAAATTTGATGGCAGAAAGTTGTTCAAACTATTCTTTTATTATTTATTTATTTATTTTTTTGAGACAGGGTCTGGTTCTGCTGCCCAGGCTGGAGCACAGTAGTGCAATCTCAGCTCACTACAATCCCCACCTCCCAAGTTCAAACGATCCTCTCGCTTCAGCCTCTGGAGTAGCTGGGACCACAGGGGCACACCACCACACCCGACTAATTTGTGCATTTTTTGTAGAGATGGGTTTCACCATGTTGGCCAGGTTGGTCTCGAACTCTTGATCTCAAGTGGTCCGCCCACCTCAGCCTCCCAAAGTGCTGGGATTATAGGGGTGTGCCATCATGCCAGGCCTATTCTTATATTTTAAAAATTTCTGCTTAAGTTTGACACTTAGTGTATATCAATAACCATTATAATTGTTACCATGTATTTTTCCTTTGCTATTATATTTTTACTTTTCCCACTAAGTACAATTTTAAAAACATTTCACAAATTTGATAAGTATTTTTCAACATCATGATTTCTCTTATGATGATAGTTTCTTTGCCCCATGAATTATTTAAAGAGTGAAGGCAGCTGTAGTATCACAACTTCACAATTAAGAGCACAGGTTTAATACCAGGTTGCCTGGGCTCAATCCCGTCTTTGACACTTACTGGCAGTGTAACTTTGTACGAATTACTTAAACTCTCTGTTTCTCAGTTTCTTCATTTGTAAAGTGAGAATTATAATGTACCCCTGTCATTGGGTTGTTGTGAAGATTAAGCAATTAATAAACATAAAACCCTTAATAAATATGAACATAATACCTAGTACATAATAAGCATTCAGTAAAGCTTAGCTATTGTTGTGCTTTTAAATCTGCAAACATAAGAAGTTTTGTATGATTTTTAGCTTTTTAAACATTATTGACTTTTGATATAATTGCCTTGTGGTCAGAGAATGTGCTTTGTGTGATACAGGTTCTTTAAAATTTTTGTATAATTGCTTTTGGCTGGGTAAATGGTCAACTTACATAATGTTCCACATGTACTTAAAAATAATGTACACAATTTTCACTTAGTAAACAACCTCAAGTAAATCATATTGTTCAAATTTTCTCTTCCTTTCTGATTTTTTGTTGGTTAAATTTTCTAATTACTGAGAGGTATATTAAAATCTCAGATATAATAGACTTGTAATTTTTCTCAAATTCTGTCCATTTTTGCTTTCTATATTTTGAGATTATGCTGTCAAGTGCATCCAAGTATGGAATATTTGTATCTTTTTGGTGAAATGAAAAGTTTATCATAATGTAGTAGTAACTTTATCTCTAATCAAATGCTTGTCCTTTAAAGCCAACCTGTTGGAATCGATTATAACTTTAACACCTTTGTTTTGGTTAGCATTTGCCTAGTATAGTTTTTCCCTAATTTTTATTTTAATCTCTGCCTGTTCTTATGTTTCAGGTTTTCTCTTATAAGTGGCATCAAGTTGGACTTAAAAATGTAATCAAACTTTGTCTTTTAATTAGTAAGTTCCATTCATCCATATGTATTATGACTAAAGATTTCTGACTGATATGTACACTATATTTTGCTTTCTATTGATTCCTTTTCTATACATCTTTTTTTTTCTTTTGGAATTACTTTGATTTTACTCACTTGCTTTTCCCATTATTCATTTGAAAGTTATATACTCCATTTCTACTATTTTAGTGGTTTCCATAAATTTTTAGAATCCATATTCAATATAACAATGTTTAAAGCTAATCAATATCTCTACATTCCCCAACAATACCAGGAGCCTAGAGTGCTTTGATTCCCCTCCCCTACTGTGTTACTTGTCATTTAGTCCAGAAGTTTAGTTTTTTCTCTAATTCTCATATTCAGCGTTATCGTTATTTTAAGCAAGGAACTTTTTATATTCATCTACATGTTTACTATTTTCTTTGCTTACCATTATTTCTTGCACCTCAGACCTTTATTTAGGAAAAAGTTGTCGTTTTGCTTAAAATATAACCTTTGAAAGTTCATTCTATAAAGCTCTGTTGGTGGTAAATTCTCTGGTTTTTTTTGTCTAAAATTGTCTTATTGATGGTGGCAGCAGCTGCTAGTCATCACACTGGCTGCAGCAGGGAGATGTGGCTGGAGCCCTGCCCCTTCTGAGTTAAGGTAGGAGCTCCTCAGGGGCCGCTGCGGCCGCCCAAAGAGGGGCTGCAGACCCAGGCCTCTGGTTCCATGGAGCAGGCAGAAGCCCCACCCTCCTGGACAGGGCTGCAGCTGCCCAAACTGCAGCTGTGGATCTGAGCCTCCCTGTGCTCTTGGAGGGGCTGGGAACAGGCAGGATCTCTGCCCTCCTGGGTGCAGCTGCAGCTGCCCGACCCATGGCTGCAGGCCTGGGCCTCCCACTCCGCAAAGTGAGCAGGTGAGAGTCGGGAGCAAGTGGGAGCCCCACCTCTTCTGAGTTGGTGGGGCAGGAGCTCCCCAGTGCAGCTTCAGGGGGGTCCTCCCAGGTGCAGGACTCAGGCATCTCCAGCTTGCACCCTCGGGGACACAGGAAGGTGCCCCCAACCCAATCCCTGCAGGCTCAAGTGTGTCTGCTCACGCTGCCTGGCCTCTCTCCACTCCCTGCCCTGCTCCAATCTGGAAGCAGGGTTGAGGCTGAGCCCCAGGGCCATGAATGGCAGGGGCAGGCAGACAGATTCTTGGGGGGAAGGGGGCGGGACTTCAGTAAGGCCCCACCTTCAGGCCAGGGCTGCCAGTCTTGCGCAGACTCGAGTGGGGACTTGTGGTGCCTTTTCCAGGCCACCTATGGACCAATCTGCAGGCACTTCCTCCCGGCTGAAGTACATAAAAGCCCTGGGCCCAGCCAGAGCAGGGGAGAGGACGGCCAGAACAGAGGGCAGAGGATAGAGAACCAGACCACCAGCTGCTGCTATCCTCTCTGCGAGAGCTTCAGAGACCTGCAGAGAGATATGAACTACCTGCCTGCAGAGAAGATTCTCTCTCTCCAGGGCCTCCTATTTCTCCTCTCTAGGCCCCCCCACCTCCTCTCCAGGGCCTTCTCTCTGCTGAGAGTAGCCGACCACAGGGGGACCAGTGGTCAGAGCAGAGTTACCCTCTCCAGGGCTTCCTCTCTGCTGTAGAGCTGAATACTGAACCACTGGACCCGACAACCTGCCTACAGAGAGGAGCTACCCACTGCGGGTCTCTTCTGAGCTGTTCTAACAGAACTAAAGCTCCTCTTCATGTTCTTCACCCTTCACTTGCCTGCATACCTTGTTTTCCAGGATGCAGAACAAGAACTGTAAAGGCGCCACTGGCCACAAGTTTCTGGGAAGAAATTCGAAACCCAAAGATCCTGTAACATTATTCACTCCTCATTATTGAAATACATTTTTCCTTGGGGCATAACATTTAAAATTAACATTTACTTTTGGCTCAGCATTTTAATTGTTTTCCACTGTTTTCTGGCTTGTTTTTGCTGGTAAGAGCCTGTTGGCAGTCAATTACTATTCCTCTGTAGATAATCTGTCTTTGCTCTCTGTCTGCTCTTAAGATAATCTCATTATCTTTAAGATATTATGCAGTTTCATTACTATTGTGTGTCTTTTTACCATGATTTCTTTTCCTGTTTCTGAGGATTTGTGCCTTCCATCAATTTTGCAAAATTCTCAACCATCATGTATTTATTTCTTCTACCTTGTTCTCACCCTGTCCTGCATGTCTGTCTCTCACGCTCTTTCTCTTGGGGTGATCAGACCCAACACCAAGTCGTAGGGGTGACAAAGTCCAGCGGAGTCATAGGATTGAGAAAAGCCAGTTTGAGAGAGAGAAGTGGGAGCAGGGGACCATCATGATCGTGGGGGCTATGAAGGCCCTGAGCTCTGGGAGCCCAAGCTATTTATTTGTAACCCAACAAAGAAACAGGTGGTGAGAATGTGGAGGTCAAAATGGCAGGTGCATGATCTACAGCTGTGACGGTTTAGCATTTATACGGAACATGTTCTGCTACTTGAGATAATGGGAATACAATGGATCTAGGAGCCTAGGAGGGCTAGAAGCAAGGAGCCAGCAAGTCTAGACACATTCCAGAGGACATTATGTCAGTCATGCAAGCCCTGCCTCAGCTTTCTTCCCAACCCTCAGCCTTTTTCCCCAGCATGCCCCCTTCTCTTTTTTGTAAAAGAGAAGGTATCATTATTACTATCATTATTACTATTACTAGCTATCATTATTACTAGAGTCACTCTGGTTTGAATGCTTCCCACATATCTCCCCTTTCCCTTTTACAAGAGGATCCTTAATCCTAGGGGTCGCAAAATGATGAAGGTCCGTCTCTGTAACTTCTTCATACTGAATAGGGGCAATGATACTCCTGCCTAACCATTAGGGTCTCTTGTATTCAAGGTAGAGAGGAGCTGAGTCAGAAAGCATTGGTCCATTAAGCATCATGACTCTGATCGCCCCTTGTTGCATCTTCGCATTCAGATTCAACTGGCTCATGGCTCGTACTGGGGGAACTCGGTGCATGGTTGGGATCCATGGGTCCCCCCAGTCTCCCGTTCCATGGTCGTACACATCTTAAGGCATCCACATGGTTCATTCATCTCCTGAAAAAACACAAGCATACCTTCACCCCCATGTTAGTAAATCTACTGAAACAGAAGCAAAAACTTTTGTGGCTGTAGCCGGGACCATGCCGTTGCTGAAGCATTTGTTAACTCAGTTTCTGCCTCTTTGATTAATTACTGCGAGGTAAAACTTTCAACTGATAATGAGAAAAACTTTCAACTGATAATGAGGTCTTTTCTGATTAACAGAAGGCACAGAGAAAGCAAATCGAGGCTTTTCAAACCTTCAATTTGCATTGTACAGGTGAGTCCACTAGCTGTTGTGGCTCATGATAGATCTTCAGATGTTTGGTGGGCACCCACACAGGCACCTGATTGTCACCTGGAGAGACACAAGCAAATCCTCTTCCCCATATAATTATCTTTCCTTTTTCCCAGCTCTTTGTATGTGACCATATCTTTTTTTAAGCCCTGCAGCATTAAGATGAGTTAAAGAACGGAATGCTTGTGCATCAGCAAAGACCGCAGACACCAGTGCATCTGCCCTGGACCGACTGTTACAGGACCAAAAGGTCCTGTTGGAGAGAAAAGAGAATTTTTATCCTTGCCTCCCTCCCCTCTATTCCTTTTATATTTGCGCTTTGAGCCATTGCTAATTTCATAATTCAGAATGTTCTTGTCTGTCCCTGCAAATCTCTGCTAGTCTTTGCTAGTCTCTACTTTTGTACCTCTTTAGGGCACCGACCTTACATTGCTAGTCTTTGCTTTGGTGCCCCTTTAGGGCACTGATCAGTACCTCTCTAGGGCACTGATCTTATATTGCTAGTCTCCATCTATCTCTACTTATCTCTATCTTGCTAGTCTTCATCTATCTCTACCTATCTCTATCTGTCTACCTATCTCTACCTCTATCTCTCTACCTATCTCTATCTCTATTTATCTCTACTTATTTATCTCTGCTTTACTTACTTTTCTCTGCTTACTTTCTTGTCTCTACTTCTCTCTGCTTACTTACGTATCTCTACTTACTGACTTATCTCTGCATCTTTCCTGGAAATCTTTTTTATGACCCTGGGTAGAGCTCAAAAATCCATCCTTTATGCTTCAGCAAGAGACAAAACAGGGACCCCAGACCTGGCACCAGATTGAAGGGAACAGGAAGTGCTCTCCCCTCCCCAAAGCAGGGAAACCAGAGTTTGGCCCTTGCAAATTTCCACTCCACATCAGCAACATCCTCAATTCCCTAGAGTGAATTGTTGATCATGGCAATTAACATATTTAGCAAAACAATGACCATTGTAACATTATAGACTCCATAAAGAACATAACCAATGTTTTCAATGAATTTGTGGTTATAGTTGATGACCACTGATTTCACTTCAGAAAGTCCAAATATAGCCCAGAGCAGTGTCTTAAAACTCTGTTGTGAAGGCTTCATTTTGTTTTGCACCAATGTAGTAGTAGAGGTTGAAAATTCCCATCATAAAGGCCACAAACACCGCAGTGAACACATTCAGCCCATATCATGCCTCTGTGCTTATTAAATCTGTTTTTCTCTAGCAGAGACAGGTTAAACATGAAACTGAAGCTTCAAGATGACTTTACTTGCCCTATGCAAAGCAGCCCATGATTTATTTTTTCCGGGGACTACTGCCAACCAGGCCTGTGTGTCAATCTGTAAGCATCCAACAACAGGTCTACTGTACAAATAGGTCTTTTGTCAGACACTTGATTAACCCAAAATACAGCCTTTCCTGTTGGATTAGTACTACCAAAGCCTCCTGTTCTTTTCACTGTGCTGCTTCCCAGCTTTATGTCAACAACTGAGCAATTCTTTTTCCTAGGGAAGCAGACCACAGAGTTGAGGAACTAATAACTAATTGAATTTCTCTGATATAACCAGAACCAATCATTTCCATATGCACAGTGCCACCTCTAGATCTTTCAAGTAATAGACCGACTGTTCCTGAGGGCAAGGGTCCCCTAACTCCCATGGGGACCCTCTCTGGTGGCTCCCCAGGAAGCAGGGAAACGGGAACTACGCTGCAAAGGTCCATGGCAGCACTGCCCGCCACGGTGGGAGACAATTGTTGCCGTTTGTAAGGGTACTGGCTGTGCCGGATATGCCTCAGTTTATTGAGGTGCTCTCTGAATAAACAAGCCTCAGATTCCACCGGGTCTTAGTACTACCAATTGCTCCAGGTTTTAAGATTGCAACTACAGGAGCGTTAAGTTTTGTAGCTAAGTCATTTTCTCGCCCATTAAGGGGAGAGAGAGGAGGTGGCCATTCACTTAATTCAGCAGGTGGAGCCGAAGGGCTAGTAAAACATACTTTTTTTCAGTTTCCCTTTCTTTTCTTTGATTTCCTCCAGTTTCTGTTCCTCACATTCAGAATCTGAAGTTAGTTTTTTACACTCGTTCTCCTCTTCCTCATCTGAATCTGCCTCATGATCTGTTTGAAATGGCTCAAGAGCTGCTTTTATTAGCGCCCACATTGACCAAACCGAGACTGGAATTTTTGCTCCATCTTTATATGTTTTTTTTTTAATCTTTGCGAATTCTCTCCCATTCATCCAACTCCATAGTCCCTTGTTCTGGGAACCATGGGCAAAACTGCTTTACTGCACTAAAGAGTGATAACAAATTCTGAGCACTAACTTTCACTCCCCCTCTTCATAATAAATGCCTTAAGAAATTTGAATAAGCAGAATGTCTGCTTTCACCTTGTCCCATTGTTACCCTGGTTCTTCCGAGCGCTCAGCTTTCCCACCGAGCTTCTTTTAGACATCCTCGGGTGTCCTCTGATTATGCGTCCTCTGCTTTCACATGCTCTAGCGTTCCTTCACCGGGGTCTTTGTCACCCCACATTGAGCAGCCAGGAATGTTGGGGTGATCAGACCCAACACCAGGTCGTGGGGGTGAGAAAGCCCGGCGGAGTCAAAGGATTGAGAAAAGCCAGTTTGAGACAGAGAAGTAGGACCAGGGGACCACCACGATCGTGGAGGCTGTGAAGGCCATGAGCTCTGGGAGCCCATGCTATTTATTGGTAATCCAGCAAAGAAACAGGTGGTGAGAATGTGGAGGTCAAAAGGGCAGGCACATGATCTACAGCTGTGACAGTTTAGCATTTATATGGAACATGTTCTGCTACTTGAGATAATGGGAATACAATGGATCTAGGAGCCTAGGAGGGCTAGAAGCAAGGAGCCAGCAAGTCTAGACACATTCCAGAGGACATTATTGTCAGTCATGTAAGCCCTGCCTCAGCTTTCTTCCCAACCCTCAGCTTTTTTTCCTAACACTTTCTCTTTTATTAGAGACAAGGTCTCACTCACTCTGTTCCCCAGGCTGGAGGGTAGTGATATGATCACAGCTCACTGCAACCTCAAACTCCTGGGCTCAAGTGATTCTCCCACCTTAGCCTCCTGGGTAGCTGGGACTACTGGTGAGAGCCACCTACATGTCTCTTAACCATGAATTACGTTCACAAAAATTCAAACCTCAGAGTCACTTTGTATAGACCTGTGGTTACAAATTCTCAAAGGCAAATTTCTTTTTCTGCTAATAACCCAGCCCAAACCAGAAAAATTTACTTCTGGTTTCCTTTGCTCTGATGTGAGTTTTTCTAGTTGGTCCATTGTTATCATGGGTATTGCTCTCCAAGTATCCTCCCTTGCTCTGGCAAGTTCATCTTCTGTCTCCCAGTGGCCATTAAAATAACCACTTTTACGCTGCCAACATTGCTAAATGCATGGAGGGCAGTGAAGGTTTTATTGTCAGCTTTCTATTCTGATTTCCAGCTCCCTTTTAGTTTTGAATGATGAGAATTTCTTGACCTTCTATGAGAGGTCATTTATACTTTTATCAATATGATTGTCATATTTTGTCTTGTATTTCCAGATGTTTGTATTGGAAGAAAAGTTTTGGCTATCTAGTCCACCATGTTCCTGGATATGTAAGTCCCCAAGGTGGTTTTCATTCCATCCCACAGTTGTTGGCATTTCCTAAGAATATCTCCTCAAGGGCTCCATGAGAAACAATTACATCTGCCGTGTATTCCTCACTAACAACCCTCTCCCCAATTTTCTTTTTAATTACTGTAGTCTTGCTTAACTCTTACTACACAAAAGAATCTGTATTCACCTCTCATCATCCTGCTACTTCAGACAACACTTTAAAGGCACTGGTCCCACAGTTCTAGCTCATAAGTAGAATAAATGGAAAAAGATAAAATATGTGTGTGTGTGTGTGTGTGTGTGTGTGTGTGTACAGTGTGTATCTATCTATCTATATTCATTTCCTAACTACCAATACTTTGCATTTCCCAAATCGCACCTACTACCTCCATGCCCTGTTCCTGTATTTTACAAAAGCCTATTTGTGGTGAGCCTTCCTGGCTCCGGCAATAGCTTTGTCCTTTCCCATGGCACTGGGACAAAAACTGCAGCTACCTCTGCAATTTTGAAATCCTCAGGATATCCACCCCTACTCTAGGACATAGAACTCTGATTTCTCTGTTTGTGATATTAGGCAACTCCTTTCTGGCATCCAAATCAATCAGTTTTCACAAGAATCTGATGATGTTTGTGATCACAGTCGGAGTCTGTGGAGCCCTACCTGTAGATTCCAGCTACCACTAAGATTTCAGATCAGCTGACACTCCCCTGACTGTCAGTGAACTCACTGCAGCTTCAGCATGGATTGCAATCTCCATTCCAGGCCAGGCCACCACATACAGTTTGCAGGTTGTGCATTGAACAATTTTAAGAAACACCTGTCAATTGAGAAAAATGACAAGATAAGTCTCAATCATTTTAGGAGGTTTATTTGCCAAAGATATAAGCGTGTGCACCCGGGAGACAGGACTATGCCTTTCTCTGAAGTTGATTTTAAGGGCTCCAAATTTAAAGGAGAAAGAGCGGAATATTGAGAAGTACACAATTTCCATGTAAGAGGAAGGTAGGGAAAAATAGTCATTCATGCCTTTGTCTGGCTCAGTGAATCTACATTTTTTTATGTAAGATGACATAGACAAATGAGGCAGAGGAAAACTGCAGGGAATCTGCATTTTACATAAGATAATATAGACAAAATGGGGCAGGGGAACATCAGATATGCATATGTGTCTGGTGGGCTGGGGGTGACTCCACCTATAAAGATAAGCTATCATTTTACATTGCTATGGTGAAATTTTAACAGAAATACATTAAAAGATCTTGCAGCTAACTAGGAATTTCCTTGAGGGCAAATGGGGGGAGGCAAGTAGCTTTACATCTTGCAGCCATCTTATTTAGGAACCAAAAGGGGGAGGCGGGTTTGTGTGACCCAGTTCCCAGTTTGACTTTTCCCTTTGGCTTAATGAGTTGGGGGTCTCAAGATTTAATTTCCTTTCACACACCATTCATACTGTATTTCTCATAGAAAAATGATAAATACATATCATAGAAATGGTATGATAAATACGTATCATAGATAAATGATAAATATCATATTCTGGACAAAAAGCATTCAAGTGTCTTCATGGGAATTTTCTTCTTCACACAGAGACACCAGGTGGGTTAGAAGCAGTTGCTCACACAGCTCTGTATTCCCATGTGCTCATTTCTAGACACATTGGTGCTTGGTCCATAGGAAGCATCAACATGTTAAGCATTTGGGTCTAGGAAGCTGCAGGAAACAAAATACTCCTTTATTATCGCAGGCAAGCCTGTGATATAAATTAGAATACAGGGCTGTGTTGGAGAATTCAGCAGAAAACAGGAGGCCTTTGTGAGACCTGCTCTCTTCTTATTCTCTGTCAGTTCTTCAGAGCAGATCATTCAGTTTTAGGCAGAGAAATTAGATTCGAGCATGTATGCACAGAAACACATCTTTTAATAGGGCGCCCTCTTCCACGGGCAAAGCATGCACCAATGAATCTTCCAAGATATCAACAATGAGATTAAATACTAGTGTAGGTCCAGTGTAATGAGGGGGTATAGAAGTGTGTCTTCCCCCAGGAACAAAGTGGAAATGTAAAGAGAGGGAACTGTATACTCCCATTCCCTCATTTCTCAGTTACTGTTTTGATTACATTGCTTTGAGAGTTAATAATACAATAAAGAAACAAAATGTTATAAGAAGTTATTACTTGAAAGAAATAAAACAGTATCGTTATTTGTAGGTAATGAAATTCAGGAAAATCCCAGAAGGGTATATATATATAATCATACATTTATTTAAAGAAGAAATATATAAATAGCATTTAAAAAGATATAAACAGATTCAAATAGATGTTAGAAAACAGTGGAGTTTGGGTGAAATTTCCCTTCCATCCCCCCTTCTTTCTTCCTCCCTCTCTCCCTTTACTTCCTTTCTTTGTTTTTTTCTTTCTTTCCTTTTAAAACTATACTTCAAAAATTCATTATCTGAGATTAAAATTTTGTAAACAGAAGGCATTATTTGTAGTCACAAAGACTGAGAAATCAGCTTAAAACTAATAGTAACAATAAAGACTCTAATAAAGTAAAGATATATATTATGAATTAGGTCGGGGTCTGCATGACTACATAAGATAAATTATGAAATTATATTGTTATACAGAAAAGAATATTTCAGAAATCTCTTCTATACTGGTAAAGAAGTGAAATAGTTTCTCTAATGGATGGATTGTATTAATCAACATCAATAAAAATTCCCACCTAATTATTTTATAGAACGCCATAAAATAATTCTGAAATTAATTTTGAATAAATTGGTAGGCAATAATAATAAATAATCTTTAAAAAAGAAGAAGAACAGAGTAAGGAAAAGGAGCTATTCCTTTCCCATGTTAGAATGCATTTTAAACGTGGTGCTGACATAAAAACAGAAATTTCAAATATTATGATGGAGTGGAAATCTGTAAGTATATGAAGTTAAACATAAAAATTTTATAATGAGATAAGAATCATAAGTGAGATATATATGTGTGTTTGTATATGTATGTATATTTGTGTATGTGTGTGTATATATGTGCATATATATGTGCATATATGTGTGTGTATTCCATATATATGCACATATTGTATACACTTTGTAACCTCATCAATAAGCAGTACGTGAGCTGTTTAGTCACACAAAATGAAAATCAATAGCCATTTTAAAATCTAATATTGTTAGTCATAATAACAAATCCAAACATTAGCAAGATCTCATTTATATCTACTAAACCCAAAAGAAAAAAAAACAAGCATAATATTTAATTCAGGTATGTCTTCAAGATAAATGGCAAGTTCTTAACATTTTTTGGCATTACTCATTAATTTATTTTGGATCCCTCTTTGACAATATTCATTAAAATCCTTAGAGATATTTATATCCTTTGTTTTAGTAAAGCATATCTTAAGGATTTATCTTAAAATAATTCAAAAGAGAGAACTATATTCATGATAATGTTTACTGCAGCATTAATTCTAAAAATGGAAAATTGGAATAAGCTTAAAATGTTCAACAATAGAGGCAATGGGTAGGGAAAGTTTCATTTTAAGACTGGGTTAAACATTCTGTGCTTCTTTCTTTTGTTTTCTGGAGTGCGGTGACATAATCATGGCTTACTGCTGCATCGAACTCCTCGGCTCCCCAAGTAGCTGGGACTACAGGCATGGACCACCACGCCAGGCTAATTTTTTAAACATTTTGTTAGAAATGGGGTCTCACTATGTTGCCCAGGTTGATCTCAAATGCCTGGGCTCGTGACCCTCCCACCTTGTTTGTTACTATTTATCATGTAATTGCTGTGAAGCAGGTATTTTATATATGATCTCGAATTCTCACACTCATTCTGCAAGTTATGTATTTTTCATTCTCAATTTAAAGTTTTGAGATCTGGTGCTCTAACAAGACTAAATAGCTTACTCAAGGCTAGTAAGCGGTGGAGCTGGACCTTGAACCCCTGCATGACAAGGCCTGCTTCCCTTGGCCTGGTCAAAGGGCAAAAGCCCTGCTTACAGTTCCTGCTGAAGGAACAGCCTTTGGCAGGCACATTCTGTCCACGTGATTTCTGTGACCTTACCGAAATTGCCCTTCCCGCCAGATACCACCAGGCCTGGAGTCTGACCCAAGGGCAGCCAATCCAACGTCAGGCTAGTAGCTCATGATAGGGCTGTCATGAAAAGTTCTGTTAGATAGAGAAGAAAGGAATTATCTAAACTAATTCCCTCTCTTACTAATTTAGCTTTGGAAATACAGAGCAAATCAGGCAGTTGTCAGGAGCTGAAGGTAGGAGAATGTGAGACAAGTATAGAAAGCATTTAGGAATGCATATGTTAACTAGATGAGACAGAGAACTAAATTGCTATTGAGAAATCGATGCTCTTTTGCTGGGAAAAAAAAAAAAAAGAGCTAGATCACCAGTGGCAGAAAAACCAAGCAAGAGAAGGGATGGGTGGGAGGATGAAAACAGGTTCAAATCAGCCAGCAAAGAATAGTAAAAATATGAAGTAAAGGGAAGTAATTGTAGACCATACTCAATTCTGCAAACATTGCCTATCCTATAGTATCAATATCCTTCATGATTGATAGTTTTGACGTTTGTTCCCTCCAAATCTCACGTTGAAATATGACCTCCAATGTTGGAGTTGGGGTTTAAGGGGAGGTATTGGATCATGGGGACAGATCCTTTATGAATGGCTTAGCATCATCCCCTTGGTAATGAGTGAGTGCTTGCTCTGAGTTCCCACACATGCGATCTGGTTGTTTGAAAGTGTGTGGCACCTCTCCGTGCTCTCTCTCTCTTGCTCTCAGCTCTTGCCATGTGATGCAGCTGCTCCTGCTTCACCTTTCACTATGACTGGAAGCTTACTGATGCCCTCACCAGGAGCAGACCCTGGTACTTTGCTTCTTGTACGGCCGGCAGAACCATAAGCCAATTAAACCCCCTTTCTTTGTAAATTACCCAGCCTCAGGTATTTAAAGTGATGCAAAAACAGCCTAACATGGTAATCTAGTTACTTCTAGAGATTCATCTCCTGTATGTCCCTACTTGACCTCTTAATTCCAGCTACCCAAACAGCTTGCATGGAAAGTACAAGTGCACTGCTCCAGGTATCAATTTATTGTCTCTCAGCTCCAGATTCACCCTTTTGCCTGAACTAGTAAGTACACTATGCTATCCCTCCCTAGAGGGCATTTTCGTTTACCTAGCCAATTCCCTTGTGTCCTCCAAGACTTGGCGCAAGAGAAGCTTTCTCTAAGAAGATTCCCATGGTCTCCACCAGACTGAATCCACCTGAGCACAACTCCATTGAGACTCTCTTGACTATTACAGCTTTATATCAAGGGAGTTTCGTCTGAGAGTTCTAAGTAATGAGCAGATATGAATTAAGCAGAAACTGGAAGAGAGGCTCAAACGGCAACTGTAGCAAGAACTGACTCAGGAGCCAATACAGCACCAACACCTCAACATGCCATAGGAAAGTGCCCCCTCAAGAGAGGAAGGTAGATGCTTGGGTTACTATCATTCGCAAATCTCTATTTACTTCCTGAGTTTAAGTAGATATATTTTAAAATACAGCTTAAGATATATACAGATATATTATTAAAAGTGTGAAATAAATAGACTTTTTATCCATTTGTAACTCAGGCAAAACTAATCTAGTTCTAAGTTAATGAGAATGGCACACTGTAATAGCAATTTGTGTTATAAATGGTTCTTGAGGCAACCATCTGTACTACACAAATAAATTTGCCCCTGAAACTGCAAGGCAACACTCTCCCTGAGTCGTTCAGAGAATCCACATGCAAATTTGCCTGGCTGACTGCCTTTGCTTTATCCATTTGGCTCACCAGTTTGTGGGCAAATTTATATATAAAATTGCAAAAGCTGGCCTGGGACTCTAGAGTGAGGAAAAAAATAATAAAAATAACAGTAATTTGTATTTATGTAGGTAGAATACTTGTACTAAATGATCAGATAATTTCAAAATATTATCTAATTCATTTCCACCATAATATTAAAAGCCTGGGAAGTATAAACAAGTATTTTAAAAGCATGCTTTTGTAAGAAGTATTCCCAGCAGTCTATATTAGTGTGAATCAGATATGGGTGCTGTGATTTGTATGTTCCCAGGGAAATGTTCTTTCTACTCAGAAACCTGTTTTTTTTTTTAACCAACTGATTATTTCAGATCATGCCAATTTTTATTTCTTCATCTGCTATGTCTAAGAGCTACTAAACAGTGAACCTGAAACTAGAAATAAATAAAATCATAAGCCACAAACTTTATAACACAAGGAACACACAGCTTAGTTATTCTTCACAGTAACTTTGCACCACTTCTAAAAATAAGACACATTTTTTCATGCTTTTAAAAATGTCATTACAGATTTAATAAGGCTAATTGTAAAAAGATTGAAAATGTAGAAAAGTATAACAAGAAAAATGAAGTTATCTGCAATCTTAATACTCAAGAATAACTACTGTTAATACTTTGGTACATCTTTCAGCCTTTTTAAAATGCTCCTATTAATATATAAACTATGTAATTTATACAGATCTTGTTTTTCAAATGCTGCATAATTTGAATTTTCTGCAATGACTATTCTTTATAAAATTCATTTTAATGACTGCATACTTATATATTACATGAAACCATATACTTTGCCTTACTTCACCTCTTGCCTGTTTTCTCCTTCACAGTCCAGATTCCAGCTGTCCTCCGTTAATTTCCATGTATCATGTTCTCCCTCACCCACCAATCCTGCACTTGCTGGCCATTCTAAGGCATTTTACATCTTTCCCCTCTCCATCCCTTCTGTGTCCCCACTTCTCCTACTCCTTTTTTTCTAATTAATACCTGCTGGTCTTTGATGAAAGGATAGTGTGTAAGATTTAAAAAGGAAAGGACGCTTACTATTAAGTCTTGGGTACCTCGATTATTAGAAGAATATAGAAAAAAAGACACTGAGAAATGGCTGAAGAAGAAAATCAGGAGAGTATGGCATCGTGGAAAGCAAGCAAGGGGAAAAAAGGTGTCAAAATTTAAAGATTAGTGGAACAGAATACAGTCCAGAAATAGACCCAAGTATTTATCATCAGTTGATTTTTGACATGAGAGACAAGATAAATAAGGAAAGGATAGTCATTTCAACAAGGGGTGCTGGAATAACTAGATATTCATAGTGAGAAGAAGTCCAGCCATTACATCATACACAAAAATCAACTCAAATTAAATCATAGACCAAAATATAAGGGTGTAAACTACAAAACTTCTAGAAAAAAACATAGAATAAAACCATTGAAATTTTGGAGTAGGTAAGAACTTTTGGATAAGACACACAAGTATGAACTGTAAGGGAAAAATTTCATAAAGTGAACTTTATCAAAATTAAGACCTTCTTGAACAACATCATTAAAAAAGGAAAAGGAAAGTCATAAAGCAGGACTAAAAATGCTTACAACACATGTATCTGACAAAGGATTTATCTAGAATGTATAGAAAGCTCTTGCATCTCAATAATAAGAAGACAAAAGCCCATTTAAAAAACCAAAAGATTTGAACAAACACTTCACAAAAGAATATACACCAGCAGCCAGTGAGCACAAGAAAAGATGTTCAGCATAATTAGTTGATATAGTTTAGATGTTATCTCCTCTGAATCTCATGTTGAAATATAAACCCCAGTGTTGGAGGTGGGGCCTGCTGGGAGGCATTTGGGTCATGGGAGAAGATCTCTCATGGCTTGGTGCTGTTTTCATGATAGTGGTCATCATGGATAGAGTTCTCATGAGATCTGGTCACTTAAAAGTGAGAGGCACCCTCCTCCCCACTCTCAGTCTTGCTCCTGCACTGACCATGTAAGATACCTATGCCTGCTTCACCTTCTTCCATGAGTAAAAGCTCCCTGCGGCCTCCCTAGAAGCCGAGCAGATGCTTGTGCCATGCTTGTACAACCTGCAGAACTGTGAACCAATTAATATCTTTTCTTTATAAATCACTCAGTCTCAGATATTTCTTTATAGCAACACAAGAATGGCTTAACAGAAAATTGGTGCCAGGAATAGGACATTGCTATAAAGATACCTGAAAATGTGGAACCAGCTTTGGAACTGGATATTGGGCAGAGGTTGGAAGAGTGGGGAGGGCTCAGAAGAAGACAGGAAGATGAGGGAAAGTTTGGAACGTTTTAGAGACTGGTTAAGGTGTGACCAAAATGCTGATAGTAATATGGACAGTGAAGCTAGGCTGATGAGGTCTCAGATGGAAATAAGAAACTTATTGGGAACTGGAGTAGAGGTTACTCATGATATGCCCTAGCAAAGAACTTGGCTGCATTGTTTTCATGTTCTAGGGAACTGTGGAAGTTTGCACTGAAGAGTAACAACTTACAGTATCCAGCAGAAGAAATTTCTAAGCAGCAAAGTGTTCAAAATGTGGCCTGGCTGCTTCTAAAAACCTTCTCTCAGACACAGGAGCAAAGAAATGAGTTACAGTTGGAAGTCCTATGTAAAGGAGAAGCAGAGCATACGAGTTTGGAAATTTTGCAGCCAGGTCATACAGTAGAAAAGAAAAGCCCATTTTTAGGAGAAGAATCCAAGTGGTTGAGTAGCAACAAGTTGCTAGAGAAATTTGCATAACTATAAGGGAGCCAGATGCTAATACCAAGACAATGGGAAGAAGACCTTAAAGGCATTTCACAGATCTTCAAGGCAGCCCCTTCCCATCATGGGCCCAGAGGCCTAAGAGTACTTAATGGTTTTGTGGGCCAGTACCAGGGCACCACTGCCCTGCACCACCCCAGGAAACTGCTCCTTGTATCTTGTCTGCTCTCCTCCAGCCTCAGGTCAAAGAGCCCCAAATACAGCTCAGGTCACTACTTCAGAGGGTGCGAGCCATGAGCCTTGGTAGCTTCTACATGTTGTTAAGCCTGTAGGCATGGAGAGTGCAAAAGTAAAGTAGACTTGACAGCCTCCACCTCGATTTCAGAGGATGTATGGAAAAGCTTGGATGCCCAGGCAGAAGCCTGCTGCAGGGGTGGAGACCTCACAGAGAACTTCTACTGGGGCAGAGTAGAGGGGAAATGTGGGGTTGGAACTCCCACAGAGTCCCCACTGGGGCACTGTCTAATGGAGCTGTGGGAAAGGGGTGTCAGAGGCATTTAAAAGAAAGTGACTCCATCTTGAATAAGGGCTGGTAAAATGAGTCTGAGACTTGCTGGGCTGCATTCCCAGGAGGTTAGGCCTTCTAATCTAACCTTGACTTAGGGTGAGATAGGAGGTCAGCACAAGCTACAGGTCACTAAGACCTTGCTGATAAAACAGCATGTGGTAAAGAAGCCAGCCAAAACCCACCAAAACCAAGATGGCAATGTAAGTGAACTCTAGTTGTCCTCACTGCTCATTATATGCTAATTATAATGCGTTAGCATGTTACAAGACACTCCCACCAGCACCATGACAGTTTACAAATGCCATGGCAAAATCAGGAAGTTATCCTATATGGTCTAAAAAGGGGAGGAAACTTCAGTTCTGGGAATTGCCCACCCCTCCTGGAAAGCTCATGAATAATCCAGCCCTTGTTTAGCATATAATCAAGAAATAACCATGAGTATCATTAGTGGAGCAGCCCATGCCACTGCTCTGCCTTTGGAGTAGCCATTCTTTATTCCTCTACTGTCTTCATAAATTTGCTTTCATGTTACTCTATGGACTTGCCCTGAATTCTTTCTTGTTTGAGATTCAAGAACCCTCCCTTGGGGTCTGGATTGGGATCCCTTTCTGGTAACAGGGCCACCATCCTCAAGGCCCCAGAATGGGAGATCAAACAGCAGCTTGCACCCTGCACCGGGAAAAGCCACAGGCACTTAGCTCCAACCTGTGAAAGCAGCTGAGGGGGCTGAACCCTGCAAAACCACAGGGCAGAGCTGTCCCAGACCTTGGGAGCCCACCTTTGTACCAGTGTGCCCTAGATGTAGGACACAGAGTCAAAGGAGATTATTTTGGAGCTTTAAGATTTAATGGCTGCCCTTCTGGGTTTCAGACTTGCATGGGGCCTATTGCCCCTTTCTTTTGGCTAATTTTTCCCTTTTGGGATGCAAATGTTTGCCTGATGTCAGTACTTCCATTGTATCTTAGAAGTAAATAATTTGTTTTGATTTTACAGGCTCGTAGGTGGAAGGAATTCATCTCCAGATTAGACTTTGGACTTGGGACTTGAAACTTTTGATTGAGTTGATGCTGGAGTTAGTTAAGACTTTAGGGGGCTATTGAGAGGGGATGATTGTATTTTGAAATACGAGAAGTGGGTGAGATTTGAGGAGCCAAGGGAGGGATAACATAGTTTGAACGTTGTCCCCTCTAAATCTCATGTTGAAATGTGATTCCCAATATTGGAGGTGGCATCTGGCATGAGGCATTTGAGTCATGGGAGCAGACCCCTTATGGCTTGGTGGTGTCCTCCTGATAGTGAGTGAGTTCTCACAAGATCTGACTGTTTAAAAGTATATGGCACCTCCTCTGTCCCCACTCTCTTTCTTGTTTCTGCTCTAGCCATGTGAGATGCCCATTCCTGCTTCACCTTCTGCCATGAGTAAAAGCTCCTTAAGTCCTCCCCAGAAGCCAAGCAGATGCTGGTGCCATGCTTGCACAGCCTGTGGAATTGTGAACCAATTAAACTTCTTTTCTTTATAAATTACCCAGTCTCAGGTATTTCTTTATAGTAGCACAAGAGTGACCTAATAAATTAGTCAAAGGGAAATGCAACTCATAACCACAATGAGATACTACATCTTACCCACTAGAATGGCTAAAAAGCCTGACAATACCAAGTGTTGGTGAGATTGTGGAGCAACGAGAATTCTCATCACTGCTAGTGAGAGTGTAAAATTGTACAACCACTTTGGAAGCAGCTTGGTATTTTTATAAATTTAAACATACACTTACTTACTTTATAACCCAGCAACTCAAATCCTAGGACTTTATCCAAGTGAGATGAAACTTATATGTCCACCCATAACTGGTACATGAATGTTTAAAGCAGCTTTATTCACAGAAGCCCCAAACTGGAAACGTCTCAAACATCTATCAACAGGTAAATGAATAAACAAATTGTGGTCTACCCCTACAATATTAATACTACTCACTAAAAAGGAATGAATTGCTGATATACTCGATAATAGGAATCAATCTCAAAAATATTATGCTGAGTAAAAAAGCAAGAAAAAGAGTACATAGTATATGATTTCCTTAATATGAAATTCCAAAAAATATCTACAATCTAGTAATAAAAATGATATCAGTGGTTGTCTAACATCAGGATGATTTGGGGGATTGACTGTAAGGGGTACAAAGGTAACTTTTGGGGTGATGGAAATATTCTATACCTTGATTTTGGTGATGGTTGTTATGGAGATGTATGCACTTGTGGAATTCACCAAACTGTATGTGCATTTTATTGTTTGTAAATCATGCATCAATAAACTTGATGTTAAAGAATTGTGTCAAATACTATTGAGATGTTAGGTAAGTCAAGGACAGAGAAGGGACTATTGGGAGTGGCAATATTAGAAGTCATAATGGCTTTATTAGGAGTGTTTTCAATGGAGGGATAAAGACCAAAACCTAACCAAAGTGGGTTAAAAAAGAAGGAATTGATGAAGTGGAAATACACAGTTCTGTTTTTTGTTTGTTTGTTTTTGATACAGGAACTCATCTGTCACCCAGCCTGCAGTGCAGTGGCACAACCACAGCTCACTGCAGCCTCAACCTCCGAGGCTCAAGTGATCCTCCTGCTTCAGCCTTCCAAGTAGCTGGGACAACAGGTGCGTGCCACCACACCCAGCTAATTTTTGTATTTTTTTGTAGAGATGGAGTTTCATCATGTTGCGCAGGCTGGGAAATACAGAGTTTTTTTAAGGACTTTTGAGCTGAACTGAGGCAGAGAATGGGGTGGTACTTGAGGGGCATGTGGCAGCCAAGGGACTTTTTTTGAAGATTGGTATTTTAAAGGCATATTTGTATGCTGAGGGAAATGATCCAGTAAAGAGAGTGAGATGGATGATGCAAGGAGAAAAAGAAGGTATTGCATGAGAAAACTGTAGAGACGTCAAGAGGGTAGGGGATACAAAGCACAAGAGGAGGTGTTTACCTCTGATGGGAGCTGGAATGCATCGTCCACCTGAGCAGGACAGAAGGCAGGAAAGGTGGGTACAGACACAATCAGAGGTTGGTAGATTTTGTTGGGGGAGAATGAAGGGTGATTCATCTGACTGCTGCTTTTTTTGTCAGTGATTTAACAATGTGTTGGAGAAAAGGTGTTACAGGCTTAAAGCAAGAGATTGAGTTGGGAAACAGTTGCTCTGGGGAGGTGGGGGGGAATTCACTAGAAAATGCGTTAGGATTGTCTGGTTGAGATGACTGCCCGTTTGAGTTCTTTTGTCATTCATGTGAAAAGAAACCAATAGGCAGGGGTGTGCGATTTTCTCTAACAACATTCAGCTTCTGGGCTGCAGACATATAATACAAAGAACTTTGCATTTAACTAAGGTTGGCACTTTCCACGTGCCTATGCAGGAAGAGCTGGACAAAAGATTTTAGCATGGTTGCAAGGGAGTGAATATATGAGACCTAAGTGCCTATGTTAGCCTATATAAGGGACCTATGTTAGCCTAAGTGCCTGGAACATATTAAGATTCAATATAAGGCACATAGGCTAACATGTGTGCCTAATATAGAACCTAAGTTAGGTAATGAGGGAAGTGAGGACAAGGGGGTGTCATGGATAGAGGAACAGTGATGAGGTTAACAGATTAGAGGCTCTACCAGGGTCTGCAAATGGATGGGATGGCAGTAAATGAGTTGGAAGGCTGAGAGAGGGTAGTCCAGGAGTGTGGTGCTTAACATTAAGATTTCAGATTTGGTTCAGTTCTTCAGATGATCAGGATTAGGAAACGATCATGTGAGTGATGGCTAAGGTGGGGTGGATCAGAGACCTGACAGTCCAAGGCTTTGGATAGATGATCTGCATATGTTCAAAATCACCAAGAACGGTGACAGAAGTAGAGACAGAAAGAAGAGCTGCAAGCCAGGACGAGAGGCATGAGTAAATGAGCGTGAGTGACCAGGTGGAAATCACGAGGTGGCCACCGCATGGAATGTGACAGTTGTCAGGTCTGATGGTTTGCTTGTCTGTATTCCCAACCACTGGCTCCTTGCTACTAAGTCCTGATTCTCCCTTAATATGGTTTTGAAGGTGGAGGTAAGGAAGGACAACAAAATTGATTCTATCTATGTTTTTAATGTGTCCATTTTCCTCTCTCAGAATTTCATTGATTTTCTACCTTGATTCACCTACTCATGCCTTGCTGGATGAGTAATGTTTTGAGAAAACTCACTGCTGATGGGATTAGTGGTGTTTGGAAGGGATTTCTCAATGATTACCTGATGCAAGCAGACACTTAAATACTACTGAAATTGCTACTGAAGGGCTTAAAAATAACTTTGCTGAACGTTGTTAACTGTGTTATATGTGGCCCAAAGATTCAGCTGTTTTTACTTAGTGTTATGCCAAGACCACATTTACCTGCATGGGGCAGACTTCCATCCCCAGCTCCCTTATTTCCATTAGTGGCATCATTCAAATTTTTAGAATTATTATTAATAAATATAATCATAATAATTACCATTTGTTGAATATCCACCATGTGCCAGACACTGAACTAGCTGTGATACCAAGACATAGCAGTTATTGAATTTTAATATGTTCCAGGCACGTATGCTTTGATTGTGTAATCTAATTTACACTTCATAGCAGCCTGATGAAAGGTTAAGGCTAAGATAAAGAGATTATGGCTCAAAACTTCTTGGCTAAGATCTCAGTTATTAAAAACTGGATACAGATAGGGTTCAAAACTCTGGTTGACTCTGAAACATATGCATCAACACTACACTATATTTGCCTTTACTGTGTGCCTCACCGCATACAATGATGAATGGTCCCTGTGAAGGTTATCATCCAGCAGAGGGAAGCAGACCTGCAAACAAACAGGTTAAAACCCACATGAAGAGTGATAAGATGAGGGCTCCGATGAGGGCAGTAGATAGTAAATGATGAACTCGAGACACTTTGAAGGAAGTACATCAAACATTTTGCAGATTGACTCACTGCCTGGCTACAATAACAGCCTCTTAGTTGGTGAGCTCCTGTCACCAGGCCTTTCTTCCATACGACTCTGAATAGACTGCTAGAGTTCTTCTAGCAGTCTTCCTAAAATACTTGTGCCTAAAAGGTGCACTTGCTCTATTTTGCCTATGTCATGGTGCTTTTCATTCTTATTCTTCTTCATGAAATTATTTCTTTCTTGCTCTGTCACCCAGGCTGGAGTGCAGTGGCACAATCTCAGCTCACTGCAACCTCCACCTCACAGGCAAAAGTGATCCTCCCACCTCAGCTTCCCAGTGAAATTATTTCTAACTCTTGCTACAGTAAACATGCATGGGACTATCTGTCCTAAACTCCCTCCAACTTCTAGTAACTGCCCTCCTTCCTGTGTCCACAGCCTCTTCTCCCACACTGGCTTCCTCCACTTGGCAGGGGACAAGCCACCAGCTGCTCCTGCATTTGACATCGATGTCTTTCTCCCGCAAAAAGAAACTAGACTCTTCTTTGGTTCCAATGCTAAAAACTCTGGGTTGAGGCACTAATGGGCTTGATTTGGATCAGGTGCATACCCCTGCAAAAATAAATCATAGCCAGCAACAGGCAGCGGGAAGGGGGAAAGTTGGAGCAAGCTCTTCTCTTATAACCGTAGTACAAGGAGCATGATGTCCAAACAGTGAAAGAAAGGGAGAGAATGACAAAGCAAGGGTGGTTTATTTCTTAAGTCTGTTAACATTTGGGGAATCTGAGTGAAAATTACAAGATTTACCTTGTAAGACATTTGTATGAGTCTGAAATTATTTCAAAATAAAATGTTTAACAAATGTGTGTGTGTGTTTTTTTTTTACCATGATAAAAAAGGGTAAAATATAATGTTTAAAAAATGGCCTTGGGGGTGGAGCCTGTGTGCTCCAGTTCCCACAGAGCATGCCACTCCCATTACCTTACACTTGACCTCGCATAGGTACTTTGACAAGCCAGCCTTCTGAAGGCGATTCAAGGGATATGCAGCTGTTATAGAAAGGCCAGACTGGGGAGGACATTGAACACTGGGTTTAGGGAGGTTGATGTTACTTTATATCAATAAGTAGGTCTTGGGAGGTTTTGAACAGTGGAGCAATATTATTTAGAAAAGGAATTCCATGTGGAGGACAATTTGGAAGGAGAAAGACTCCGGGAAGACTTATATAAGAACATTGCAATGGAAAGGGAAAGGAGAAATGTGAGTTAGATGTTTAAAGAAGAATCAATAGAATTTTGCTACTGCAAATGATACCATTATTGGAAATAGGGGATACTGGAGGTTGGCAAAAAAGAGATGGGGCCAGAGAGGAGGTACAATAGTTTCTAGGCAAGGAGGATCTGTTTCCTTGCCTTTTGCAGTGTCTGGAGGCTGCCTGCATTCTTTGGCTCACGGGTCCCTTCCTCTATCTTCAAAGTCAGCTGCATGGTATCTTCACATCTCCTTCTGCCCAGGTGTCCTTTGTTTCTGTTATCACATTGCCTCTGGCTCAACCCTCCTGCTTCCCTCTTATAAGAATCCTTGAGATTATATTGGGACTACCAAGGTAATTCATGATAATTCCCCAAGTCCAATGAGAGTTGTCCTTGTAAGAGAAAGGTAGAGGGAGATTTGAGACTCAGACACACAAGGACATGTGAAGATGGAGGCAGAGATTGAAGTCATGTGGCTCCAAGCCAAGGAAAGCCTGGAGTCACCAGTACTTGGAAGAGGCAAGGTAGGATCCTCCTCAAAAGCCTTAGGAGGGTGCACATTTCTGATGACACTGTGATTCCAGACTTCTGAGTTCCACCACTGTGATTTGTTTTGTGTTTGTCTGAACATGATTTCAGTAAGTGATTTAAGGCTTTTGTCTAATAAGTCCATCTAATATCTGGGCTTCATCAGGGACAGTGTATTAGTTAGTTCTCATGCTGCTAATAAAGACATACTCGAGACTGGGTAATTTACAAAGAAAAAGAGGTTTCATGGACTCAGTTCCACTTGGCTGGGGAGGCCTCACAATCATGGCAGAAGGCAAAGGAGGAAAAGGCATACCTTACTTGGTGACAGGCAAGAGAGCTTGTGCAGGGGAACTGCCATTTATAAAACCATCAGATCTCATAAGACTTATTCACTACCACAAGAACAGTATGGGGGAAACCACGCTCATGATTCAATTATCTCCACCTGGCCCCACCTTTGACAGGTGGGGGTTATTACAATTCAAGGTGAGATTTGGGTGGGGACACAGCCAAACCATATCAGACAGTTTCTACCAACCGCTTTTTCCCCCTGCGTATAAGCCATACTTTGTTTCTTTTATATCACATGTATTTTTGTTATTGAAAACTGGACATTTAAAATAATTTAATGGAGCAGCTCTGGAAAGCAGATTCTCTTCACTTCTCAAAATTTGTTGTTGTTGCTGCTTGTTGGTGTTGCCATTCATTTGTTTGGTGACTTTTCTGAACAAATTCTGTAAAGTCTGTATTCTCTTTCATGTGTGGCCACTGACATTTCTGCTTGGTTAGCTTAACAGTGCGCTAACAATTGAACAGAGATTTCCTTAGATGCCTGGAACCATTAAGCCTCTTTGCAAAAGGGCTCTGTGTGTGTTAGGGCATGCCTTCAATGCTCAACCAGGTACTCTGCTCTATTTTAGCTTCACTTCTTGCTTGCATGGGGCAAGCCAGAGGTGAGAACTTAGCACTCTCTCAGGTCTTTCCTGAGCACTTGCAGAGCTCTGGGCTTGTGCACAATCCTGTGCGTCTGTGTGGCCTTCTAGATTCCCAGGAATATGTCAGAGCATTTTTAAGCCCCATGTAGACATTTCACACCTCGCCTTTTTCCTCCAGCTTTTTGGTTATCCTATTGTGCTTTGAAGGAACACTAGCCCCTTTCTGCTATCTCCAGTGGCTGTCAGGCTACTGGTTTTAACCATTATTGTGGGCCATTGGTTTTTGTGGCTACCCTATAGCCAGAAACTGGGAAGGGAAACGGCAATTGGAATGTCATGAGGCTCATTGTTCTTACCAAGATTCAACCATTTTTTCTTGAAAAAAAAAATGCTCCCTGATGGCTTCAAGCCTTTG
Source organism: Pongo pygmaeus (assembly GCF_028885625.2). NCBI lineage: Eukaryota > Metazoa > Chordata > Mammalia > Primates > Hominidae > Pongo > Pongo pygmaeus. The sequence goes on along the minus strand of NC_072382.2, from coordinate 122,999,164 downwards.
ATTAATTTCCAAAATTCTGAAAAAGTTGACTCTGACAATTTTGCCAGTGTGCTCATTGCTTTTATGGAGGAGAGAGTTCTGGGGGGTCCTTCCTCTGTCATTTTCACTGATGTCATCCTTATAGTCTTTTTTTAAGCTTCGATTTTCTATATTTTAAAAAATTTTTTAAATATTTTAGATTTAGGGGGTACATGTTCAGGTTACTAACATGGATATATTGTGTGATGCTGAGGTTTAGGCTTCAATTGAAACTGTCACCCAGATAGTGAACATAGTATGTGACAGGTAGTTATTCAGCCCTCCCTCTCTCCCTCCCCTCTTTTGGAGTCCTCAATGTCTATCATTCCCATCTATATGTCCATGTGCACCCAATGATTAGCTTCCAATTATAAGTGAGAACATGCAGTATTTGGTACTCTGTTTCTGTGTTGATTCACTTAGGGTAATGGCCTCTGATTGCATCCATGTTGCTGCAAAGGGCATGATTTCACTTGCTCCTGTGGAAGCATAGTATTCCATGGTGTGTATGTACCACATTTTCTTCATCCAGTCTACCACTGATGGCCGCCTAAGTTGATTCCATGTCTTTGCTATTGCAAATAGTGCTGCAGTGAACATGCAAGCACAGATATCTTCTTGTTAGAAAGATTTATCTTTTGGAGGTATATACCCAGTAATGGGATTGCTGGGTTGAATGGTAATTCTATTTTTAGTTCTTTGAGAAATCTCGAAACTGTTTTCCACAAGGGCCGAACTAATTTACAGTCCCACCAACAGTGTATGAGCATTCTGTTTTCTCCACAACCTCTCAACATCTGTTAATTTTTTTTTTTTTACTTTTTTAATAATAACCATTCTGAGGGGTGTGAGATGGTATCATATTTTGGTTTTAATTTGCATTCTTTGATGATTAGTTATAATGACCATTGTTTCATATGTTTATTGGCTGTTTGTATGTCTTCCTTTAACAAGTGCCTGTTTTTGTCTTTTGCCTGCTTTTAAATGGGTTATTTTTTTTGTTGTTAATTTGTTTAAGTTCCTTGTAGATTCTGGATATTAGTCATTTGTTTTACGTGTAGTTTGCAAATATTTTCACCCACTCTGTAGATTATCTGTTTCCTACGTTGATAGGTTGCTTTTTTTTTGTTTTTCCTGTGCAGAAGTGCCTTAGTTTAATTAGGTCTCTTTATCAATTTTTGATTTTGTTGCATTTACTTTTGAGGACTTAGTCATAAATTATTTGCCTAGGCAAATGTCCAGAAGAGTATTTCCTAGGTTTTCTTCTAGAATTTTTATAATTTGAGGTCTTACATTTAAGTCTTTAGTCCATCTTGAGTAATTTTTTTGTACAAAGAGGTCAAGTTTCATTCTTTTGCATATGGTTAGCCAGTTTTCCCAGCCCTGTTTATTGAATAGAGTGTCCTTTCCCATTTCTTTATTTTTGCCCATGTTGTCAAAGATCATTTGGTTGTAGATGTGTGGCTTTATTTCAAAAGTCTCCATTGATCCATGTGTCTATTTTTGTACCAGTACCATGCTGTTTTTGTTACCGTAGCCTTGTAGTATAGCTTGAAGTCAGGTAATGTGATGCCTCCAGCTTTGTTCTTTTTGCTTAGGACTGCTTTGGTTATTTGGGCCCTTTTATGGTTCCATAAGTATTTTGGAATTGTTTTTTCTAATTCTGTGAAGCATGATGTTGAGATTTAATAGAGATTGCATTGAATCTATATATTGCTTTGAGCAGTATGGATATTTTAACAATATTGATTCTTTCAATCCATGAGCATGGAGTGTTTTTCCACTTATGTCTTCCATTATTACTTTTATTTTCAATCTACCCTTAGTAAATTTTAAGTATACAATAAAGTATTGTTAATTGTACTCACATTGCTGTACATTAGATGTCCAGAACATATTCATCCCACATAACAGAAGCTTTGTACTACTTGCCTAACATATTTGCATTTGTCTCCCTCCACATTCAAGATTTTTTTAAAGCTGAAAAATATTTCTCTGTGTATGTATGTGTGTATGTGCATATTTGCATGTGTAGTTCCATATTTTCTTTATTCATTAATCCATTGAGGGACATTTAGATTGTGTCCATATCTTAACTATTATGAATAATGCTAAAATAAACATGCAAGTGTGGATTTTTTCGAGATCATGATTTCATTTTGTTTGGATATACACTTACTAATGGGATTACTGAATCATATGGAAGTTCTGTTTTTAATTTTTTGAAGAACTTCCATATTATTTTCTATACTAGTTTTACCAAGTTACCTTTCAACCAACAGCGTACAAGGATTTTTTTTTCTCCACATCCTTGCCAACATTTTTATGTCTCATCTTTCTAAAAGCCATTTTAATACACATTAGGTAATACTTCATGGTAGTTTTGATTTTCATTCTCGTAATGATTAATAATGTTAAGCAGTTTTTATATATTCATTGGCCGTTTGTATGGCTTCTTTTGAGAAATGTCTACTCAGGTCCTTTGTTCATTTTTATTTGATTTTTAATTTTTAATTTCCATAGGTTTTGGGGGAACAGGTGGTGTTTGGTTACATGAATAAGTTCTTTAGTGGTGATTTCTGAGATTTTGGTGCACTATCACCTGAGCAGTTATACACCGTACCCAATTTGTAATCTTTCTTTTTTTTTTTTGAGATGGAGTCTGGCTCTGTCGCCCAGGCTGGAGTCCAGTGGCGCAATCTCAACTCACTGCAATCTCCACCTCCTGGGTTCACGCCATTCTCCTGCCTCAGCCTCATGAGTAGCTGGGACTACAGGCGCCCGCCACCATGCCCGGCTAATTTTTTTTGTATTTTTAGTAGAGGTGGGGTTTCACCGTGTTAGCCAGGATGGTCTCAATCTCCTGACCTCGTGATCTGCCCGCCTCAGCCTCCTGAAGTGCTGGGATTACAGGCGTGAGCCACCGCGCCCAGCCAGTCTTTTTTCCCTTACCCCCATCCCAGCCTCCACCCTTTCCCCTCAAGTCCCCAAAGTCCATTAAATCATTGTTATGCCTTTGCATCCTCATATCTTAGCCTCCACTTATGAGTGAGAACGTATGATGTTTGGTTTTTCATTCCTGAGTTACTTCACTTAGAATAATGGTCTCCAATTGCATCCAGGTCGCCGCAAATGCTGTTAATTCATTCATTTTTATGGCTGAGTAGTATTCCCTGGCACATATATAGATATATATCACAATTTCTTTATCTACTCATTGATTGATGGGCATTTGGGCCATCAATGAATATTGATAAATATGAATATTTTTGCTGTTATAAACATGTGTGTGCAAGTATCTTTTTCATATAATGACTTCTTTTCCTCTGGGTAGATAACCAGTAGTGGGATTGCTGGATCAAATGGTAGTTCTACTTTTAGTTCTTTAAGAAATCTCCCCACTGTTTTTTGTAATGGTTGTATCAGTTTACATTCCCACCAACAGTGCAGAAGTATTCTCTTTTGACCACATCCTGCCAACATCTATTATTTTTCAATTTTTTTATTATGGTCATTCTTGCAGGAGGAAGGTGGTATTGCATTGTGCTTTTGATGTGCATTTCCCTGATAGTTAGTGATGTTGAGCATTTTTTTCATATGTTTGTTAGTCATTTGTATATCTTCTTCTGAGAATGATCTATTCATGTCCTTAACCCACTTTTGGATGGGATTGTTTGTTTTTTTTACTGCTAATTTGATCGAGTTCCTTGTAGATTCCTGATATTAGTCCTTGTTGGATGTACAGATTGTGAATATTTTCTCCCACTCTGTGGGTTGTCTGTTTACTCTGTTGATTGTTTCTTATTCTGTGCAGAAGCTTATTAGTTTAATTAAGTCTCATCTATTTATCTTTATTTTTGTTGCATTTGCTTTTGGGTTCTTGGTCATGAAGTCTTTGCCTAAGCCAATGTCTGCAAGGGTTTTTCTGAAGTTATCTTCTTGAATTTTTATGGTTGCAGGTCTTAGATTTAAGTCCTTGATCCATCTTGAGTTGATTTTTGTACAAGGTGAAAGATGAGTCTGCCTTCTGACTGGTGTGAGATGGTATCATATTTTGGTTTTGATTTGCATTTCTTTGATGATTACTGATGATGACCAGATGAGAAGAAGGTTTGTGATTGTTGCATGAAGTATTCTGTAGATGTCTATTAGATTCAGCTTGTCAGTACCTTAAAAACCTACTCAAATTTAAGTGCAGAATTTGTTAGTTTTTTGCCTTGATCTGTCTAATGCTCTCAGTGGGGTGTTGAAGTTCCCTACTATTATTGTGTAGCTCTCTAAGTCTTTTCTTAGGTCTAGTAGTAATCATTTCATAAGTCTGGGTGCTTCAGTGTTGGGTGCATGTATATTTAGGGTAGCAAAATCGTCTTGTTGAATTGAACCTTTTATCATTATTTAATGCCCTTCTTTGTCCTATTTTTACTGTTGTTGGTTTAAAGAGTCTTTTTTATCTGACAGAAGAATAGCAACCTCTGTTCTTTCTGCTTTCCATTTGCATGATAGATCTTTCGCCATCCCTTTTCTTTGAGCCTATGGGTGTCATTCCATGTGAGATGGATCTTTTGAAGACAGAAGAAGACTGGGTCTTTTGATCCACTTTGCCACTCTCTGTCTTTTAAATGGAGTGTTTAGGGCATTTATGTTCAAAGGGGGACAAGAGATGACTCCTTCTCCAAGTCCATTTCTGGGCCATAATTATGCTACTTCAGCAACTAGTGCCACACCTGTGTTTCCTTTGTCCCAAAAAGGAAACAAGTTCTCCTTTTTCTTAGAGGCAGGGCAGGCCACACTGAAGGTTAGGTCACCAGGGGACCTACAAATCCCAGGAGATCTGCAACTCCCTGAGAAACTGCTGATTTTGTGCTTGCCAATGTCAGAGCAGGTTGTGGTTTATATCTGTGGGTGATCTGGTGATGCAGTGGCTTGAGGGTGAGGGATCCCCAAGCAGGGCACTGGCAAAATGCATATGCAACCAGTATAATACCTGCAGCCCAGGGTTTTTAGCCCAGCAGGCAGCTGTGGGGCCTGCCCAGTTCATGCTCCTCCGACCTCTCTCTAGTGTCTACCCTGGCTGTATGTCCAACCAGCTATGCTTGTTAGATAAAGCCATCTGTACCCAGATTACTAGGCCATTCTGGGTGTTTTGGGGTGCAGGACTCCCCCAGGGGAAAAGCTGAGGCTATCAGGCCACACCTTTCCTGGTCCAGCCTTGCAAAGGGCAGGGCACCCAGTTCCCATGCTGGCACATGCACCTGCACCACACTCTTCTCTGTGCTAGGGAGTGGAGGCTGGGCTGTGGGCACCCTACTGTGGGAGTGGCCAGGCAAGTGGTCTTGGGAGGTGCTGGTAGGCAAGGAGACTCTTGGATCAAAAGTACTTCAGTCCCATAGTAATGGTGGTTGGATCTGTCTTGGGTGTGAGAGTGCTCCCAGATCCTGCTGTCTCCTGGCCTGGCAGACAGAAGGAGATGCAGCCATTCAGTGTAAGTCCGAGAGCCTTGGGAGACGGGTAGCTATGGTTACATTTTGCTGCAGGTGCACAGTATAGAGATGTCTTCTAGGCTCCATGCAGGTTCAAGCTGTGCCTCTGCTTGTTCTCCAGGCAGCTCCCCTTTCCAGTCCAACTCTCTATGGGTGTCATGGAAACTCCAATAGGTATAATCTCAGGGGTCTGCATCAGGAATGTGGTGGTTGGGAGTTCCTTCACTCACCCCTTCCTTAGGTCTGGTCCATGGGGCTGGTCCTGGTGCCTGGTGATTCAGCAGGCTGCCACGCTTCTTCCTCCTTCAGCCACAGTGCCTCCTTCAACCACAGAGCCACAATTAACCCTGTATTGACTTTTGATGTTTTCCACCAAACAATATGTTCAAAGTGTCAAGGTTCCTCTCCATGAAAGAGGTGCTTTCCAGCCACATCTGGTTGGCCATCTTGCCTCTCTCCAAGCTTAGATGTTGACATTGAAAATATATTGTCAATTGTGTTTTAAATACTGAGAAAGAGGTTTAAGTGACTGTTTACATTGTATAAAAAGAAAATTGATGTAGCTCTTCCAATAGCTATATATTTTATTCCATAATGGAATGTTAAAGAAAAGGCAAGGAGGGAATGATATGTTTGATTTACATCCTGATTCTGTACGTGATCTATGTGGTTAGGAACTGTGTGTAAATATCAGCTTAGAGAAAGACTTATGTGTTAGATAAAGTATAAATAAACATCTGTGTTCCTCAAAAATCATTAATTAAAAATTTGGAATGCTATTACAAATTAAGGTGGCCTGGATGGCTATGTTAAAGATGATTGAGGAATATCTTGCTGTAGAAAATTCAGTTCCTTTAAGCACTTGAAGCCCACCTCTCACTTTTTTATCTTTCCCTGTTCTTTTCCAACAAACAACTTTACAATTCACACAACAAAAACCCTCATACGTTGTTGTCTCTTTTTAAGATTCTCAGCTTTCAGACATTTTTTAATCTTAAAAAGGTGTGTATTGGGTCACTCTGTCCTCTGGCTTGTAGATAATTCAAATCAGCACAACTGCAATGTTAGCTTCCAATGCAACAAGCAGTTCTCAGCTATTTTTGCTACCATGACATGCTTGATAAATTATTCTCTTATGTGTGAAACACTGTCAAAAGCACATTCATGTTTTGACAAACATCTCCCAAATTTGGAAGTCATGCACTATGATTATTTGTAATCATCAGAACAGTTAATCACCCATCTGTAGTGGTGACTCCTTGTGATCTACTGAAGAGATAACTTGGGCTGTGCGTGAGGACAATTCTCAGCATTCTGGCTGTGATACCACTCCCTTCTCTCCCAAAATGCTAGTCAGCGAAGGTAACATCATAGGGATTCCTTGGAACCATTCTAGTGTGTGTGTGTGTGTGTGTGTGTGTGTGTAACCTTTTGAAATAATATATATCCCTTTGGAAAACTTCAGCACTTTAACTAGAAAGCAACTTAACATATTGCTTTAGGCGCATAGTCTATGGAGCTAGATTGTGTAGGATAGAATCTGAATCCATTGTGTACTCATTATGTGACCTTTTAGTAAGTTACTGAGACTCCAGGCTTCAATTCCCTCATCTATCAAATGAAGGTGATGGTGCCTATGTCATAAAGCAGTTGTCAAGATGCCTGACATAATGTATATAAAGAACTAATTCTGTTTTTCACACCCAGCTAATTCTTGTATTTTTAGTAGAGACAGGGTTTCGCCATGTTGGCCAGGCTTGTCTTGAACTCCTGGCCTCAGGTGATCCATCTGCCTCAGCCTCCTAAAGATCATGTACAACGTGATGTTTTGACATATGTATACATTGTGGAGTGGCTAAATGGAGGTAATTAACATATCTATTATCTCACATACTTATATTTTTTTGTAGTGAGAACACTTAAAATCTCCTCTTTAGTGATTTTCAAGAATGCAATACATTGCTATTAACTGTAGTTACCATGGTGACTCTTGAATTTATTTCTCCTGTCTAACTGAAATTTGGTATCCTTGATCAACATCTCCCTAACACTCACTTCCCAACATATACTCTTAAAATAATAAACACATTCTCACCTTGAAGAAAACCTAAAAAATACTCAGTAGGTTTTAGGTTGTATTTGCTTGTGGTTAACTTTTATAGAGTAGACTAATCTTGTCATTGAGTCTAAGATTCAGTTCGTTTTAAAAAATATTTACTATTCCAAGAACTGAGACAAGTTCCTGGCAAGTCATGAAAGCATGACCCTTTGTATAAGCAGATGTGGAAAGGGGAATTCTTGTTTTCTATGCTTGAGCAGCAAGAACAGTAATAGGAGAAGTTCTTGTAAATTGTTTTCATTTCTGTTCCTTTTAAAGTATAATTAGAATGGCTGTTCCATCAGGTAGGTTACGATATTTGCTGGTAAGCAACTTACTGATATGTGTCTTCTGAAACATTTGCTAAGAGTGATTAAAATGCATGAGGTTGTGTTTCTGGAATGAATCATTCAAGCATCATTTTAGATGGTGGGCACTGAATTAGAAAAGTGAGAACTTTCATCACTTAAACATACTTAAGTATCTCTATATGATATTTCTCATGTAAGAGGACTTTTGCATACCTCATAAACATAACCAATAATTTAAGTTATTTTACATGACATCCACTTTGACAAATGAGATATCAAAGAATAAAGGCCATTTGTTGCCCAGCGCCTCAGGGCTCTTGTTTGTCATGGTCTCCCTGGCTGCTTCACACTCTTTCCCAATTTTTTTTTTTTTTTTTCGAGACAGTCTCACTCTGTCGCCCAGGCTGGAGTGCAGGGTCGCTATCTCGGCTCACTGCAAGCTCCCCCTCCTGGGTTCACGCCGTTCTCCTGCCTCAGCCTCCTGAGTAGCTGGGACTGCAGGCGCTCGCCACCACGCCCGGCTAAATTTTTGTATTTTTTAGTAGAGACGGGGTTTCACCGTGTTAGCCAGGATGGTCTCGATCTCCTGACCTTGTGATCCACCCGCCTTGGCCTCTCAAAGTGCTGGGATTACAGGCATGAGCCACAGTGCCCGGCCTCTTTCCCAATTTTAAATTTAGATGGAAAGAAGAATGCAGGGTGGCAAATTTGGTAACTGTGGTGGAAAAGGGAATGATAATGACTGGTGTGTATTGAGGATATCTCAGCTCAGCTGGGTGTAAAAGTGATGGTTCTCTTTATGCTTGGCAACAGAACCTAGCTGACCTCCAGATATCTACCACACAGTATCTACTGACAGCTCTGTGGAAAGAAAGCGCTTTTACAGAATAAAGTGGAAACATCAGTGTGATATCAGCATGTTTTCAATCTTTCAATGCCATGAAAATCTCTTGCACCTCCCAGAGATTGTGATACGCACTCCTCTTGAGAAGCACTGTCTCCTTTCAAATTCTTATTAGCCAAGATGTCCATCTTTCATGTCTCAGAGGCTGACATGTCCTCCTTGAAGGATGCTGTCCCACTATTACCATCTGTGGATGAGAATTACTGCCCCAGATGAGTGGACTCCAAATCCCCTGTGGGGTGATGAGAAAACATCCAACTTTTATTTACTTTTTTTTAAGCTATCAAATGAATTAAATTAAACTTTACTAACAATTAATACATTAGTTAACACTAATACATTCACTTGATTAGTAAGTCAGATGGTGACCTGTGATCGACAATCCTGCATATTCTGAGGAAAGAGTGGGCATGTCACAATGGGAAAGACTGCACAGTGGCATTTTCATTCATTCATCACCTTTCATCACATTGTGACACAGGCACTTTGTTTACCCTAATTTAGGTGAAATTTATGGCTTCTAAATGACATGGCTAAAAAAAAATTCCTACAAAGAAATCACAGATAAAACACAATAGCAACATTGTGAGCAGTACAACACCATGAGTAAATTAATATTAAGCATCCATCATGTGAATACAAATCTGTCCAATATTAAATGAGTTTGAGAGTTATGCAATATTACAAGTTGCTTATAACATTTTACTAAACTTAATATTAAATTGTGAAGTAGAAATTGGAGAGTATTTTAAATGAATAACAATAAACAAACACTATGTATCAAAAATATTAGGATTGGGCTTAAGTAGTTCTTAGGAAAAAATGTATAGCCTTAAATTCCTATGTTAGAAAAAAGAAATAATTACTTTAATGAGCTAAGCCTACATTTTGAGAGGTTAGAAAAAAATAGCACAATTGGCTCAAAGATAATATATAATAAAAACAACAACAGAAATTAGTAAAATAGAAAGCATAAATACCATTAGGAAAGATTAACAAAATTAAAGACTGATTTTTTGAAAGGCTAATAAAATTGACAAACCTCTGCCAAGACTGATTAAGGTAAAAATAGAGAAGGCCAAAATAATTAATAACAGGAATGAAAAAAGGGCTTCATGAAAGAGGTTGCAGACACTAAAAATATAGTAAATAGATATAAAAAACTTTATGCAAATAATATTTAAAATTTTAAAAATTTTAATGGAAAAATTCCTAGAATAATGAAACATCAAAACTGATTCAAGAAAAAATTGACATCAGCGGTAAAAAATTGTTCCACCAAGAAAACTCTAGGGACACATCAAATAGAACAGAACACATCTATAGAACATCAAAAGAAAAGGTGATATGCAAGATTGCAATCTTCAAAAACAATTGCAAGAAGTCTTAAAATTAGGAAATATTCTGGAACTTATTTTATGAGGGCAGCATACTTTTGGTGTGAAATTCCAATAAGGATCATATGAGAAAGAAAAAGTACAGGCCAATATAAACAAATTATTAGCAATCCAACAATGTTCACAAGGTCAATATTTCATAAGCAAGTTGTATTTATTCCAAGAATGCAAGTGGAGCATAATATTAGGAAATCAATTAAGCAATACACCACCTTAACAAGTTAAAGGAGAAAAATCATATGATCAACTCAATAGATACTGAAAAAGCATTTGAGAAAAATCAGCATCCAGTCATAATGAAAACTATAAGCAAAGCAGATATAAGGTAACTTTCATAAGCTAATAAAGGACATGCAAAAATTTGAAAGCAAAGGTCAGATTTCATGGAGAAACACTGAAAGTTTTCATTAGCAATCAGGAACCAGATAAAAAGTACCTATCATCACTCCTATTGAACAATGCCCAAGACATCCTTCTCCAACAGGATAAGACAAAAATTATAAGTAAAAGGTATAAGAATTGGGATAAAAAACCAAAATTTTTATTATTTTTAGATTATGTTATTGTGTATGTAGAAAACCCAACAATTCTACAGATAAATTATTAGAATTAGCTTATCAAGATTACTAGAGAGAAATTTAATATACAAAACTATTGCATTTTAACATCAGCAACAATTAGAAAATATATTAAGAAACAAATACCATTTACATTAACAACAAAAATAAAATACCCAGGAATTGTTTTTAAAAGAGTTATGAAACAAGAGGAAGAAAAAAACTGCAAATCATTTATAAAGATATCACAAATCTAAATAAATAGAGAATACTGTGTTTATAGGTAAGAAATGTTAACGTTATAAAGATGTCAGTTCTCAAATCGACCTTTGGATTCAATGCAATTCCAATAAAAATTCCAACAGGCTTTTTGTGGTTGTTTTGATTTGGGAAACTTGAGGAGCTGCCTGATTGTAAAATTTATATGTAAGAGCAAATGCCTGGTAATAGCCAAGACGTTCTTGACAAAAAAACAAAAGAGAAAGACATGTCCTTTTAGTTATTAAGATTTATCATAAAGCTCTAATAGACTGTGGTTTTAGGGCAGGGATAAATAAACAGGCCAATAAATAAAATAGAGTGCTTAGGAAAAAATCCATTTATACAAAGCAGGCATTGAAAAATAATGGAGAAAGGATAGACTATTACACAAATAGTGCTTAGGTTATTTGTTACCAAATGGAAAGAAAAATTAAATTGTATCCCAATCTCACACAAAAATCAATCCTAGTAAAGACTTCAATATAAAATTTGAAATTTTAAAACTTTTAGGAGAATAGCTTCGTGAACTTGGAGTAAGAAAGGATTTCTTAAAACACACAAACAGAGCGAGAGAGCGAGAGAGAGGGAGACCACTAACCATTGGTTGATAAATCAACTGTATTAAAATTAAGAACTTGTATTTCTTAAAAGAAAATAAATAGAGCATTAAAACAAGTCACATGTTAGGGTTATATGCTTTTAGTACATGTAAATATAGAATCTGGAATGCAAAATAATTCTATGAATTAAGAAAATGACAACTAAATAGAAAAAAATGAACAAAAGACAAACAGATGGCACAGAATAGGAAACAAAATGGCTCATAAATTCATGTAATGATACTTAGCCTCAATAGTAATCAAGAAAATTAAATTAAAAACATGAGACTGTTTCAGACCCAACAGATTGGCAGAACAAAGGGGAACAAAGCTTTATTATACCGGGTGTGGGCAAACAGGCAGAGCAACTCTCATGCACTATTGTTAAGACAAAAAACTGATACAATCATTTTGGAAAATTCTTGATATTACTTAGTAAAATTAAACATTCACTTTGACCCCGCAAACTCGTTCCTAGATAGATGCCCGAGAAACTCTGAGATCTGTGCACAAGAAGACAAGGAACAAAACCTCCATGGCAGTTCTACTTGTAAGAAAAAAAAAAAGATGTAACTCAAATGTCCATCTATAATAGAAAGGTAAACAAGTTGTGGGTTATTCCTATAATGGACTACCATACAGAAATAAAAATGAATGAACTAGAGCTATACCTATTAGATGGATGGGTTTCAGAATGATGGTGTTGAATGAAAAAAGCAAGTCAGTAAGTATGTGCAGTATGATCCCCTTTATATGGAGTTTGAACAGAGGAAAAAAAATAATACATTGTTTGGGATACATACGTAGGCATTAAAATTACAAGGAAAAACAGATGAATGATTAATATGATGATGGTTACCTTGAGGAGGCGTACGTGCATAGATTTACTTGGAGAGGACCATACAAATGAGGTTTGAAAGTCCTAGTAATATCCTATTTTGTAACCTATGTGGTTAGTACATGAGTGTTCAATTTATTGTAATTATTTAAACTGCGTATCTTAATATACTCTTTTACACTTATGAAATATTTCACAACAAACATTTAACTAAACATTTACAATTCTACAAAGTAAATACTTAGACATTTTCTTTGATTAATTACAAACATTTCTCAAAACTTTTTAACAAGTTAAAAATTACACTCGTAAGCAAGAATAACAACATGAGAAAAACTTATTAATTTTGCTAGTATTTACCTAATGATTATAGAATTACCAGGTAAGTATCTGAAATTTTCACAAACAATGAAGTTTATTCTATCATTTTGCTCCTAAGATATTATTACATAATAATTATTTAAAACCTGATCCTTTGAAAATGTATGGATGCTTTATAATATACATAATGTATTATTAAATTAGTACGAATATCTAATTTGTCCATAAACACAAATATTAAGTTGGAGAGGCATGCTCTAAAAATTTCTTACTGGGAAATCAAAATATCTGGGGACCATTGCTCATGATACCTTAAGACAGTAGTTCACAAACTGAGAGTGCCTAATATGAGCACACGTTAGAAATGCTATCTCCTGGACATAACCCTCAGGGTTCTGATTCAGTTAGCCTGCAGAGGGTCCTGGAAATGCATTTTAAATACACAGTCCAGGTGATTCTGTTGCAGGTAGTTTATCAGCCACAATTTTGCTCCAAGTTTAGACCCACCATTAAAGCCACATCTTTAGAGAGCTAGGTCCCTTGACTGCAGAACTGCTTTTACTGAACATTCACATGATGCCATTGACTTGCACTGAGGGGCTCTGTAAGAAAGAAATGCTCCCTTTTAAACTTATGGCAGAAACTAGAATGAAGATGGAGTTGACGAAATAATGTATGTAGAAGAGCAGATCGTAGAGCCTGGTACACAGAGAATACTCAGTAAATGGTGCCTTCTTATTGTTATAATACGCTGTCTTCTTTATGAGAGCACTTAGGAGCTAGTTCTTTCGGTTTTTAGTATAGGGAATAATTATGCTATTCTTTGTAATACAGCAATTTGACAGTATGGTTCTTAGTTCAATTTATTTTGATACTTGGTTTAAGTGGCTGTCATAGCTAACAAAAGTCACCTCCCACGGACATGTAGATCCCAACAGAAGAAGTGAAACATTGGTTGGGCTTAATGAATAATTATACCTATTTTTTTTTCCCACCTCATTTACCAGTTATCCTAAGCAGTTTGTTTTTCTCCTATAGACACTCAATTGAGTGACTTTTGGATTGTTTGCCAGAGTGCTTTCCATCAAATTAGTGGCCCATCCTTAACACGTCATAGAATTTCATGGCATGCAAAAACATGTCTAATTTTTTGTACTATTTTATATTCTTCACCTTTTTCTTTCTCAGCTAGTTCTAAATAATGCCTTTTTGTTGTTATTTCTATATGCTTATTATTGCCTTAAAGAGTTGTTGGAATACAGTGAGAGGAAGGGAAGGAACAGTGTGTGGGTAGGCACATCGCTAAGATGGAAAACGAATAGGGAGAAGGGATGCAAGTCTCTTGGTCCGCTCAAGGTCACATACACCCTGGTACAGTAATCAGAGTTTCATGATATTTACCCACTAATTCTATATTCACTGGGTAAATACTGACAAATTAGTAAGATCTTTCACGGAGAATTGTGTTATTTTTGTTTACAAAATGGTCTCCACTGCCTCATAAAAGGTTATGGCACATCTTTTTAGTTAACTGGGAGAAAATTTCCAATGTTCGCTCTAAAGAATGATAGGGGAGCAGTGCGTCTTTGATTTCTCTCAGTTGTTTGTGTGTGTGTGAACTTAGAATATTTATTTTAATTTTTAAATTTTCATTGGTTGAATTTTCATGGGTCAAAGTAACTGTTATCAGTGCACCTAGTCTTTCATTTATTTTATTTATTTATTTATTTTTTTTTTATGGAGTCTCACTCTGTTGCCCAGGCTGGAGTGCAGTGGTGCGACCTCAGCTCACTGCAACCTCTGCCTCCCAAGTTCAAGTGATTCTCCTGCCTCAGCCTCCCACGTAGCTGAGATTCCAGGTGCATGCCTGTATAAAATAAAAAATAAAAATTTTTTATTTTTAGTAGAGACGGGATTTCACCATGTTGGCCAGGCTAGTCTTGAACTCCTGACCTCGGGTGATCCGCCCACCTTGGCCTCCCAAAGTGCTGGGATTACAGGCGTGAGCCACCACACCCAGTCAATCTACCTAGTCTTAATAGAACTTTATGAAGATCATTATTTTGAAAAGAGGTTCCTGTTTTTTCATGTAGTTGAGGACAAATTTTTGTCTTATATTTCTGCCTACTGGAAACAGCAAAAAGATCCAAGTGCAGTAATAATTTGTTTGAAATGAGTTTACATAATTTTTAATAAATGAAAGCTGCTCATTTCCTTTTCATTAATGCTTCACTGTTTTAGCCGCTTTTAATTTCTCTTGCCTTTTTGGAAAGCCTTGCATGCTTGATGATTTTCCTTTTTAAACAGCATTTTGGCATTCAGAAACATCAGCAAGCTTTTTGGAGACTATTCCCATAGGAGATTTCTGTAGGGAAGCTTTTTCGGTAAGTGGCTTAGTGTTTTTAAGATGTTAATAACTTTGCTGATTTGGTCTTTCCTCAGGTTGCAGTTAAAATTAATTGAAAAAAACAACAACAAAACTCTCACACACTTTACCTGAAAGCCAAATAGTCTTAAGGAATGGTGGACAAGTAAAGTAGGCTTTGAAGTAATTAATGGTATATCCTTTCACAGACACAGAAAAGTCATGGTTTACTATAAGAAAAGATTCATTCTCATACCTTTTAAGTGATTTTCAGCAAGGAAAGAGAAATAATCAAAGCTAGATTAGTTGACATTCTTATAGACGCAATTCTTTACTAGCTAATCATCTGCACATCTACAATACTGTGATAATTAATGACATGGAGATAATGAAGGATTTAAAAAAAAAAAACTTACTCCTACACTTACTATACACAGGGCTCCATGTTAAGTGACTTAGATTTGTCATTTCACTTAATACTCTAAACAACCATAAGGGATAAATAGTATTTATATTTTAATTTATTTTATAGATTTTATAGGTTCTCAGAAAGGTTAAACAACTTACCTGAGATTATCTTGTGCTCAAGATGATTAGCTTTAAATACTCACTTCTATGAGCCTGGAGTATAACAGAATATTCTGCTTAAAATACTCACTTTCCTTGGTCAGGCTTCCTCCTGAGTTTTCTTCAGCTTTTTCTGGCTATTCCTCAGTCTCCTTTGGTAATTTCTCCCTCTCTTCCCAGCCTCTAAATTTTGATCCCATAGATTCTCAGACCTCTTGAGATTGAGGCCTCTTCTAGTCTCACGCTCTAAATTCTGCCCCGAGTTTAAAATACCATCTAAATGCATGCAATCTCTATATACGGTTATCACCATCCCAGACAAGTCTGACGAGCCCCTGTCATGGATCTTACGGCCTACTTGACACCTCTCCTTGGATCTCTTGCAGACATCTCATGCTCAACATGTACAAAAATCAACACGTGATTTTCTCCCTGAAACTATTTCTCACCAAATTTTTATCATCTTTGTAAATGACATCATCATCCATCCAGCTGTACAAATCAGATACATGTTTGATTCCTATCTTTTCCTTCTCTCCGTATCCAAGACATGACTTAGCCTCATAACTTCAACTTCCAAAATGCAGCTCAATGCCATCCATTTCTTCCCGTATCCCAGGTCCCTGAGCTTTTGCCAATACTCCAGCCCTGGCCTAACACAATAGTCATTTGTTTTTCCTGCATCCTCTCTTTCTCCCTCCAAATTCATTCTCCATATAGTATTGGGAATTATTTTTAAATGTAAATTGAATGATGCCATTCTCCGACTTACAATCTTCTAGCAGCTTACTATCGTCCCAGAAATAAAATTCAGCCTCCTTCTCATGGCTGACAAGGTCCCTGCCTTCCTCTGCAGGCCTAACTCCTGCCAGCCTAGAACATTCCACGCACACTGGCTGCTTCTCATCCATGCAAACATGCCACTCCCGAGACTTCAGGCCTTGTCCTTGCTCTGGCTTCTGTCTGAAATGCCTCCCCTGGTGCCTACTCCCGACTTCATCCTTGCTGGATTTCTTTTTCTCCCTCAAATCTTGGCTGAGTGGTACCTTCTCAGAAGGCCTGCTTGAAATTGACATCGGTTCTCCATCCCCATTTTTGAACCTAACATCCGATTTGTACTTTTCATAGGACTTTTCTCCTTTGGAAATTACACCTTTATTTGGTATATTTACTTGTTTATTAATGCTCTGCCCCACTAAACCACAAATTCTATGAGGGCAGGGACTACACCTGATTCATTTACAACTGTAGACCTAATACCTCGTACTAAGTAGGCAATCAATAAATATTTGATGAATGAATGAATCAAGTACATCCAATTGGTAAGTGGTGAAACCAGGATCCAAACCCAGATCTGTCAGACTCCAGAATGTGTGTTGTGCACTATTATGCTATGAGTAAAAGTAACTCATGTTTGGTCAAATTTTAGTATGTAATAAATTTTTTAAAAATCGAAAATTCCTTTTTAAAAAGTGGTTTTTTTTGTCGTTTTTTTTGGTTTGTTTTTTGTTTTTTGAGACAGAGTGTCTCTCTGTCACCTAGGCTGGAGTACAGTGGCGTGATCACAGCTCTCCGCAGTCTCAACTCCCTCAGGCTCAAGTGATCCTCCCACCTCAGCACCGCAAATAGCTGTGACTACAGAAATGGACCACCATGCTCAGCTAATTTTTATTTTTAATTTATTTATTTATTTTTTTTGAGATGGAGTCTCTCTCTGTCACCAGGCTGGAGTGCAGTGGTGCGATCTCAGCTCACTGCAACCTCCACCTCCTGGGTTCAAGCGATTCCCCTGCCTCAGTCTCCCAAGTAGCTGGGACTACAGGAGCGCACCACCACACCCAAAAAAAAAATATTTTTTTATTTATTTGTATTCTAGTAGAGTCGGGGTTTCACCATGTTGGCCAGGATGTTCTCCATCTCCTGACCTCATGATCCGCCCGCCTCGGCCTCCCAAAGTGCTGGGACTATAAGCGTGAGCCACCGCGCCCGGCCTTAATTTTGGTTATTTAGAGACAGAAGTCTCCCTGTGTTGCCCAGGCTGGTCTTGAACTCCTGGCCTCAAGTGATCCTCCCACCTTGGCCTCCCAAATTGTTAGGATTACAGGTGTGAGCCACCACGCCTGGCCTCTTTTGAAATTTGATAATCCCTATGATAAGCTTCTGTTGGCAATAGTGTACTTAATGGACCTCTCTCCTCCAAACTGACAGTGACGCTGCATAACATAAATTCTACTATATTTCATATTTTGTTTACTAAGATGCCCAGACAAGGTCCCTTGCAGTGATTCTTTCAACTCCATCAAAACTTCTATGAAATCAAATAAAATGGCCTTGTGCAAGTTACTTAACTTCTTTGAATCACTGTTTCTTCATTTATAAAATCAGGAAATAACCATTTTTTAAGGTCACTGAAGGGGACCCAAGGAAATAATAGATGCTAAGCCCTCATCACCAGGCTTAGTGTATGGTAAATAAACAATAATGGGTTCTTTTAAAATAAAAGTCTTAATTCTTTAGTTGACTGAAAGACTCTAATCTTTAGGGCCAACTAATCAGGTTTGGTCTTTTTTTTTTTTTTTTTTTTTTGACTGTTTCTAAATCCTGACATAGTCCAGAGGAGCTGGATTGACACGTGAAGTCATCAAATGCTGATTAAACAGAGGGGGAGTAGGCAGGAGAGCGGCCTCAGAAAGGGCCCCTAGGAATCCACACGCAGGCTCTAAATCTAGATGTATCAGGCTCAGAATTTCCACTGAGTTTACACTTTACAACTATGGCAAAGAACAGATAGAATCCCAGGTTGAAGTTGATGCCATTCTTGGAATTTGTGTTTGGCTCATGAATTTACATTTCCCACCACGGTAAACTTCTTTTTATAAGAGGAATATAGCAGCACACTCATTCTTTTCTAAATTGCTTTTAAAGAGAAATTTGATTCAGTTTATTGATTCTGCCCAAACAACAACATAAAGGTAAAAACACTGATTTTTAGTCATAAGAATTTATTTCTTTTTTCTTTCTTTTTTTCTTTTACCCCAGAGGACTTTGTTATCCAGCATTTGCCAAGTGCTCTATTTCATGTGGTTTAATGAAAGTCTTGGGTCCCATTTTTCTTTGAGATCAGTTTGAGAGGTCCATATTTCTTTCATTTAAAAAGTCAGAATTTATTTTCTGAATGTCAGGTTTTGAGTATTATCATGACAAAGGTAGACAAGCTGGCAGAGGAAGCTGAAGAAGGTCTCTGAGAATCTGAAAGCCTAATAAATGGAGATGAATGGATTTTGAATAACAAAACCCTAGTACCATCTAACTTTGGGAAAATAAAATAGAACTTTTGCTAAATATTTGTGCTTTGGAGAATAAAATTTTAGTGCTAAATACTAAAAATTTTAAGATTCATCAACTTTTACCCTGAAGCTTTAATTTACACACACATACGCATACACACAAAAATGCAGAAATAAAATGGAACCTTAATGTCCTTAATAACTGGGACTTTAGCTAAAGGAATGGCCAAGGAAATTGTTTCCCAGCACTCTAGGGGAAAATTACTGGTGTTTCTTAGTATCCTATTGATATGGTTTGGGTCTGTGTCCCCGCCCAAATTTTATGTGGAATTGTAATCCCCAATGTTTGAGGAGGGACCTGGTGGGAGGGGATTGGATCATGGAGTCAGATTTCCCTCTTGCTGTTCTCATGATAGTAAGTTCTCATGAGATCTAGTTGTTTAAAAGTGAGTAGCACCTCCCGCTCTCTCTCTTCCTCTTGCTCTGGCCATGTGAAGAAATGCCTGCTTTGCCTTCTGCCACAATTGTAAGTTTCCTGAGGCCTCCCAACCATGCTTCCTGTACAGCCTGTTGAACTGTGAGACAATTAGACACCTTCTCTTTATAAATTACCCAGTCTCAGGTAGTTCTTTACAGCAGTGCCAGAACGAACTAATACATCGATGGATTTGCTCTAATATTTATTTACTCATTTTTCGAGGTAATCAGTTTAGTTTTTTTCCATTTATGAAATCATGTGTTTATTTAAAGGCAATGGCATCAAAGCCCTTGGTTGCTTGCTTTACATTGGTTTAGTGTCTACAAGGAATTATTTTGTTAAATTCAAACTTTTTCCTCAGAGCAATCCTGTGTTTGTATTTTATTTCTTGGTTCTTGATTCCAGTAGATTTTTACTCACTTAATTAAATCTGAGAGATTCATTGTTTTCTTTCTGATAGTATTTTCCAAATATCTCAGAATTAAGATCATTTTCTCTATCTTGGATAAAATCTGCTTAGGGGTTTTAGTAAAATGAATTTCCTTTTTTTTTTTTTTTTTTTTTTACATTTTTGGAAGGAGACTATACCTTCAAGGGCATCTGGCCCACCTGGCTAACTCAGAGTTCCATGAGAAGTTGAAGCCAATGCAGGGGCCACCCACAGCCCTGGCCCTCTGCGCTCCTTCCACCATCCTCAGCTGCACTTCGCAACATATAGGAACAAAATATCCTTGTGCTACCTTCACGAAACTAAAAGGTTCTGCCACTCTCATTTTTCCAACCCATGTACATTTACATTCTTCTGGTGAGAAGGAAAAACTCGGCAGGGTGCGGTGGCTCACGCCTGTAATCCTAGCACTTTGGGAGGCCGAGGCGGGCGGATCACGAGGTCAGGAGATTGAGACCATCCTGGCTAACACGGTGAAACCCCGTCTCTACTAAAAATACAAAAAATTAGCCGGGCGTGGTGGCGGGTGCCTGTAGTCCCAGCTGAGGCTGAGGCAGGAGAATGTCGTGAACCCGGGAGGGGGAGCTTGCAGTGAGCCGAGATCGCGCCACTGCACTCCAGCCTGGGTGACAGAACAAAACTACATCTCAAAAAAAAAAAAAAAAAAAACTCAGAATAGTGTTGGAATAAGTAATGTGGGAATTGTTTTACAAATAAAACAATAAGAGCAGACTTTGCCAGTGATTAGTGACTCAAGTTCATGTTTTAGTGGTGGCATTGAAAGAACCCACTTCTGACAGCAGACCCAAAGATAAGGAATTTTGTTGTTGTTTTTCTTGCTGTTTCTATAACATGAGAGCCCCTCAGAATGATACTTTCTGGTAGAAGACTTAGAAATACAACCATACATTTTACAAATTTTATTGTAAAATTTATCAAATCACCACACATTAAAGTTCTACAGTTGTATCTTCCTAACAAAGTATGCAAAACCCTAAGGCAGAGGACAGAGAAATAGTTGTTGCCGTGAGGTCTCTTGGTTTGCAAGAGTTAGTTAGGGTTGCCTCTTTGGGGATCTACCAGGAAAGTTGACTTTTGCTGAATTTGTGTTTCTGGAGTATAATGCCTGGAAATACAACAAAGTCCTTGTGGGTTGTGACTGTCTGAAACTATTCTTCAAAATAAGAAGCATTTAACTTTGTATGATGGAGACATATTTCCCTGTGATTTAGGCAGCCTGTGTTTTCAGGGAAATTTGTCTAAATAACATACAAATGTCAACTTAGTTTTGGGGTTCTACTTAAAATTAACTAATGAGAGTAATTTTGCATCAACACGACCAGGTTGAGAATACAAATAGAACAGGCTAACGACAAGAGACATGAATTAAAATCCGTAGTGGCCAAGTATCTCTAGACTCACTACATTCCTGCTAATCTTAAATTAATATTCAGAATACTTCCACTCTTCTTCTCTCTTGGAGGTTCAAAGTAAGCATTTCAAATATGGGGCTTTTTTAAGGGTAAAAATTGGGTTATGTGCTATCCACAGCCCTTTTCCTCATTGTATGCTTTGAATATTCTGATATGACACCTAGATGCTTCCGCATTATATATTAAGTCATTTTCCCCTTGTTGAATTAGTTTGCCAAATTGCTTTCTGATCGTGACTTTTCAGGAGAGCAGACTCCGTCACCTGCACGGCTGCCGATATTCCTTAACAGCATTTTGCAGTCATCAACGTAGAGACTAATGGAAAGTGTGAATAAATACACACTTGTAACTTCTTGATTTGAATGACCCATGTAGTTATATAAACCACATTTAAGGACCAGGATGGCCTGTTAAATTAAGAATGTTTGTGGCAGATAAGAGGGAAATACTAGGAACCTTGTTTTTTCTGTCTTTGGTTAACATATAATTAACTCAGTAGCAAATTTCTATATGACTACAGTCTTTAAATTTAAATAATTCCACTAATACTAGGTTGATCCAATGCAAAGGTTTTCAAGCCTTAAAGTAATTAAATGTTATCTTTTTCAGTAAAATAATATATTTGCCCAATTAAAATAGGGCAATATTGGTGGATTTTTGTACCCTAAAGTATTCCACAAAGGAATTCAAAAGTTAGGGGGAGAAAATAAAAAATTCTAAGTTTGTTTGTTCTTAAAAGGCTCAAAAGTTCACTATCATTCTAATATGTCTCATTAGAAGTTAAAAATTATTGAATAAACCTACACATACAAGCATACATATATGAGCGGGTTTATGTTCTTCTTTAGTTAGCACTTTTGGATACATATAATTTCAACTTAGTACTTTTCCTCTAATTTCTCTGTCAGAATGCAGCATGATCTAGGATTGAACAATATTAAATACAGTGGCAAAGCATTAGTTATGAAAGATGCTACATTTGCATAAGGGATTGTTATTTCATCCAACA
This sequence comes from Pongo pygmaeus, assembly GCF_028885625.2. Taxonomy (NCBI): domain Eukaryota; kingdom Metazoa; phylum Chordata; class Mammalia; order Primates; family Hominidae; genus Pongo; species Pongo pygmaeus. The sequence goes on along the minus strand of NC_072382.2, from coordinate 122,976,793 downwards.
GGAGACTATCTTAATTTCAAAACTGTTTCACCATCAGTATCTTATGCTACTGAACAAAACAACAGCTAACCTAGAGGCTAGATGCAAACAGAAACACACAACGAAATGTACAGTGAACATTCTTCCTCCATTTGTTTCCTTAGCAAATAGAATTTGATTGCTGAGTTCTTCATGGAATGATGAGTCTTTTGTATTTTATTTCTATCTATAGACACAGAGATCTGTCCCTCTGCCATGGAGATGTTGTCTTATATGAGAGTCATATTTCAGCAAACATAATTAAACCATCACAAACAGAGCCTTCCATTAGTCAGAACAGAGTTATTGCTGTTGTGCTGTAGATGCATAGGAAAGTATTTCAAATTCTGCTGGGGGGAAAAAAGACCACTAAATATTGCATGGGTTTTTCTTGATCAGATTGTTTATTTCTCAACATCTTAAAGAGGTACTTAATTTTTCTTGACAGCTATTTTTGTCAACACATTAGAGAAACAGATATTAAGGGCAAAATTTGCATGGGATGCCAAGTGCTGGTATTTCCTGGAGTAATGCGTACTGTATGCATAAAAATAAATCCCATACTGTTCTCCAGAAAACGTCCTCGGCATTTGATGTGTTTTCTAAAGCTATATTCTCGTAATGTTTTGCATCTAAGATTTCAGGGTGGCAGTGGGGCGGGGGACGGGAATCATAATTCGATTGGTGTGGTTCAACACACATTTGAGCTTCATGCAAAAATAAAAAGCAGACACTAGAGGGTGCTGTTTGATTTCCTTTTTCACTGGACTGTGCTGCAGATGTCAGCGTATGGGGCACTGCAAAATATCATCATGGTCTTCTAAACAGGCCCAAACTGCAATGAAGTACAAGCTGTAGAGATCTCCTGAGTTTTAGGAGAAAGCCTGGGAAGTTCAAAACAGGGTGGATGGTAAATTAATTCAGAATTAGTAAGGAAGTAATTTTTTATTACCCTAGCCCTGCATGATTGTCTTTCGATAATTACTTAATTCCTTTGGTTGAAATAAATTTTATTAGATTTCAAGCTCCCACTAAATGTCAAATGGTTCTAAAAATAGCTAGAATATTAGACAATGTTAAACAATTAGCGCTCTCAAGTTTTGTCATTAGAATTTTGAGTAGAATACATACCTATTACTGGTTAAGAAGCTAATTACAGAATTCCCAGTGGTCACAAATGCCTGACCCCAAGATGTTGTTTCTTTTGATATCAAACAAATACCAAGTCAATAAGATTCCCAATTAACTTTGTTTTCAACCTTTGCTAAGCATGCGCTTTCTCACCCCTTCACCCCGAAAGCAAATCTTTTAGAGCAGCAGGAAAAGGCAATGCTCTGAAGTTATCCTAACATACACTATCATATGGCTTCTCTTTGTAAAAAGAGAAGGGATTGGGTTCGAGGGGTAGGAGAGTGGGTAGGGTTCCCCAGGTCAAGTGCCACTTTGTGACATAAGAACATTTGAAAAGAAGCTTCATGTTCTTATGTTACATAGAGGAAAATTAAGGTATTGAGGCATGTAATAATTTGTGTTTCAAGTAGAGAATTAGTAGAAGAGTCAGGATCATCTCTCAGTTCTTCTGCCTTCCAGGAAGTCAACTAAAGGGCCCGTTTGTTTTCAGTTCTGTAGAAGTATTTCTCTTTAATCCAGATAGAAGTGACTGACTCAAAGGCAATGTGAGCACCATCACCACTGATTTCCAGTTCTTCTGCCTTCCAGGCACACGGGATGTTTGTGCTTCCTCGTCTCTAAAAGTCAGTTACAGCTATCTGGCTGGCATTGACCAATGAAGTGGGAACAGAAGCGATATGTGTCACTTCAGGCAGAAGCATGGAAGAGCTAGGGTGGGATTCTCCAGGCTGTCTTCCCTTGTAAAGGTGAATCTTGAAGCCACACGTTGGGCTGACAACATTGAAGGATAATAAAGCCTCCAGCAACTTCCATTCCAGGATGACAACGAAAGCAGGGGCGACTTGTGTGAGTAAGAAAGAAACCTTTGTTAAGTCACGGAGATTGTGGGGGTGTTCTCTTTTTTTGAGACAAAATCTCATTCTGTTGTCCAGGCTGGATTGCAGTGCCATGATCATGGCTCACTGCAGCCTCAACCGCCCAGGTTCAAGCAATCCTCCCAACTGAGCCTCCCAAGTAGCTGAGACTACAGCCTCAACCGCCCAGGTTCAAGCAATCCTCCCAACTGAGCCTCCCAAGTAGCTGAGACTACAGCCTCAACCGCCCAGGTTCAAGCGATCCTCCCAACTGAGCCTCCCAAGTAGCTGAGACTACAGCCTCAACCGCCCAGGTTCAAGCGATCCTCCCAACTGAGCCTCCCAAGTAGCTGAGACTACAGCCTCAACCGCCCAGGTTCAAGCAATCCTCCCAACTGAGCCTCCCAAGTAGCTGAGACTACAGGCATGCGCCACCACCCCTGGCTAATTTTTGTATTTTTTTGTAGAGATGGGCTCTCACTATGTTGCTCAGGCTGGTCTCAATATCCTGGGCTCAGGTGATCTGTCTGCCTGGGTCTCCCAAAGTGCCGGAATTATAGGTATAAGCCACCAGACCTGGCCTGGGGTTTTCTGTTGTGGCATTACAACCAGGTTTATCTTGATGGTAGACATGTGAAGGATGCCAACCAAGTGAGAAAACCAAAAGCCAAGAATGAAAGCGTGGCAAAAAGGATTTCAAGTAAAAAACTTTAAGAAAAAAAACCTAGAATTTTTAATCGAGGAATTTCTAATGACTTTAATATGGGAATCAATAAAGAGGTGTTGTCAAGTAAGTAATACACCATTTCCTCCTTGTATGTTTTCAGTTAAAATTCATCTAAAAAGGCAGGTATGGTGGCTCATGCCCATAATCCCAGCACTTTAGGAGGCCAAGGTGGGTGGTTTGCTTGAGCCCGGGAGTTCGAGACCAGCCTGGGCAACATGGTAAAATCTCATCTCTACTAAAAATATAAAAAATTAGCCGGGCATGGTGGTGCATGCCTGTAGTCCCAGCTACTAAGAAGGTTGAAGTAGTAGGATCACTTGAGCACAGGAAGTCGAGGCTGCAATGAGCCAAGATCACGCCAATAGACTCCAGCCTTGGCAACAGGAGTGAGACTCTGTCTCAGGGAAAAAAAAAATTCATCTAAGGATCTCAGGTAAAACCATAAATGACACATTATTGTATTTAACTCATAATCTGTTTGATTTCAAAAGCCTAAACCTTTAATGGTATGAATGGAAATGGTGCATAAACTCATCTGTATCATCTGATCTTGAAGTATGGGATACTATGGAATCCAGGTTTTCATGCAAACAAAGAACACACACTTAGGCCAGGCGCAGTGGCTCATGCCTGTAATCACATCACTTTGGGAGGCCAAGGCGGGCAGATCACGAAGTCAGGAGATTGAGACCATCCTGGCTAACATGGTGAAACCCCGTCTCTACTAAAAAAATACAAAAAATTAGCCGGGCGTGGTGGCGGGTGCCTGTAGTCCCAGCTACTCTGGGAGGCTGAGGCAGAAGAATGGCATGAACCCGGGAGACAGAGCTTGCAGTGAGCCGAGATCGCACCACTGCACTCCAGCCTGGGCGACAGAGTGAGACTCCGTCTCAAAAAAAAAAGAACATACACCTAACATCCATTTCTATCTTGCTGAGGAAGAAGTACTGTGTCTCAGCTAGAATAGACAATGGCTTGACTCCTTAATCCATCTCAGTGCTCAGCATTTTCCCAAAAGATCTTAAGATGTCCAAGCAGAAGCAGACACATATTTTTCTCCATCAATACCAGTTGTCCGCTTAGCTGCACAGCATGTGTGACTGCTGAGATAAGCTAGAATGTGTTGACTCTCCCAGGTGGCTGGCAGAACAAAACAGCTCAGTACACACTCAGTCTACACCGCACTTCTTCAGCCCAGTGACAGTGTGATACCAGTGCTTTGATATATGAGACAATGGACATTTCACTCACACTCATGTTCAAGAACAGTAAGCATTTTTGCTCAGCTTTTCAGAGTTCCCAGAAAAATACAAAAACGCTATCCATTTAAATCCAAGACAACTTCAAAATAAACCTGAAGTGGGTTTTACTTTGTTTTTGCCCTTAAAAAGCAAAGCACTCCAGGGATATATTTAGCAGGCCCTCCATTTTGTAGTTAATTATAGCAGATACGTGTTTGTGTACCACTTACAAAAGAGGATGCTACCTGCTTCTCCTCTATACTGTGCCTTAATGCTCTGCTAATGCTCTGTAAGTACACATGAACAACAATATAATGGTGCATTAATGTTCTGGCCAACAGTGCCTTCCTGGTTCAATTGCTGCTACTTCTTTAAAAAAAAATTCATGGCATGCTACTTAGTGTACAAAGCTTAACATCAGTAAGAATGATTCCAGCCACCAAGTAATAAGAATACTTGAACGCAAAGTTTATTTAAGGATAAAACACATTAAAAAGTATTTGGTTGATTTGTAAAAAGAGAAGGGATTGGGTTCGAGGGGGTAGGAGAGTGGGTGGAGTTCCCCAGGTCAACAAGTATCCCCAGTGGCCAAAGCTGCCATGGCAAGGTTGAAGGACACAGTGGGTGGAGAAGCGCCTCATAGACAGAACACACACATAACACAGATTGGACACTTCCAAGCGCCAGCAAGATTTCTTAGAGGGAGTCAAACCCTCCAGTCATCACTTCAAAGTCGTTCCAACAGACCCTGTCTCTGTAAAAAACTGATCCAGAAATAGCAATGGCTTGACAGATTTCTCTGGTCAGATTTCCACTCAGATTTCTCTAACCAGAATTTTTTTCCTTTACTGGTTTTTCATGTGAACCAAAGTTTCTAGTGACAACTGTTTGGGAATTTTACACAAGAGATATACTTTCCATAACTGGCTTGTAGAAGCCCCGTTTCATACTCTGAAAGAGGAGCTTGGATGGTCGCTGGTTTCTGGACCTTGGACCATTGGAGGCAGGTGGCATCATTTTGAGATGCTGGACACTTTCAAATAGGTTTTGACTTAAGGGCACACACTTTTTATCCTACAGGGAGTTGAAGTAAGTAAATTACAGTACTTTATACAGCAACCTTGAGTTAATTATGAGGTTGTGCCTGATTTATAGACAAAATGCCATAATGAAATCTGGATCATGATGAGAAGAAGCGTCCAGACTTGAAGTTCGATTGAAGAATTAGAGGCTGTAAACAGAGAGGAACACAGTAAGCCCTATGGGTGAAAAAAAAATACCTGTTCGATAGGGATCAGACATCTTTGCAGCACTCAGCTAAAGAAAGGAAACTTCATCGCCAAGAACCCATTTTACCCAAATGGCCCTAAAGCAGCAAAGTGGCAGAATTAATCCAATCTTTAACAGAATCCTACTTTGGGAGGCCAACACGAGCGGATCACGAGGTCAGGAGTTTTGAGACCAGCCTGGCCAATATGGTGAAACCCGTCTCTACTAAAAATACAAAAATTAGTTGGGCGTGGTGGCGTGTGCCTGTAGTCCCAGTTACTCCGGAGGTTGAGGCAGGAGAATTGCTTGAACCCGGAGGTAGAGGTTGCAGTGAGCCAAGATCATGCCACTGCACTCCAGCCTGGGCGACAGAGCGAGACTCCATCTCAAAAAAGAAGAGAGTCCTGCCAACCTCGTAAGAGGTCAGGGAAACCATATGCTAAGGCCTGTTTGCTGGAGGAAGCATCCCAATCCCAACCTTAGCCCAAGTAGACTTGGCAGCCAGATGTAGGCCAATATACGGTCCTTAAAATTGGCTGGATAACTTGTTTTTTTTAAATTACCTTTATATTTTAGATGAAAGAGCAAGGTTTTTTTTGTTGTTTGTTTGTTTGTTTAAAGGCCCTAGAATTCCTTGGGCATGTTCCCCATCTTTCCTTCTTAATTTCTGGAGTTTTCGAGGGAGAGTTGCTGACCGAGTGGCCTTCAAATCTGAATTTCTCCTTCTGGTGGTAAAGAACCTCCCGTGTCTCCCAGCTGCCTGCCCCAGGGTAGAAGACTGTCTACCTCTGCAGCTCTTGCCGTCCTCCTGCAGGGTTCCTGTTACACAGCTGCAGAGAGGCCCGTCCACCCGGCTCGTGCAAATCTGCTCACACCCTCCATTGTCCTCACACCAGTCCAGCCCTACAAAAGAGCAGTTAGGAAGATTAACTACAGACAGTTCAACCCTTCCACTGGTATTGAAAGGAAAGGCTTTAAAAAGAGAGGAGGACAGGCCAGGCGCGGTGGCTCACGCCTGTAAGCCCAGCACTTTGGGAGGCCGAGGCAGGTGGATCACGCTGTCAGGAGATTGAGACCATCCTGGCTAACACGGTGAAACCCCGTCTCTACTAAAAATACAAAAAAATTAGCCGGGCGTGGGGGCGGGCGCCTGTAGTCCCAGCTACTCGGGAGGCTGAGGGAGGAGAATGGCGTGAACCTGGGAGGCGGAGCTTGCAGTGAGCGGAGATTGCGCCACCGCACCCCAACCTGGGCGACAGAGAATGACTCCGTCTCAAAAAAAAAAAAAAAGAGGAGGACAAAGAAAAGCTCAATGCCATTGTTGAATGTTTATAAGTCAGTGAAAAGATGTCTTTAAGGAAGCGGGTGGGGGGGAGGAGCCAAGATGGCCGAATAGGAACAGCTCCGGTCTACAGCTCCCAGCGCGAGCGACGCAGAAGATGGGTGATTTCTGCATTTCCATCTGAGGTACCGTGTTCATCTCACTAGGGAGTGCCAGACAGTGGGCGCAGGTCAGTGGGTGAGCGCACCGTGCGCCAGCCGAAGCAGGGGCGAGGCATTGCCTCACTCGGGAAGCGCAAGGGGTCAGGGAGTTCCCCTTCCAGAGGTGACAGACAGCACCTGGAAAATCGGGCCTCTCCCACCCGAATACTGTGCTTTTCCGACAGGCTTAGGAAACGGTGCCCCAGGAGAGTATAGCCCGCACCTGGCTCAGAGGGTCCTACGCCCACGGAGTCTCGCTGATCGCTAGAACAGCAGTCTGAGATCAAACAGCAAGTCGGCAGCGAGGCTGGGGGAGGGGCGCCCGCCATTGCCCAGGCTCGCTTAGGTAAACAAAGCAGCCTGGAAGCTTGAACTGGGTGGAGCCCACCGCAGCTCAAGGAGGCCTGCCTGCCTCTGTAGGCTCCACCTCTGGGGGCAGGGCACAGACAAACAAAAAGACAGCAGTAACCTCTGCAGACTTAAATGTCCCTGTCTGACAGCTTTGAGGAGAGCAGTGGTTCTCCCAGCACGCAGCTGGAGATCTGAGAACGGGCTGACTGCCTCCTCAAGTGGGTCCCTGACCCCTGACCCCCGAGCAGCTTAACTGGGAGGCACCCCCCAGCAGGGGCAGACCGACACCTCACACGGCCGGCCAGGTACTCCAACAGACCTGCAGCTGAGGGTCCTGTCTGTTAGAAGGAAAACTAACAGAAAGGACATCCACACCAAAAACCCATCTGTACATCACCATCATCAAAGACCAAAAGTAGATAAAACCACAAAGATGGGGAAAAAACAGAGCAGAAAAACTGGAAACTCTAAAAACCAGAGTACCTCTCCTCCTCCAAAGCAACGCAGTTCCTCACCAGCAACCGAACAAAGCTGGACGGAGAATGACTTTGACGAGCTGAGAGAAGAAGGCTTCAGACGATCAAATTACTCCGAGCTACGGGAGGATATTCAAACCAAAGGCAAAGAAGTTGAAAACTTTGAAAAAAATTTAGAAGAATGTATAACTAGAATAACCAATACAGAGAAGTGCTTAAAGGAGCTGATGGAGCTGAAAACCAAGGCTCGAGAACTACATGAAGAATGCAGAAGCCTCAGGAGCCGATGCGATCAAATGGAAGAAAGGGTATCAGCCCTGGAAGATGAAATGAATGAAATGAAGCGAGAAGGGAAGTTTAGAGAAAAAAGAATAAAAAGAAACGAGCAAAGCCTCCAAGAAATGTGGGACTATGTGAAAAGACCAAATCTACGTCTGATTGGTGTACCTGAAAGTGACGGGGAGAATGGAACCAAGTTGGAAAACACTCTGCAGGATATTATCCAGGAGAACTTCCCCAATCTAGCAAGGCAGGCCAACATTCAGATTCAGGAAATACAGAGAACGCCACAAAGATACTCCTCGAGAAGAGCAACTCCAAGACACATAATTGTCAGATTCACCAAAGTTGAAATGAAGGAAAAAATGTTAAGGGCAGCCAGAGAGAAAGGTCGGGTTACCATCAAAGGGAAGCCCATCAGACTAACAGCGGATCTCTCGGCAGAAACCCTACAAGCCAGAAGAGAGTGGGTGCCAATATTCAACATTCTTAAAGAAAAGAATTTTCAACCCAGAATTTCATATCCTGCCAAACTAAGCTTCATAAGTGAAGGAGAAATAAAATACTTTACAGACAAGCAAATGCTGAGAGATTTTGTCACCACCAGGCCTGCCCTAAAAGAGCTCCTGAAGGAAGCGCTAAACATGGAAAGGCACAACCGGTACCAGCCACTGCAAAATCATACCGAAATGTAAAGACCATCGAGACTAGGAAGAGACTGCATCAACTAACGAGCAAAATATCCAGCTAACATCATAATGACAGGATCAAATGCACACATAACAATATTAACTTTAAATGTAAATGGACTAAATGCTCCAATTAAAAGACACAGACTGGCAAATTGGATAAAGACTCAAGACCCATCAGTGTGCTGTATTCAGGAAACCCATCTCACGTGCAGAGACACACATAGGCTCAAAATAAAAGGATGGAGGAAGATCTACCAAGCAAATGGAAAACAAAAAAAGGCAGGGGTTGCAATCCTAGTCTCTGATAAAACAGACTTTAAACCAACAAAGATCAAAAGAGACAAAGAAGGCCATTACATAATGGTAAAGGGATTAATTCAACAAGAAGAGCTAACTATCCTAAATATATATGCACCCAATACAGGAGCACCCAGATTCATAAAGCAAGTCCTGAGTGACCTACAAAGAGACTTAGACTCCCACACATTAATAATGGGAGAGTTTAACACCCCACTGTCAACATTAGACAGATCAACGAGACAGAAAGTCAACAAGGATACCCAGGAATTGAACTCAGCTCTGCACCAAGCGGACCTAATAGACATCTACAGAACTCTCCACCCCAAATCAACAGAATATACATTTTTTTCAGCACCACACCACACCTATTCCAAAATTGACCATATACTTGGAAGTAAAGCTCTCCTCAATAAATGTAAAAGAACAGAAATTGTAACAAACTGTCTCTCAGATCACAGTGCAATCAAGCTAGAACTCAGGATTAAGAATCTCACTCAAAACTGCTCAACTACGTGGAAACTGAACAACCTGCTCCTGAATGACTACTGGGTACATAATGAAATGAAGGCAGAAATAAAGATGTTCTTTGAAACCAATGAGAACCAAGACACAACATACCAGAATCTCTGGGATGCATTCAAAGCAGTGTGTAGAGGGAAATTTATAGCACTAAATGCCCACAAGAGAAAGCAAGAAAGATCCAAAATTGACACCCTAACATCACAATTAAAAGAACTAGAAAAGCAAGAGCAAACACATTCAAAAGCTAGCAGAAGGCAAGAAATAACTAAAATCAGAACAGAACTGAAGGAAATAGAGACACAAAAAACCCTTCAAAAAATCAATGAATCCAAGAGCTGGTTTTTTGAAAGGATCAACAAAATTGATAGACCGCTAGCAAGATTAATAAAGAAAAAAAGAGAGAAGAATCAAATAGATGCAATAAAAAATGATAAAGGGGATATCACCACTGATCCCACAGAAATACAAACTACCATCAGAGAATATTACAAACACCTCTATGCAAATAAACTAGAAAATCTAGAAGAAATGGATAAATTCCTCAACACATACACCCTCCCAAGACTAAACCAGGAAGAAGTTGAATCTCTGAATAGACCAATAACAGGAGCTGAAATTGTGGCAATAATCAATAGCTTACCAACCAAAAAGAGTCCAGGACCAGATGGGTTCACAGCCGAATTCTACCAGAGGTACAAGGAGGAGCTGGTACCATTCCTTCTGAAACTATTCCAATCAATAGAAAAAGAGGGAATCCTCCCTAACTCATTTTATGAGGCCAGCATCATCCTGATACCAAAGCCTGGCAGAGACACAACAAAAAAAGAGAATTTTAGACCAATATCCTTGATGAACATTGATGCAAAAATCCTCAATAAAATACTGGCAAACAGAACCCAGCAGCACATCAAAAAGCTTATCCACCATGATCAAGTGGGCTTCATCCCTGGGATGCAAGGCTGGTTCAATATACGCAAATCAATAAATGTAATCCAGCATATAAACAGAACCAAAGACAAAAACCACATGATTATCTCAATAGATGCAGAAAAGGCCTTTGACAAAATTCAACAACCCTTCATGCTAAAAACTCTCAATAAATTAGGAATTGATGGGACGTATCTCAAAATGATAAGAGCTATTTATGACAAACCCACAGCCAATATCATACTGAATGGGCAAAAACTGGAAGCATTCCCTTTGAAAACTGGCACAAGACAGGGATGCCCTCTCTCACCACTTCTATTCAACATAGTGTTGGAAGTTCTGGCCAGGGCAATTAGGCAGGAGAAGGAAATCAAGGGTATTCAATTAGGAAAAGAGGAAGTCAAATTGTCCCTGTTTGCAGATGACATGATAGTATATCTAGAAAACCCCATTGTCTCAGCCCAAAATCTCCTTAAGCTGATAAGCAACTTCAGCAAAGTCTCAGGATACAAAATCAATGTGCAAAAATCACAAGCATTCTTATACATCAATAACAGACAAACAGAGAGCCAAATCATGAGTGAACTCCCATTCACAATTGCTTCAAAGAGAATAAAATACCTAGGAATCCAACTTACAAGGGATGTGAAAGACCTCTTCAAGGAGAACTACAAACCACTGCTCAAGGAAATAAAAGAGGATACAAACAAGTGGAAGAACATTCCATGCTCATGGGTAGGAAGAATCAATATCATGAAAATGGCCATCCTTCCCAAGGTAATTTACAGATTCAATGCCATCCCCATCAAGCTACCAATGACTTTCTTCACAGAATTGGAAAAAACTACTTTAAAGTTCATATGGAAGCAAAAAAGAGCCTGCATCGCCAAGTCAATCCTAAGCCAAAAGAACAAAGCTGGAGGCATCACACTACCTGACTTCAAACTATACTACAAGGCTACAGTAACCAAAACAGCATGGTACTGGTACCAAAACAGAGATATAGATCAATGGAACAGAACAGAGCCGTCAGAAATAATGCCACATATCTACAAGTATCTGATCTTTGACAAACCTGACAAAAACAAGAAATGGGGAAAGGATTCCCTATTTAATAAATGGTGCTGGGAAAACTGGCTAGCCATATGCAGAAAGCTGAAACTGGATCCCTTCCTTACACCGTATACAAAAATCAATTCAAGATGGATTAAAGACTTAAATGTTAGACCTAAAACCATAAAAACCCTAGAAGAAAACCTAGGCATTACCATTCAGGACATAGGCATGGGCAAGGACTTCATGTCTAAAACACCAAAAGCAATGGCAACAAAAGCCAAAATTGACAAATGGGATCTAATTAAACTCAAGAGCTTCTGCACAGCAAAAGAAACTACCATCAGAGTGAACAGGCAACCTACAAAATGGGAGAAAATTTTCGCAACCTACTCATCTGACAAAGGGCTAATATCCAGAATCTACAATGAACTCCAACAAATTTACAAGAAAAAACAAACAACCCCATCAAAAAGTGGGCAAAGGACATGAACAGACACTTCTCAAAAGAAGACATTTATGCAGCCAAAAAACACATGAAAAAATGCTCACCATCACTGGCCATCAGAGAAATGCAAATCAAAACCACAATGAGATACCATCTCACACCAGTTAGAATGGCAATCATTAAAAAGTCAGGAAACAACAGGTGCTGGAGAGGATGTGGAGAAATAGGAACACTTTTACACTGTTGGTGGGACTGTAAACTAGTTCAACCCTTGTGGAAGTCAGTGTGGCGATTCCTCAGGGATCTAGAACTAGAAATTCCATTTGACCCAGCCATCCCATTACTGGGTATATACCCAAAGGACTATAAATCATGCTGCTATAAAGACACATGCACACGTATGTTTGTTGCCGCATTATTTACAATAGCAAAGACTTGGAACCAACCCAAATGTCCAACAATGATAGACTGGATTAAGAAAATGTGGCACATATACACCATGGAATACTATGCAGCCATAAAAAATGATGAGTTCACGTCCTTTGTAGGGACATGGATGAAATTGGAAATCATCATTCTCAGTAAACTATCGCAAGAACAAAAAACCAAACACCGCATATTCTCACTCATAGGTGGGAATTGAACAATGAGAACACATGGACACAGGAAGGGGAACATCACACTTCGGGGACTGTTGTGGGGTGGGGGGAGGGGGGAGGGATAGCATTGGGAGATATACCTAATGCTAGATGACGAGTTGGTGGGTGCAGCGCACCAGCATGGCACATGTATACTTATGTAACTTACCTGCACATTGCGCACATGTACCATAAAACCTAAAGTATAATAATAATAAAAAGAAAAGAAAAAAAAAAAAAAAAAGTGCCACAGAGAAAAAAAAAAAAAAAAAAAGGAAGCGGGTGATGTTCTCACACCGGTGTCCCCAACACCAGCCTCCTCCTCCACTGGACCCACATCAGAGGTGAAACACGTCTGAGCCTTGAAATCCCATTGTTTTAATAATTTAGGGTGTGTTTTAGAGAACATACATACTTTTTCTCCTAATAGGTCCCACTGAAATGATCTGTTCTTTGGGTTCTTTTGTGTAATCTGTGGCAATCCTGGAATTTTGTGGGCAAGTCTGCAAGACAGAATACCAGGGGGAAGATTTCACACAATTAAGCTGATAACTTATTCTTCACCATGTTTTCACCTCTAAAAGAGGCAGTGGCTCTGGCCTCAAGCATTATGGCTGCTAAGATTAATTAGAACCAATGCATTCTTGATCATTGAATCCACTGGGACTCTAGGCTGTATGTTGAACAGAATTAAATACACTCTCCACACTGGAATTAGTACTTTTCCTTTTTAAAAACCTCTCCTTCATTTCTGATTAATCCACACTGGAATTAGATTCAAAGAGGCTCCCTGCCCAGGAATAGGATTGCTGTGTCTCATCAGACACTAATGTATGCAGTATCATCTGTAAGTTGCTCTGACCATAATTCACATCTTGATTCTGCAAACATCGTGTAAGCATAAAGCTGCAATGTTAAAGGCTAGGGGCCAGGTATTGGTGAAATCAAATCTTAAGGACCCAGCCCGTAAGTGGTGGAGGTGGAAGCCTGGCACAGAAGAGATGATTGGTTTGCTACCTCATCCCTCACCCCCTCCAGAGTCTGATGTAGATCAGGTGAGCTGCAGGACACCTGGATAAATTGTATCCTGAGCTCAAGAGTTTGGTTCTGTAGTGGAGTGGAACTTGGCCCAATGGTCATTAGAGTCAGGCCACCTGGCTCCTTGAGACTCTAGTGCAGTGGTTCTCAACCAGGCCAACTGGCAACATCTGGAGACATTTTGGGTGTTGAAACTGGGGGAAGATGTGATTGGTATCCATGGGTAGAGGTGAGGGATGTTGCTAACATCCTACAGTGCACAGAACAGTCCTCCACAACAAAGAATTATTCAGTCCAAAATGTCAACAGTGCCGAGCTTTGAGAAACCCTAGTCTAGCGTTAAGCCAATGACTGGTTGACAATTCAGAGATAGAAGAGTAAATAGATATATTTCCCCGTGTTTTCTCTCACTGTCCCGTCAAAGACGACTGTCCACCCCAAGCATCTATGGATGATTCCAGTCCGGTCATCTGGCATTCATGATCCTCATGTTGGGAAACCGAGACAGTGAGAAATAAGGATAAGCACTTTGTTTTCACACTCTCACTTACGATTTTACAGGAGTACTTTTCTGAGTCGCAGAGTGACACTGCACAGTGAAGGTGAACTTCGTCGTAATCCCCTATGAATTTAAAGACGGTGACGTGAAAGCGACAGGTCAGGGAGACTGCATTCTCCTCGATGCCAATGGTGTTATCTTTGAGGTTCTGACACCTATTCAGAAAAAATAATGGAATCTTTGCTTCACATGTTTTCCTCTTACACTTTAATCCTCATCTTCAGTTCAAAATTTCACTTTTCACATAAAGCCACCATAAATGGCAGAAATGCCTTTACATTTGAAAGTGACCCCTGGACTGCATGGGCTTGTCATTTATTATCACTCCCTCATGTTTTCATAGTTTGTTTTGAAACATCAAACACCACCTTGAATTAATATCTTAACTACAACTAAAAACAAAACGACTGCAGGGACCACATTCAATTTCCGCACGCTTCAGTTTCTCATTCCGCCCCCTCATAATGTTGTGTTCTACTGATACCAATTTAATAAACCCAAGATTCATTCTTACTTCTTCTGTACTTTCTCCAGTTAATTATTAGTGTTGGCAAGGGCCCCTGACTCAAACCCTGTTGGGAATACTTCCCACGCGTCAAAATAGATAGGAGCTGGAGGGGAAAGACCATTCGGGGTGAGCTGCAGAGTCGCTTTGATGTAGCTGAGTGCCACTTTTCTCAGCCCCCTTCCTTCTTGTGGTATTGAGCCAAGAGACAACCCCAGCCAAGACATCTCTCAGGCACAGATAACTTGCTTCAACTACATATAGTTCCCCAAATGCATCAGAGTCTCCTATAGTCTTGTGTCTTTTCATGCAATGTTTCCCCCACCTGGAAGATCTTCCTGCTCTTTGTCCAATGTATCACTCCTGCCCTTTCTCCAACACCAGTTCTATGGCACCCTCTCCTTTATAAATGTCCCCTAGTCATGCCCGGACCAGGCACAAACAAATGGCCTTTCCTGGGTTTGCCAACAGCCCTCTATTGAGCTCCTTGAGTGCAGGAACCAAGTCATGTTCCTTACTGTATCTCCAATGCACTACATGGCATGTGGCATGTATTTGAAAACTTTTGTCAGATGAATTAATGAGTGAACAAATGGTATTGCCACAGCCAAGGCTGGCCCACAGGAGCCAAAAAGCTCTTTAAAATGATAAAGATAAAAATGGTGACTGTTTTCCTTATATTTCCTTTCCCTAGTCCACAGGATTAAATAGCTTAGCAATAAGGAAAATTAAAAATTGAAGTTATCCTTCAGCATTCCCACACTTAATATGTTTTGTAATTAGCCTTCTAGGCAAAATGCAAGTTGCTTTTCAGGACAATAGCCTCTGAAGTGCTTTGAAACAAAAACTTACATGGCATCCTTTTCCTTAACACTGTTATTCATTTGGATAATCCGAACAGGCTCAAGGATTCTAAAGTGGTAACAGCTCTTCAGTCTTCACACTGACCTTCCCTCTTAACCAGACCACCAACTTTCTCCCAAGGAGATGACTTGACATTTAGGTATCAGAAAAACTGAAGGAAAGGGCATAGAGAGGCAGGAATGGCTATCTGGCTGTCTTTCTTAGAGTGAGCACAGACGCCAAGCACTAGAATCTTCTATTAACAATGAAACATCTGCCCTTTCCTCTGTCTAGCACACGAAGAGAAAACAGAAGTGGCCTGCGTGTTCCCAGACTTACAAGCCACTTGTAGAAGTTGCTGCTGTCTCTGCCCTCCACACAGCTGGAGAGAAACAACTGACCCCAAAATACTTTAGTGGACCCATTTTGCAGCTCATTCATTAAGCATTGAACATCTGGTCTCCCTAAGTTTACTGGAAAAAACAATAACCACATCCCTCCAAGAAAGGTTAGGAGGACTGATGGATTCACCTACATAAAGAAGTCACTTCCCACCCAACCACAGTTTAATTTGAAGACATTTATTCAGACAGACACTGGGGTAAGCTGAGATTTATGAACATGCTCTCTGGCTCGCTCTCCCTCTCTGGGTCAAGTCTATTAAATACCATTTTTAAAATGCTAAATGCTACCACGTCCTTCAAAGGAGACACAAGCCCTATAATCTGGGTTTGCATTTGTAGAGTGTCTCATATCTTAACCCTTTTATGTTGCGAAAGGAATACAAAAAGAGGAGGAAGAAACATGGCCAAAAGGATAATTGTGATGCTCACCCATTCATCTAGGCCTGCAGGACACCAAGTAGTCACCACGTCACTCCCTTTGCCTCTAAGGAGGATAAATATCACTTCAGAAATACAAATGCCTTAGTGAGGTCTTTGCTGAAAATTCCACAATACACCTCAGCAACCCATGCCATTCACCACACCTGGTCACTTAGGGAGTCGGTGTGTCTTGAAACCTAAAAGAATTTCTTCTCTGATCCCTGATATTTGTGTGACATTGGGTAAGCGCTGTGCCTAGCCTCTCTGAGCCTGTTTCATCTGCAAACTAGTGAAGGTCTATTGTTTGTCTTCCCAGAACCACACCCTTCTTCTCTTGGGAAACCATGCCTCTTCTCCTCAACCATAAAGCTACTTACAGTATCCACAGCAATCTCTGACCACCACAGGGATGGGTGCTGACCAGGCCAGCCAAATGCAATGGTGCGTACCCCTACCCACCAAACGAAGGATAAGCAAGTGGTCCAGGATAGGCCTGGGATTCCCTGCACTGGAGTTAGAAGTGCTCTCTCCTCATTAGTTACAATGCTATAAGAAGGTGAGTCTAGGATTCCCAGTGTCTAACAAGGTCAATGAGAGAGAGAGAGAGAGAGAGAGAAAGAAGAGGAGACAAGGGATAAAGCAAGAGGAGAGTGTTGATAGCATCTGGCTCCCTGGATCTCATCATCTCTGAAGTCACATCCACTCCTGTGATTTGGTGTTGTAACCATTAAATGCCTTGGTTTTTGCATAAACTAGTTTGAATTGGTCTCTACCACTTAGAATTCTGATTAATACATTCACCTGCTTTAAGAATTATTGTAGGTTGTCTGGCATGGTAGGTCACACCTGTAATCCTAGCACTTTAGGAGGTGAAGATGGGAGGATCACTTGACCCCAAGAGTTCAAGACCAGCCTGAACAACACAGGGAGACCAAGTCTCTATGAAAAATAGAGAAAATTAGCTGGGCATGGTGGTGTGTGCATGTAGTCCCAGCTACTCAGGAGACTGAGGTGGGAGGATCACTCGAGCCCAGGACATTGAGACTGCATTGAGCCATAATCATACCACCACACTCTAGCCTGGGCAACAGAGTGAGACCATGTCTCAAAAAAAAAAAAAAAAAAAAATTATTACAGGCTTCAAGATGGCTGGCTAGAGGCACCCAGAACTTGCCTCCCTAACAAAGATGGACCAAAACAATGAGTAGACTATCACAAGTTGAACAGAGCATCAAAGAAAGAACACTGGAATTCAGCAAAAGAGGGACAGAGGATCCCCAAGGCATGAAAATAGAGGGAAACAAAGCAGTTGGCCCTGCTAGGGTCAGCTGGGAGCCAGGAGAAACTTCCCAATATGGGAAAAGGTAACCAAGAGATCCCCAGTGGTCCATATTCCACTGCAGACTTTGGTAATGCTAACCATGGGAGAGCCATTTAGGCCCTGAGACGAGTATAGGAGGCTACCTTGGCTCCACATAACGGTATTGTTCCAGAGAAGGAGTTCACACTGAATCACACACCCTCCAGCCCCCCAGACCCAAGCAGCTGCAGCATAGTGCCATGTTGAGAGCCCAGCCCCCGTCAGACTATATCTTGCCCTAGGGCCCAATAGCCCCTGCTTCTCCACATCCCTGGAGCCCTTCTAACACCCACCCGTCATGTCTACTCAAAAGGCTGCAGGTTCACTACACTGACTGGACTCAGTGGTGCAGCTGGGTCCCCAGCACGCTAACAGACACAGTGTCCTACACCCTGGGGAACAGGTGAGGCACTACACCAGGGAGGCTGTCCCCAGGGCAAAGGGGCTGATGCACAAGCTCCCCAGAACCCAAGAGCCACCTGCCTGCAGCTGCTGCCACTGTCAGCAACTCTGCCACTTCCCCAGCAGCAGGGCCACCAGACACCCATATACACCTTCAGGGGGCCTGAAGATCAGCCCACCAGGTGCTGTTGTGGGGCCTGAGGACAGGCCTGCCCCACCCACCACCACTGGTGCCTATGTATGCTGTCGAGGAATCTGGGGTTTGACTCACCCACAAGTCACCACTGGTGCCCATACACATCTTCCAGGGGTCTAAGGACAGGCCTGCCCAACCTGTTGCCACCACCACTGGCAACCAAGTGTATCGCTGGGGGGATTTAGGGATCAACCTGCCCCATCCACTAACACTGATGGCTGCATGCACCATCGGGGGGCCTGACAACAGACCTGCCCCACCCACTGCCAGTGGTCACATGCACCATCAGGGGCCTGGGGATCAGCCCACCCCTGTGCTCACACACATCATCAAGGGATCTGAAGATAGGCCTGCCCTGCTTGCCACTCCCAGCACCCATGCACATCATCTGGGGGCTTACAGATTGCCCTGCCCTGTCCACCACTGCCAACAACTACATTTGCCTTTAAAATTTGCAAATGTAGTTTGAGGACAGGCCCACCCAGCCTGCCACCTGAGATGCCACATGTGCCATCTGAGGACCTGAGGACTGGCCCACCGCCACCACCACTGGCACTCCCATGTGAGGCTTTGGGGCCTGAGAGTTGGCCCACTGCTGCTATGCCATCACTGGTGCCACACACACCACTTAGGGTCCGAGGACTCACCCACCCACCAGGCCCACTGCTACCACTGACCAAGGATTGGCCTACCCAGACCTACTACCATGAGTGCTTGTTAATGCCACCCAGGGGCCCAAAAGCTGGCATGCCTGGCCTGCTATCACCACCACTGGTACCCAAGGACTGGCCCATCTGGCATCCCTGTCCCCAGCAAAGCCTCATCATATCCTCCATTAATAGCCCAAGTCACTAACTCACAGACATGACTGACGCTGATTACAGCTGAAGAAATCATATGGAGACTACACTGCTGTGTCCACTCAGAATCAAAGCCAAAGTCAAACCCAACCAACACTATAGATACATCTATAGGAGAAACTCCGTCCCTACAAAAGCCAATCCATAAAACTAGAGAAGCAACTATTATACCAGATGCACAGAAACAAACACAAGGACATAAGAAATACAAAAAAGCAAGGACACAATAAGAACACAATAATTCTCCAGTGACCAAGCATGGTGGCTCATACCTGTAATCCCAGCACTTTGTGAGGCCAAGGTGGGCAGATCACCTGAGGTTGGGAGCTTGAGACTAGCTTGATCAACATGGAGAAACCTGTCTCTACTAAAAATACAAAAATTAGCTGGGTGTAGTGGCACATGCCTGTAATCCCAGCTACTCAGGAGACTGAGGCAGGAGAATCACTTGAATCCAGGAGGCAGAGGTTACAGTGAGCCAAGATTGTGCCATTGCACTCCAGCCTGGGCAACAAGAGCAAAACTCCATTTCAAAAAATAAAAAATAATAATAACAATTTTCCAGCAACACATTCCAACAAAAAAGAAATCTATGAAATACCTGAGAAAGAATTCAATATAACAATATTAAAGAAGTTCAGTGAGATACAGGAAAACACAAATAAACAATACAAAGAAAACAGAAAAACAATTCATGATCTGAGTGAGAAATTCAACAAAGAGACAGATAAAAAGAACCAAACAGAAATTCTGGAACTGAAGAATTCAATGAATGAAATTTAAAAATACAATCAAGAACTGCAACAATCTGCTAGATCAAACAGAATGAAGAATTTTTTTTTTTTTTTTAGATGGAGTCTTGCTCTGTCGCCAGGCTGGACTGCAGTGATGCGATCTTGGCTCACTGCAACCTCTGCCTCCCGAGCTCAAGTGATTCTCCTGCCTCAGCCTCCTGAGTAGCTGGGACTACAGACACATGCCACCAAGCCCAGCTAATTTTTTGTATTTTTACTAGAGACAGGGTTTCACTGTGTTAGCCAGGATGGTCTCGTTCTCCTGACCTCATGATCCATCTGCCTCGGCCTCCGAAAGTGCTGGGATTACAGGCGTGAGCCACTGAGCCTGGCCAGAATAAAGAATTTTTAAACTTGAATACAGGTCTTTTGAAATAACCTAGTCAGGCAAAAAAAAAAAAAAAAAGAAAGAAGAAATCCTATGTGAAATATAAGACACTATAAAGTGACCAAATATTCTAATTTGGGGAGTTCCAGAAGGGCAAAAATGTCCAAAGTCATAGAAAACCGATTTAATGAAATAATAGCTAAAAACTTCCCAAGTCTTGCAAGAGATATAAACATCTACATACAGGAAGTTCAAATATCCCAAATAGATTCAACCCAAAAATGTCTTCTCCAAGGCATATTACACTCAAAGTGACAAAAGCCAAAGACAGAATTCTAAAAACAGTGAAAGAAAAGCATCAAGTTATATATAATGGAACCCCATCAGACCAACAGCAGATCTCTCAGCAGAACTCTTATAGGATAGGAGATAATGCAAGGATATATTCGAAGTGCTGAAAGAAAGAAATACCTGCTAATCAAGAATACTATACCCAGCAAATCTATCCTTCAAAAATGAAGAAAAAATAGTATTTCCCAGACAAGCAAAAACTGATGGAATTCACCACCAGGCCAGCCCTACAAGAAAATTTAAGTGTGTCCTACATTTTGAAGTGAAACGTTGATATATGACATAATAAAAACACACAAAAGTGTAAAACTCAATGGTAGATCATACACACAAAAGAGAAAGAGAAGGAGTCAAATGTTACTACTACAGAAAGCCACCAAACCACAATAATAAATGATAAGAGAAAATGAAACAAAGGGTATACAAACAACCATAAAATAAACAAAGTGACAGGAATAAGTTCTCACTTATCAGTAATAACCTTGAATGTAAGCAGATTAAATTCCCCACTTAAAAGATATAGACTGGCTGAACGGCAAAAAAAAAAAAAAAACACCACACACACACACACACACACACACACACACACACACACACACACACACAACTCAAATATATGCTGCCTACAAGAAACTCACTTCACCTGTAGAGACACACATAGACTGAAATTAATGGGATGGAAAAAGATAATTTGTGACAATCAAAACCAAAAGCAAGCAGGAGTAGCTATATTTGTATCAGATATAACAGACTTTAAGTCAAAGGCTGTAAAAAGAGACAAAGAAGATCATTACATAATGAAGAAAGGATAAATTCAGCAAGAGGATACAACAATTCTAAATATATATCCATCCAACATCACAGCACCCAAATACATAAAGCAAATATTATTAGATTTAAAGGGAGAGATAAATTCCAAAGTAATGAAAGTTGGGGAATTTAACACCCTACTCTCAACATTGGAAAGAAAATAAACAAAAAAATTTTATTTAAATTGCACTTTAGACCAAATGGACCTAACAGGCATTTACAGAACATTTTACCCAACAGCTGCAGAATACACATTTTTCTCATTAGTTAGTACACAGAATATTTTCCAAGATAGACCATATGTTAGGCTAAAAACCAAGTCCTGACAAATTTTTAAAAATTGAAATCATATCGACTATCTTCTCAGACCACAATGGAATAAAACCAGAAATCAATAATAAGAGAAATTCTGGACACTGAAGAAATACTTAGAAATTAGGCAACATGATCCTGAACAAGCACTGGGTCCATGAATAAATTAAGAAGGAGATTTAAAAAAAATTTTAAAAAACAAGTGAAAAGGGAAACAGAACATACCAAAACATGTGAGATACAACAAGAAACAGTGCTAAGAGGAAAATTTATTGCAATATACACCTACATCAAAAAAGTAGAAAATGAAATCCAAAATTAGTAGAAGGAAAAAAATAATAAAGATTAGGCCAGAGCTAAATAAAGTAGAGACCAAAACAGGCAAAGAATCAATGAAATGTAAATTTGGTTTTTAAAAAGATAACAAAATGATAAAGCACCAGTTAGACTAACTTAAGGAGAAAAAAGACAGAAAACCCAAGTAAAATCAGAAATAAAAAAGAAGATAATACTACTGATACCACAGAAATACAAAGAATCATTACAGACTGTTATGAACAACTATACACTTTGTAAAACCTACAGAAAATGGATAGATTCTTGGATACATACAACCTACCAAGGTCGAACCAGGAAGAAATAGAAAACCTGAACAGACCAATAACTAATAACAAGATTGAATCAGGAACAAAATGTCTCTCAGCAAAGAAAAGTCCAGGACTAGTTGTCTTTACTGCTAAATTCTACCATACTTACAAAGAAGAACTAACACCAATGCTTCCTAAACTATTTCAAAAAAAAACTGAAGAGGAGGGAATTTGGGGATTCTTCCTAGCTCATTCTACAAGGCTAGAATTACCCTGATATCAAAACTAGACCAGGACACCACACACACACACACACACACACACACACACACACACACACACTACAAGCCAATATCTAAACATAGATGCAAAAATCCTCAACAAAATACTAGCAAACTGAATCTAACAACACATCAAAAAGATAATACACCATGATCAAGCAGGATTTATTCCAGGGATGCAAGAATGTTTCAATATATACAAATCAATAAATGTCATATATCACATAAGAATGAACAATAAAAACCATACAATTATCTCAATAGATGCACAAAAAGCATTTGATAAAATTCAACGTCCCTTTATGATAAAAATTCTCAAAAAATTAGGCACAGAAGGAACATGTCTCAACATAATGAAGGCCATATATGACAAACCCACAGGTAATATCATACTGAACGGAGAAAAGCTGAAAGTACTGGAACAATTCCTGGATGCTCACTCTCATCATTCCTATTAACGTAGTACTAGAAGTCCTAGCCAGTTCAATCAAGCAAGAGAGAACAATAAAAGACATCCAAATTGGGAAACAGAAAGTCAAACTGTCCCTTTGCAGATAACATGATCTTATATACAGAAAAACCTAAAGATTCAATCAAAAACTTTTAGAACAGATAAACAAATTCAGTAAAGTTGCAGGACATAAAAACAACATGCAAAAATCAGTAGCATTTCTATACACCAATAATGAACTAGCAGCAAAATAAATCAAGAAGGCAATCTCATTTACAATACCTACAAAAAATATAAGAAATCTAGGAATAAATTTAACCAAGTGAAAGATCTCTACAAGGAAAATTACAAAACGCTGATGGAAGAAATTGAAGAGGACAAACAAATGGAAAGGTATCTCATCCTTATGGATTGAGAGAATTAAAATTGTTAAGGTGACCATACTACCCACAAAAAATCCACAGATCAAATGCAATCCCTATCAATACACCAGTGAAATTCTTCACAGAAATAGAAAAAAAAAATCCTAAAATTTGTATAAAGCCACAATAGACCCTGAATAGCCCAAGCAATAGTCAGTAAAAAGAACAAAGCTGGAGACATCACACTACCTGACTTTTAAGTATAGTGTGAAGCTATAGTAGCCAAAACAGCATGGTATTGGTATAAAAACAGACACATAGAGCAGTGTAACAAAACAGAACTCAGAAATAAATCCATGTATTTACAGCCAACTGATTTTCAACAAAGACATCAAGAACATACATTAGGGAAAGGATGCTGTCTTCAAAAACTGGTGCTGAGAAAACTGGATATCCATATGCAGAAGAATTAAATTATACCCCTGTGTCTCACCATAAACAAAAATCAACTCAAAGAGGATTAAAGATTTAAATGTGCAACGAGAAACTATAAAGCTACTAGAAGAAAACAAAGTGAACATGCTTCATCATTAATTGAGGCAAATATTTTATGGGTAAGATTTCAAAAGCCCAAGCAACAAAGCAAAAATAGACAAATGGGACTATATTAAACTAAAAAGTCTCTACACAGCAAAGAAAACAATCAACAAAATGAAGAGACAACCTGTTGAATAAAAGAAAATATTTGTAAACTATTCATCCAACAAGGGATTAGTATCCAGAATATGCAAGAAACTCAAACAACTCAACAGCAAGAAAACAAATAATTTCTTTAAAAACTGGGCAAAGGATTTGCACAAATATTTCTCAAAAGAAGACATACAAATGGCCAATAGGTATATGGAAAAACAATGCTCAACATTACTAATCATCAGGGAAATAAAAATCAAAACCACAATGAGATATCATGTCATCCCAGTTAAAATGGCTACTATTAAAAAGACAAAAAGTAACAAATGCTAGTGAGGATATGGAGAAAGGGGAACTCTTCTACACTACTGGTGGGACTATAAATGAGTACAGCCATTATGGGAAACACTACAGAGGTTTCACACGCACACACACATGCAAAAACAAACAAATAAACAAAAACCCACTAAAAATAGAACTCCCACATGATCCAGCAAGGCCACTACTGGGTATTTATCCAAAGGAAAGGAAATTAGTATATCAAAAGAATACCTACACTTCCATGTTTATTGCAGTACTATTCACAATAGCCAAGATATGGAATCAACCTAAATATACATCAACGGATGAATGGATAAAGAAAATGTGATATATATACACAAGGGAATACTATTCAGCCTTAAAAAGAAATGAAACCCTATCATTTGCAACAACATGGTCAGAACTGGAAGTCATTATATTAAGTGAAATAAGCCAGGCACGGAAAGACAAATATCTCAGGTTCTCACTCACATATGGGAGCTTAAAAAGTTGATTTCATGGAAGTACAGAGTAGACTGATAGTTACCAGAGGCTGGGAAAGAAGCTGGGATGAAGAGAGGTTGGTTAATGGCTACAAACATGCATTTAGATAAAAGGAATAAGTTCTAGTGTTCAATAGCACAGTAGGGTGACTATAGTTAACAAAAATTTATCGTATATTTCAAAATAGCCAGAAGAGAAGATTTGAAATGCCCTCACAAAGGAAAGATACATATTCAAGGTGATAGATATCCTAAATTCCCTGATCTGAGCACTACACATTTAATGCATGTGTCAAAAGATCACATCTATTCCATAAATATGTAAATGTATCAATACATTTTTAAAAGAAATTCATATAAAAAGTAACTATTGGAGCGACGAAAATATTCTAAAATTAGATTATGGTGATATTTGCAATTCTCTGCAAATTTACCAAAAACCATTGATTTTTACACTTAAAGCAAGTAAATTGTATTATAAATTATCTTTGTAATAAAGCTGTTAAAATGAATTGTTATAAAATCTATTGCAATGTAATAAATGTAAACTGTCTAATGTAACCAGAAAGTACTTTTGTTTTTAATAAAGATAATTATTGTGGTTGGTCTACAGTCTTTTCTTCTCATTCATTCATTCATTCATTCAAGAATTTTTGTTGTATAATCACTATGTTTCAGGAAATATACTAGGTGGTAAGCATATAGTGGTGAGTAAAAGGAAACTTGTTGAGTCTATAGGCTATTACGTTAATTTCTTTTTTATTTTTATAGATGCCCTGTTCATTAACCTTTAGTTATTGTCATTATATTCTTTCATTTGCAGAATTCCACATTCTTCCCAAATTGAAGTTCAAAGTAAACAGCACAGAATCCCCACTTTGAGAATAAAGCATCTGTAGTTAATGCCACATGGACTTGGGGTACCTACCACTATATTTCTGTGTGACTTTAGGCAAGTTACTTGATTGTCTGTAAAATGAGGCTTATAGTATCTACCCCATAGGTTGTCTTGAGAATTAGACGAATTAATAAATGCAAAATTCAGGCCTTGTAGGCAGCCAACAAATATTAGTTTCCATTCCCTTCCTTAAAAAATGATGAGGACAATATTATACCTGAAGCTCTGAGAATGTTGTCTATAAAGAGGCTACTCACCCTTCTTCAATGATGAAATATCGGAGCTTATCATTGCTATCTCGGGTGGGTGTGGCATAGCATTTGTTGAGTGTTAGGATTAAATGTGTGGCGTCAGCTCCAACCACAAAAACCCCTACATACAGCACATCTCGAGTCGTCAACACTACTTCACCCTGGCGGTAAGGATGTTTGTAGGAGGCATTTTTGTAGAGAGCCATCTTGGTGATGAAGCTGCCTTCTTGGGTTGGAACTGTCAGGTTAATTACACTAAAACGGAAACAATTATGAGACAGGAACCCAAAACAATGTTACCTATTCAATTACCTGCCGTTTTTCAGGTTGAGAATGCAGAGAGAAAGCAAAGCATGTAGTAGCAAAGTCTAAGGTTGTGCTGTCCAGTACAGTACCTGCTAGCCACATGGGGCAATTTACATTTAAATGAAATAAAATTAAATAAAATTAAAAATTCAGTTCCGCAGCCCCCTGAGCCACATTTCAAGTGCTGAGCAGCCACGTTAGCCACCACATTAAACAGTACGGATGGAACATTTCCGTCATCACAGAGAGTTCTATTGAACAATGCAGATTGAAAGCATTTAGGCTCAAGAAACGTGAATTATGTTTTTCCTAGGGCATCACAGACAAACGCTAGCAATTTTGATTATGCTAACCTTAACTGTCAAGGAATAGAAAAAGCAATGTGCACAGCCCAGGAGATGCCTTACCTTAGCATAGGCTTCACAACAGAATCCAAGGAGATCTTGATATCCAACTCATAAGCACATGAAAATTCCACATTGATTGTGCGGTCCCTGGTGATGATGTTGCCAGTGTTGTTGGCGCTTTCGATCCAGAGTGTGTTTTTATACATGATATGAGTGCCATTGGACTGCAGAGCAAGGGGAAGTCAGAAATTGTTACATCTGGGAGTGAGTATGTAGCTTGCATATCAAATCCATATCCCTGAAAGTGGAGAAATGGCTTCCTTCCATACATAATTTAGAAGCCAGTATAAATCAGCATGGAGCTAGCCTTAGCATTTACTTGGGGGAAAAAAAGTATTACAATAGATATCAGCAGCACCCTTCAGTCTGATAACCTTGAATACCCGTGGAAGGTGATTTCATCTATTACTGAATTCTAACCACTACCAGACCCCACTTATCTGTGGGACCCCAAGCTAGGAATAGCATGAACTATTGCCCCTGCTGGGTAATAGAAATCTTCTTTTTCAATGCTTAATTCAAAATCTCTTCTCCACCAAATCCATCACCAGACATGCCTACAAGGACCAACATGAACAAGTGCAAGTTTCACCTCCTTACTCCTTTCAGCCTCTGGTAAAAGTATTAAGGAATAGAGCCACGAATAGAAGACACGCAGCAAGATGGAAAAAGAAGAGAAACAAGATGATTTGCTAACCTATACATTGGATAATCTGACATTAAAAGTTGGGACCTCACTATATTTCTGAAGCCAGCTGTTTTTTTGTCTTGTTTTGTTTTGTTTTTAGCAACAGGGTCTCACTATCACCCAGGCTGGAGTGCAGTGGTACAATCATAGCTCACTGCAGCCTTGAACTCCTGGGCTCATGATCCTCCCGTGTCAGCCTTCCAAGTAGACACAACTACAGGCACTGTCACCACACCCAGCTAATTTTTAGATTTTTTTAAAATAGAGACAGGGTCTTGCGATGTTGCCTGGGCTGGTCTTGAATTCCTGGCCTCTAGCAGTCCTTCTGCCTTGGCCTCCCAAAGTGCTGGGATTACAGGCATGAGCCATAGCACTCGGCCTGAAGCCACCTATTATATGAGGTTCGGGACTCCCTTACCCCTGAAATAGCTAAGCCTAGATGTATTTGCCTCAAAGAACAATAGAAGCAGAAAAGAAGACACAATTTTGTCCATATACATGACAAAGAACCACAGTAGGCATTCCAAACCAAGGAAAAAACACATCACTCTTTCAACTCCGTTAATCACTTAGCCTCGAATGACCGCTGCTCTTGCTGTCTTTCATGTTGCACATGCCTATTGCTGTTTTCTAAGGAGCATATTTCTAAGCAGATCACCCTGAAGTTGGCTTTCAGGACAATAAATGTGCAAACACTCGAAGCTGTCGCTGCCTCTGCCAGGTGCTCTTTCCTGCTGCTTTTCTCACCTGCACAATGTTTCCACAATTCCCTTTGGTGTTGTTGATCTGAAAGGAGATAAAATCTTCCCCCTCGATGCCGGTGCACTGTCTGTCATTGATCCTCACGCCCTCCCTCTCAAAACCGAGCTGGAAGAGCTTGCACTTAGATATGGACACTTCCATTTGGGCTGCTTTGCAGGTCACCTCTGCATCAATAATGTCATGTGAGTCTGTGGGAACAGTTATTATGAAAGGCAAATCAGTGGAGTCGGTCTTGCTGCAGGAGTGGGAGCAAAGTATACCATTTCCATTCTCCTTAAGAAGAGGCAAATGATCTCCACTCAAAGGCTGCAGCATTTCTAATTATGCTTTGATCAGACCAAATGAGCATATGAATTCATTCAAAGCAGTAACTTGGGCATTAGCAGAGCCTTTTTAAAAGGATAAAAATGCTAATAAAGTGTCTTCTGTCTTTTCTTTACAAACCCAGGTCTTACCCCACCTTGCTGGTGGCAGCTACTTTTCTGTAAGCTGCATACTGAACATGCCAAATCTAGCACATTGTGGCCTGGCTGAAGAGCATGCCTCCAAGGGACAGCAGCACTGGCCAGACCACATCTGAAGCCCCCGCTGATTCAGCTCAGCAGAACCCTAGCGATTCCCAGGTGAGCACTAGGAGCTTGCTTTTTGACATGGCAAGGCACCAATTGACATTTTCTCTTGAGCATATAAACACCGGCTAATATGCACTACAGAAACAGAGAAAAACATTTTTATCTGTTTAGGTGAAGCCCTTGTCCCCTCCTAAGGAGCCTTTGGTCAACCAGATTTTCAATCCCGAATGCTATTAAATTTAGCAGCTGCCTCTGCGTTATTTGGTTCAGGAAGGGGAGCAGAGATGGAAGGCAAAGCAGTTCTGCTTCAAGCAGCCATCCAGGCAGGCTCGGCTGTGGACAAGGCCATTTCCACACCAAGGGCGCTACAGTTAGGAACAAGTCCTGGAGTCCTAGTTATTTATGGCTTGCTTCAGACATTTCAGTTGTATATATCTTCAGGACCAAAAAGCTTTGGGTCAAATAAATCTGGCTTTAAATAACATTCGTCCTAATTTTTTCATATTGGCATCAAAATACCCTATTTCCTTGCGCATCTAAAAGATCAATTTGGACCTTTCTGATGTTGAATGTGGCCTCAGATGGAACTGGCTGGTTCAGTTCATGTACAAATTTGTGTGTTATAATGTATTGAAGAAAAGGATGTAGCTATACTTTGAAGCAGTCAGATTGCTTCCTTGTTCTGCTTAAATGCTCCTGAAAGCTTCACTATTTGGGAAAGCTTCACAAAGTGGGATGCATCAAGGTCCTTCCCCAGAGCAGCATCTCCCATGGGGCCTTTCTGGGTGGGGAGGTGGCCCATGTCACTCACTATTTCCATAGGGGGGCGGCTCGATGCAGCCACACAGCTCCCTGCCGTTGCCCAGCTCGCAAGTTCGGTTGGGACAGTCCGCCCCCACACAGGGATCTTCAACCACTCCTGCTAAAAAGAAAAACACACAGAAACATGCACAACTTGATTTTCACACCTACATGCGGTAGCTTTTGGTTCCACTCCAGACTTGCCACTTTAATCACATTGGAAATGGTCAGATGGCAGCTGCAAGTTAACAGACAGGGCAACCTTCCAGAAAATAATGTCAATAGCTAGCAAATAGGTGCTTGCTATGGGCCTGGATTAGCTTCTTTGACCCTCACAAATACTCCTCAAGATAAGTATTATAAGCTCTATTTCACAGTTGAAACTTGCCCAAGGTCAAAAGTGAAGGTAAGTGGTGAAGACTGAATGCACAGATGCTCTTAACCCCAGTAATCTTACCATGATTAAGGCACCTACTACACTATAGCACAATGATTTGCACTGATATTTATATAAAGAGTAGCATCCAGATCATTTATCTCTACATCCCAGCACTCAACCACCTCATGGTTTGTGCACAATAAATATGTGCCAATAATGAACATATTAGGGCCAGTAAGATCCCAGAGAGGTCTCCCACACCAGGGCTTCTTAGTCCTTTCTGATTCTTGGTCCACTTTTCCCCATGATCTTCTACTTGATTTTGTAAAAATAGACAAAGGAAAAACCTCCACACAACTCACCAGCATTGACTTAGATTCATGGTGCTGTTTTGCCAAAAGGGTAAAACTATAAGTACAATAAAGATGTTATGTGGAGTATCATCATCATGTTATTATGAACAATATTTCTGTAACAGATGAGATCACCTGCAAGATAGTCAACGCCTCAGTTTGAGAACCACTAATTAGGAGCATTTTCTTTTAGATGTTCATTTCTTTCTTTAAAGAATTGCTCTGCCTATCAAGACAGAATATTCCTCCTGTTCATCACAGTATATGATGGACAGTGCTAAAGAAACAACTGTTAAATCCCAGCATGAGCCAAGTTGGCTTCAAGAGTTTTTTTAAAAAGAGTTTTAAAAGGAAGCAAAATTTCATTTAGACAAGAGGAATAAATTCAAGAGACCTACTGAACATCAAAGTGGCTATAGTTAGTACCAATACACTGTACACTTGAAAATTACAGAGTAGAGTTTCATGTTCTCACCACAGACACACATACCCACACACACAGGGAAAAAAGAGTTTAAAAACAAGACAAAAATCCCAAGCTGCCCACAGCTCCATACACCTCTTCTGACTCAGCTGCCACGCCCCTCTGGTAGGTAACTAATTACATTACGTAGGAGTGCATGGATGGCTCAGCATCAGCCTGTCTTAATTTCTGGAAAGACAACTGAAAGAAAGACATCAGCATAAGTTAAATATATTTATTTTCAAAGGGCTCCCTTTTATAAAGATCCTTTCACTGGCCCAGTATGTCCAGTACCTAGCACAGTGCTAAGCACATGACAGCCACCAAGCAAATGTTATGATTCACCAACTCTGTATGAGAATGACAAAAGAATAACAGAAAGATGGTGCAGAGGTTACAGCCCACAGGAAGGAAACGTTTATTTACAAATGTGGTGGTCCACCTGCCAACTGGCAAGTAAGACATGCCCTTAGACAGAGGGAAGCTTTGAGTATTTTTTTAATGATATATGTATTTTTTAAAATTCCTGACAATTTGAAAAGTTCAAAACAGTTAATTTTTAAAGTCATTGAAAGTATTCTTATTAACACAGCAGAGTAAAATACTAATAACAAATATTTCTGTTAGTTTCCAACAGAGACTAGTAATTTGCTCGTTAACAGTTTCTGAAATCACTGAAATGTATTTTAATTAACTGCATTGTTTTTAGGCTCTGAATTAAGTGTATTCCTACACTTGATCAGGTTTGGTCTGCAGATTTACTAATGTGTGTGTATCGTCTTGGAGTCAGCCTATTTTCACAGTGGTACCTGTATACACACTGGGTAGGTGTTGTGGTCAGAGTACAAAACACACTTTCCATTGGCCACACTAGTGGGAGTGACCATTTATGTATATGGACACACATGTATGTCTATGGCACATTTATATGTGTTTGTATACATCTATAATTGCTCTCCTATTTGATTAACACAGTAAGAAAATGAACAAATTGAATAATAGAAATACACATCAAAATAATTTTCTTACTACAGAAAAAACCCCACAAGATTCTGTATATCTTTATTTTACCAGCTGATCTTATTAGATGTACAGTCAATCGAACTGCAGCTTCCTTTCAGCCCAGGTGGACATAACCAGCTCAGTTCCAGCTCTGCCTTCCACCTGCCCTGTGCCTTCGCTTTCTGACAGAGGATGGCCTCATGTTAAAGGAGCCAAGGTGGAGCTGAGTTTGGGAACTAAAATCCATCAGGAATCGCACACTGTGTCCCTCTACCTCATAAGCCACTAAACCAGGGCTCTTCCAACCCAGAGAGCCCCATCTTCCCACGTTTGTTTTCCAAATTCCATAACTGGACAGGAGCCACAGGTGGGTTAGGCTCCACGGGAGGGGCCCGTCCCTGAATCTCGGCTGCAGCTCACAGCTCTCTACTATCCAATCCTGGAAGCAAATCTATGAGTAAATCTGGAGAGGACCAGTCATCCCTAGAAAAAGCAATGCTACCAGCAAAGCTGTTCTTTTCACTGAAAATGGAATCCACAGAAATAAAATAATTCTCTTACAGCAATTCTCCTTCTCAATCCACTCGGTGCTAAGGATTCCGAAGGAGCGGCAGGCTTCCCCGTAGGCGGCCAGGGAGCCGCACAGCTGGAACTTCTTGTGGTTGTAGCAGCCGTCCAGGTAGCAGGACTCGTAGAATGGGAGGGGATCGAGAAGCCCATAGCAGGGCTGGAAGAAGCCCTTCATGTCGGTGAGCTTCAGGCAGTAGCCATCACCCTGCATCTTCTGGATGTGCACATTGTCACACATGGCTGCATACTGTGAGAACTGCAGCTCGTTGCAGCTGGGGGCAAGAGGTCTGGTCAGACTGAGTGAAGCAAAAACAGCCATCTGAGGTCTCCAATGGAAGGTAAATCGCATGTGTACCTGTTTTGCTACCCCTGAACCTAGTGCATTGTGCCAATTCCAACACTAGCTTTGTGAACTTTGGCAAGTAAGATACTGCTAGTCTCTATTCTATCCATCTAAGAGAGTGAAACGGTAATTCCTGTTGTTTATATCACTGAAATACAGTGAGGGTAAAATGGAATGATGGATTAGTGGCCAAAGTGCCACATGAAAGGCCGGTATTGATATAGTAAGCATGAACACTTTGACATAATTGATTGATATGATTGATATAATTGATATAATAACCATTAACAGGTATTGATATAACCAATAACAATGATAATAGTAATGATACTTCGTGGAATTAAAGATTTGAAAGGAAGCTTTCTAAGCCAGTTCCACTTTAGCCATTAGGGACCAAAAGCTAAACGTTACAAGAAAGTTGGTGTCCAGCTGATAAGAGTTTATTTAAAAAGGAAGGGGAGGGGAAGGGAGGGGAAGGGAGGGGAAGGGAGGGGAAGGGAGGGGAGGGGAGGGAAGGGGAGGGGAAGGGAGGGGAAGGGAGGGGAGGGAAGGGAAGGGAAGGAGGGAGGGAAGGAGGGAGGGAGGCAGGCTGGCCAAATTCAAACAGAATCATAATTCCTCAGGAGGAACCAAACCTTCCCTATCTTTGGAAACACTACAATGGCTTAATGTAGTGTTCTAAATGTAATGTCCAAAGTTCTCTCTTTTCTATCTGTGGGTCAATGCATGGTATTCTAGAGTAAGCACCAAATTAGGAATCCTGGAATCTAGTCCTGGCTTTGCCATATATGGGGCCTCCTCATGTAAGTCATTTGCTGTCTTAGTCTCTGTTTTACCTAGGAAAGGAAGAGATTGGACAAGATATTGCCGAAGAATTTTCACAGTTCTGAGTCCCATAATTCACAGGATAGTCTAATATATCATACATGATTCAGTGTCCACTTGGGGCAGGGTCAAAGAGGCTTAAAGCGTGATTTCCAGGACTGGGGATTTAGCTGATATTTAGCATGTAAACAATGTGATTGAGCCATTGTACAAGCGGAGAACTAACAAGAAAGAGAAGCATATCTACAGATCCAGAACGGTATCCACATACTCAGCAGCCCTGAGGGGCCCTAAATTAAAAACCTTTGGAATAACTTCTTTAGCTCACTCTCTCTC
Source organism: Pongo pygmaeus (assembly GCF_028885625.2). Lineage (NCBI taxonomy): Eukaryota > Metazoa > Chordata > Mammalia > Primates > Hominidae > Pongo > Pongo pygmaeus. The sequence goes on along the minus strand of NC_072382.2, from coordinate 122,943,073 downwards.
TGCTGGCCAGGGGTGGGCCTGATAATAACCTTGTAACTTCTGTTTTTAAAAAAGGCTTTCCTGATTCCCACCAACTTCTACCTACACCACCACAGTCAAGCCTTCTTGTAAGGGGCAAGGACACACAATTAGACCCAGCACTAAGGGAGTCAAAGATAGCCCTTCTTCTTCTTCTGAGTCACCTCTTAATTCCACACCCAGCAGGGGTGCCTAGGTCCTGTGTGGGCAGCTGGTCAAGGCCTCAGAGTTCTCATCCTGGGCACACTCTTCTGTTTAGCCAAGGGCTGGATGACATGAAAATTAGAGTTATATCATCTAAGCCCAACTCCTTCCTCTGCAGTTCATGAAATTACTGGGGTCTCTGATGTGCCTATTTTTAGCATCAAAACTCCAAAGAACTTTGGCTCGTCTCTGTAGGAGAGCAGGGGCAGTGCTAAGGAAAAGGCATTCCTCATTCACACCACCCATGGACGTGAGAGAACTTGGGCCACAAAGTCTAGTGGCTTGAACTCCTACACCCTCACCTCTTCTGCATGCCATTGGTTTTCCAGCTCTGGGCCAGCACCACGCTGCTTACCACCGGCTTCCCTCGCAAGGTCACATAATCATCTGTTAGGTCCCCGTTGAAGTTGCCACAGAGACCGCACACTTTGTTCTGCAGCCTCTCGCTGATGCTGATTTTAATGACGTTGAAACCATTATAGTATATCTGGATGTCTGGGCTGGTGTCAATCACCAGAAACCCCTCACTGCTGTAGATTCTGGTTGCCAAACCAGTTATAAATGGAACATTCACTTGCGTGCCATTCACCTATTGGAGGAGGAAAAAAGAAAATAATTACGCTTAGAGCAGGGGTTGGCAAACTTGTTCAGGAAAGGGCCAGGGAAAATATTTTGGGCATCGCGGGCCCTGTGATCTCTCTGTCTCAGCGACTCCACTCTGTCCCTGCAGCATGACAGCAGCCATAGACAATACACAACTAAATGAGTATGGCTGTGTTCCAGCAAAGCTTTATTTACACAAACAGGCAGCAAGCAGATTTGCTGGCCCCTGCCCTAGAGTTTAAAGAAATTCACTCATCTTACTGTGTAGTTGCCCCAAAGGAAGCAAACTATGGAGCAGAAGTAGGGGAGAGGAGGTGAGAGATAAGGAAACCTTAGAAAAGTATAACCCACAATGAATGGCTGGATTTGTGTCTAAAACTTTCCCCAGCATAAAAAAATTACTGAAAATGAAATCCCAATCCTGTGCCAAGGAGAGTCTAACACAGTTAAAATGGATCTGGGCATCATTGCCATGTTTATCGTTTTCTTGCTTATAATGTTCAAACTGGAGGTCCCCCCAGAGGACCTATATGCACATTATTTTCTGCATTTGTCATTTTTCTGCTTTCTAACATTTTCTTTCCTTAGCCCTTGGGACAGAATATAACTTGCTTTTCCTGTACTTACAAAATAAAAATTTTCTCCCCAGGCTATTAGTAGCTTTTGTACCTTAAAATAAAAAAAATAAAAAAGTAGGCATCTTTTTAAAAAATGAGTCTCTACTGTTTTGACTAGCTTGGGGTATTTTGTTCAACCACAATGTCAGTTTTGCTCTCTCGGGTGGTCATTTTCCTTTTCTAGCTCCTGGATTCTGGACCAAGGCTGTCGTGTTGATGTGGGCCATTTGTAAAAGGAATGAGAATGCCAAAAACAGTGGCACCTTTCATTGAAGTTAAAACCGGTATTAAATTTCAGATTCTTCATTTTAAGCTCACAAAATACTGCCGGTCTTTTGCCTGATGCTGGATACTACGCTATTTGATGACTCTTCAATTAAAGATACACTGAAAGCCTGATTATCTGAGCAGGTGGAAAACAGATACACACAATAACACTCAATTCCAAAAATTGTTAATGTGGCTGTCTCCAGGTCCCTGCCTCTCTGTGCTCACAGTGTTGGGGCCTGGCTCCATTCTTCCGGGCGACCTGCCGCAGCAGCCTGCTCTAGCTGAGAGGCTGGGTCACCGTCAACAGTGCATCTGAGCAGATGATCTTCTTAAATGGAAGCGGTGGGAGGAATTCAAATCGGAGAGCCATATTTGTTGTGAGGGTGGGTGGGGGGTTTACATTTATTTACACACAGGTGTAAGATAAACAAGAAACCAGGCAATGGGCCTAAGGAGGAGCCAACCTAAGAGAAATCCACCAAGAGCAGCCTCCCATTTCCTACCCCTCAGCATGTCATCATGGGGCCCTCGGATAATGGGGGTGCGAGTCAGGTTTTTACTCAGATTGGTGTTTTGTAGGCAAGTGCTTGCTTTCTCTTAGCTTATAGAAAGGATGGCAAAGATGAAGGGTGGGTCTTACTACAAGAGGGCAGAGCCAAGAATAATCTTAAGGGCGTTAAAAACAAATGAGATGCTTTTTGGAAAGCAATCAGAGTAAAAACTGATTTATCTAACAATTTATCACCTGAAGCTCTATTAGCGCCCATGCCATTGCCTGGCTCTGAGACCCTGCAAGTCTCCTGCCTTTGGAATCATCAGCCAAGAACCAAATGCTGTCCATTCTTAGGCTTAAAACATCTTCATACTTTGATTCTTTAAAATCTGGTCACTGTGTGTGGAACACCATGAAGCAACAATCTATCCTACAACTTGGCTATCTGGGAGAACCCTACACAGTCGCCTAGCCAACCCCTTGTTTCCGGGCCCCTTCTTAAGAATGGTCGCCAGGCTGGTTACCTTGACCGTGTTCCGGTCGTTGATGAGAATCTGCTCTTCGTTAATGTAGAAGTAGACGGGCGAAATGATGGTGAGGTTGGGGGCCGACCATTTGTCGAAGTTGATGATAAGCTGGAAGGAGATGTCGGGCAGTTTCTGGCAGATGGTGGACAGCACGAAGGCGCAGTTGGCCGGGAAGCGCAGGAAGGCGCCGTCGAAGGTGCGGAAGACGCCGCCTCCGGCCGCCAGGCAGTAGGAGGTCTTGGTGCTGAAGCAGCCGCGCACCCCGTTGCGCAGCGCACACTCCTCGTCTGACTTGCACTGGCGCGGGTCGCACTGGATCAGGTTGCGACGGAAACAGCGGCAGCGCCGCGTGCAGTCGCTGTTCCAAAACAGCTGCTTGGGCTGGAAGAGAGGCGCCGTTTGCATTAAATTCAGACTGTGGTCAGGGCTGGGGACCCGAAAGCCCAGTCCCCCTCGTCTTTTATCAGGCTTGGCTAGCCTATCTTTGATGGGGCTGGAATTTGTAGGAGGCAGCAGTGGGGAAACGGCCTCAACTCAAATGCTCCATCAGTTCCATGCAACTCAGACGCCAAACAATAACGCAGTTTTGACATTCATTTATTTACTTACTTGTTTATTTATTTTTAGAGACAGGGTCTCAATCTGTTGCCCAGGCTGGAGTGCAGTAGTGCAATCGCAGATCACTGTAAGTAACCTGGAACGCCTGGACTCAAGCGATTCTTCTATCTCAGCCTCTCTAGTAGCTGGAACTATAAGCACACGCCACCACACCCGGCTAATTTTTGTATTTTTTTGTAGAGACAGAGTCTCACTATGTTCTTGAACTGCTAGGCCCGAGCGATCCTCCTGCCTCAGCCTCCCAAACTGCTTGGATTACGGGTATGAGCTACCACCCCGGCCAGAACTTGATTGATTTTAATCAAGAACTCTGAAATCTTTGTGGCTGGATTGTAGAGCTAATCACAGTCAACCTGAATGTGCAGCTGTTAGAGGAACTAGGTAAAGAGGAAGAATATTTGGTAGAAAATATTCATCAAGGAATCACACTTCTAACAAGACTCTGCTTCAAAGATGAAATTAAAATTCACTCAAGAGTGATAAATTGGCCCTTCAAATCTTAAACAGTTGTAAGAAAGCAATGACCAACACTTCCGATTAACCATTTCACATTTCACAATCCTCACCCTTCCTTGTGTCTAGTCTGCTTCCAATTTACTTCTGATGGAAGTACCTTCATTCCCATGTGTCCTGAATGTGAAAGATCCAGAGAACACCTGGGGTCCATGAAAGGAATGTTTTGGGATCAGACCACCTGGGTTTCAATGTAGTCCTGTATCCCCGCCTGTGCCATCCTAAGTAACATTGCTCACCTCCCCAGTGTCACTTTGCTTATTTCTAAATTGGAGATATTAATAATATCTTGTGGTTGAGTGCAGTGGCTCATGCTTGTAATCCCAGCACTTTGGGAGGTTGAGGTGGAAGGACTGCTTGAGCCCAGGAGTTTGAGATAAGCCTGAGCAACACAGTGAAACCTCATCTCTACTTAAAAAAATAATAATAATAATAGGCCACGTGCAGTGACTCATGCCTGTAATCCCAGTACTTTGGGAGGCTGAGGTGGGCGGATCACCTGCGGTCAGGAGTTCGAGACCAGCCCGGCCAACATGGTGAAACCCCATCTCTACTAAAAATACAAAAATTCGCCAGGCGTGGTGGCACATGTCTATAGTCTCAGCTACTCGGTAGGCTGAGGCAGGAGAATCTGGGAGGCGGAGGTTGCCGTGAGCCTAGATCGTGCCATTGCACTCCAGCCTGGGCGACAGAGCAAAACTCTGTCTCAAAATAAAAAAATAATAATAATAATAATAATAATAATAATAATAACCAGCATGGTAGTGCATGCCTGTAGTCCCAGCTACTCCAGAGGCTGAGGTGGGAGGATCGCTTAAGCCTGTGAGGTAGAGGCTGCAGTGAGTTGTGATCCTGCTGCTGCACTCCAGCCTGGGCAGCAGAGAGAGACCCTGTCTCAGAAGTAATAATAATAAAACTAAATTAAAAATAATGTCTTACAGGGCAGTTGTGAGGATTAAATTAAATAAGATGTATAAAACACACTTCCTGGCATAGGGTAGGCACTCAATAAATAGAAGCTGCTATTACAGGAGTAGAATGGCTCATCCTCTTTCAGATGGTGAAGAAATTATACAACATTATATAAAATACCTACAACATAGCGTATCCTCAACTGGAGGCAGCTATTCTTTTCTTTTCTTTTCTTTCCCAGGAGTCCCACAACTAGAATGTTATTTTCTTTTTCCCAAAACAGGCAGCAATCTGCAGGCACGACTCTGCTTGGTAGGGTTTGCATTCTTGATGTTGCACTTGCTCTAGACTAAGAATTCCAGGAAACTGTTGGAAATTGGTCATGATTGTCCAAGTGGGATGTGGTACCAACAAATAGACTGTGTCATAGAGATGTGGGCACTCAATGCATTATCGACTTACCAAAATAGTGTTATCCAGAAAAGATCTTTCAATAGCACAAAAAGGCCTATGCTTCTGTCTGGTCACTTTTCTGCTTTAACTAGAGACATCAAAACCCTGGATATCAACTACAGATATGACTCAGATTCAAGGGTAAATAGATAGAGGAGGAGATCTTCCAGAACAAATTTCCTGATTGCAGTGCACTTCAAGATGCTATGGCTGATTCTTTCATCCTCAAAGTGAAGTCATTCCTGGAACTAAGTCTACTCTCCTTCCAGACTTATGTAACATATTCTGGGTGCCAACAGCCTCACAAATTGACTTCATTTCTCTTATCAGATTTATAGAGTAACTGAGTGGATGGTTTGGCCTCTCTCTGATAAGAAGTCAGACATTACAGTGGTGAAAAGAGAAAAATAACTTGATGTATGTGGATATGATAAAGGGTAAATAACTCATCCACAAGAGAATCTGATCCTGAAACTAGCATCACAGTGAAATGGCTGGCCCAACGCTGCTTTCTTTACTTTAATCATACATGACAGTGACAGCTGGGTGATCACTCTACATGCTAATAGCCAGGCATATTCTCTATTCATTTCCAAAGAAATTTGTTCTATGAACAAGCCCCCAGGCACTTTGGAATGGTGGCAAGTAGATGTGGATTCTTTGTTCTCTGAGTTTGCTGCTTCCCGGATGTAAGCTGTTGTCAAAATCCACTGAGGTTCTGATGAAAAACTGCTCATAATGATTACACTGTAGTACTAATAGCAGCCAAGAGCTGACCATGCTTTTCCTAAGAGTTCCAAGGGCTTTTATTTGCATCCTTTCATTAACACGGCTGGATTTTTCATTTACAAAACGTTTCTCAAGAGAATAACACAACAACAATAACAATAGCAGCTACCAATTATTGAAGGACTCGATGCCAGGCACTAGGCTAGGAACCCAGCATAGATTATTTATGCAACAGCCCTACTGGGTTGGTATCATTAGTCACATCTCATTCACAGGGAAACAGACGCTCAGAGAAATGACAGTGTTTGCTCAGTGTCACATCTCCATCAGTGGTACCGCTAGGATCGAACCCAGGTTTCACTGAATTATGCCACACTGACACTCAGGAGGCCTGCCGAGGGTGCATGGCACAGTTGATATATGGATAGATTTTGGTAAGTCTCCGGGCTGGGGAATAGTTTAGAGAGTGCTTTTTGAGTTTTGAGCCTGGTTATATCTTCTCCTCCACTGTGAGAAAACAGAATTCATTAATTTTTTCCACATGTTCTGCCTTTTCCTTTCAAATAACATTTCTAAGAGCTCATTTCAACACCCCCTCTCGCAAAAAGTCTCCTTTGATTAGTTCCACTATTTTACCTTACTTCCTCCCTGACTTTCTAATATGGCATTTAAATAAATTCTCCACTGAAAGTGAAATTGAGGGTAACGTCCACATTTCTTTTATTTATCCCTGAAGTTAGGGCAACTTGAGTGAGTCAATGCATCCTTACAAAAAGGAGATATTATTTATTTTTTGCCTAGTTGATTTCCAATTCAGACATTTCAATTAGATTTATTTTAAATGCTACTATTCTTTTTCACTTAAAATTGATTAGTTCTGTTGGGTATTATTTTTCACTTGCTGACAGGTTATTTTGTAACTGATCTCTTCTTCAAAGTACATTGTTTCTCTCTTCTGAATAGATTTTTAAGATCCTCAAGGCAGGGGACGTGCTTTCTCATCCCCCACAATACCACCAGCACAGTGCTTTGCAAACAGCAGATACTCAATTATTTGTAGTTGTTAACCATCTAACTTGCCAACGTATGGTTTTGATGTCATTTAAATAGAGAATGGGCTTGAGGTCGAACCATGAACTAAATACCTTGTCTAGGCAAGAGCTTTTCTAGCTTAGTATTATGGAATTCTAGCTTAGTATTATGGAAAGATTACAAAGTCCAAAAAGTGAAATGATTTCGTGAACTAATATGCTTTATTGAGAAACATCTACGAAGGGCATCTTCATTAACTCTACGTTTAAATTCCTGTAGAGGGCGCCGCAGAGGGTGGGATGTGGGGGCACCACATTAGCAGTCCAGACCAAACTCTAGGGATGATACCACAGTGACAAATGGCACACGTGGAGTTCGCAGCCACAGCTACCCTCACGGAGCCTCAACAGACAGAAGAGGGAAGTCCGCCCCACTCAGCCTCCAGCTCCATATTTTCCAGTTACAAATGTCCTTAGCTAAGACAGCTACAAATGTCAGATTCACAGCCACCATATATCCAAACTATAACTCTATCTGAAGCTTTCAAACTGAGATTTACAGGACAGAAAATCAGAAAAAGGCATGACACAGACACACAAATGTGAGTGAGTACGGGAGGCAGAGCGCTGGAGACCTTGCAACTGTGTAGGAGGGAGGAGGGAGACACTCAGGTGCTTTTCCAAATCTGACCCTCAGTGCCCAAGAGCATCATCTGAACAGTGTGCTTAGCCTCTCTACCCCCATCCCACTCCCCTGCCATGAACACGACGCTCTTCATAATGAAGTGGGAAAATTGGTCAATCTGACCAACCTCTTAGAGTTGGAGAGGAATCTGATCATTGGCAAGGAGGAAAAGGCCGGGCTGGCCTCCCATACCTCGTAATATTTGCCATCGGAGTAGCAGCCGCAGCTGTGGGGCAGGATGCAGCTCTTGCCATTGAGGACGTAGCCAGCGTCGCACTGACAGCCCTCCACGCAGTAGTGGCTGCAGTCACTCTTCAGGCGGATGGCGGCGCAGCGGGGCTGGCAGACACTCACGCAGCTCTCGTAATGGCTGTTTGGAGGGCAGGTGACAGCTGGAACAAGAGAGACAAGTCAAGACTCGCACGATCACAAGGCACCGAGGAGGGTTTTCTCACGGCCATTGCTCACCTACTCAGGGAGATGAAAGGCACGGGGAGAGGCAGGAGCCAGGAGGTCTGCCGCCTTTCTTCATTACTGCCCTCTTTGCTCACAGAAAGCCTGGGTCTGATTCGTTCCTGCTTAAATAAAGGGCCAACATGCAGATGGAGGTGGCTGGAGCTTCTCACATCATGGTCATCCTCTCCTCAGCCTGGACATTGAGATCTTCTATTGCCTGCCACCTAAATCCACCCCCCATCTGAATCTCCAGTTAGACATGTCACCTGATAACCTCCCAGGGCACACATACTCCTCCTGCCTCTAGGTCTTCATTCACATTGATCTTTCTTATTCATGCCCTTCTTCATCCTCTCAGCCTATCCAAATTCCTAGTTCTTCAAGTGCCAGTGGGAGTCCCACCTCACCCATATAGTTCTCCCTCTTAGACCAATGTCAGCTCCTCTACAGCCCAGAGCTTCTACAGAACGTTTTTCTAAGTCAGCAGTTTATCATCAGTAGATGCCTCAGCCCCATGATCTCTGAGAAAGCAAATGTACACTCTGTGTGTGTGTGTTTGTGTGCATGAGTACACATGCTGGCATGCACGTGTGTGTGCATGTGCACATGTCTGTGCAAACTGACTCACATCAATTATGTTCTACCATTTTTCAAATGCATCTAGATGCTTCTATAGAAGGCAGGTAGGGTCCTGGTGAAGGGTGTGGGCTCTGGAACCAGCTATAAGAGACCCATAGCGTCACTCGGGCTCTCTGAGCTTCAGCTTTCTCATCTATAAATATAGATATCAATAGCATTCACTTCATGGCTGGTTGCAAAGGATTAAGTGAGTCTGTGTGCTCAGAACAGTGGTTGGCACATAAGTGTTCAGTAAGTATTAGTCAATCGTTAAAGATAGGTTTGCTTAAAAAGTTTCATAGAAGCTATTATCTCAATCAATGTACACTAAAAGCACAACTACCATTATGTGGGAACTTCTACCCTATACCGTATACAGTATCTATATGGGGGGTTATTTCATTTTTTAAATTATATAGTGGTAACATCTACTTTTAGAGTACACAGTTCTATGAATTTTAACACATGTATTGATTCATATAACCACTCTCACAATATACCATGTTTTTAAAAAACATTTGTAGTTTAATACATAATACTTGCATAGTGTAGAAAATCCAAACCATACAAGAAAAAGTGTGATGAAATGGCAACCTCTGATAGCAAACTATAGTCAATTTTTCCAGAAGTGTTCTACGCATATACAAGCACCCATTTTTTTGTGTGTGTATGCACACAAGCATACGTGTATGCCCTGCCCATTATTTTTTGCATAAATGGGAGCATGATATATACACATTTCTGCTCATTGTTTTCTTTATGACAATATTCATTCCATTTAGCCTCAAAATATTGCTTCTGCGCTGCTGCATGCTGCATGTACTTTATGTATTTATGCTGATGCTGCAGTGAACATCCCTGTATGTATATCTTTGCTCTCATGAGTAAGGGCATCTGTGGAATAAATTACTGAAAGTGGAGTTACTGGGTCAAATGGTATGAATGCCACTAAGTTGCCTCTAAAGAGGCTGTGCCAATTTGTCTTCCTACCTGTGCTATTGGAGGAGGTTTGTTTTCCCACTCTCCTTGATTGTCTATCACCAAATTGTCTGATCCTTGGAAACAAGGTTAAAATGCTATATGTGCTATCTCCTTATTTAGTTTGCATTTCTTTGTGAGGTCGATCCTCTTGTTTTCATTTGTTTATAATCCATTCGTATGTCTTTTTTTGTTAACTGCCTTTTCATATCCTTTTCACATTTCATGTTGGTGAAATTTTTATTATTAAATTATAAAAGTTCTTTAAAAATTAAAATAGGCCTGGCCGGGCACAGTGGCTCATGCCTGTAATCCCAGCACTTTGGGAGGCCGAGGCAGGTGGATCACGAGGTCAAGAGATTGAGACCATCCTGGCCAACATGGTGAAACCCTGTTTCTACTAAAAACACAAAAATTAGCCAGGCATGGTGGCACGTGCCTTTAGTCCCAGCTGCTTGGCAGGCTGAGGCAGGAGAATTGCTTGAACCCAGGAGATGGAGGTTGCAGTGAGCTGAGATCGTGCCACTGCACTCCAGCCTGGTGACAGAGCGAGACTCCATCTCAAAAACAAACAAACAAAAAAATTAAAATAGGCCTTTGCGGTATGTCATATGTGTTACAAAATATTTATCATTTGTCTTTCGACTTTGTATTCATTTTTAAATAATTTTTCAACTTTTTTTGAAGTTGTTTGTTATCTCTTTGCCATGTAAAGATGTAAAATTTTTAATGTAACAAAATTTGTCAAGTTTCCCTTTTAGCCTTGGATAATTTGTTCTGAAATGTTCTCTCTACTGCAAGATTATCAAGAACACTCGTTTGTTTTCTTCTAGTATTTTTGTGATTTAATTTTTTTCTGTTTAATCTTTGTTCTGCCCGGATTTTATTTTGGAGTAAGAAATGAAGGAAGGATTTAGCTTTTCCCAGCTAGTTTGCCCTTTGACTTTTACTACTTACTGAATAACAAATATGTTTTCCCAGCAATTTGAAATGCCGGCTTTACCATATGCTAATTTCTCTTTAGTGTTTGGGCCTGTTTCTGAACTTTCTCTTCTTTCTGTTGGTTGGTCTTTCTGTTCATGTGCCAGTATTCACATGTTTTATTTTTATTATTTATTTGTTTAACTTATTCATATGCCAGTGTTAACAGTGACTGAAGGTCTGCAATACATTGTAATATTTGCGAAGAGGTATTACCAATTTAGAGATGTTTGTTCTTTAAGTATTTCAAATGGGCCTATTTCTCCAACTAGATGATAAACACCACGTTTCACACTCTGATTCTTCCATGCCACCCAAAACAGTGCTGAGAACATGACAGATGGCTAAGAAACACCTGATTCTTGGAAAACAAACTTTCAGATTCCTAGAACTGATCCGCTGCTTCTCTCTCCCCACCAAATGATGTACTGAGAGCTGTGGCGTGATGACCTGGGCTCTGCACCTGGATTTGTACCATGGTCAAGAATCTGTCTCTTGCCATACCCAGCATCTGTGCCTTGGTAGACAGGATGAATGGAGCCCCTAAAAAGCAATTCAGCTCAACAGAATGGACAGGGGCTTTGGAATCAGACCAACCTGGATTTGAGGCCTCGCTCTGCCATTAAGCAGTGTCACTATGGACAGGTTACTTACTCTCTCTAAACCTCTGTTTTCTCATCTATAAAATTGGGATCATATCTCCCTCATCAAGTAGTTATCAAAATAAAATGAGATACAATTCGTGAAGCTCCTCATATAGTGCCTGGTACTTCGATAATAACTTCTGCAATTCATAGTAGTAATAGTTGTAGTCATAGAAGGATTTTTTAAAACAATTATTCAACAGGAATTTATTAGATGTATGGAGAAATATGCAAGACAAATCCTAATTACCAGCCTTTGGACCCAGCACTCTGAAGTAGCAGCAGCTGCCTCCAATAAAAGGGAAAATGACGATGACAACCAACTTTGACTGGCCACATGTTAGGCACTGGTTGACCAGGCTCAGAAAGGCAGCATTGCACAGAAGGACGAGCACTGTCTCAGGAACTACTTTCCAACTTACCCAGGCCACCTTCCTGGGGAAAGTGACTTCATTTCTCTGAGCTTCAGTTTCTTCCTCTAGAAAATGGGACTATGAGTAGTACCTACCTGGCAGGGTTGCCATAAGAAGTAAATGCATGAGTCCCCAGATCCCACTTAGAACCTGGCACATAGTGAGAGCTAAGGAACTGTCATTTATTCCTTTTTTATTTCCTTCTCTTTCTCCTCTCACCATCTAATACCATCTAATTACAGTCCCCCATTAAGGGACTGAAAGAATGATAGACTCAGTTCAATGAATTTTAAGGAGAGGCTAGTAGTAATTAAGACAATTTAACTTCCCTTCTCCCTGTAAGCCTATTTGTTCAACTTAGGTTACAAGATTTTCCAACGATTTTACAAATAAGGTAATTGAGTAATAAATTATTCCATTGATAGGAACAGTCAGATCATTGAAAAACACCAGCATTCTACCTTGTTACCAATAAAGCACAAATTTGATGGGCAGTTCTAGGTTAACCCCTTTGCTCCTAAAGCACCATTTCTCCTATCAAGCGAATGCTAGATTGGATTAATTTTTGGTAGAATGAGAGGTGGAGAGAGATGGGGCCTGCCCTCACATGATGTGGAGTCACATCGGATACAGTTACAAACAACCCTATTCTCAGCTCAAATGGCTGAGTTAGGACTCAGTCTCCTGAAGCTTTTCTCTGCTTCTGAGATTCAAAATGTAAAAGGAAGCTGCCTCCAACCACACCCTCTCCCCCAGCCTGACCCCCATACCATCTTTAAAACATATATTTTTTCTCCTATTTTAGTTTTTCTTTTTGCCATTAATTACCACCATCTCCTCAGGTGCTCTAACTTTTGGATCTTTGCCCCTATCCTGAAATGCCAAGGTAGGGAAGGTCTAAGTCTCCTCGTGATGGGAACGATTCTAAGTTACCTGCTGGCCCTGGCTTATTGTCCTGGAACGTGCTGGTGGGAAGCTGGTAGAAGGCAAGGGATAGGACCTGAGACTGAGGATGAGGCAGGGCAGACTCGGCTCTGGGTGCCATGAGTAGAGCTCCCATTACTAGTGAGCCAGGGTAGAGAGGAGGCAACCAATGTTTGGACAGAAATTTGGGAGAGGAGAGGAAAGGGTTGCTGGTAGAAGGGAGAGAAAGACAAGAAAAATCACCTTCTTACTCTTTATCCCTAGCCAAGCTTTGTAGTGGGGGCCCTTCTTCCTTGGGGGTAAGGTTATGAGGCCTTGCTGACTCAATTTCTTTTCCTTCCCATGAGTGACAAAAATTAAGACCCATCAATTGAGGTGAGAGTTCCTGGCATTAGCCCCCTGTGTGCATTTCCCTGTTTGTTGCAGTTGGAAGCATTGGTTTTTGGCATGCCTGTCCCCACCCCAGCCAACCTGAGAGCAGTACACCCAGCATGGTGTGGCTGCAGGTGAAGAGGGAAGTCTCCATAACATGTCTCAAGGGGAAACAGGAGAGCTTTCCCTTCCAAAACAGCTTCCCCCATTCTGTACCATGTTTAGGCCTTTGGGTCCAAAGCTTGGTTTTCTGATTTAGAGGAAGACAACCTCTCTGGTCCTACTGGAATGACCCCAATGAATCCAGAGTAGCTCTGGGGATTTATCCAGACCCAAGCTTTTTTATAGGCATATTTATTTTATTGAAGTCATCAGAGGCCAGTTTGTCTGGACTGTCATCCCTACTGGCACCATTTCCCACCCTGCCTGGCCTCACCCACTCAGGGACTGAGCCTGGATGAAATGGGATTGGCATCTGTTCCCCACCTTCATCTTCCTCCCACCCTTCCCTTACAATCTACATGAATCCAGTTGTGTGGAATGTAAACTGACTGTGTGAGTGTTAAACCACAATGCTGTTTCTGGTTTTTCATCTAAATCTCCCTTTCCAGATGAAAATGGGAGTTGATTCTCTGGGGACCCTGCTGTATCACTTAGTTAGAGCTCTATGCATTCAGGATCAATTTGTACTTTTAAAAGAGCCACAGACCTTCTAAAAGGAATATGCTTTTTAAAGAAATATGCTATTGTTAATGAGATTGAGACAGGAAAATAGATCAAAGCACGTTAGCTAAAGACCAACAGTGTTCCCCCCCACCCCAAGTTTTTCCTACTCTTATGTGCTAAATGCAGGTAAATTATCCCAGTACATAGTCCAGCAGTACAGTATATGGGTTGGGAGCCTGTGCTTTGGGTTAGAAGCTCAAGTCCTGACTTTGCCACTCAGATTATATGACCTTAGGCAGTTACTTCATTCCTCTGAGTCTCAGTTGCTCCTTGACTAATTGGGTCATTGAGAAGAATAAATGAGGTATATTGATAAAATGTTTAGCATGGGGTCTTGGCTCAGAGCAAGCCATTAATATAACAATACCGCTTAGCATGCACAGAGTGTGCCTGGCTTTCAATTACCTAATGGGATCCCCTTGATGTTTCTGAGGCATAAACAGTAAAGGCAGCATTACCATTGCTTTATGGAAGGGGAAACTGAGAACCAGGGAGGAAAAGTGAATTGCCCCAAGGTCACACAGATCCTTAAAGACAGAGTAAAGGCTAGAATCCAGGGGCTCTAGTTCCTTCTCTAATGTACTCTTAATATTCTGCTCTGTTTCATAAACACAAAGACTGAAACATGACACATATGAATCAAATAGAATAATATGCTTAGACAAAGCATGCGGATTATTCACACGAGGATGGACCCATGAGGTGCTAGAACTTAGTAACTAATCTTTCTTTCATTAATCTCTTGTTAGCATTCTATTGTGAACTTTGTGCGTCCAAGTGCCATGTGTGATACTCTGTGATTTATATGCATGATCTTATTTCATCCTCAGGGTAACCCATGAAATAAGTGATATTAACTCCATTTTACCAATAAGGACATGGAGGCTCCAGGAGGTTACATGTCATGCTTCATTCAGATAACAAACTCAGTTCCAAAGTGCGTATCCTTAAATTGCTACTGAATTTGCTCTGACTTCTAGGGAGTTGGAAGACTGGCCTTCCCAGAGCAATCAAGAAAGAGGAGAAGCTACAAGGAGGGACAATGAGAAGGACTCACTGCAGGACGTGTAATTCCTCCAGCCAGTCACCGTAATCCCCTGAGTCTGGCAGGTGCTGGCATAGTTCTGCAGCCAGCTGCAGGCGGTCTGCACCGCGCCCCCATCGATGCAAGAGTCAAACAGGCAGTTCTTATAGAAGAAGGTGGGGTTAACTTTGCTGTGACACTTGGAGAAGGCAGCGTTCTGGTTGGGGATCAGGCTGCACAGCTGCTGCACTTTGGAGAAACCTTCCACCTTGGCACAGGACGGACAGCGGTCCCCACAGCCCACCTGGCAGAAGGTGTCCCTCTTCACCCAGCTCTGCCCAAACTCATTGACGCTCGATGCAAGCAGACCCATGGGCATCTCCAGGTCGTCGTCAGGGTTGCCGTTGTAGCGGCCACACAGACCATAGGTGCTGTTCTGCATGCTCCGAGGGACTGTGATGGACAGGAAGGTCTTCCAGTCATATACAACCTTCAGGCCAAAATCAGTTTCCACCACCACGTGGAAGCCAAAGGAAAAGATATTTATCTTCCCTTGCCCCAGCTTCAGGGGTAGATAGAGCCGTTCACTGTTGACCTGTAAGAGGAGAGATGAGGTGGAGAAACACAGTTGGCCCAGAGATTTCCCAGCTCTTCTCCTAACGATGAGTCTCTTGAAAGACAAGTCCCAGAGGGAAGTTTGAGCAGGTTGAATGTAGTCTTTGCATGTACTGTTGTTTATGTCAGTCAACTATTATTATTAGGATTTGAACAGACACAAATGACTATCCTTGGTACACTAATATACCTATTTATTTCAGTGCCTTCTGTTTACATAGCATTATGTCCCCCAGGAGTTCAAATTGTTTTCTCCAAGGTAATGTAAAGGTAATAAGAATTCAATTAAAGTTTAGACTGAAATACCAAAACATAGAACTCTTGTGTTTCTATTTCTAGCTCTACCGTGGAATTTATTTTAGGGAAGCCCCAGTGTATTAATTCCTTCGAGATTTCTTTTTTCTTGAAGGATGGCTTCACTTTGCTGTTCCCTCTGTCTGAAATGCCACTCTCCACCCGTCGACATCCCTCTCATCCTCCAGACCCTGCTCCAATGTCACCTCTTCTGTAAGGCAAGATTTTCTGAGCCCATGGTCAGAATTAATCACTCCCTTGTCTGGGTAACCAGGGCAGGTTATTTATACTTCTCTTGTATTCCTCTCTACCGCTGGCCAGGATCAAGCCTGCATACACTGTATTGCAGCACACATCACAATCTGCCTTATGTTATGGCTGGGTGTACACTCTTCCATCTCACCTACAAGATTATGGGCAATTTGAGGGCAGGAACCACATTTTATTGATCTTTATGCCCACCTTCCCCTCATTACCCCCCAGGCACCCAGCACAATGTCTCCCATGGAGGGGGCACTTGACATATGTTTCCTCCCACATATTTTTAAATTCGGACAAGACGGAAATCCCTTAACAGTAAACTCCAGGACTGCACTGCCCTTGAACTATTTTGATTCAGAGGAGCCAAATCCTATAGCCTGTGGCCGGGTTAGTGCATGATGGAAGATAGAGACAGCCAGCTTGCTCGCTGCAGCAAGGGCTCACAGGGGAGGTGGTTTGCCTTGTGGGAGAAGCAGGTGTTTTAAGATTGCTCTCTGACCAGAAATCCCTTCCCCCAACCTCCTTCCTCTCTCTCTTAGCTGACAACCCTTTCCACACCACTGCGCCTCCCTTGGTTCAGACTCTTACCACCTTTCCCCTTGACTGTAGTGTACTCTCCTAACTTGTCCCCCTGGCCCCAGGATTGCCCCTCCATTCAGTCACTACCGCCACGCCAATAATCTTAATGCAATTGAAAGCAGTTAATCCAATACTTAAAGCCCTCTCCAGGGCTTGAGTAAAGTGTCTGATATGCTTAGCACATCACCCTGGGCTCTCCTGGAGCTGGCCCTGCCTCTCAGATCCACCTCATTGGCTTCCTGCACACCAGCAACACCCAACAGTTTGCAGTTCCCTAAATGAACCAAGCTGTGACATTCCACCCTGCCATTTCCTGTGTTGTGAGTGTGAAGGATGCTTTCCGTGCTCCACCCAGGGCCCCCAACCCCAGGCCCTGTGTCTATGGGCTAATGATAACTCACAGCTGGCCTTGGCCCCATGGGAACCACTTTGCCCAGAAGATTCTGACCCCCTAACCCAAGGGTAGCTCTTGGCCAATGACTGGCTGACACTGGGAGTCAAGTGCCAGGGCTCCCAGTAGCCCAGGCTAAAGCTGGTCTGCAGCTTGGACCACAGCCCTGCTGAGCTCTCTTGCCTTGGTGCTATCCTCACTTTCCCAGGTTCTAGGGAACCTGACCTAAGACAACAGGGATGCCCTTGACCCCACCTTTTTCCTGGGGCAATGTTCACCCTTCAAAACTATCTGTTCTTCTGTGAGTATTCGTTGAGGCAGAATTCATACATTCATCCAGTAGACATTGATTTGGCCCCACTGAGTGCCAGGCACTGTGCTAAAGGCTGGAATAAAGCACATATGGCCTTTCCCTAGGAGCTCACAGGCATGTGGCAGAGGCAAGTACACAGACAGGTAACAATATCATGTGATAAAAGCAATGATAGAGGTAAACAGATGCACAGGCACCAGCCTCAGCCTGGGCACAAGATCAGGGTTGCCTGCAGAAGACAATGCCCACACCTGCTCTCAAAGGAGGAGGAGGGGTTGGCCAGTCAAGAAGGGGGGGGAGTGAAGACAAGGGAATTCCAAGTAAAGGGCTCAGCCCCAGCAAAGCCCCAGGTAGATAAGGGAAAAATATCCTGATAAATATGAATAATTACAGCAATTTAGTGCTGCTGGGGCATAGAGTGTGGCTTGGGAGTGGTGGGAGATGAAAATGGACAGGTGGGGAGGTCCTGGATCATGAAGGGCCTTGTATCCAATACACACATGGCAAAAAGGCCCATGAGATAAAGCCTGCAAAACACCCATTCGTTTTGTACAACAAAAACATCAGCAATCTCACTAAGAAAATTTAAGTAGGAAGATGAGGCCGGAATTTGGATTGCAGAAGCAAATAGCAAATAAAGTAACAAACAGGAGATTCAGAAGCAGAGATGATGCTCTTAAGGAGTCTGACCAGAAAGGGAAGGAGACAGATTGGATTGAAGCTAGTGGGGAATTGGGGGCAAGGCTTGTTTGAGAATGACCATGTTTATGAGTTGAGGAGAAGGACCCTGTAGAAAGACACAGAAGGGAGAGGAGATGACAGAGGGCCAAGATCCCAGGGAAGGCAACAAAGAGGTGGCACAGGGAGAGCAGCCATGGGAGGAGAAGAGATGCCTCATTCTCGGCACCTGGAAGGGAGGAGGTGGAGAGGATGCAGTGACAGTCATTTAAGTGACAGGGTGCATGGAGAGTGAGAGGAGGAGCAAGATCAGGCCATGGAGACTCTGATCTGTCCTGAAAGCTCACAGCAAATAAAGTAAAAGCCTTGCACTCAGAGGCCAATCGGTGCCAGCTGGCTTTTCTTCCTAAGTTACCTTGCATTCTATATTCCTGGCTACCTGATGTCACTCAGGAGGCAATGCCTTGGGGAGGCAATATAATTGGATGAAGCTAAAAGGCTTGCAAATTCTGCCATTGCCAAGGAGAGCCCTGAGAAAGGAACACCTTCGACTCAGACAGGCTCGGTTTCTCTGTGTCTCAGAAACCGCACGCAGGCTGCCTCCACCCTGGCACCACTGCCCTGCCTCTCTCTCTGTGAGTGAGAAATGGAGGGAAAGAGGGAGTTCAGAGGCAGGAGGTCAGAGGAAAAGAGAGAGGCTAGAATGGCAACAGGCTTGATGGATGGAGGAGGAAGTCGCAGAAGATGATGAGAAGGTGTGGGAGGAGTGGGGGGAAGTGTATTTCAAATATTTAGGTATTGGAAATAAGACCACATATTAGAGTTTTTGGAGAGAGTTTTCCTTTAAACAACAGACCTTGACCTAGTTCTCCAGCAAGGTCTTCTGCAGCAAAGTCTCCTTGCATCCCTCACTTTACTACCCACCCTGAGTCTTCACCAATATTTCCTTTCCCTAGACACCCTCACCTCATTCCTGGCCTGGCAAGTGTAATCCTCCAGGCCTCAGCTCTGGGTCTCCTCTTCCAGGAAGCTCTCCCTAAGGTTCTCCTGGCTGATTTAGGTAACCCCTCCTCTGTGCTCTCAGGCCCTCCATGAGCAACATTTTTGCAGCACTTCATGTTACATGGACATTAACTGCTAATGTCTGTCTCTTGCACTAGACTCTAAGCTCTCTTAGGACAGAGGCCATGTTTGATTCATTTCTCTACCCCGAGGACTTGGTAGAGAATAGGCATCAATACAAGCTCATGATACTAAACCAAGCCAGAGTGATGCTCAAAACCCCACTCTTCTCTGATGGCCACCTGACTGGCAATAAGTGATAAAGACACAGGCTATTAGAGCCCTGAAAACCTCCCTGTTGGCCTGAACCATGTCAGAGTTGGCTGCGATGAAGCCTGAGGGTGGGGGCAGGAGGGAGGCAGTCTCTGTTGAGCTCTGGCTGTGGATGGCTGAGATGGGCTATGGCGGTACCCCCAGGAGTGGCTCACCTCCTGCAGCTTACCCCCCACCCTGTCTGGTCTATAGATAGCACATTTATTTCTAGCTTCTCTTGGCTTAGTGGATTTTCCCATGTCCTGTGGTGCTGCTCAATGCAGGAAAAGGTCAGAGTCATAGAAGGACCCTGTGTCCCAAGGAAGCACTTTCTTATCACCCTCCATTTCTGAGGGCTCCAGCAGTGACCTGCACTTTGGGCTGTGTTTTACCCAGCACTTCATTTCACACTGTCACCCTGATGGCCATTATTCTTCAGGCTCAGGGAGAGATGGTGACTAATAATAACATCATGGGAAAACAAATGCAAATCATTGAATAAGCAGATCCTGCAATGCATTTTAATAATCCGAAGTAACTGTTAAATCTAGCCTCCACGTCTCAGAAGAAAAGAACCCTCGATGCGCTCTGAACTTGGTCTTCTTGTCAAGAGTTTGAAAGCTGTATACTCTGTTTCCAACTTGTGCACTTAGGACATCTCAGTGACTTAGAAAGAAGTGCCCTAGCAAGGAGTCCCCCCACCTCTTTAATCCATTTCTCTTTGATGCTCATTGTCTCCAATGACCCCCTATTGTGGGTTACACTGTGTCCCCCCAAAAGAAATGTTGAGGCCTTAACCCCCAGTACCTGTGAATGCACTTACTTGGAAATAGGGGCTTTGTAGATGTAATCAAGTTAAGATGAGATCACACTGGATTAGGTGGGGCTAACTCAAATGAACAGTGTACTTAAAAGGAGAAGGAAATTTGGACACAGAGAAAACAGGAGACACAGAGGGAAAGAGGCCATGTAAAGGCAGAGGCAGGACTGGAGTTTACGCTGCCACAAGGTGAGGAACATTGAGAATTGCCCACAGCCGCCAGAAGCTAGAAGAGGGGCAGGCGGTGGTGATTCCCCAGGACCTGCCTGGGGTGAACCTGCCACCACATTGACTTTGGACTTACAGCCTCCAGAACTGTGAGAGAACGAGTTGCTGTTGTTTTAGGCCACCCAGTCTGTGGTATTTCATTATGGCAGCCCTTAACAAACTAATTCACACCTCCCCTCTCCATCTCTCTATGAGGAAGAAGTCAGCTGTGTGGTTCTCCGGGCTTGGGACTTTAGCAATAAGTGCATCTCGTGAGATTGGGGCAGAGCACATGCCTGGAAGGAGAGCTAACCCACTGGGGGCTTAACCCTAAAGTAGAGGGAAAGGGAAGGAAATGCCTAGAGGCAGTGGGGAGTCGGTCATTGTGAAGGAGAGGGAAGGGTAGCATGAAAGAAGAGTAGGTGCTCACCAGGACCCCACAGTCTATACATGAAAAGAACTGGGAGGATGTCTGAAACCAACATGCGTAGCCTCAGACGTCAAGGTACCTAAATGCAGAGAGTGTGTAACACAAGGCAGAAAACACAATTCATCATCAACTAGATAGAACAGGACCCATGAACAGACTACATTTTAAAAGAAAAGAAAAACCTGAAAGGCAGAAGAGCAGCAAATATCAAGGAGACAAGTAACTGCATGAAAACACCTAAATCTAAGGGTGGAAAGATATCACATAAGGAAACAAAGAGTAAAGGACAAATACGATGCAAGCAACGTGGGCAAAACGATCGATATATTTGTTTTAACGTAAGATGAAAATGGATAGAGGGAAGTTGTTGTAATGGGTAGCTTTAACTATCCAAACATCTAGAAATCTTATGTGGCTAAAAGCCAAGCCTCTGACACAGTCCTAACTTGCCTCAGTGGCAATGTAACCTCTCAGATCGTTGAAGCAGTAACTAGCACTGTGACAAAATCACGGGAACCCTGGAAGAAAGCAGTTATTGTGTTATTTCATTCATTCTTTTTTTTTTTTTTTGAGACAGGGTCTTGCTCTGTCGTCCAGGCTGGAGTGCAATGGCGCAGTCTCGCCTCACTGCAATCTCTGCCTCCCGGGTTCAAGCAATTCTCTGCCTCAGCCTCTCGAGTAGCTGGGATTACAGGTGCCTGCCACCACACCCGGCTAATTTTTGTATTTTTAATAGAGACGGGCTTTCACCATCTTGGCCAGGCTGGTCTTGAACTCTTGACCTTGTGATACACCTGCCTTGGCCTCCCAAAATGCTGGGATTACAGGCGTGAGCCACCATGCTCTGCCTCATTCATTCATTTGACCAGTGTTTCGAGTGTCACCAGGTGCAGGGGGCTGCCCATTCATTCAACATAAAGATGAATTAGGTATGGTTCCTGCCCTTAAGAAGCCCATGATTAGAAGTGAGAGCACTTTAGACAGGAAGATCATGAAAAAAACAGCCTGATGAATGTAATAATGGCTACTGGAATAAACTGTTAGGAGGAGCAGAGAGGAAAACAACTGGGATTTAGGTTTGTGGTGTGCAAGCAAGGGAAGAGGACGACACAGTGAAATTGCTCCCTTAGATGATAAAAAGGAAGATTTCCAATAAACATGAAAGATAATTCAAGAGGCTTGGGAATCTCTTTGTCAGAGAAGGAAGTTGAGGAAATCCCGAGGCAGGAAAAGAAGTCAGTATAGTTGCCCAGGGAACTCTTCAGTTAGGTTTAGATAGTTAGTTCAGTATAGCTCAGAATTTTTAAGAGAATGTAAACAAGATGAAAAGGAGTGTCTTTAGAGACAGAAAAATTATGACACAGACCTGTGATAATAATGTCAAGAAGGCAAACACCCTAAATCAGCTCCCTAAAATGCTAAAGCAGAGGCTGCTGGCTTGATCGTTAGCATTTCAAGTTATGTGCAGAGCAGGACCCTGGAGAAAGAATGGCTGGGCCTGTGGCTGGAGCTGATGTCTGCAGGCCAGATGAGGAGTGCACAGAGCTCCTCAGCCCTGCTGCTCCTGCGTTCGTGGTCAAGGAAGTGCTCTTTGGGTGAAAAGGGTGGGAAGCTTAGAAAGAGGGAGTTGAAGCCCAAGTGAGTAAAGGGATTGTAGGAGAGCCCCGAGTCCTCCAAATGCGTGTAAGACTCAAGAACTCACAGATCCCGTGGGAGCCAAAAGGGAGAACAGGAGAGATGGAGGGAGGCCAGAACAGGTGAATATCACCCTGATCTCAAAAAAGGGAAGTGGGTGGACAAGGACAATAGCATCAGTTAGGGAGGCCTAGTCTGTGCAAGGTAGGCGTTTCTTTTACAGATGGAGCGGCCAAGCTAGGAGGTTAAGCGACTGCCTGAAGTCACACAGCAGCCACCAAGCAGGGATGCTAACCTCGGTCTGTGCTCTCTCCATCATGCTCTGCTGCCATATGAAAGGCATTGCTTCCAGAGCTGGCTCTGCCTCCTAACTTTGTGTATGTGACTTGGGCAAATCATTTTTTTCTCTGAGCCTCTGTTTCCTTCTCTGTAAGACGAAGTGACAGAAAATCTCTAGGGCCTCTCTCTGCTTTAATATACTATGATTTTCTTTGGATTCCAGACCTGCCTGATTCAGCTGCAGCCTGGCTTGCTGACCCCATCCTGACGTCTCCACGATTCCCCTTTTGAGGGAGCCTCGTGACTACTCACCAGCACAGTGTGCTTGTAAGCTCGGTGGATCACGATGCTGTAGCCAAACACGGTCACGTCCACCTGCTTAACCCACAAGGCCAGTGACGGGTCCCGGTCCTCATTCTTGGCTGCGACAACAAACTTGGGGAAAGAGTCTGAGCTCGGCCTGCTTCCTGTGGTGCACAGGATGAGCGGGCAGCTGGTCTGGAAGTCAAAGGGGAAGCCATCAAAGGTGAGGTAGTGGCCGTAGCCCGAGACGATGCAGGAGGCGTCGGTGCGGGCTTGGCAGTAGTACAGGCCACCCTCCTCCATGCAGTACTCATCATCCTTGCAGGGAATGGTCTCACAGTGGACGCTGTTGTCTGTGCCATTGCAATAGCAGAAGATCTGGCAGTCCAGGTCCACCCAGAAGGTCTCATTGGTGGCAAGTTGGTGCCCCTCAAAGTTGCAGCCACACTCACTCCGCGTGACACACTGGCTGCCCAGTAGAGCATAGCCCTCATCACACTGACATCCCTCAGAGCAGCTATCCACACAGATGGGGCCCAGGGCAAGGGTCTCACAGGTCTCTGTACATGTGATACACTCCTCAAAGTGGCTGTTCTCTGGGCACTCCAGTGCTGCAGGTGGTCAAGGAGAAGACGGGTTTGAGAAAAGGACAAAAGTCAGAGACAGAAGTGTGTGTGCATGCATGTGTGTATGAGTGCATGTGTGTTTGTGAGTGCATGTGCGTGTGTGCATGCATGCATTTGTGTATGCATGCATTTGTGCATGCATGTGTGTGCGTGCATGTGTGCATGCATGTGTGTGCGTGCATGTGTGTGAGTGCATGTGTGTGTGCATGTGAGTGAGTGCATGTGTATGTGCACACACCTGTGCATGCCTGTGAGTGTGCATGTGTGTGTGCATGTGAGTATGCGTGTGTGATTGCATGTGTGTGCCTCTGTATATGTGTGTGTGTTCTTATTTGCACAGTACAGTGAGCTGTACTCATCCTCATTTGGGAGATCCAAGTCCCAGTGGCACCCCTTCATTCACACACTCTGCTAGGGCACCTAGCTTTCCACATAGAAGGTTTTGAGTCTAAGACCCAGAATTGAGCACCTGCTACATGCCAGGCACTGTCCTAGGCAATTTTGTGTACCTTATCTCAACAACCTGGAAAGTAAGGTAAATCTTATCATTCTTATCTTACAGGTGAGGAAACTGAAGTTCAATGATTTAAATAAATCTAACTAGTAAGTGCCAGAGTGAAATTTAATCTGGGTCCACTGACTCAAAGACTCTAGAGAGGGAGCATTGTATGTTTTGGGACCACAGAGACCTGTGGATGCTGCTAACTTAACTCTGGTATGTTATTTCATGTCTTCAGAGCTTCTGTTTCCTCTTTCATTAAGTATGAACCACATTTAGCTAGCACGGTTGTTTTGAGGGTTAATAATCTAATCTATGAAGAGGGTCTCCATCAGTGGTATGCCCTTTCTCCTCTTTGCACCTCCTTCTATTACACAGACAGGCTATATGTAGGTATTTTTACTCTGCAAATTGGCTTGCAGTCTCTCCCTTTGTCTTTCATTTCTCTGTTCCTTGTGCCCTCTGGCCTCGTCCACCTCCTCATCATTCTCTGCAAAGGAGGTCATCACCCCGCAGCCCCTTTGCTCATGCGCTTTCCCCTTCCTGGACAGCCCCCCCACCCACAAAGCCAAGTCCCACCCATCCTTCAAGTCTCACTTCAAATTGCCCATCTTCCCAGAAGCCTTCCTTGAAAGATCAAGTCTCTTGGTCAAAAAGCACAGCACACACTTGTAATCCCAGCACTTTGGGAGGCCGAGGCAGGTGGATCACCTGAGGTCAGGAGTTCAAGACAGCCTGGCCAACATGGTGAAACCCCATCTCTACTAAAAATACAAAAAAAATTAGCCAGGTGTAGTGGCGCGCACCTGTAACCTAAGCTACTCGGGAGGCTGAGGTGCTAGAATCGCTTGAACCTGGGAGGTGGCGGTTGCAGTGAGCAGAGATTGCACCACTGTACTACAGCCTGGGTGACAGAGCGAGATTCCGTCTGGAGAAAAAAAAAAAAAGCACATAAAATGATAACAGCACGGGATACTCACCGTGTAGTGGTGGGCATACTTCCCATTTCTCACTATTACTTTAATGGGTCACAATTTGACAGGGGCAGGGACAGAACTCAGGAGCACAGAAGAAGCCTCCTACAAGTCTGCAATCTAAAGATCAGCGAAGTCCCCACCATCTTCTGGGAAAATAAGATCTCGCCTTTAAAACTTTCTTTAGCTCGTATACATACCATCACTCCTTAATACTGTTTTACAATCCAAGGACACGGAGGACATTACAGAGAAATAAATTGCATGGCAATAATAGTTCTGCCCACAAGTACCGATACAACAGTTCTGCACTGTGGACTGAAAGCCAATCATTTTTTCCTCTGGGCTAAAGGACTATCTCCGCTCCCATTGACTACAATACCACACGGCTTTGGAGTTGAAGGCTAGTTCAGCACTGATTATCTATGTCTGTATAGAGGGATTTTCACATTTGTCTCTAAATTATGAATGTTCTAACACTGACTGCAGATTTATGGTGATAGCAAATAACATGACTTATTTAAATGGCTCTCACTTTATGACTTATTGTGTCGTCTGAATTTGTCTGAAAGTCTCGAACACACAGACGTGGAGTAATAAAACTTCCCCTAGGCTCCAGAATGCCTCTGTGAAATTGTTTAATTGGGCAGCCTGGCTCTGCCAACAGGAGGGCCAGTTAAAAATATCTGAACACAGAGGCAGCAGTTGTCTCTCTCTAGGTTCAAAGAAGCTTGTGTTCCTGATTCACAGCTGTCGTCCAGTTCAATCCCCACCATGCAAGACTCCGACCAGATTAATCCGTTAGTGCTCGGAGGCCTGATGAATCAAGTGCGCACTATCCAGTCCTTCTCACCAGATCCATGTACACAAGATCTAGATGAGACATCCTGGGGGACATCTCAAGTAGGAGCCCTGGCCCTCAGCCCAAGAAAGCCATGTTCCATGTGACTGCTTCTGCCCACATCTTCCCTAAAAAAGACACTGATAAGAGCTTCCTCCAGGTCTGCTAGCCCAGATGAGGGATAGTGAGAAGCTTTTCTCAGTAGCTGTCACATGCAGGGAAACAGGGAATATCACCATCACGCCCTGCTAACTTGGCACACACGACGCTACCAAACTGTGCTCCGTGCAGCACAAAAACAACTCAGAAACATCCCCTGCCAGGTAGGAGTTAGCAGTCTAAAAGGACGGCACTGAAATGGCCTGGCAACAGAATAGATTTGGTATGGGGGAGACTCGGCAATCCTGTAGCATGAATGAAATACAACTGGGAGGCTCAATGTGGGAGCAGAAACAGAGATCGTGTTGGATAAGCTGGAGATAGGACAAAAGAGGATACAGGGAGGTGGATGAAAAAAAAAAAAGACTTTGGGAAAGTATGATAAGGTCCCACCGGATGTGGTGGCCAACAGAAACCGTGGAGGCTGTCCTGCTGTAGGTAGCTTTGGAGTCACAGCATCTGCTATTAGTCCCTCCCCGGGGGCTCACCAGGGACACAACTGCCCTTCTGAGATGACAACCACTAAGCTCTCCACATGCTCCTTGGATTTCCCAAGGTCAGGAATCGTAGAGTTAAAAAGATATGTGTGTGTGTGTGTGTGTGTGCGCGTGTGTGTGTGGTGTGTGTTGGTTTTCAGCTCTGTCTGTTGAAAGGACCTAGAGGCAAAGCAAAGACACCCCAACAGCAATGGGGACACCTCCCTTACATCTTGGTTTCTAATAACACTCCCCACTCACCAGGGCTTCTTGGAGTCAAGCTGATTCCAGCATGGGGCAGGGAAGATTAAAAGATGAGCATGAAGCACCCTGTTATGCCAAAAGGAAGAAAGTGCTCAAAAAAAATGACAGAGGCATGCTGAAGGGACACAGGAGCCAGCTTGAAGGAGCTCCTACAGGCCAATCCAGAGCAATTTTAACAGCAAAAATAATTAATACATGGAAGATGAAATACAGATGAAATATAGACCACTGGAAAAAACAGGCATCCATGTCCAGATTGATAAGACGACTGATAGACAGACAGATAGACTGACAGGATATTTGCACACTCTTAAAGTATTTCCCCACGGGTTGCTTATTAGTTGCAAGGGAAAGCTCACAGTGACTCTGCAGCAGAGACATTTGACAACACCTTGACCGGGGAATCAACATGCACATCACCAGTGAGGGGAGGCTGGACAAGATCGTGCTTCCGTGTGTGCTGTGATTCCACGAGAAAAACCACGTGGCACCTGCCCGGGAGGCTGAGTGGAGATGCACAGCTGAAGCTCCTCAGGATGGAACATCAACCCCAATGGAGGGTCATTCTGTTTATGGAGGGTCATTCTGTTTCAAAAAGCTGGGAGGCTGCGTTCTTCAAAAATGCCCATATCAGAAAAGACAAAGAAAACTAAGTCATTATTCCAGATTAAAGGAGACTAAAGAGATATGACAATGAAATGCAACGTGTGATTCTAAATTAGGTCTGTACTGAGTGCCCCACCCTGGCACCCCAAAAGAGCTGTAAAGACCATTGCTCCGTCAACTGACAAAATTGGAATACGGATGTTAAATTACTGTATCAATGTTAAATTTCCTAAGGTTGAAAACTGTACTGTGGTTATGTATACAAATGCCCCTACTCTAAGGAAATACATACTGAAGTTTTACGGGTAATGAGGCATGAAGTCTGCAACTCACTCTCACATGAAGGGCAGAGAGGGAGGAAGGAAGAGACAGGGAAAGGGAAGGAATGATAAAACAAATGAACAAATGTTATTAATAGGTTAATCTGGGCAACGAGTATGCAGGTGTTCTCTTATGTAGCTTTGAAATTATTTCAAAATAAGAAGCTAAGAAAATAAACAAACAGGAGGAAATACAATGGGCCAGGTTTCTCACTCTCAGATAAAAGAAACTAAAAAATGGAAAACTGGCCGGGCGCGGTGGCTCACGCCTGTAATCCCAGCACTTTAGGACGCCAAGGTGGGTGGATCACAAGGTCAGGAGTTCAAGACCAGCCTGGCCAAGATGGTGAAACCCCCATCTCTACTAAAAATACAAAAAAAAAAAAAAATTAGCCAGGTGCAGTGGCAGGTGCCTGTAATCTCAGCTACTCGGGAGGCTGAGGTAGGAGAATCGCTTGAACCTGGGGGGGCAGAGGTTGCAGTGAGCTGAGGTCATGCCACTGCACTCCAGCCTGGGTGACAGAGTGAGACTCCATCTCAAAAAAAAAAAAAAAAAAAGGAAAACTAGAAAACTCTGTGGCATTACACTGAAATTGTAGGTTCAGTATGAACTCATGGTGAGATAGAGACAGAGACAGATAAAAAGAGAGAGCAACACACCTGGCTACACAAAAATGTGTATGGAGGGTGTGTATAGACACATACATGCATTTCCTCATGCTCTCCACTAAGGAATGCTAGAATCAATGACACTCTAGAAAGAATGGGCACACCTGACAGCCAGATCCTATCTCCTCAACACTACGCTCCACTTGAAGGAACCAGAGATCCTTGGAGAAATGGCTAATCCAAGGCTAGAGCAGAGAAAGTACAAGATGAGCCCGGAGTACATTGTGCCTCGTGGAAAGCAACGAATGATGAAGCAAATGTCAACAGAAACCACTGCTGGAGGGGACTCCCACTGGCCATATATGGAACAATTTGAGCATAAAACAAATTATGATAACAGATACAATCAGTTAAGTAGGAATCCATGAGTCATCTAAACAAATAAAAATAAATAAATGGGTGAAAAGGACATCTCTTTATAGTAGAATGCCAACTAATAAATGCAGGAGCCATTGAATTAGAAAAAAATTGCCATTTCACAAACTAATACATGATTCAGGCAAAAATCATCACTGGATGCTAAATCTAGTGTATGCAAGTTCAAGGAATAGAATAGCTACCTAAATTTAAAGTAGTTCCCTGAAAAATATGTATTAATTATACGATAAAAAAACAGTAACTTTCAATGGAGAAATCTGACAGACACTACCTTAAGCAAGCGATCGAATCTATCATGCTCAGTGTAACGGGACAAACCAACATCAGAGGCCTCCAGATATGACACATTGAGAAGACACATCATTGCTTTTGTGGTATTCCTGCCAAAAATGCATAATTTCAATATAACCAGGAAGAAATATAAGCCAACTCAAACTGAGAAACAGTCTGCAAAATAACTGGCCTGTACTCTTCAAAAATGCTAAGATGATGAAAGTCAAAAACCGAGGACCTACTCCAGATTAAAGGCGCCTACAGAGACATCATAATAAGATGCAACATGTGACCCTGGATTGGACTCCAGGGTTTGTTTTTTGTTTTGGCTGTAAAAGACATTATTGGAACCACTAACAAAATATGAACATGGTCTTCAGATTACATAATAGTATTGTATCAATGGCAATATCCTGATTTTAATGATTATGTTATGGTCATATAAATGTTCTTATTCTTAGGAAACACACTGAAATATTTAGGTACAAACAGGCATAATGACAGCAACTTACTCTCAAGTGGTTTAGAAAAAGAGGGAGTATATTTTCAGAGACAAAATTAGAAAGAAAATGTGTTAAAATGTTAATGATTAGGGAATCTGAGAGAATGGTAGACTGTATTATTCCTGCAACTTTTCTGTAAGTCTAAAATTATTTCAAATTAAAAAATACTTTTGCCAATTAAAAACGGAGGACAGATAAATAGCCATCAGGGATGAATCCTTTTTTTTTTTTTTTGAGACGGAGTCTTGCTCTGTCGCCCAGGCTGGAGTGCAGTGGCGTGATCTTGGCTCACTGCAAGCTCCACAGCCCAGGTACAAGCGATTCTCCTGCCTCAGCCTTCCAAATAGTTGGGACTACAGGCACCCGCCACCACACCCTGCTAATTTTTTGTATTTTTAGTAGAGACAGGGTTTCACCATGTTAGCCAGGATGGTCTCGATCTCCTGACCTCGTGATCCACCTGCCTCGGCCTCCCAAAGTGCTGGGATTACAGGCGTTAGCCACCACGCCAAGCCGGGGATGGAATCTTAATGGTGGCCTTGGCTTTGGTGTGGGGCCCACCTTTGTGGTGGGAGAGGGTTGTGTGCTGAAGGCCAGATGAGGCAGTTCTTGTTCTACGAGTGGGTCCTGCCTTCTGCCATGTTACTTCTCCCTGGGGCCTCCCCGGTAACCAAGGGTGTTATGTATCAGGTCTTCTCAGCAAGTTTCCTAATTACTACTAGTACTTGCCACTGCATTGCTGAGAGGGGTCAGATACTCTTGGGACAAAATTAAAAGCCAGCAACACAGGACTCTCTTAATACCCATTGTCAGGTTTGCCCTGGGGAGCACGCTAATCTCCATGCCCCAAAGGCGCCCTAGCCAATCGCTTCCTATCGAAATGAATGGGGCCCTTCTTTGCCAAGGGAGAAGGCACCTACAGAGCCATCACAAAGATTTCTAGTCCTTTGACATGGTGCCTCTCCCCTCTGCTAGATAAAACCACATGTAAATAGGATGGTTAATTGTTCTACAGTGAGGAGGTACTGTGCAGTTAGGAACAAAAGTAAAGACGAGAAGCTCTCCAGTTTGGGGTGATGAGTCTTTGGGAGGACACATCAGACTAGGGTAGGTATACACAGTAATTAACATCACCCTTGAGCTCAGTCCCACCTGGAAGAGAAGTCCTGAGTAAGGCCCAGTATGCCACCTATTTCCCACCTAGAAAGCCTCTCCCAGAATCCAACCCCAACTTACGGCAAAAGTCATAGGTCCGCCAGGGCCCCACCTCCACGTCGGCATTCTTGCAGGCGCTTGCATACCGGGCCACAGAGTCACAGAGCTCTGACTCATTGCCCCCACTCTGGCACAGGCGGAAGAGGCAGGTGCGGTAGTAGGCAGTGACGTTCACCACCCCATGGCACTCCAGGAAGGAGCTGTTGGAGGGGTCGTTGATGATGCCGCACCTGGAGCGGCTTCGATAAAACTTGAGCAGCTCCGAGTCATTGTTGCAGGCCTTCAGCAGGTCCCCACACTCTCCATTGCAGATCTCCTCAAAAGTTGTCCAGCTTTCCAGGAACACTGCCAGGTTGTCCGTGCACTTGCCGTTGGGGAGACAGAACTCGTCACTGGCGTTGGCATTGTAGAAGCCGCACAAGCCCCCCGTGCAATTGAAGTATGTGGTGGACAGCCGGATGTACAATAGACCTATGTCTGAGTACTGGACAGTCACCACGCCCTTGGACTTCACTGTCGTACTGTTTTTGTTTCGATAAATTTCCAGCTTCCCCGAAGGATGGAAAAAAGGGAATTCCACTTCCTGACCATTCAACTGAAAAATCAAGTCATTCTTATCAATTCCAGAGACACACAGGGCGCTTCCCATTTCCTAGGCTTTGGGATAAGGACACGGTCTGCCCTATTGCTAGCCTTTTGAGAGAGGTCAAGAAGCTGATGGAACCCACACAGATACCAACCGATTTGTCATGGGCTTCTTTATTTATTTCTTTTTGGATTCCCCTGATTAGACCCATTTGCTGTTTATTTGTGTGTTCTGGACCCAAAGCTAGCCCAAAACAAACTAAACTGAAGTGTGAGTAAAAATCGTCTTAGATACATGGCTCCCTCCTGGCTGCCTGGCATCTCTGTTTTGGTACCTTTCAAAATAGCTCCCCTCCTTCCCTGCCTTTCTGGCTCCTTTTCTCTTCCAGTCTTACTTTTCCTGTGTCCCAGCTCCTCGAGGGCACATAGCATATCTCTAATGATCTGGCTGTCCGTTCTTCTATCTACTTCCCACAGTCTATTAATAAATAAATCTCTGCCAATGTGGCAATGAGAATAAAAACACATCCCTTCCAGTTTGTGGATGTGTATTTTATTATCTCCTTGGGCAGTACTGTGTTGGCTTTTGTTTTCCAAACTAGACTTCAGGTGACATAAAATGCATGTTGCATCCCAGTTCTGCAACAATTAGCTGTGGGACCTTCACTTACCCTTTTAGTAAGTATCTTCATGTGAAATGAGGAGTTGCACTAGATAATTCTCAAGAGTCCTTCTAGAGCTAAGGATCTATGAGTCTGGGTGCCTAGTGATGGGTTTTTCACAGCAAGTCAGAGGGGTGGGAGTCACCCCTTACATCACCCCACATAGACTGGCATGTACAGGTAGGGGAGTTAGTAGGGTGCAAGGGTTAAGAGCACAGATTCTGGAGCCAGCCAGGCGGGTGCGAATCCCCCTTCACGGTTAGGTGTCCCTGTGGAAGTTACTCAGCCTCTCTGCTCCTCAGCTTTCTCATCTGTAAAATGAGGATCGTAAGATGAAGGGTGATACTGCTTATAAGGGCCTTAGAATAGTGCTTGGCACATAGTAAGTGTTCTGTAAGTATTTGCTATTCCGGAGAGCTAGTCCTGCTCTATCTAATTGGAGAAATCCCAGCTGCATGCCATTTCTCCACCTGATAAGTCTTATTTGGTGCAGATCATTAGAAAACGCTCCCGTTTGGAGCCATCTTCTTCCTAAAATCCACTCATAGGCAGAGGCAGAAAGGCAAACCTGAAGAGGATGGCGAGCTCCTCCTCCTGGCTGGACGTACCAGGAACCCCTCCAAAGGATCAAGGAGCCTTACCTTGACTTCCGAAGCCCCGATGCCTCCTATCTTGACCTCCTGGTCGGCCACCAGGATCCGAAGTCCCCGCAGCCAAGCAGGTCCTGCATCGGGCTTCTTCTTGTTGATGTCGATTTCCAAGTACTCTGGGCGCTCAGGGCAGGTCTTCAGGAGGGTGTAGGAGAACTCGGAGGGGAAGGCGTAGGAGGCGCCATCAAAGGTGTGCAGCACCTGGTTCTGGCTGAGCAGGCACACAGTCTCCCGCTTGGGGAAGCAGCCCTGGTAGCCGTCCTCCACGGCGCACACCTCCCCGCTGCCGCAGGTCTTGTTGAAGCAGTAGACGTCCCCGCCCTCCTCGCACAGGCACTGCACAGTGCAGTTGGCCGTGGCCCAGAAGAACTCCCCCATGGTGTAGTAGTGGCCGTCGAAGTCGCAGCCGCACTTGTGCAGCGGGACGCACTGGCTGGTGCTGAGGACGAAG
This sequence comes from Pongo pygmaeus, assembly GCF_028885625.2. Taxonomy (NCBI): domain Eukaryota; kingdom Metazoa; phylum Chordata; class Mammalia; order Primates; family Hominidae; genus Pongo; species Pongo pygmaeus. The sequence goes on along the minus strand of NC_072382.2, from coordinate 122,909,994 downwards.
CCCTCATTGCACTCGCAGCCCTCCGTGCACGGCATGGCGCAGTTCCGCGAGGCCGTCAGGTCGGAGCATGTGTCAGGGCAGCTGCTTGTGCACACGGAGTAGTGGCTGAAGCTCGGGCACTGCACTGTGGACACTGACGCGGGGAAAGGAAGACAGCCGATAACAAGGTGAATGGACCCGGAGTGCTAACCGGCCAGAATCTTAACGCTCCTCCTGTATCATTTAGTTCCTAGAGTGAGGGTCAAGCAGCCGCTCGGGGAAGAGAGAATTGAGGTTGTATCTGTAAAACCCAGCTCAATGACTCTCCTAATAACCACTGAGCAGCGCGATTGGACTGTGAACTTCTATTGGAATTTGATCATCTTGACTAAAATTAAACTTTCAGGATGCCATCCTTTCTAGACTGCTAATTACCCAATATAGGTTTATTATTTGATGATCCACACTACCGAGATCTTTTAAGAGCTTCCACTGATGGACATATAAATTGATCTGATTTTAAAGAGCATGGTCCATTCTTAGAAGGAAATAAATCCAATTTTCAGGAGAAATGAAAAATGTAACTATTAGAGGAGTAATTTGAAAACGTGAAATTTGTAACAGGGAGGCACTTAAAATACCTAAGTGTGACCAAGGAAGGCTGTGGGGATGAATTCCCTGGGATATTCAAAATAAGAAAGCACCCTGGCTACCTCCAAAGAATTCAAAGAATTTGTGTGGCTGTTTCTCCAGGAGACAAGGTAAGATGTCTTCTAAAGGCCCTTCTTGCCTTAGAAATCTTCGGTTCTTGCTTTAATAACATCTAGGTCTACATAAATGTTTGAGTCTGGTTGAATCCAACAAGCGGGGGCTCAGGGGCCATTAAACTAGCTCTCTGAATTAAATAGGGTCCATTGAGCCAGAATAAGAGAGAGAAAAGAAAGAGAAATGTAGAGGATGGGAAAGTAGTGCCACTAGAAAATATATATCTGTAGCCATTGTAACATTTTAGTTAGGTAATTTGGATACTCTTGGCTTATATAAGGATCAAAGAGAAGCCATATTCAATCTCAACTTGAATCCAAATATGGATGCTCTGGTCATAAGAGAGGCTGGTCAGTCACACAGCAAGAATACAGTTGCTTGTATTGTAGTTTGACCAAAACTCTTAAGAATTGAACCTGATACATGATGGTTTATGTGACTCCAACTTATACTGATAGGAAGAATTCTCCCTCTAGCCTTGGAACTTAAAGAAACTTTTAAATCTTCTCACCTCCCTAGCACTCTCAAATGCATGGATTACAATTTTCTATTTACTCATATGCAGAAAACCAAGGACTAGGAAGGAAACGAAATCTATTTGTTTTTAAACTGTGTATAACTAGAAAAAGAAATAAATATTTAAGTGGGATACAGGGAAAAAATAATAAGACGATTAAATGGTACAAAATGCTTAATCCAAAAGTGTAATTCAAAAGAGCCAGGATTTCCCTCAAAGTTGGGGCTTTTCCTAACCACTCCTAATATTTAAGAAAAAGGGCTTCTTTACTCATATGCTGTACTCCTCATCTGCAGCAGCAGCAGGGCACAAACCCTAAAGGGTCTGACAGTGGAGAAGAAAGTGCCAGGAACAATTGCTACAGGTTCCATGTGGGAGGTGAGCTGTTTTCCCAAGGGCTAGTTTTGATGACCCAGGCCCACAGCTGCATTAACTCAACAGCCACAAAAGTAGCCACCTCCACCTCTGGACACCCCACCTCCTCACTCAACTCTGGAGCTGCCATCCCCTGCTACGGGACTTCCTGCCATGCCTTTCATGTTTCCAGACCGTGTATGTTCATCAATGGGTTCTTGTTTCCTGGCTGTGGTATTGGGTGGGGGTAAAAGTAAAGATCCTTTCACAATTCGTTCTTTGTAATTTGTGCAATTTCAACCTCCCTCTCATTCTTGGGTCACAAGTCTTAACAAGGACATTTGGAGGAGCCCCCAAAGCCTATCCTTGCCCCCTGCACAAGAGAGACCTGTCATGGGGATGGGATGCCAGCTTACCACACCCAGTCTGGGTTCGCCAGTCTCCAACTGGAATGCCAAGGGCTTGGCACACAAGAGCATAGGCCTGGATGGCTTGGCAGAGGAGCGTGCCATTGTCCCTCACACTGCACAGGTCATACACGCAGCTGTGCACAAAAGCAGTGGGGTCCACGACAGTGCCACACTCCCACAGAGGGCCATCTGTCTTATTGAGGAAGCCGCAGTAGTCAGAGCCAAAGTAGAGGGCTTCAGTGACAGCGTCACACTGGGTGCAGTTGTCGATGCAGCCGGAGTCGCACTTCCAGTCCACATGGTACACACGCCAGCTCTCTCCCAGATCCAGGACAGACATGGCCGGCCTGCCATCCGGGCGGAGGAAGTCATCCAGTGGATTTTTATTATAGTTTCCACAGAGTCCACAGGTGGAGTTTATATAGGAGCCTGGGACGGAAATGGAGGCGTAGTGCTGGCCATCAAAAGTCACTAAGAGCCCAAAATCTGTTTCCACAGCAGTAGACATGCCACTCTGGTAGATCTTCACTGTCCCCAAGTCTAAGGTGACGGGCAAAGAAGTCACTAGGTCATTAACCTGCCAACAACAGTAATAGTGAAAGGCAGGTGAGCAGGTGCCCAGGCACTGGGTTCCAGCAGAGATCAGGAAAGGAAGGCAAAGCAACTCAACACTCCAGAGAGAATGGCCACCTAAACATCCAGGCTCCAGTGGGCTTCCCTCTGATTAAGGCAAAGGCCTGGGGGAAAATGGAGAGAGCTGCTTGTGGGCCAGCCCAAGGACTGTGTATATGGGCTGTGATTGCTGTGGCATACCGAGTGCCACTACGGACTCCTCTGGGGACTGTGTGGTTGTCAACATTTCCTGGCTGGCTCTTGGCTAGCTTCAAATCTTTTCTTCAAAGACCAGTCACCTCCCTTTTCCTCTGCATTCCTCTAAATATCCATTCTTTAAGTCTCAGCTTAAGTCACGCATTTTCCAGGACCTCCTTCCTGCCTTTAGTCCTCCCGACCCCACTCTCAGCTCGAGTGTGTGCTGGGTCCACTGCTGGACACCATTTAGCTTTGAGGCTGTCCTGATGTAGTATTCTCCAAGTGTTGTACTCTGTAACTTCCTTGTATCAGAACTACGTCATGTAACCATTCAACAACAACACAATTAAACACCTGCTAGGTACCAAGCACTATGTCAGGAACTGAGATGTAAAGGGTTAAAAAACATAATTGCCCCTGCCCCTCAAGGAGCCTTCAGTCTGCTGAAGAAGAGGGACATGCATCGATACTTACAGCATACTCTTTAACTGTGAGTCAATAGAGGATACAATGGGAGAGTAGTAAATGAACATTGAATCCAGCATAGGGGAATCACGTAAGGTTTTTAGAAGCAGTTAAGTCTAACCTGGATCTTTAAAGATAAACAGAATTGGCCAAAGGAAGAGTGGAGGAAGGACAGAGAAATCCAAGACAAGAGAGCAGAGGCAGGAGGGTGAGGAATAGCTGGGTGGGTTTAGGGGGCAGACACTGAGGTGTTACTGGACTACAGAGGGAAGAGATGGCTGAAGATGATGCTGGAGGTACAGGCAAGGTCCATTCATTCTACAAATATGTATTTAGGCCTTTCTGTGTACCTAGCACCGTTCTAAGGGTTGGGGATTAGCAGCAAGTGAAATGAACAGAAATCTCTGCCTCATGGAACTTACATTTTAGCTGGGGAGATGAACAACAAGCAAAATAAATGAGTAAAACTCATGTCAGATGAGTGTTAATGCAGAAAAATAAAGAGCAGGAAATACTTTTCTAAAAAGTGCTAAGGAAAAGGGTTTCTAATTTTAAGTAGATGGTCAGGGAAGACCTCCTTGGGAAGAAGACATCTGAGATAAGGAAGCAATCCATGTGGTTATCTGGGGTGAGAGCGGCTCTTGAGGAGGGAACAGCAGCCTTAGGTTGGGAGCACACCTGGGCACTCCCAGGATTACAAGGGGTGTGGGGGACAGTGTGGCTGGAGAGAGACAGCAGGAGAGGGCAGCAATAGATGACGTCAGAGTGAGAAGAGCAGCCAGAACAAGCAGGGCCTGTCAGCCATTGTAAAGACTTTGGCTTTGACTCTGAGCAAGATGGAGAGCCCAGGAAGTGTTTAAAGCAAAGGGTCAGCATGATCTGACTTCTGCTTTAAAAGAATTGCTCTAGCTTCTGTGTTGAGAACAGATCTGGGAGGGCCTTTTAAGCCATGTTAAAAACAAACAAAAGCTGGATTTCTATTCTGTAGGGAGAGCCCTTGAATGCTTTTAAGCAAGGGAATGACATCATCAGATTTGTGTTTTAGAAAGCTCCTTCTGGATAGCATGAAGAAATTATTGAAGGAAGTTGAGATTAGAAACAGAGAAGCCAGACAGGCAACTGCTGCAGGAGTCCAGGGAGGTGATGAGGATGAGAGCCTGAACTAGCTGCAGACATGAGAGGGAGGGATGAGCTTATAGAACACACACAGCTGGACATGGTGGTTTTGCAATGGGGCATGAGAAATGAGGGAAGAATCAAGAGTGAGTCCCAGGCATCTAGTACGGGTGAGTAAGTGGCTTGATAAGCCTCAAAGAGAGAGAGTTAATTTTCTTTTTCACACTTACCATGCCTAGCACCTATGGACACCCATGCTCATGGGCGGGGATGGAATGACTTGTCTTAGAACAGCCCTCGGTGGGCTTGACTATAAGTGCACATAAACTTTCCAGGGTGTCCTGGACCCACACTGATTTCTGCCACATGAGAAAAACAAGGGTCTTACCTGTCATCATTGTTGCTACTTTCTGAGTTGTCTAGGAGATGAGATGACGGTCTGAGCATCCCTTCCAAAATTTACCGTGGCAGACGCCACATGCATCTCTCTGTCTCTATAGATTAGTAGTTGGTCCTCACCAGAATCACCCTTAATGGTCCATTCACTACAACGTAGGCTTTTGCTAGAATGTACTTCAAAACTCTTCCAGCCTCTACCAATTACCCAAAGCTGCTACCACTTTTTTTTTTTTTTGAGACAGGGTCTTGCTCTATCTCCCAGGCTGGAGTGCAGTGGCACTCCATGGCTCACTGCAGCCTCAACCTCTCTGGCTCCAGTGATGCTCCCACCTCAGCCTCCTGAGTAGCTGGGACTACAAGTGCACGCCACGACACCTGGCTATTTTGGCTATTTTTTTTTTTTTTTTTTTTTTGGAGAGACAGGCTTTTGCCATGCTGCCCAGAGTGGTCTTGAACTCCTGAGCTCAAGCAATCTGCCCTCCTTGGCCTCCAAAAGTGCTGGGATTATAGGTGTGAGACACCGTGCCCAGACTGCTACCACATTTTTAGGTATTTATTACAGCAGCACCCCACTCCTGGTACCAATCTTCTGTTTTAGTCTGTTTGGGCTGCTAGAGCAAAATACCATAAACTGGGTAGCTTATAAACAACTGAAATTTATTTCTCACAGTTCTGGAGGCTGGGAAGTATAAGGTCAGGGGGCTAGCAGATTCATTGTCTGGCGAGAGCCCACTTTCTGGTTCATAAATGGCACCTTCCAGCTGTGTTCACATATGGTGAAAGAAGAAATGAGCTCCCTCTGGCCTCCTTTCTAAGGGCACTAATTCCATTCATAAGGGCTCCACCCTCATGACCTAATCACCTCCTCAAGGTCTCACCTCCTTTACCATCACCTTAGGAGTTAGAATTTCAACATATGAATTTTGAGGGGACACAAATATTTAGATCATAGCAATGGGGGAAGGGAATAAGAAAATAAGCTTGAGAAATAAAGCATCCTGCAGAGAGCTAGAAGTAGAAAGAAAAACCAAGGAGTTGATTAATTTATTCTTATCTCCTGGTAGAGGGTTAGCCAACTCTTACTAGCTGACCTTGCCTATAATATGGCTTTTCCTACCCTAAGAGAAAAGGGAGAGAAGAGCCATATTATAGGGAAGGTCAGCTAGTAAGAGTGCTGAACACTTATCCATTGTTCTGTGGTGGTAAGTGGAAGGGGAAATCTTTCCCAATGTTGGTATAATTATGAATGTCAAATACGTCAACTGCTGAATGGGCTCCTCTGCTCTTACTTAAGCTCCTGCTAGCAAGGGAAAAAGATCTTATTGTGTCCTAAAGCAGAAGCCATGGGGTAGGCTGGTTCTGGATATTTCTATAGTCCCCCTATCATCACAAGCCCCAGGATGCCAGTTTCCCTGCCTCTGTTCTTGTTGCACTCAGGCTGACCTGACACCTGGGTGACTGTGGGTGTCAGTAACGTTCCAGTTGATACCTTTTTTTTTTCTGGCATAAGTGTTCATTGCACTCCCTTTCACTCTCACTATAGAGTCATTGTGCTTGTGTCCCACAGTGCTTAGAGCAGGAGATCCCAGAGAATTCTTGTCCCCAAGTGTAATTCCCTGCTTCATTCCTCTGACCCTGTCCTCAACCTATGGTTAGCAGACAGCTGATAAGCCTCGCCTGTTTGCTTGCTTTTCTTCTGCCTGCGTTTTGGCCATTTCCCTCTTCCACAATACCTCTCCCAGGATGTGGGTGGGGGCAGGCGGAGGAGGAAAGAAGTGGAGTCACAGAGGCACAGGTCTTGGAACTGAAAGAAAGTTCCATGGGAATGGTCATAGGGAGCCAGCATACACCAAGCGCCTACTGTGTGCCAGGCTTTGTACTGGACATTGCCCTGTGGCTATTCTATTTAATTCTCATAACAGCCTTAGGAGGTCCTTATCATTTTTTCCTTTTATAGATGAGGAAATTGAGGATGGGGGCTGGTGTGACTTGCAAGTGACAGAGCCTGACTCCTCCTAGTCAAGCTCCAAAGCCAGGTTCTCTCCACTTCTCCCCGCTGCCTGTATCCCAGTGCTGAGGAGAGGCCGCCCAAGGCCAGCTACAGCCCAGGAGCCCTGCCTCCTAGAGGGCCCTGTCTCACAGACAAAGAAAACGAAGCTCAAACAGGCCACTCAGCTGGCGGTGGTGGCATAGGAATTTGAACAGGTCCAGCCCCAGAGTCCAAGCTGCTCATTGCCATGGGATAGTTGGCCTTGGCTCCCTGTTCACTGGAGCACCCTAAACTACTTGTGTTCATGTGGGGAAGAAAGATGAGAACTGGTATTAGCTAGAAGGAGACGCTTCTTCTAGATGGATTTTTACTTATGCTGCCTTTCTTTGGTCCTACTGGTATATCTAATCCTAAACTGTTTATTTTGTTATTTGAGAACAGTTCAATGGGGGAAAATCCATATATAGAACCCAGCTCCTAATCCCAGCATATGGAGACAGTGCTGGAGAAGGGGGGTCTGTGTTTTGGAAGAACGGATCTTAGTGGCCATTTCTGGTCTGGCACAGCATGGCTGAAGAAGTCAGCTGCCTCCCGGCATCTCAGGCTCCTTCCTGCTTCCAAGCCCTCTCCCTGCCTGTCCCCACATCACCCTGGGTCAGGGCTCTGCCATCCATCGGGCCAGTCTCCCCAGCAGGGCAGGTGTATTCAGAGACGCTTAGAAACCATTTGGCAAAAGGAAAAGGAAGCCATTGTTAGCCTGCAGTTGGAGTCACATAACCTTTTCTTTCTGAAACATTTACATTCACATCCACATCTCCCTGTCGCTACAGAAAATTGAGGAATCCATGCCCTATGCTTGGACCATGGAACAGAGTCACGCAAAATTAGCAGAGCTGCTGGGCCTGAAAGAAATTACGGTGTCCCTTTCCTTCTAAAAAAAAATCTGACTGAGAATGAAAAAGAATTTTAATCAAAATACAAAATAGGAATAAAGCATGAAGCTTTCTTTTTCAACTACTGGTATCATACACATCATCCCCAAATACAGGAAAGTAGGGGGAAGCTAGTGACAATTTTTTCTAGCTTGAAATGCCAGCACTTATCTACAAGGATAAGTATAGTGCTCAACAGCACAATATAAATTTAAAAGGGAAAATCTCCAAACTTCTGTATCTAAACTCTTAGCCTTGATTTGATGTACAGAGCTGTCCCTACAGAGACTAAGCAAATAGCAAGCACACTGGCATTTCAACCACAGTAATAGCTCACTTTCCTCATTATGAGACTGATAAACTGCACAGACCTGGAAAAGGCAGAGCCAGAAAGAGTGGAATTAGTTCCCTGGCCCTGCCTTTTGTTGGACACGCCACATCAATTAAAACTACAACACATTTTTTTAAAAAAGAAATAAATCCCTGCATTGGCATCAGTTCTGGTTTGTAATCTCTGTAATGACCTCCATGCAGGGGGATTAAGGATTGCACCAGGTTGCAGCAATCAACCCCTGTGGTCTTGGTTATTACTGCTTGAATAAATACACGGTTGCAACAAGGTCTTGATTAACACTATGAAAATTGGGGCCTGCACAAATTGAGTAATTGCTAGTAGCTTTTTGCTTTCTCTCTTTTGTTGATGTCCCTGCTTGAAATCCAGGTGGACAGTGACAGGAATCATTTGCATATGCTAAACTGGCCAGCAGAGACCCATGTTCTTCTCTGTTATTCTAGGTGGGAGTTAGGGACTGTATTCGAGGGGTGTCTGGGCAGAGATTTCATGGGACTTTCCCACCCAAGCCTCACTAAGGAAGTCACCAAAGCCAATCCAGGTGCCTGCACAGGTGGTACCTCTGGAGACATCAATCAATTTGGAGGTTTCTCTGAAAATGAATCAGCAGCTCTTGAGCAAACAGAATTGGGGCTGAGGTGGGGTGAGGATTATTAATCAAAGGCTGTAGTGAATTGGGGGTTTGTACTGCGTTTGTACCATCTCCAGGGCATGGCTATGTGGCTACAATTATTGCAAGCCAGGACCATGAGAAACTTATCTCTTTCCAGTTTTTCTGAACTCTGTGTGTGTGTGTGTGTGTGTGTTTGTGTGAGTGTGTGTGTCTATCAGTGTTTATGAGGGAACTAGGAATATAAATGTACTCTAAGTTTAAAAGCAGATAGACATGTTGAGGAGAGAGCTTAGGATAGCTCTTGTACACATAGAATTCGGCCCAGTAAATTATTTTACAAGCTATTTGCAAGGCAGGGAGAGCTGTGCATCTCTGGTACTATACAGAGACAAACAGCAGAACCAGTAGATCTGGAGAAGTCTTCCCTAGGCTGAAGAATCTCCAGCTTCTCCATTTCCCCGTGAAGGATAGAGAGGGTCTCACCTTGACTTTTCCATAGCTTCCTTTGGGGATGAGAATCTTGTAGCCATTCACCTCCACTGAGAGCTCCTTCACCCAGGAGACGGCTGAACCTCCGCGGTGTTCATTCTTGGCCTCCACACTGAAGAAAGGGAGACTGGAAGTCTGCAAACACTGTCGGGCCAGCAAGTAGGCACAGGAGCCTTGGAAGTGGAAGAGGAAGCCGTCAAAAGTGTGGTAGTGCGGCTCCCCAAACACCACGCACGTGCTGGTCTCCACAGCGCTGCAGTAGAAGAATTTGCCTTTGGTTTCGCACACCTCGTAGGGGCTACAGGAAGCCTCCTGGCAGTAGATCTCATTGTTGAAATCCAGACAGCGACACTTGATGGTGCAGTTCAAGTCATCCCAAAACACCTCCCCTCGCCGAAGGAACTGTCCTGGGGAATAATGATATTAAAGCCAACATTTACTGAGCATTTACCCTCTGTGCCAGGCATTGGGCTAAATGCTTTACTTCCTTTATACCATTTAATCCATGTAAGAACCCTGTTAGGGAGGTATGGTCACCCTCATTTGACAAATGAGGAAACTGAGGCTTAAGAGAAGTAGAGTAATTCATCCAGGATCACTCAGCAACTCCGTGGTAAAGCCAGGATTCCGAGCGGAGTCTGTCTGAATCCCATCTGAGCTCTTGGTATTATTATCTCCATGGCTGGTGAGCAAACTCACATTCAAGGAAAACCACGTTATCATGAATCCATGGAATAGGGTATGATACTTGGAAGTCATTTCCTGCCTTTCCTTCCGAAGGAAGACCCAGTTTACCCAGGTTACTCGGCAACACTCATTGTTTGTTTGCTAATTTGTTCATTCATTCAACAGACATTTGTTGGGGGCCCAGTATGTGCCGGAAAAGGTCAATAGCACTAATTAGGAGTCAGATGCATGAGTATAAATCCCAAACTCCCTGGGAAGGTTCTGGAAAGCACTGACCACTTTCTTGCACGTTTAAAGGCTCATGAATCCTGCAGATGCTGCTTAGGCAGGATTTACACCTACACAGATTGTCTTCTTTCCCACTCTAGGGCCCTGTCCAAGTCCAGGACTTCTCTCTGTCTATGCACCGGACAGACCTTGTTGACAAATTCTAGGTCAGGAAGAGAATGAGGAAAGGGGAGGGGAATGGTTTAAAGAGATGTGATAATTTTTAAAACGCTATTATTTCTTTGGTAGACATGCAGTCTTTAAAATCATTTCTGTAAATAAACGACCTCCCCCACCAAAAAACTTTGAAATTTTCTGGTTGCTAACATCAACCTTTAATTGAAATAGAAACACATCTGGGCTGGGGGCTGTGATCTAGTCCTTGCTGGGGGGGTCGGGGTCAAGAGAACTGGGCAGCAGTCACAAATCTGCAATCCATTTCCAAGACTACTCATTCAACTTCCACCTGTCTGTTTTCCTAACCTGTAAAATGTGGATACTGCTATTTCTCATCCCTGTCTCACAGAGAACAGTGATGTTATAAAAAAAGTTGACACGGGTTGATAGAAGTAGAAGCACTTGTAAAATGAGAATGTCTGAAAAGGCAAGTATCAAAGACACAGCATTAAGCAATGTAAATAACATCTCAAGTTTTTATAAAACTGACTATCGAGTGAATAGCACAAGGCTGCAAAGTTAACCCAAATGGAGGGTGCAGGTGCATCGGTAACAGTCTTGACTCTATCTGCCCAACAGGAACAATGATGTTTCAACAGGCAATTCCATTTTATACCTGTTGAGAATAGGGTTGAAAAATGAGAGAATAGATTTAGTCACATTCCCAATAGGTCATGTGCATCAGCCCTGAAAACAGGTCCTCAATCCTCAGCACTCTTTGGCACTAGTTCAGGGCTGTATGTATTGTGACAGCCTCCACTCAGCATCATTTCCAGGCCCTGCTTTTTCAGGCTTTCAATAAATGAGAGGAAAATGCCTTTGAATAGAGGAGGTTTGGACCAAAAGGTAGACTCTTTGAGATAATTTTGTTTGTGGAATGATGATATAATAAACCAGCTCTACGGAACACTTCCCCTGCTATACCCCAGGCCAAATCCCAATCTCATTAGATTGACATATGTCCAGAGGCACATAAAAATGCATCGCAGTCTATATAAAGATATTGAATTCATCCTGTATATGAAACCCAAACCTATAACTCAGGAGGAAAAGAATGAAGTCAAAGTGGAGACTGTGTACACAGCTGGCATCTGACCAACTCCACAGCTCTGCAAGCCAATGTTTTCCATTATCACAGCATTTCATTCCCAGGACTCAGGTGAGAGGCTGTCACTGGGCACTCATGTTGTATGGCCATAGCCAGTCATCTCTGTGATGCCTGGACAAAGGGAAGAGGTATTTGGGTAAGAGTCTGCAACTTCTGAGGCCCCTGGTCCAGGCTATACAGGGGAGGGAGATAATGTAGTATTGAGTTGGTATCTCTCACAGACCTTAAGTGATGCTGTATTTACACTCTGTAGGGGAGGAGGGTACAATCTCAAATCCTAATGAGCTCTGGAACTAGATTATTTCCTATCCAGTTAATACCAGCTTAGCTGCAAAACATTTATTTGTTATTTTGAACATGGGGCACTTTACAGAGCCCACAGAGGCAAGGGTCCGGGCAGGCCATCTTCACACATGACCTACCTTAGAGCGAAGGCACTAATCACAGCACAGGGAATGGGGCAGAGGGCACAGGTGTGTCAGACCATGTGAATGTGGCTTTTCTGTATAGTAAACACATTGAGCCCAGGTGCAGTGGCTCACACCTTTAATCCCAGTGCTTTGGAAGGCTGAGATGGGAGGATGGCTTGAGGCCAGGAGTTTGAGACCAGCCTAGGCAACATACTGAGACCCCATCTCTACAAAAAATAAAAATTAGCTGACATGGTGGTGGTTCTTGTAGTCCCAGCTACTCAGGAGACTGAGGTGGGAGGATCACTTAAGCCCAGGAGTTTGGAGTTCAAAGTTACAGTGAGCTATGACCATGACACTGTTCTCTAGCCAGTCTGGGTGACAGAGAGAGACACTGTCTCCTAAACAAAAAACAACAACAACAACAAATTGAAGCTGAGCCAAGAAAGAACCCCGAGGCCTCCCAGGGCTACCAAGACAAGCAGTCCAAGCTTCTATTTGAGGGGGTAAAGGCACCTCCTCATTCCTATCCAAAACTTCCTTAGAGGTCTGGAAACACTTTTCCCATGGTCTTCCTCTGTGATTCCACAGTACCCTACACAAGTGTCTATCATAATATGTCTTACGCTGTGTCATCATTGTCCCCATGGCTCTGTCTCCTCTACCATAGTAATGTCATGGGCAGCTAGAGCAGCTTTATCTCCAGCACCTCACAGAGTGGCTGGCATTTCAATGGGGCTCTTAAAATGTTTTTCAGAAAGATGCAATGGCTTGCTAAATGGCTGGATGACTTGATGGATGGGTTGGTGGATGGGTAAGTAGGTGGATGGGTGGGTAGGTGGACAGATGGGTGGGTGAATGGGTGGATGGATGAATGGATGGATGGGTAGGTGGATGAGTGGGTGAATGGGTGGATGGATGAATGGATGGGTAGGTGAATGGGTGGGTGGGTAGGTGGATGGATGGGTTGGTGAATGGGTGGATGGATGAATGGATGGATGGGTAGGTGGATGAGTGGGTGAATGGGTAGATGGATAAATAGATGGGTGGGTGGATGGGTGGGTGGGTAGGTGGATGGGTGAGTTAATGGGTGGGTGGGTAGATGGATGGAAGGGTGGGTGAATGGGTGGATGCATAAATGGATGGGTGGGTGAATGGGTGGATGCATAAATGGATGGGTGGGTGAATGGGTGGGAGGGTAGGTGGAGGGATGGGTGGGTGGATGGGCGGGTGGGTAAATGGGTGGATGGGTGGGTGGATGGGCGGGTGAGTAGGTGAATGGAAGGGTGGGTGGATGGGCGGGTGAGTAGGTGGATGGATGGGTGGGTGGATGGGCGGGTGGGTAAATGGGTGGATGGGTGGGTGGATGGGCGGGTGAGTAGGTGAATGGAAGGGTGGGTGGATGGATGGGTGGGTGGATGGGTGGGTGGGTAGGTGGATGGATGGGTGGGTGGATGGATGGATAGGTGAACGGGTGGGTGAGTAGGTGAATGGAAGGGTGGGTGGATGGGTGGGTGGGTAGGTGGATGGGTGAGTTAATGGGTGGGTGGGTAGATGGATGGATGGGTGGGTGAATGGGTGGATGCATAAATGGATGGATGGGTGAATGGGTGGGAGGGTAGGTGGATGGATGGGTGGGTGGATGGGCGGGTAGGTAAATGGGTGGATGGGTGGGTGGGTGGATGGGCGGGTGGGTGAGTGGGTGGATGGGCGGGTGGATGGGCGGGTGGGTGAGTGGGTGGATGGGCGGGTGGATGGGCGGGTGGATGGGCGGGTGGGCGGGCGGGCGGGCGGGTGGATGGGCGGGTGGGCGGGCAGGTGGATGTGTGGGTGGATGGGCGGGCGGGCGGGCGGGTGTATGTGTGGGTGGATGGGTGGGCGGGCGGGCGCGCGGGTGGATAGGTGGATGGATGGGTGGGTGGATGGACTAATGAACAGAGGCATTATTTCCTTCTTCTAGTTTCTGTAGCTTCTACTCCTGGAAGTAGAAATATTATCAGAAGTTCTGTTTTCTAAATATTTTTGGACACAAAAAAGCAGGAATCCATAAACCAGGATGTTTCTCTGAAAGTCCACAGCGAGTTTGCACATCCAAAGGGGTTGATAGTTCAGAAAAGGCTCCACTTTGGGTGCCCAATGTGAAGGACATCCATCCAGGGTCAACTACAGCTTATTCACAGATACCTAAAGTCAGTTTTGATTCTCCTCAAATTCCTGCACGTTTTGCTGATGCTGGGAAGATTTTAGGAGAAGTTACCATAAAGACTTGTGCTACTTTTTGTTTCTTTTTTTTCTAATCATACTAGGAAGTACTGATTTACCCTCATAGGAACTTGGCAATACTCCAATTGCACCCACTCCTGTAGATCTACAAAGTGCAGATGACAGAGTGAGAATAAGGATGAGAAGAAAAACGTAAAGGGCGAGGGGAGGAAATGGCAACAACAACAACGAAAATAATTTTAAACAGGAGGGCTGCCTTCTGTCCCTCTGGCTCAGAAATCACTCAAGATCTTGGTCCATTTCGGAGTTGTTCAGAACTGATAACTGTGCACACCCCAGAGAAGGACTTCCAAAGCCGCAAGGTAGTGAATGCAGGGTTTTAGCTCCTGATGTGATGAATGCGCATGCTGAAATTACCTTGATCTCCATCACCCAGCTGAGAGATGTCAAAAGAGTAAGGCATCAGGAATGAGCCCGCCCCCGTGGCTTAAAAGCTTGCCTGTCAATCTACACTAAACAAACCCTGCCTTGCCACAGACAGAGGAAAAGCTTTACCCCTGGAGGTGCAGCCATTGGCTGGGTCAATTTCCTTTCCGTCAACTTTAAATGCCCAGCGGCCTGGAACATTGACGTTTGTGGTCTCCTGGATATTCACGATCTCGGGGGTTCTTGACCCCGGGAGGCTGAAGAAATTGGTGAGGTTTCCACCATTAAATCCTGCCTGCAGCACAAAAGGAAGACAAGATTTTTGAGTACAAAAATCCCCCATGGGTTAACTGGCCCGACTACCTTATTTTTAAAATCCAGCACCTCTAAAATCAAGAGCCCTCTTTTCCTGGAGTCATTGGGGCCAGCATTCTAGGAGGGAAAGGACTGCCTAGTTTATTTCATAGCCGAGTCAGGGTGCCAAACACGGGCAGGACTAGCCTCGTAATCCACCTGCGAGATCAGACATGCGTCTCTAGTTAAAAGCTGGTGGCAGGATTCCCTCCAGGATGCTGAGCCACAGAAGCAGAGACTGCAGCGACGGAAACACGCAGGGGATGAAGTGGAGAGCCACCTACCTGTGCCATCACTCCACCAAGACCTGTCAGGGGGTCGCCACCACTCGCCGTCCCCGTGGTCCAGTTGATTTCGTAATAATTGAAGAGGGTGAATGTATAGGAGCCATCGGACACCAGGACAGCCTGGAAGGTGTTCACCTACAGGATGGGAATGCTCAGTCTCATGACTTGCACTCCCCAGGAGGTCCTGGCCCCAAGGATGTCCTCCCTTCACCCTGCGCCCTCCCCACCCACAGGCAGCTCAGAGCTGCTCTGCAGCCAGGCCCTCCAGCTCTGACTCCTCTCTGAATTTGTTCTCGCCTCCGGTGGGAAAAGCAAGACATGTGGGATTGTGCTTCTAAAAGAGAAATTGCCTGAGATAAACCCAGAGTCTGACTCAGCGCCCACTTACATCTCTGACTTCTACCAGACAGAAAATTCAGAGGCCTGGCTAAGCATGTGATAATATGAAAGCACCTATAGATGGCAGCATGAGAATAAACTACAGGAAAGACTCGGCCAGGGACCAGGATGCAACCACAGGTTCCCCTTGCAGAGTGGATTGGAAGAGGGAGCAGGTACCAGTCCGTGTGATTAAAGTGGCCATGCGGATTGCGCTCTCTCCCTTCCCGGAAAACAACATTAATCTTGATGAGATGTCTCCCCTTTTAAAAATGGAAGTGGGAAAGTGATTTTTAAAAAGCACTTTGTGGGGAGAAATTACTCCTTTAATTGAGCATTTGTGCATCACTTTATTTCTGAAAATCGTTAACATTCATCTGTACCCCAGACCAACACTAAGACGGGTGATCGTATTGGCCCACGCCTATCTTATAGTTAAGAAAACTAGGGACTGCAGGAAATGAGTTACTGGAAATTACACAGTGACCCAGCAACAGAAAATGGGATTTGCGCCAGTTCCCAGTCCATCTCTCAGAGCACTGCCATTCCATGCTGTCTTCATTTTAAACTTTTTAGGATAGAGATGTTATTTAAATTCATATGAAACTTGTAAACGGTTTTCAGAAATAAGCTGTAGCAAACCCTGTCCTTTATATTTTCCTCTTGCTAATCCTTACCCCTTGTCACATGTTTTCAAAAAATTTAATAGAAATAGAGTTAAAAGGAGAGGCTGCATTGACCTTTTTCTATTCAAACCTAGCACTTTTCCCAGCTGCCTGACACTCTGTCCGATGCAGAGGAAGACACAAATCCTTATCCTGTGTAATCAGACTGGGGTAGAGGATCTTGGAAGCCCCAAATCTCCCCATTCTAGATGATCCCAGAAAGGGAGGCAAGCTATGAGTAAGAACAGCCCTTTTTGTAAAGAACTTTTCTTCCCATGCTCTGTGCTGGCCACGGCTGATGGCGTTTGTGATAGACTTGCTCAGGTATACGCCTTCAGTCTCTGGCCCCATTCAACAGAAGAGGAAAGTGGGACACAGAGATGAGTGAGCAGTAGGCTCAAGATTGCTGTAAGGTCACCAGCAGGCTCTTGTTCAAGGGACAGGGGCAAAGTCAAAGTCACACAGGGACTAAAGCTAGAGCCTCCTTCAGACCAAGATTCTCCTTCAGAAGGGAATTCCTTCTCCCACAGTGAAGCTGGAAATATCTTTGGTCCAAGAAGATCTCAAGAGCAATCCATTTCTAATCCCTGAAGTCACCTCTAAACCAACCAGCCATCCCAGTGACACCCCAGAGGCTGACTGCCACCCACACGCACCTCAGCTCACTCTCACACATTCCTACACTACGGAATTCTTCAACGTTCATTCTAAGACTCTTCTGGATAAAAAAACCTTTTTTGCTTCTGAGGACTTCAGCGATACCCGGAGGATGCAGCTGAAGAAAGAAGAGTCTGGGATTTGGAGTTAGAAGACTTTGGTTTGAACCCCTGCTCTGTCTCCTAGGAGATTGGAATCCTATTCTTTTTCTTGCCACTTCAACGAGATATTTGGCCTCTCCTGGCCTGTTCCCTTCCCTTGAAATTGGAGACAGTACTTGTCCGGGAACATTTTGGGGGGGGTTAAATGATATGCAAAAATAGCCTTCAGCACCAGACACATAGTAAACCCTCAGTAAATATTAGTTTTCCTTCCTTGAAGTAAACATGTCCCCTTTCCTTCCCTTCTGTTGGCCTCACAGGAGAATTTTTGCCTTTGAAAGACCTCTCAAGCCCAGTATTTAGCTGGCCTGATAATATGTGTTTCTATACAGAAGGGGAAACATGGAAGAACGGGATGAAAGAGGTGGGGCCAATTTCAAAGATGGGGATGGATGGACACTTTTGCAGCTCCAGAGAACTACATCATCTTTTTTTACTCCAAGGAGCTCAAAGCACTTAGATGTTACTTCATTCATCCTCACAGAAAGAGTTCTCACCTAGTTCAGAAATTTACTCCAAAGTATAAGCCAGAAAGTATCTAAATGATCTTGCCATTTTTATTGCCAATGGAAGTTTTTTTTGAAAAACTGGTGGTCAGCATTTGATAGGCATTTCTTCCCCACACCCCATGACACTAAAATTTATCGATTGCTGGCATCCCACATACTAACGCTGTAAGATATGAGGCTTAAAGGACATAAAACATCACCCGAGGAGTCGTTAGCGATCTATAACGTGACAGAGGGAAATGTATGCTTCTTTAGAGGTTATTTCTAGCCAATGCATCGCTGTTTAAACTTGTGTCTTTCTGTTCTACAGAACCTCTTAGCGATAAAGTGCTTCTTGATGCTCTGGCTAGAAGGTGCTAAAACATAATGTGTTCGTGGTGTCGCAGCTGTGAACTGCAAACCCAGCACTTTTTCACCTCTCTCTAACTCAGTCGTTTTTGTTCCACCCCTCAACAATTGACTCGTTGCCAAGGAAATTGGAAAACAGATGGAATTGGAAATAATCCTAAGTAAGTGGAGGGCAGATTTTTTGAGTTTCTTTGCTTACTAGAAATTATACAGTTGAAGATGTGTCTACTACTTCAAAACTCTCCACTGGCAAAGTCACCCAAACAAGCTGCAGGCTTTTGTGAAAACTGCATTCTGTCCCTTTATGTAGAAAGTTGATTATCTCTGCAATAATGGCAGTGATAATCTTTCTTATCTGACTTTTATTTGACTGCTCATTTGGGATTTCAGAGCAGATGTTGAAACTTTATTCATGAAACGCTTTCACTGCCCACTCTAACATCAAATATGAATAATTTCAGCCTTGGTCACAATAAAAAAAAATGTCACAACATAATAAAACGAGCCAGATCATTTGGGCCCAAACTTGGAACACTATTTTTCTCTTTCAACCAAATTTTATTGGGGAGAGAGGGAGGAAATTAGGCATAGAGAGAGGCATTAGTACCTTGGGCAAGAGAAAAGGAACTTTGGGTCCCTAGATGGGTGCCTAAGCATGTGGCCTGGAATGGGTCTCAGTGCCTCAATCACTGTCCCGCAAAACAGCAATGTCACTTACAGCAGGAAAGTTTTTGAGGGTTTTTTTTAGTCATTAGTGATGATTTGTGATAGGGGTGACATATCTTCTGAAATATTACAGCTGACTGGGCTGGTTAACTGTGATAGTTCCCTCTGTTTCCTGCAAAGTGGGTAGCAAGACTCATTAGTTTAACTCAAGGGAACTGACACTCCTTAGCTCTAATAATTAGACTCCTTCACGGTAGTGAAGATGGACAAGAATTAGATGTCAGGTTATGAAGTGGAAAGCAGAAAATTTGAATTATTACAGGTGTGGTGCTGCTGCCTCCATAAAACGTGACTTCCTCCCATGTCACAATGAAAACCCAAGTGGCAGAGAAGGTTGTCATGTCTTTGAAGTACTTCCTGATGTCCTTGGTGGCTCTTTTCAAGATGACAGGGTCCATGGTCTCTCTGTAATAGATCTCGCCTCGAATTCCATTGTGCACATCTGCCCAAAATGGGGCGATGAAGGCCCTCCCATCTGTCAGGGGAAAGGATTCTGGCGTGAACTGGCTCACTAGCACATTGAAGGAAACAACTCCGTTGTTATTGACCTACGAAAATAAGAGAGGTTTTGCACAGTGGATCTGAAACCATAACAACTTCAGAGTCACAAACCAAGACATTCGCCTAATTGTATGAATGAAAACAACTTGTAAACTACTGACTTAGAACCCCCAAACACCGGGTTCCATTGCTCAAACTAAGAGGTTCGTTTACTTCCAGACAAACTCATTGGTTTTCTTTCACATTCGATTTGTAACCAGCTTCATTTCTGATTAATAATCAGTCTCATTTTCATGTTCCCTATCCTGTCTCTGTTACACTTATCAAATGCTCCTGAGTTGTGCTTCTGTGTGTGTGTATGTGTGTACTGCAGGTGAGATGTGCATGTGTGTGTACTGAAGGGTGTGTGTGTACTGGGGTGAGGTGTGTGAGTGTGTGTGTACTGGGGTGAGGAGTATGGGTGTGTATGTTCTGGTGATGGTGTGTGTGTGTGTACTGGGGTGAGGTGTGTAAGTGTGTGTGTACTGGAGCGGGGGTATGTGTTTGTGTATTGGGGTGAGGCGTGCGTGTATACTGGAGCATGTGTGTGTACTGGAGTGGGCTTTGTGTGTGTATTCTGGGGTGGGGTGTGTGTGTGTGTACTGGGGATGGGGTGTGTGAGTGTGTACTGGGGTGAGAAGTATGGGTGTGTGTGTTCTGGTGATGGTATGAGTGTGTGTGTACTGGGGTGAGGTGTGTAAGTGTGTGTGTACTGGAGTGGGGGTATGTGTGTGTATTGGGGTGAGGCGTGTGTGTATACTGGAGCGTGTGTGTGTACTGGAGTGTACTGGAGTGGGCTTTGTGTGTGTATTCTGGGGTGGGGAGTGTGTGTGTGTACTGGGGATGGGGTGTGTGTGTATACTGGGATGTGTGTGTGTGTACTGGGGTGGTGTGTATGTGTGTGTGTATATTGGAGTGTGTGTGTACTGGGGTGGGCAGTGTGTGCGTACTAGAGTGGGTGTGTATATATGTATTTACTGGGGGTGGGGTGTGTGTGCTTACTGAGGTGGGATGTGTATGTGTGTGTACTGGGCATGGTGTGTACATGTGTGTGTACTGAGGGTGGTGTGTGTGTATGTATATTGGGGTGTGTGTGTACTGGGGGTGGTGTGTGTGTGTATGTGTGTACTGGGGGTGGCATGCGTGTACAGACAGGGAGTAACGTGGGTACTAAGCACAGATTCAGGGTCACTAATACAAAATAAGCAGGAAAAATAAATAAGCATGGAAGTAAAGTTAAATTCGAAAATTGAGGTGCCCTATGTTAGGCCTTGCTTCCTATTTTATGACAAAAGAGGAGTGTCAGAGAAAGATAAATCAAACACTCCTTCATCCAGCTCCAGTCTCTGATGAAAATATTCTGCTTTGGGTGAGACATTTAAAAGACCTCCACTGATGTCACAACCACTCCTGGGCTCAGAGCAAGGACAAGGTTAAGACCTACAGATGCCCAGTTCCATTCCAGCTCATGTGGTGTGATAGTGTTTTCATACAATCGCTGCATAAAAATGGAGGCATGACTACTTTACACTGTTTATGTAAATGACTATCTTATGGTGATTTCTTCATGATTTGTAAATGGCTTAGTAAACCAATTAAATAGGAAACCTTACTGGAAATCACAAGCTAAGATATACTCTCAGTTTACAAGGGACCTGTAAACAATTCAGCCTCTGCCTGAATCTGCAGCTCTGTACGTTGGTAGATAAACTGATTTAACCCCGTGGCTGACCTGGCTTCAGCAGCAGAGGTGCCTGTAATGGGAACTGCAATTCTTGGATATAGAAAACCTGGAGATAATTTTCCTATACATTCCAATCATATGTTAAGTTCCTGTTAACCAGTAACATTATGGACATTAACAGTGGCCCAGATCCCAGAGGCAAGTTATCAAGGCCTGGGCCAAGGGTAGGTCTACATGTTTGGAAGCAAGGCTTTGGGTTTGGAAGAGACATTAAGAGCCTATTGTCTTCCAGTAATTGGGAACATCCTAGAGGCTTGAAGAAAACTGCACTACTCAAAGTGTTGGAAACGCAAGGAACAATTTACCCTCAAATAAATCTGCCTCAAGCTAAGGAACCTCCTGTTGCAAGGGCAAGAAAAAATTCTTCAGACTCCATATCACACAGTGCAATAGAGAAGAAAAACTAGCTTAACTGGGCTTCCAGCACGGAATTCCTCACTCCCTTATTGCCAAAATCAGGTCAACACAACCCAAAACTTAAAACCAGCTATTACAAACACAGACTAGGGAGGCCCTACCATGAATAGAGCATAAAAGGCGTTTCAGGATGTCAGAGTGAAGTGTTTGCTAGGGAACAATAGGTGTAATTAAAACACACAGACTGGCAGAGGAAGCTGGTGATGACTCACATGTGTCTTGATTATATCCTATGGTTGAGATCAGTGGTTCTCAACCTTTTGTGGGCATCAGAACCACTTGGAGGACTCATTAAAACACAGATTACTGGCTCCTCCTCCCAGAGTTTCTGACTCAGTAGGTATGGGGTGGGACCTGAGAAATGACATTGCTAATGAGTGCCTGTGTGACCCTGCTTCTGCAGGTTCAGGGAGCACAGTTAGGTAATGGAATAGTGAACTCTTTTCTAGCGGAAATCATCCCGGAGCCATAAATCAAAAGTTGGGGAAGAGAGAGGTCCCAGACGTAGAGACGGCCAGAGGTGGGCATGCTTAGGGTTGCACTCTTCCTCCAGGGGTGTGGTATAATCCCTCACCCAGTTCTTTAAGGCCAACAATAAAGCCAGGCTCGGCTGCTCTGAATCTTCCTCTTCATGTGCAACAGTTTCGCTAGCAGCAAACCCAATGATCCAAAAAACCAAAAACAAAAACCTGAGAACACAGGTGCCTAGGAGAGCTCTGATCACAAATGGGACCATTTCTTAGTGTGGGTTGGGTGATGGGACCCTCTGGCCTGTCTACAGACCCATATTGAGGGTGGCCAATTCTGCAAACAACTTTGATATAATAGTTGATTACCCCTCTACTGTGTTCCGACTCTGCTTCAAATTGGTAGGAAGCCCAAGAACAGCAGATGCCTAAACTTTTCACACCCCCAGAAGGGAAAGAAAAATGATATTGCTCCTACTGTGGTTCACTGTATCTTTTTATCTCGTTGAGTAGCAGAAATAATGTTCATGGCATTGGGGCTTCTGCTTCACTTCTATGTTTAATCACCCACAAAAGCAATTTATTGCCCTGTATACTCCTCCACTATGAACATTAGCCATTAAATATACCTTTGACTTTCTTAATCATAAAACCTATCAGCTCATGAAATCTCAGAACTTGTCGTTTTGGCTGCCAATAAATCCTCCCTTCCCAGAGCTCTGGAAGAGGATACTTAAAATGCTTTTCTTAATGACAAACAAAAGGGAGGGCCAGAGAACAACAGATGGGCTGCTTCTCCACTTACATAGACAGTGCGGTAAGGAACGCCAAAGAAGAAAACTGGGATGGCCAACTTAATCTCAGATGAGCTTCCATCATCTACTTTAGGGGTTTTGGTGTCATTCTGCCAAAATGGATACATGAGCTCCCTGGGCTGAGCTGTCAAGAGAGATGATGGTTAGATAGATGGCAGCTCCCTCTTCCGTTTGGCAAGCTACATCTCCCCTACCTACTGAAGCCAGCTTCTTTCAGTAGGGCTTGCAAGCTGAACGCAAGTCATACTGCCTTGTCATTCATCCTAAACCTAGGCCATACACAGCGCAGTACCTTCTGCCTCTGGGAAACGGGAGAATGGGAGTGACATTGTTTCTCCATAGGAGAAAGCACTTTGTGCACGTTCTTGCACTTTCATGCATCTTGGTGCTATCTATGGCTACAGCTGGCTGGAAATTTGTAAAATTTCCCTGGGACCTTGAGCTTTCTGGGTACTGAGAGGCAGCCTCTAGCTCTGGCATGGCCACAGTTTTGAAGCTCCCTTGCTAGCTCAAGAATTCCACTATCGTGTCTTTTCCTGAAAGGAGTTCCCTCCCTCTTGCCCCACAATTGGAGAAAATCCCAGATCCCAGAAGGAAATAAACAACATTGGGAACTGGGACAAAAGTGGGAGGAGAGGATTTGTAGTAATTGGCCCATGAATGACCTTGATTGAGGGCTGGCCTTGCAAGAGGCTCTTTGTCCAACTCCTTTTTACAAAAGACAGACATGAGATCCTCCGGGGTCAGAGGGTTCGGTCCTTGAGAACTCTTTGGAGAGAATGAATTGCAGGGCTCTGATTGGTCCTCCTGGTCACTGGAGAGCCATCACACAAACACACACTGCACCCCGCCATGACAGGGTCACCTCCTCTCCTGGCTTGCTGCTCCCAGGTTTCCCGTCCATACTGTTGCAAGATGTGGCTCAGTTTTGTGGAAGAAATGAGACAAGTTCCCTAGGGTCTGCATCACTGAGGATCAAGTCCAATAGCATCTGTGAAATAATCTACATTTTGGGTGTTACTTTTCTCTGCTTCTGTCCTTTCTTCTCCTGAATGAATATAAGACAATACGACACTATCGTTTTCTCCCTTTTTTCCTTTTTTTAAATTTCTCATTCTCGGGGGCAGGGGCAAGACCATTCTGGGCATCGGTCACACTTCTTGAGGTACCTGCTTGCTGCCATGAGATGCCGATGCCCCCATTCTCCTGTCGGGCCTTCTCCTCGGGAAAGTCCCTGCTCTGTGCTGATGGAAGCAGTAGGCCAGGGAGCAACCGGCCAAGGACCATCTTTGCTCCTTTGGGAGGCTTTTAGTGAATAGACAACAGCTCATGTAAAAGAGAGTGCAAAGGGGCCAGAAAGCAGGCCTGTTGCACCAGGCCAAGAGCCAGCTCTCCAGTTCTGAAGCAGGGAGCAAGAGGAGTTCTGCCTCAATGGAGGGCTAATTTCTTTCCAGGGGCTGACATCCAAGGAGAGCAGCGAAACTAATCCGGTCATTAGTGTATATGCATGGTCCAAACCCCAGAAGTTGCTGAGAAGCCGCCCGAATTTAAGGCTGTAGGAGGCGCTGTGTCGGATCATAGGAGCTCTGGGCCCATGAGCTGTATTTAATGTTACAATCAGCAGGTGAAAAGGGGTCTTCTAACATTTCTATTTACATAATAGTAACCAATTAAAAATTCCTGGAAGGTATTCATTAAAAAAAATCTTTATAATCTCTACTACAGTATTATACACAGGTACTTATTTCTGAAGTTAACAGTAACAAATTATGTCCTGGCATGGATTTATCCTTCATGGGGAACTTTTTAGGAGTCGTGCCAAAGTATGAATGAGGGCTCAAATTCACACTGAATTATCACCATTTGTATGGAAAGATTAATTTGTATTTTGGGCTGCATTGATTGGCCAATCTGCCTAGGGAATGGAAAACCTGTAATACTGCATGGAGGAGACAGAAAACCATGGCCAGGGAGAATGACCCTAACTTCCTCTTCTGCTGCAAAGGTGAGGCAGTTTACAAGATTCTTCTCTTTGTGGGTGATCCTAATTAGTTCACAATTTTGAATAGGAAATAATGGACAGTTAAATATTTTTAATTTTAAGAAGGATACAAACAATAAGAATATCTAATATGGTAAATAATACTTGTCAAATGAAAAAGAGGGTGCTAAATACAAGGGCGTAGGTTTAAACTACAGTAATTAACACTGCAGAAGCCATTATTATTTATATATATATATATAAAAAACTGTTAGCAGCATGGCCTATCAATAACATCAGAGTTGCTAAAAGAAAGAATATCGCTATCCATGCTTGCCCTAAGCTGAGAATTTCACAATAAACATAGCTGTGTTTCCAGGATTTTTTTTTCCCACCAAATAAAATGTACTTTCTTGGAGATGGGGTAGGAGGTTGAAGTCACGGGCCCTCTTTCATTCTCGTGGGGTTTCACACTATGGTTTAACTGTTTAAATTCACGAATTCTGGAAAAATATTAGCACTGCACAGGGGCTTGACGTGTTCATCTCAGACTTGTACTCATGTGCCACTTGAACTAGACAAACTCGCAAAGTAAAGAAAGGTGCCTTAGAATTTTAGCCATAAAAAGTTAAAATCTATGTAGACAGCCCCGTCTTGGTCTAAAATCCAAAACAACAGTAGAGAAAAACATATGTGGCCTTTCACTTACCCAGGGCAGTGCTACACAGAGAAAAAGAAGGAATCACTGAGGGGAAGAATTGTCTTATTTAACTTTAAGTTTTAGATTTGGGGGCCATGTGAAAGGTCACTGATACACAAACCAGTGACATCAATGCTATTGTAATTTCCTAGTTTTTGGCCAAAATAAGTAGATTCTTTAAAGTCTCCACCACAAATTAAATGCCTTAATGGGAATCAGTGATCAGACATGAGGTGCACATACACCTATCTTATCTACTTTTAACGGAAAGAATTTTGCATTATTTTAAAGATCTACTCCACTAGCACAGGGCAAGCTGGTATATACAAATAGTGTTTGAAGTTAAATAAGAAAAAAGTGGGAATATAAGTAAACCTCATTTAAAGTTAATGAATTTTATCCTTGATAATAGAATTTAATTACATTTTTCTCTTGTATCTGTAGGCACACATGCACCTGCCCTTACAATTATGGTTCCAATAAAAGTGTCTCTTTATCAATTCAAGAGCATGTTAACTGAGAGCTTTACGGAATTCTGTAGTACTCACCTTGGTGCCGTACAAGTGCGAAGATGAAAGAGACCCAAATTCTAAGGAATGATGAATAATTCATCCTGGAATTTTAAAAAGAAAAAGAAAAAAAAAATCCCCAGCTTGCCAGAGTAAACAGAACACCAGGTGTGTTTGGTGGCAAATCCCAAGACCATCAAAACCGTCGTAGAACAAATTCACATAACAACATCAACAGTGCTGAGTCGGGCTGAAATCCCCTGAATGCTGGCAGGTCCTCCTAAGTTCAACACTTCATGAACAAATTAGATGCCCAGAAGAAGCCAGTCTGGAAGTGTAATGAGATCATTCAAACTGTCAAGTAATTATTTAGAATCAGTGAGAGTGGTATGAAAAAAGGGAAGGTATCCCCTCTGCATCAAATAAAGCGCTGAAAACTAGGACCCAACGCTAAAGAAGCATGCGGGTCCCGGGTTGTGTCTCTGCAGCAGAAACCACACCCCAGTGAGACGTGGATTTCCTAATTTTCACTACAGCTTTCCATCAGGATCAAACAAAATTGGTTAAAACACAATGTGTTCTACAGCTAGGAGAATTTAGAGTTTGCCATCGCCTTCTCCATAGAATGGAGCCAATCCATCATTTTGAAGTATTGACCAGATTCAGGGCCAGTCTACTCTGTTCACTGACTTCCCACAGTGAAATGAATGATAGAAACATTAGTAATAAAAAAGAACCAATCCAGAGTTGGAATCACAATAAAAATAGAATCCAGCGCACAAGCAACCAATTAGTTCCAGCAAGTTAGTTAAAGAAGGAACACAGCAAAGAGGAACTTGTTTTCGTGTTAGTTTACAATCAGTTGCACGGTGGCTTTACCCTCCATTAGGAGCATGTTTTGTCTGTGTCACTCTGCAAAGCTGCGATGAGAACACGGATGCAAGCTCAAGTTAGACATCACCAAAGTGCGTGGCTAGACCATGAAGTCTCCTCCTGACAGTATTCTTAAAAAAGAAAAACCTTCCTCTTATCATTTGAAGTTATCACAATTCTTCAGCCAAACTTTCACGGGAAAGGCAATGAATTTATCCTGTGAGAGTTTTATTGCAAATCTTTAGTTGTCAAGTATATATGTTGTAATTTCAAGCACATATTAAATATTAGACAGTTTTGCCGGAAAGGGTACAAAGGTTTAGCAGAGACCACACACAGCTTTAACGGAGACAGATGCCGTGCAAGTTTAAGACTAGAGCCCTTAGGGAACCGGTTCAGAGAGAAGTAAGGAGGATTCATTTAGATATTTGTATTTATGAAAAGTGTCACTAACCTGTTCTGTAGAGGCTGGAGGAACTGAGTCAGAAATATTAAGCCAAATCTTGGTAAGCCAGGAAAAATTAGGTAAAACAAGAATTCACGTCAGTTCTCCTTAACTTGTTGCCAATAATTTCTGATTCCTGAAATGATGTCTGAATCTCGTACTCCTAAAACCAAAAATTAAGTTGGTCCTGCACTAGAGACAGGTAAGTGTTGAGTTGCAATCAAGTTTTTTTCTATTGATTAAGGAAAAGTAAATCTAAAGATCAGTTTCAGGATTGCGTAGAGAGGTTCTTTTCCTGAAAAACTAGACCTTTTCTTCCCCTTTAAAAAAAAAAGTAGATTCAGATGGAAATGTCAGGTACTTGGAGCTGAAACCTTGGGCCTTTCTGATCAGAATCACTTTGCACTGAAAAACACAAAAGAAAACCCCCCTTCTACCTTTGTACCCAAAAGAAGGCAACTGTATAATGTTACAGAATTAGCATCCACCAGCATGGGATTAAAACTCTAAACAAAGCAGCTGCCTCCAACATTTAAATGAAGTTAGTTTTCTATAAAAGTCTTTTTTTGTTTATCTGGTTTTCAACAGTCGCCACAGATAGGCTGTACTCTATTTTTTCACAGGTATGCATGAAGTATTTAAAGAAACTTTTCCAAACTTTTTAGGTTTTATGCCCTCTCTTTTCTCTCTGATGCACCGCTCTGTAGGAGATAGGACAGGGCATTTTCCAGGCAAAATCTAACAAGGGACCTAGTGCTAGACACGATCTTCCACAAGGGAAATCTCAAACTGTGGCCTGGAAACCTTCCCTAATACCCAGTGAGGATCACTGGAGGCAGAGTGGGGAGATAAACCCCTCTTGATAAAAATTTGCAGTAAGTAAATAGTTTAAGAGGCATGTGAATAAGGGGAAAACGTGCTCGGTTAGATGCTTCCAAGCATCCAGCAGATGTGGAATGAGCAAAACTGGCTAAGGCACAAGCTAAATCTACTATTCAAAATGTTTAAATGGAATTTATTAAGAAAGAAGTAACTTGACTGTAGCAGGAAAAAAAAACTCTTCTGTACATCAATGGGAATTTAAAAATTATTGCAAATTTTCTCTGACCAGACATTTAAATGCCAACTGTACAAAAGAAATATAATTCTGGGTTTAAGCATGTTGTCTTAAAATGGACAAGAGTGCTTGGCGAGCTAAATTTTTTTAGTTTAAATTACTCCATGTTTTTCCAAAAACCTGTGATAATTCAGTAGGTTTCCCACATTGTTTATTCTCTCACTGGTATTATGAATCCTCCACACATATTTACTTACAGATGTTAAATGACTGCTTCTCTCCAAATAACTCACATTTATTTATTTTTCTTTGGATTCTAGGAGTGCTTAGAATGGCGTATATTTATATGACAGAAAAGCTAGTTTCTTGGGTGCCTATTTAAAATAAAATTAAGTTCAAATTAATTTTAAGACTCATTAGAGAAGGATTCTCTTCGTCCAGCCTTAGGTTTTAGTCCAGTAGTCAACCTAAATCTCTTGAAGCAAAATCGCTGGCTGTGTTTTAATAAACTGCTGGTGGCATACTAATTGCTTTCTTCCTTTTTTGTGCATTCTAGGATATTTATATCTCAGCCCTTTTGACCCATGTTGGATGCTCCATCCTTCTCGAGACAGGACTGCTGCTCGGATAAATGCCATCTGGGCATAACCAGATACATAAGATGGTGGCATACATGAATTAGAATGCCTTTGAGAATCTGGCTGCAAGGGAACACTAGGTGCATGGGGAGACACCAGGCTGGCTTATCACTTTGGGAAGCTGGTCAGTGAGTGTGTGTTCTGGTGTACACCCAGTGGTCACAGATTGACAAATGACAAAAATCTCTTCTCATGCTGTATCAGCAGGAGGACTTATTTTGTTGAAAGTGTGAGGTGAGCAAAGATTTTGACAAGATTTAGATGTAGGGTACGGTGGGGGTGGGTTGGAGCTAGTCACCCAAGATAATTGTGCTTTATAAAAAAACTGGCAGAAGTTGATGCTGTTTTATAGGCAAGAGGAAAGACAGCTCAAACAAAATAAAAAAATACAGTCCTCTAAAATCAAGTAGAATGGGTTTTATGTGTGGAATGTTTTTGTTTTTGTGTTGTTTTCTTACGTTTCGTATACCTTTTCCTGTGGAACAGATGGTCAGATGGGAGCTACTTTGAAATGATGCAGTTATTGGCTATGGCAGACTGGGAGATATGCCATTCAGACCCCCGTACAACAGAGATGTGAGAAGCACAGTTGGCCAACAGCCTCCAGCCCTCAGTGCCTTCAGGCTCAGCCCAAGTGCTGAAACCCAGGATACACTCTTCATGGGGCAGCCCTCCGCCAATGACTGGGCAAGGTCAGGCTACACAGTCTATCACTTTCCACTCAAAGCGGGACTCCCCAGATGGGCAGTTTTTGCTCTAGAGAGCCCTATTGAATAACAAGGACTTGGTCAGGCGCTCAAGGGAAGCAGCTCTATTATGCCAATATCAAGGCTTACCTGGGAAAAACATACATACGTGTGTGTGTGTATATATGTATATAGAATTTATTATATATTATATACATACACATATATTATACATATGATTTATCATATACACATGTACACACATATGTACATACAGGTATTTTATATACTTATTTTATATACCTAGCCTCATTTGGAGGCTATCTGGGTAGATGCCTCCAAAGATTTATTTCTCAAAACTTCTGATCCTTTAGACACATCCTACTCCACATCATCAGGAGCTAAAATTTCTCCCAGCACAGGAAGACAGTAGAGAGGACTTTCCCCCACAAGACAACCGTTGCTCTCTTCAAAAGCCACTCCCACCTTCTCTCCTGAATGCCAGGCCTATAATCTGGGCTAAGCTGCCACACAACCCAGCCAGAGACATGCTGGGCCTCACAGGAGTCAAAAGGGACTGTGCCCACGAAGGTGCTGCAGGTGCAAAGCACCAGCACACACTGGTAGGGATGAAGGGAGGGCATACCCAGGGGGCTGGATTCTGAGGCTGCTCTATCAAGGAGGCTGGGCCATAAGACAGAACAACAGAGAGTTTGTTGACTTAGGGGCACTCTCTAGAGCTACAGACTTCAACATGGTGTCAAGAGCACAAGGGGATGGTGCAAACTCATTCCTAGAGAAGCTTCTAGAAGGCTGGAAAAAACAGCTCACACTGAGCAAGATTCAAGTGCCTGAATTACCATGGCAGATGGCCGAAGAAGGGACCAAAAGGCTCACAGATGTTTGCATGGTGGAATAGATATATTATGTGACTCTGCTAGGCCCACTGGACAATCATGTTCCATGGAAGGCCAGAGAACAGACGCACCAGCCACCAAAGCCAGCAGGAATATACTGGAGAGGGAGGCACCAGCATCACTAAGCAGCTCAGTAGTGGCTCCTTAATGCCAGCCAAGGCTAATGCCAGGAAAGGTGATCACGGAACTTGGCTCTGACAGCAACGGACATGATGGGTCCATGAAGAAATACAAGCCAGGTGACATCACTCTACTGTGTGAAGCCAGGGATGTTGGGGGGCAGTAATAATTTTTATAATGACCAAGAAGATCGGAGGGGCAGCCAAGGGGCCTGATTCTTAAAGAGTCAAGGACATGCTTAATAGAGCACAATATCCAAGGGTCAAAGCAGATGGGCAGCCAAAGAAAGCACGATTTCCTCTGCATAATAATATAAAAGAGCAAGGGCCAGGCATGATGGCTCACACCTGTAATCTCAGCACTTTGGAAGGTCAAGGCAGGCAGATCACCTGAGGTCAGGAGTTCAAGACCAGCCTGGCCAACATGGTGAAACCCTATCTCTACTAAAAATACAAAAATTAGCCGGGCGTGGTGGTGTGCCTGGAATCCCAGCTACTCAGGAGGCTGAGGCAGGATAATTGCTTGAACCCGGGAGGTGGAGGTTGCAGTGAGCCGATATCTCCCCACTGCACTCCAGCCTGGGCAACAGAGCGAGACTCCATCTCAAAATAATAATAATAATAATAATAAAAGCAGGAATGGTTGAGAAAGGTGGAAAGCAGTGGTCCCAATAAAAAGCCATGGTCCCTGCTTGGTTTCTGGATCTGAGTCAGTTTTCAAATCTGGAATCTGTAGACTGAAAAGGTAATGGGTCCCCAAAGGGAACGACCCTGCAACACCATGGCAAATATGATAATTTTCCCAATCTGTCCCCAAAAACACCTTTGGCCATTTACGCAAGTGACCATAGACTAGGGGAAGGAGAATGCTTAGACATTTTGAGGACTGTTATAGAAGGAGTTTGAGTTAATAATGATACCCAAAGACCTTGTTAAAGTGGGAACACATAGGGCTCAGGGAATAAAAGGAATCCTAGAAAAGCTTACAGTAGGTTTACAGGGTCTGCAGACCCCCTGGATGTTATTTTCCCAGTCCCAAGATATTACAATAAAATTAAGCTCAAATCAAAGATTCACCTAGAGAAGGATTGTTTGTCCAGCCTTTATTAAGGTTTTAGTCCAGTAGTGAACCTAAATGTCTTGAAGCAAAATCGTTGGCTCTGTTTTAATAAACTGCTAGTGGCATACTAATTGCTTTCTTTTTCCATGCACTCTAGGATATTTATGTATCAGCCCTTTTGACCCACATTGGATGCTCCATCCTTCTCGAGGCAAGACTGCTGCTGGTATAAATGCCATCTGGGCATAACCAGATACACAAGATGGTGGCATACATGAATTAGAATGTCTTTGAGAATCTGGCTGTGAGGGAACATCAGGTGTGGGGAGAGACCAAGTTGACTTATCATTTGTTGGATTGGGAAGCTGGTCGGTGAGTGTGTATAATTGGGATTGATGTATTAATACTTGGCACATTGGGTCTTTAGCCTATAGAGTAACAACTGTCATAGTAAGGAAGGCAAGTGGAAATCTCTGACACTCCCTGCCCCTACTCTGGCTAAAGTAGTAATATAAAAGAATATTGCACCCTGGGCTGTGGGGAGAATGGTAAACATTAGTGTCACTCTTAAAGAAAAGGGGTGGTGGACTCTACCGTATCTGTATTGAACTGGCCAGGATGGATCCTAGAGAATGGCTATGGACCACTCCAAGTTCAACCAAGTGATAGTACGAATCACAGCTGCTGTGCTTCAGATACATGATATGTGGCCATTCATTTCACAAATGCATTTTGTTTTCCTATTTGAATCAGGAACGAGGGTCAAAAATAGTTCACATCTTATGGAACAGACAGCGATATATATATACATATTTCTAGCTTAGCCCCAGGGCTATAAGTCTCCCATCTTCTTTCATATTATAATGCAAAAAGATCTGAGCCATCTGGGTACTACAGAACATCACCTTGATTCACTGCATTGACAACATCAACAGACTGGGCACCATGGGCAAGAGATGGCCAGCAGGCTGGATGCCTTGGGAACACACAGGTGCTCCAGAAGGTGGAAGATAAATCCTACAAAGATTCAGGGATGCTATTTCAGTAAAATTGTAAGGAATCCAGTGGCCAGGAACATGCCGGGACAACTCCTCCAAAGGAAAAGGCAAATTGCTGCATCTTGTAGCCTGTCTACAAAGAAATTCTTTGTTCTTTGTCAACTTCTTTGGGTTCTGCAGGCTACATTTTCCAAACTCAGAGAAATTGCCTCAGGTGATATGAAATTAAGCCAGTTTTGTGTTGGTTTGAGAACATAAAAGAATTCCATTGCAGCTCCAGGCTACTATGCAAGCAGCTCTGCTGCTTGGGCCATGCGTTCAGTAGGTCCTTTGATGTGTTTGGTGGAAAAAGATGAAATATGGAGTTTATTGTAAACCCCAGTGGAAGAACTACCACACAGGCCCCTGGAGTTCCGGAGCAAGGTCATGCCATCTGCAACAAAGAATTACACTCCTGAAAATCAGCTCTCTCATGGGACTAGGCCGTGTGATGAAATATTTGTCCAAGAGACAGTGGTCATGTATCCAGAACTTCCCATGAAGACCTAGGCCTTGTTGGACCCATCAAGTCATGAAGTCAGGTGGACCCAGTAGCAATCTAGTATAAGATGGAAATGACATATCTGGGACCAGTCATGAGTCAGATGCCTGAGTAGGTAGTCCAGACTCCATGTCATGTCACCTGACATAGTTGTGTCAGTACCTGCTCCCCAACCAGATCACACATATGGCTATATGTGGGAAGGTGAATACGACAAGATGAAGGAGGAGGAAGAAGCCTAAGCCTGGTGCACGGATGGACTCAATTGATGTGTGTGTGCAAGCCTAAAGCAGACACTGGCTGGCTACATGACAGCTTCATGCGAGTGGCCTTGAAAGACAATGATAAGAGAACATCTTCTCAATGTGTGGCGCTTTGGGTGATATATCTTGTCATGCATTTTGTGTCAAAGGAGAAAGAGTTCTGCAGTTAGAATATGTACAAACTGATAGGCAGTAGTGAATGACATAGCTGGCTGGACAAGGGCCCAGAAAGAAAAAGATGGGAAAATCAGTGACAAAGGGGCCTGGATAGACAGATGAGGGTGGACATGAAGTGTGAAGATCTTTGTGTCATATATTATCACCCACCAGAAAACATCCACTACAAAAGAGGAACTAAACAACCAAGTCAACAAAATGACTCGGCCAGTTGATATTAAGCAGTCTTCGTCAGTGTTGGTCCAATGGGCGCGTGTATAAAGTGGCAACAGCGGCAGGGTTGGAGGTTATGCATTGGTCAAATAGCAAGAACTTCCATTTAGCAAGGGTGGTCTAGCTACCATGGTCTCTGAAATGTTCAACCTGTTCAACCTGCTAATAACGGAGACCAAGGCTGAAACCCCAATATGTTACTGTTGGGGAGATCAATTGGCCATTTGGTGGCAAAATAACCACACTGGACCCCTTTCATCCTGGAAGGGTCAGCACTTCCTTTCCACAGGGATAGAGCCATATTCTGGACACGAGTATGCCCTTCTTGCCCAGAGGCCTCAGCCAGCACCACTAATGGGAGGCTTGCAGAATGCCTGATCCATAAGCATAGAATTCCATGCAAAATAGCATCTGATAGGGAACCTGCTTTGAAAAGGAAGTGCGGGTGTGAGCCCGTGGCCATGGGATTCACTGGCTGGAGCAGCGATGGTATGAGCAGAAGATGCCAGCCTAGGTGAGAATTGAAGTAAATTGCTTAAGGAGTAGGTGAAGCACCACCCTGAAGACAATATTGTGCAAGGATGAGGTGCTATTCTCCAGGATACTGTGTACACAGGGAGTCGGAGACCTTTGTAGGGTGCCGTGTCCCCAGTAATAAGACTACATGGATCCAGGAACCAAGGTGTGAAGGCAGGAGTGGCCCTACTTGCCATTACTCCCAGTGATTACTGGGGGACTTTGTGCTCCCCAACCCCTCATCTCTGGCCTATGCAGTTTGAAGTCCTGGTTCCTCAAGAGGGTACATTCTCACCAGGGGACACGGCAAGAGTCACGCCACGCTGAATGATAAGCTATGGCTGTAATGCTGCCTGGACACACTGGGCTCCTTGTGTGCAAAGACTAGCAGGCAAGAACATGAACCGTCATCTCATTAGGAGTAGTTGACTCTGATCAGCAGGAGGAGGCAGGGCTATTGTTATACATCGGGTTCAAGGGATAACATATGGAACTCAGGTGACCAATTTTGGTGCCTCTTGGTACTCCCTTACCCAATTAGGACTGTGATGGACAAGTGTAGCAACCCTAGTCCAAGCAGCATATTGTTACCAAGGACTCAGACTATAAGGAATTAAGGGTTGATTAAGGTTTGAGTGAAACCACCAGGTGAGCCACTGAGACCAGAGAGACAAAAGCCAATGGGTTACAATGGATAGCGGAAGAGGGAGAGAGTGGGTACCAGCTGTCACTCTGAAATCAACTGCAGTGACAGGGGTTTTAGGCCATTTTCCTAGCCTCCCTCTTCTAAGTTTCCTCTCAGATAGAGAGGCCCACCAGAGCCCTAGAGGAGCTGCCGTTGATCATGGATGGAAAATTGGATCTACGCATTGCATGAGTGGACCGTGGCAGACACTAAGATGCACAACTCAGATCCACCCTCAGAAAAGGGATGATTTCCAGCTACAAGGTGTACGGTTAGCCAACAGCTTCCAACTGTTGGCTCCTTAAGCATCTCTATCAGTGTTCAAGCTGAGATTATGTTCTTGCAGCATTCCCAAATCAATGATTGAGAAAAGCATTGGTAAAGGGCCCTGGCCATTTCTGGCCAAGGCAGGAATTATCTAATGGAAAATCTTTGCTCCAGAGCATCCTATTGGGCTGACTGATTTAGGTCTGTAGCATGGTCTGATGGTCCATCCTGCTCAACTCTACTTCTTCCTCTGTTCCTTCACAGGTGTTACTCCCCAGCAAACTTTCTGCACTCCCAACTCCACTTTAGCATCTGCTTCCTGGACAACAGAATCTGTGACATTGGTGTCTTTGATAAATTTACAAGCCCTCTACAACTGTTTTGCTTCATTGTATGATCTACCATGGAGTCCAGATAGTTCTGTAATGCAGATGTTTCTACCACTTATCCACTGATTGAATAATGTCTAACCTCCTAGATCTAGCTCATTAAGGTGATTACATCTAAGGCTATACTTACATTCTCCCTGAAAATGGTAATGTTGTCCATATCAGGATCCTCAAAATGCATGAGGTAACGGAAAAATGAAATTTAAATTTAAAGCAAACAAAATTTTAACACAACCAAGACAGTTCCTATTGTCCTAGTTGTATTCCCTAACAATGGAATAAAACTTACATCTGCCCTCAAATGTATCAAATATTTCAGAAAACATTTTTCTCTTTAGTCTGTATTATTTGATGTCTGCTTCCCCTAGTCTCATTCTTATTTATTTAACACCTTAATTGTATTACTTAGGTGACTAAGAAGCATTCAAGGATGACAAGTCGGAATGATCTGATGAAATTCCATTTTTTTTTTTTAGACAGATCTAGATCTTGCAGACCATAATAGAAAAGCTGTCTCCTCTATTTTTAAAGTAATATTTATATTCTTTACAAGGCTCTCTCTTGAATTTTAAGGAGGAACAGTAGTGTGACTGCCTCATCCTTTCCAATAACAAAACCTTTGATAACGGCTCCTGGAACATTAAATTATTGTTTTCCCTCAATAAATGCCCATTTTAAGTTCACTTGGAACATTATGCCTCCTTGATAAAAGTCTGAGTTGGAACTGAGTGATCTCTCTCACCTTTGGCTATCTGCTGAAACCAGTTTTGGGGCTCTAGAATGTCCTGAGGTTAAAAAATAAATCATCAGTCTTTGTGGGTCACATTACTTGCTCATTTATTATTGTGAGTAACACCCATCCTGTGTCCAATATGGCATTTCAGAGAAGGGAGGGCAACAGGTATGTCCCAACCACAATTTCACAGTTCTGGAAAACAGAGGGCAAATTCCAGTCTGGATCTAGAGCTATCAGCCACATCAGTGATTCTGTTACAGAGCCAATCAATTTAGTAAATGGATATTGAGGACATCTCATTTTAGTTTTTCCGTGAAAAGGAAGACTAACAATAAAGGTGTGTGCTGGGGAACTTTAGCAGTCAGCACTACAGTACAGCTGTCAGTGCATGGGTTCTGCAACCAAACTGCTTGGGTTTGCATCCTGGTCTTGTCATTTACCAGCCACGTGACTTTTGGTATTACTTAACCTATCTGTGCATCAACTTCCTCACTAGTAAGAAAATGGAGATAAGAGTGTTGACCTCGCAGGGTTGTTGTAAAGACCAAACAGGAACTTCTTTTCCAGAGAAGAACTGAAAGAGAAATGTGACTTCAGAAGTCAACCTTCTTGTTTTAAATGCATTCTAATAACTAGAGAAAGTCACAGCATTTTCCAGTCCAACAGTTATTGGATGTCTTGATACATGTCTACTTTGCAGGAACTCAGAGAAGCTCATACTAAATAGTAATTAAATAAAATGTAGCACAGAGGCTTAAATTACAATTCTTTGAAATTTGAATAGCAGGCAGAAATAATCTTAAACAGGTCATGATACTTATGTATTTCTGAGGCATTGAAAGAGAAGTGAATGGACTCTGTCTCTTAAATACAGAAATAAAGTACAGTCCTTAGACTTTAATCCTTGGTGCAAGGTTAATTCATAATGGCTTACCAAGAAATTATTGATAAGCAAGCAGGGTTCAAATGTACAAAATTCTAATACTTATAAAAAACTATTTTTCTAAGGAAAAAAGCAGCCCCTGAATAAGAACTGGCAAATTTTAATTTCAACAAATGAGATTTTTCAATCTTACTCATAAAAGGTGATGCCCAGTATCTCGAGAGGGTTTATCCTCAAAGGATAAAAAAGCAGTATAAAGAGCATGTCAGAAGTATAAGATTTTGCTAACAGAAAAGTAATAACACGTTTCTTATGGATCTTTGTTTTGTAGTTTTCAACTCTGGCAAAATTCCAATTAAATTTGTCAAAATGGTCATACTTTTACTAGTTTGGGTCAATCCTCCAGAGAACTCAACCACAGAACCAATGAACCTTTTTAGCTATATAAAAATAAACATATACCTTGACCCCACACTCCAGAAAAAAAATCAGAACACAAAGAGAAAATGGACTTGAATTTTAATTTTTTTAAAGATTATCTATATATATATTAATAAAAAGTGCAAAGAATAGACCTTCATGTTTAAATTATATTCTAAATAAAATATATATATGTATATATATTTCCATTAACTGCGGGAGACAACTGGCAAGTAAAGAGCCTGAGAGAGTCCAGTCCCTCTCCACCACTACAATGGACATATATTTCAAGGAAGCACCTATGAAAAATAGTAGAGTGTTTACAACACATCTGGTAACACAGCTTCTGGGTGTTCTTGAGAGCAGTTTGTTTGCATTTTCAATCTGACATGAAATGAAGGGAAAAATCAAATTCATAAACAGAAATGACATTACTTAGAACAATCTAGTATTCTGTATTCATGTTTTACATGCCCTAGAGCCTAGCATTTTCATGTAGCAAGCTACACTCACATGTACGTTAAGCCGCGCACCTCAAATGGTGATCAGCTCTTAGTGCAAGTGCTCTCTGCTCCTACCACTGCTGGTTGAGTAACATAGCTGGAACATCTGGTTAGAACTGAATTTTCCTTTCTTTAAAAATAAGCAAAATCTTTAAAAACAACACTGTAGCATTCAGCCCTGTTATACCTAGCTCAAGTTATATTTTGGCCTTAATATTAACTGAGAACTCTTAATAACAAGGGGCTTATACTATCTGCTGCTTTCTTACGTATTTATGGCAATGCTGGCAAAAGGCTGCAAAAACTTAACAATAAAAAAAGATATGTGACTCTGGATTTTTTCCATCAAAGCAATCTAGGATATCTCAACAATTCCAATTCAAAAATTGACGTCTGCTGTGGCTTTAGCAGCCATTCACCCACATGGAGAAAGGATCCCTTGGGTTTTAGTTGGTTTTCTTTATTACTCTTTTCCTTTTTCATAACTGGAAATAATTCCTATTTTAGAAAAGTTATGTTCCATACATTGTGCCTGTAGCAACGTATCAGTAATACTGGCTATGACAGCATTTTGCCTCATAATGTCAATACTATGCTCTCACTGAATCTGGACAAAGTCAATATTAAAATACAGATAAGCTGCAGACAATCAATTAGGTATAACATGTAAACTCAAAGGTCCATGGTCTCTTCTCTCCTTCTTTTAGTTCTGTTATAAAAATAATTTTGGTTACAAGTGTCTACACAGCACCAATTTTATTTCAAAAGCAGCATCTTTACTCAGCCACCCAAATGAATCTGTAAGTACACATGCTCAAATAGCTTTTTTCATTAACTTCTGTTCTGTAACTCTAAAAGACCAGTAATTGTATTACATTTTTCTCTTAATCAAAAATTATTCAGCAATTATTAAAACCATCAATTACAATGCCCTAAAAATACCCACATCCGCTGAATTAAATGAGAAGCTCCCTTTACATGCAACTGTATAATAAAAGAATTATGTCCGCAGTTGATAAACACTGTGTTCTGTAATAACAGAAGAAACAGGTCTCTAATAGTAAAAAAGCATTTCATAAAACTTTGCCATATATAAAATATCTTATTAATTGTGACCATTCCACTTATGATTAAAGCATAACATAAGGGTTTGTTCTGCCTTCTGCTGTGGGACAGTCCAGGGTCACACAACTTCAAAAAATAAGAACGCATCTGTTTCCCAGGCTGACAAAAGCAAAGGGCTCAATTACACTTTTTCTCTCTCAAACTCATCTGCACTCATGCATACATACACAAAGCACCTACAGTTTCAATCTTCATGACACTGTTGCCATACTTTTTTCCTACTTCCAAAAATCTGTCAGGAAAATGTTATTTTCTTATAGACAAGAAATAATTATTCTTGTCTATACCCAGCCTGGATCTCCATTGCTCATTTTTACGATTTTGAAAGATAAAGCCTGCAGCAGAAGGAGAATAGGCCTTATTCATCTTTCTCAAACCCTTTGGTTTCCACCTTTAATGTTACACTGAATGTAGATTTGACTCAGTAGGCCTGGGTCAAAGGCTTTACAGATAGCAAACCTGAAGTGCATTAAGAGAATAAACATCTGCCACATGGCACAGGAAAATTTAAAAAGTAGCATTAATAAACACAACTCCTCATACATGAAGAATTTACAAGTCACCTAAAAATTTCATAAAAAAATTAAATTTGTAGGAGGGGTAGAATTATGTAACAAAGGTCAAAAGGTCAAACGCAATCAGATAATAATTGCATTCTTTGAAAAATACTTCACTTACACACTTTCTGCCCCAGTTATGCTAAGTATTTCTCAAGTCTCCCATCTGTAAACATGGTGGACCAAGAAAAATACACATTAAAGAAAGGGATTATATCTGATTAACAAAGGAATAGAAGAACAAACAAAAAGATTTCCGAGCAGGTAAGGAACTAGCTTTTACAGAAAAGTGCTTTAAATGTGCTTCTGCAAAAAATATGACTTGGAGGCAATTGTAAAGTTTTGACACTTATACTTTACTCATAGATTGGGCAGTTATACTTCTATGAGGCAACTAAATTGAAATGTAAAACAAAAGAATTGTTCAATTATGACATCACAAAGTCCTAGGGAAAACCTGGGAATAAAAGCTCCCTTTGATTAATGTTTCCCACTTTTAATGCAAAGTGCAAGAGCAAGGGCTTCCAATGGATGACACAGGTGGGAAAGTCATAAGTTCTTCCCCCACATCCCCCAACTTCATTTCCCACACACACCACAGACAGTTTATGAGCTAATTCTCAAGTCTCCTGGTGCATGTATCCAGGACTCTATTGAATTATTTATGAAGTCAGGCCTCAATTCCCAATAGTTTAAAGTAATGAAAAAGAAAGATATGAGGAAATACATTCAATAAGCAAAAATAAAAGAACTCTGGAATCTGACATATTTCATGTTATGAAAGTAATGGCTGACATAATGTACAAGGGACATTAAAAGTGAGTTAGTAACATACAAAGAGATCAGACTGTTCTGCCGGTGCTTCCAGAATAACTGCAAGTTTTCCTGGAGTTTTCATTCTACATCTACTCTTCTTCGAGGTTCTAACAGAGTTATAGCTTCTTACTGCATACCTGAGATTAGAATCAGGTTGAAAAATGCTTAAAACACTTTCAATTATTTCAAAAGGGAGAAATGAGAACAAAAAAATCACCCAGGTTGAGAAATAAGAATTACGAACAGAACAAAACTATTAGGTAAACCACACGTCAAAACGAAAAAAATGGAACTGAACCAAAAAAGCCAAGGACGGAGGGTAGCGGAAGGAAGAACTGGGAGAGAGAAGTTCTGGCCCTTCCTGTGAAGATTCCTTGTCACCCTGTTTAAATTCTCTATGAGACCCTTCTAAGGGGCTACACTGTTCATGTTACCTTCACAAGTTCACCCAACAGTAATGATAACCAAGTGGCAGGCAGATCCCAGTGAACACAGTAAGAAGTCGGTGATTTCTTTGTCATCTTTCCTTAGACAGGGCACATACACTGGAAATGTGGCCAATTCCGCTGGCTGAGCCAAATAAATCTGTGGTAGAAAATACCCAAAAATGGCCCCCTACTCACTCCAGGGGGAAAAATATACAAAATCCTTCCCAAACCTAAACACAACAAAACAAAACAAAAACAACCTTCTCCCTCCTAAAGAAAACCACATTAAAAACAAATGCCCTGCAACAAGTCCTTATGTGTATGTTTTCACAAGGCTGGTAGAGGTTATTTTGTTTTGGATTCCACGTAAATTTTATCTCCATCCCTAATGCCAAAGGAATGCAATGCCCGAGAGCTGTACTTCATTTCCTCTGGGCCAAAGGGTGCTTCATGGTCAAAATAGTAGAGAAGCATGTTGCTTGTGGGTAATTGTACTAGAGTTTTTAACTGTTTCTTTAGCTCTGCAACTGTTTGGTCCAGACGAATGCTCATTTCTTCCACCTGATCGTTAAAGTGGACTTCTACTTTTGCACTGCTCTGGGGTCTTAGGTCCACTTCTGCCAAAGGCTCCAACTTCCCATATTTTGTGATCAGTTCATGATACCTAGAAGGATTAAAAACAACAACACTGTCAGCTTAAACTACTAGCACATGTACTGTGGACTTCTTCCCAACTACAGATGAACAATATTACTAGGCTCAACATCTTTAAAAAATCTTATTCTATCACATGACTCCTATGGATTCTGTGATCTAATATGAGTGCCCTAGGGAAGCCACAGTAAAACTGGGGAATCATTTTTCCTGAAGACGGTCACTATGCCTACTGTTAATCGATTATTACATAAGAACAGGCTTAGGGAAAAAATGGAACCTAGAAAAGTAGACACTATAAAGACAATAGAAGTCCAATCTCTCTGTAGAACTTGCTTTCTTGGGTGTCATCATCAAGAAGGGCAGGTATCTAGGCATGTACCCCTTGGGAATAGATGGAAAGATGGAAGGAGGCCAGCAGTTTCTGAGGCCTGGAGAAGCCATAACCACAAAAACATGTAGTTCTTTGTTACCAATTAACCAAGCTCTTTCAGAGATGCCTTGTTTGAATGCTCCAATCTAATTTCAGGTGTAATACATAGAATTGATGGAAGAATTAAGAATACATTCTTGGAAAAAAGTGGTAAGTAAGGGATACATGTTTCTTGATCAAGGAAGGAATACAAAGCAAAAGACACCAAGAGGAAAGTGAATTACAGAGATGAGAATAGGGCCCACAAAGTCATGTTTCCCATAGAGAAAATCTTGTCTGCACTGCCAGCCCTGAAGGATCTAGATCTGATTTTATCAAGGACACTTAGAAGTTTCCTACGTACCAGAAAGGGAAAAAATGCTGAATAAAATTAATATTAGTTTTATTAAAACCAAGATACAATGAAGTCACTTTAATTAAGATCAGAATACAAGTCACATAAAATTATCCTCCTACTTCCTCCACACCACTTTCAGCTTTAACTCAGTTAAAATCAGTGTCATAATAAGGTTTGTGGGTGCATTAAACATACAGTAAGACCACTGTGGCCAGGTGTGGTGGCTCACACCTGGAATCCTAGCACCT
Organism: Pongo pygmaeus; assembly: GCF_028885625.2. NCBI lineage: Eukaryota > Metazoa > Chordata > Mammalia > Primates > Hominidae > Pongo > Pongo pygmaeus. Next base: position 122,867,263 of record NC_072382.2, on the reverse strand, counting down.
TGGGAAGCCCAAGGGGAAAAATCACTTGAGCCCAGGAGTTTGACCAGCATGGACAACATAGCAAGACCCCATCTCTTAAAAGAAAAAAGAACAAAAAAAAGATTGCTGTGCTTAGAGATGGAAGTAATCATTTCCAGTAAGTGGAATAACAGGGAATGGTAAAAATAGCCCTGGCTCTGTCTTCAGGGTCTTGACTCCATTTTATAATTAGCTGTGTGACTTGGCAACTCACTGTCTTTTTGGATCTCAATTTCCTCATTAGTAAAATTAGGAATAATTTCTGCCCTTCCTACTGTCTAAGACAATCATAAGAACTAAATAAAATAACAAATGAGTAAACACTTTGTAAATTCTATGTTCATAAACAAATAAAATATTTACATTATATTACTGCTGCTCTGAAGCTTATTTTAAAGCACACACAACCATCAAAAAATATAAGATTGCCGGGCACGGTGGCTCACGCCTGTAATCCCAGCACTTTGGGAGGCCAAGGTGGGCAGATCACGAGGTCAGGAGTTCAAGACCAGCCTGGTTAACATAGTGAAACCCTGTCTCTACTAAAAATACAAAAAATTAGCCAGGTGTGGTGGTGCGTGCCTGTAGTCCCAGCTACTCAGGAGGCTGAGGCAGAAGAATCGCTTGAACCCGGGAGGTGGAGGTTGCAGTGAGCTGAGATTGCGCCACTGCACTCCAGCCTGGGTGACAGAGTAAGACTCCGTCTTAGAAAAATAATAATAATAATTATTATTTTATATATATATATATGATTGAAATCTACTTAGGTGGGACTTCAGGATGTCAGGATTTTAGCAAAGGCAAACAAAACAAAACAAAGCAAAACAAACAAACAATCACAAAGCTGCCAGGACTTGAAATTTTCCAAGGCTCTAAACTGAAAAGGTAAGATGATTCAAAGTCTAGGGGTATCTTTTCCCCACCCCATATCCTAGTATATGCCTTCAAATAACTGAAACTAGGTTATGAAAATTTAACAAAATCTCAGAAAAGACAGCAGAACCCAGTGGTCAAATAAGAACTGAACCCAACTCTAGAGATGTTTTAGCTTCAGGCTATGGAAAAATAAAATTGTAATACCCTAGCTCTCGAATTTTGCCTAGGAGTAACAAAAGTAACAATGTCAAAGTGGACAAAGAGAATTTACTCATACTACATTTCAACAAAGAGATGACATGAAGACAAGTGACCACTTCAAGCACAAGCAAGATGATGAGACACAAAATGGCAACTGAGCACATATCACAGCAAAAAGAATAAAGGAGAGGAACACATAATAAGTAAAAGACAGAGGCAGAACTCAATTTGAAAGAAAACACAACTGAAGAAAAAGAAAACACAAAACTCAAAAGTCTAGAAATTAATAAGTACTTGAATATAAAAACCAGCACTCAAAGACAAATGATAAACTGCAGAATGAGATGAAAATGGAGACTGCAGAGCTAAAGAAACAAACTGAGGAGCAAAACACCACCACCACAGACCCAAATAAATGAATTAGAAAGAATGGCCCAAAAATATTATACCTAACCTAGTGCTTTGGTTTGAATGTGCTCCCCCTCACCAAGCTCATGTGCTGGAAACTTAATACCCAGTGCAACAGTGCTGACAGGGGGCACCTTTTAGAGGCGACTAGGTCACAAGGGCTCTGCCTTCATGAATAGATTAATGCTGTTATAGAGGGAGTCCGCTAGTTATCCTGGTAAAAGTGAGTTCAGCCCTCTCTTCTTCTCTTGTCCTTCCTCCTTCCATCATGGGATGATACAGTAGAAAAGCCACAGCCAGATGCTCGCACCCTGATACTGGACTTTCTAGCCTGCAGAACTGAGAAATAAATGTATTTTCTTTATAAATTACCAAGTCTGTGGTATTGTTATAGCAACACAAAATGAACTAAGGCACCAAGTTTTTTTTCAGAAATAAATTTAACAAGCAGATATTCTAAAATAAGAAATAACTTAAGAAACAGAGCACCATGAGTCCTTCTGGTAAAAAACAAAAACAAAAACAAAACCACACTACTCAACAATGAGATTAAAGAACTAGGGATAAGCCCTGAATCTATTTAAATATAAAACTAAAACACAGTAACAACTGTATACTCCTAGACTCATTTATACTTGACGTTATAGCCAATTGAATTAATCTCAACCATAAACATATTTGTAAACAAAATTATGACCTACATTCAGAAATTAGCCTACCTTCCATAAATGGGCAAGTACATCTAAAAATTAAATGACCTATAAATTCAGACACTCTGAAGTCTCAGTTTTCTCAAAATCAACAGGTTCAAAAATAATTGCCACTCCCCAACTGTGTTCTCTTCTAGTCTTTCGTATCTCAGTAAGTGGCACTGGAAACTATCTAATTATCCCAGCCGGAAAGTGAACAGTCATTCTTATTTCTTTCTCTCCTATCTCTTCTCCACTTCTCTCATTCAATCAATTACCACATCCCACTCATTATCTTCCTATGTATCCCATGAATCTATCTGCATTTCTCTTGTTCATCCACCTTACAAATTCAGGCCACTATAATTAATAACCTAGATTGCTACAATTCTTTGTGGCTGCATAAACTAGATGAGCTTTCTCAATATCTGTTTCAACCTCCTCCTGGTAGGCCTTCCTGTACTACCAAGACTGAAAAGCTGAAAAATACATTTCCCACACTCTCTTGCCAATGAGATTTAGCTTCTATCAATCACAGCCCTGGAGAGAGGCAGTAGATCTAGTAGATATAGTGTGGAAATAGTTTGGGTAGAGGCTTCCAAATGACTAGATCACACAGTTCAAGCAGTCTGTTGCTAGAGTCAAGGACCCCAGCAGCAGCTTGCTGATCTCCAGATCACAGCTAAAGTGGTGTGATCAGCACCAGCGACAGCAGCTTGCTGATTTTTCCCTTTCCCTGATTCCTTACAAAGGTGAGCAGTGCCCTTGGTGGGCCAGTTCCATGGCCAATCCTAGAGAGGAGGCCTAAGTCTGCTCCTCCAGCCCTTCCACAGATTTTGTAAGCACTTTATTCTCTGTATGAAATCCCTTTCTTCTTAAAATAGCTGATGGCTTTTCCATGACCTCAGGGTGGCTTCTTCTTAAAATAGCTAATGGCTTTCCATGACCTCAGGGTGGCCCCAAGACAATCCTTGTCTTTATGATAGCCACAGGGTTTGTTATAAAGCCCAAATTGTATCACATCACTCCTTTACTTAAAATCACGTAATACCCATCAAAATAAAGCCCTAACTCTTCAATATGATTGTGGTAGGCAGAATTTTGGCTCCCATATCTGGGTAGGCCTAATCTAATCATATGAGCCTTCAAAAACAGAGTTTTTCCAACTAGTAGCAAAAGAGGAAGTCAGAGAGAGTCAAAGCACCAGAACCTGACACACCATTGCTGGTTTGAAGATGGCACACATGAAAAGTATAAGAAAGAAGAGAATTCTGCCACCATTCTGACTGTACCTGCAAAGAGATTCTCCTCCAGAGCTTCTGATATAGAAAACAGCCTTGCGGACACATTGATTTTGGCCTTGTGAGACCCTAAGCAGAGAACCCAGCTGAGTCACACTGTGCCCAGACTTCTGTCCCACAGGACTGTGAAATACTAAGTAGGCATTGCTTTAAGCCATTAAGTTTATAGTAATGTGTTATAGCAGCAATAGAAAACGAATACAATAAGCATAAAAAGCCCCCCATGATCTGGTTCCTTCATAACTTTCCAACCTTATTTTGTGTCATCACCATTACCATTTTCTGCACCTTCCTTTCCACTTGTTTAAATCTTAAAATCAATGTTTATTTATTAATTTATAGGTAAGGCCAGCAGACTTTTATAGATCGGTAGGCTTTGGATGTGGGCTCTGAGAAATATTCACTATTAAATACAAAAGAAGAAAGAGTACTAGATTTGTGATTTACTATACATACATATATATATATATTCCCTTAAAAGTTACATAAATAAAAATCATGGTTTCAAGATAATCTGTTTTCTCCCAATTTTCTTATTTTCCACTTATCTTTAAGCAGGAAAAATTAGTAAATGTAAGAAATCATGATTTTACAAAATATCCAGTAAATTTGAGAAAGCAATTCTCTCCTAGTCTTTCAGCTTATATATTTTATTCATTATCCAAAAGTCCATCCAAACTGAACTATACTGCATGCATTGCATGCCTGAGCTTTTCTTAGCATTAGTTCCAATGTCTTCCTGAAGTATACTCTGAAGAGGTAGATGGTTTCTGCTGACTAAGCATTCTCTGAAATTAATGATTTTGATTTATATTCTACCAATCAGTATCTTCATCTGACCATTAACAAGTATTTAATATTCATAAGCCCCACTTCTGAAGTGGGCAAAGTGTTATAAACCTACTTTGGAAAATATTACCGATAAGGATGTATTACAATCATCAAATGCTAAAATGTAAAGTATGCCGTATTTGTGTTCAGAAGTTCTCTGGTGCATTCCACCACGACCTTCTAACAGAAAATGGCCAATCACAAGTAAAACAAAATTTACTACAAACAGCATAAAGGCCAGCATAACCACGTGGGCAACTGAGAGTGATAAATGGAAACCAAATGCTAGCTGCAACCTTGTGAAGAATACCACCCACAAGCAAACTGGTGTGTTTTTCCCCCTTCTTATTAAATAAAAACACCCACTGAGAGAAAAGCTTCTTTCAACCTTAGGGGTCTTTGAATCATAAGCAGTTAGAAATCAGGCTACCAGCAGAGTGGGGTTGAAGGTGATACTAACAAAGAGGGGAACAGAGAATGAAGCCATCTGTGGTGGAACCAGGCTAGCTCTACTCCCAGTGCAAATAAGCAAGCCTTCATACACTCAGGTCCTGGTCCATGGCACACCTGTCTAATGTTACATAAGAGCAGATTTTAGTAGCATGGTGGTCATTCTTAGGAGAGGTATGCCTGTTTCTCCATCTTGCCAATCCTCACTCTTGATTCCCAAGACCTGGGGGCATTTCCTCAATCACAATTCAGTCATATGTGACTCCAGAATAGGAAGATGTGGTACACTATTTGAAAAAGACTATAGGTTACTGCCATGTCTTAGTCTGTGTTTCTATTTATTATAAAACCTAAAACAAACATTAATTTTTTTCTCAGGTTTGATTAGCCTTATAAACGATCCTAACTAAATAAAACAAACAGTATATATTTTACATAATTTTTAGGAAACTGTAAAATGAAACTTTGTCTAAAATCAGGGACTTTCCAACGGCAGAAGGCATTCAGATTTGGACATCAAATCTCCAAATTCACAATCTTTAGGAGTATCCTAGAGAAAAATAAGGGGATTTACATTTTCTGCAGGTGGCTACGCAACAATGGGATCATAAGTATCTCAGAAATACTCTATTTATCCCTTACAACTGTCTAGAGGTGTATTCATAGGTAGCTTACATAGTAGCCTCAAGTTAACAATTCTGTTAATCTATCATTCCTCAAATGCAGACACATATTGAATCAACCGAAGTCTTTACTCTAGGTAATGCTATATTACTTCAAAATAAATCCCTAATACATACATCTCTCTCTTTAAGAAATGTAACAAATAAAACATGAAAAATCCTAGATGGTTCACTTGGTTAAACCAAATCTTGAAGTTTTATTAATTAAAAGAAAAATATGGCCAGGCATGGTGGCTCACACCTGTAATCCCAGCACTTTCGGAGGTCAAGGTGGGTGGATTGCCTGAGGTCAAGAGTTTGTGACCAGTCTGGCCAACATGGTGAAACCCCATCTCTAGTAAAAATACAAAAAAAATAGCCAGACGTGGTGGTGTGCACCTGTAATCCCACCTACTCGGGAGGCTAAAGCAGGGGAATTGCTTGAACCGGGGAGGTGGAGGTTGCAGTGAGCCAAGATTGCACCACTGCACTCCAGCCTGGGTGACAGAGTGAGACTCCATCTCAAAAAAAACAAAACATTTATTGAGTTGGTCTCCCAAGGCATTGGGAGGGATTCAAAAGTACATTCAAAACATCTTCTGACTGCTGTTATCTAATGTCTCTTGCTATAGTATGCTTTCTCACTTTTGATGTGGCATCATATCCCGGGACATCAAAGAAACCTCCTTAACATTCTACAACTGGGACTTGACAACCTACTCAAGGTTTTCTCAAGGTCACCAACATTCCACTTATTAAAACACATAAGCATCACATTTTACAGGTAGGAGGAATCTTAGAAACCATCTATTACATACTTTTACAGATGTAAAAATTGAGACCCAGTTTGTTAACCCAAAGCCTCATAGCTAGTGAAAGGAAGGGTGGAGATTAGAACTCAGGTGTTATTCTGAGACTATCTATCACTGTTTTAGTTTCATCATCTTAGTGGTTTGCTGCAATAATAAATATTGTTCTAGAAATTAATTTCTCATTCCTACATTTCAAATGTCCCCATTCAATCTCTCTTCAAGAGTTCTCATTTCTCTTATTATCACCTACACTTGGGGAGTCCTAAAAATTCACTTCTGGACTCTCTTTTCTTTTTATGAGTTCCACCACAGAGCTCATTCTCCTAGTTACCTGAAGCCATAGATGTTTCCCACTTGTCTTCCCCAAATATCTGCATTTCACCTACCTCCAGAATTATTTAATGTCACCTTTCACACATATAGCAAAGTATCTTGAAGTGAATTTAGTATTTTCCATTTAGTTTTTCAACAGAGCTTAAGTCATGGAACTACATTTGTTTCAACTCACTATTTCTTAAATTCAAGTGCTATCAAAAATCATCTAGTAATGGATAAATAGAATGTGATCTCTTCATATGATAGAATACCATACAGCAGTTAAAAGAATGATTTTAATCCACATTTATCAACATGATGCACTTCTGCTCCAAACATAGAGTAAAAATTGATAAAATGTAAAAGGTTGAAATCTAAGAAGATATAGCCAGTCTCAAAAATGATAAGCATCTCCATGGACCAGAAACTGAACAGAAATACAAATCATAGAACTAAAACTACAAGACCTCCAGGCTAGAAATCTAGAGCAGCAGAAGCAGTAAGGAGTTCAGGTCATACAACGCAAAGGAGACTGAGTGTGCTTCACGGGAGGCAGGTCATATAACGCAAAGGAGACTGAGCGTGCTTCACGGGAGGCAGGTCATACAACGCAAAGGAGACTGAGTGTGCTTCACGGGAGGCAGGTCATACAACGCAAAGGAGACTGAGCGTGCTTCACGGGAGGCAGGTCATACAACGCAAAGGAGACTGAGCATGCTTCACGGGAGGCAGGTCATACAACGCAAAGGAGACTGAGCGTGCTTCACGGGAGGCAGGTCATACAATGCAAAGGAGACTGAGTGTGCTTCACATGCTTCACGGGAGGCAGGTCATACAACGCAAAGGAGACTGAGTGTGCTTCACGTGCTTCACGGGAGGCAGGGGAACTACGGCCAGGTTCCCTGCTTGAAGGAGGGGTAGAATTGAGTGATGAGAGGCTGTGCATGAAATGAGGATGAAAAAAAGAAAACTCGTGCAGATCCACTGCCAAAGGCTACCTTTGTAGAGCAATGGTTCTAATAAGTAAAAGAATAAAAAGATAGCTCCACCACCAGGAACTGAATTAAATCACTTGGTGCTTAAGACTAGGAATATGCACTAGCTCTCTAATTACTGCAGGACAGGTTCTCCAAATTCCATTATAAGAGCTGGTTCTGGACCAGGAGTTAGGGGAGCTGCTTAGAGGCAAATGCAAAACCATTAGACAGGGAGAGACGAGCTCCAGCAGAAAGACATAACAATCCAAAATGCGTATGTATCCAAAAACAGATATGTACACAAAAATAATGAAGCAAAAACTGGTAGAACAACAAATAAAAATAAACAAATTCACAATTATTGTTGGATAAATCAATACTCCTCTCAGTAATTGATAAAACCGGCAGAGAGAAAACTGTTAATGATATAAAAGACCTGAATAACATTAACAACTTGACCTGGTATTTATAAAACATGCCCACCAACAATATCAGAATACACACTTTTTTCTAGTGCGTATGAGATACTGACCAAGAAAGACCATATTCTAAACCAGAAATGTACCTCAAATATACCACAACAGACTTTAAAAGAATTGAAATAGTACAAAGTACGTTCTCTAACTATAATAAAATTATACTAGAAATAATTAACAGAAAGATGAGGAAAATCCCTGGAAAGATAAGGAAAATATCTGGAAAATAAACAACATACTTGTAAATAACCCAATGAGTCAAAGAGGAAGTCACAAGATAAATTAGAAAATATCTGAATTCAATGAAAACTAACATGTAACAAATTCCAATTACAGAATGTATTTAAAGCAGTGCTTAAAGGAAAATTTATAGAATTAAATATTATAATAGAAAAGAACAGTCTCAAATCAATGATCTATGCTTAAAAAACTATAAAAAGATGAGCAAATTAAATCCAAAGCAAGAAGAAGGAAGAAATAAAGATATGAGCAGAAATCAATGAAATATAGAAAATAAAACAGAGAAAACTCATAACACCCGAAGCTGGTTCTTTAAAAAGGTTTGCAAATTTGATAAACCTCTAGCTGGACTGATTAAGAAAAGACGATGCCAATATTGGGACTATAAGAGGGAACACCACCACAGACCACATAGACATTAAAGGCTTATGATAAGCAAATACTATGAAAAACTTTATGCCCATAAATTCAACAAGCATAATTAAATGGATGAATTCCTTCAAAAATACAAACTACTAAAGCTCACTCAAGAAGAAACAGATAACTTGAATCATGCTATATGTCCATTAAATAAATTTAATTCATAGTTAAAACCTCCAGCAAAGAAAACACCAGGCTCAGATGGCTTCACTGATAAATTCTACAAAATATTTTAGAAGAAAATAACACTGTTCTACACAAACTCTTCCAGAAAAAAAGGAGAGAACACTCATAAATGAGGCCAGTACTACCCTGATATCAAAATAAGACAAAGACATTATAAGAAAATTACAGACCAATATCCCTTATAAGCATAAACACAAAAATCCTTAACAAAATATTAGCAAATCAAATTCACCAACATATAAAAAAGATAATACATCATAACCAAGTGGGATTTATCTTGGGAATTCGAGGCTGGTTAAAAGTGCAATTAATATAATTCACTATATTGATACACCAAGTAAGAAAAATGGTATAGACTTTTCAATAGATGCAGAAGAAGCATTTGAATAAATTCAGCACCCATTCATGACAAAAGCTCCAGCAAACTTGGAATAGAAGGAAATGTCCTTAATCAAATAAAGGTCATGAACAAAAAAACCTATAGCTAACATCACTTTTAGTGGTGTAATGAATGATTTTTTCCTAAACAGGGAAAAAGGCTAGGGTGTTTGCCATGACTACTCCTATTCCGATATTATATTGGAGGTCCAAGTCAGTGTAATAAGGTCCAAAAAACAACAAAAATGTAAAAAGTCATACTGGTTGGAAAAGAAGACATACACTGTGCTAAGTAACAGACAATATGACTGTCTACAATTTATTGAAAATCTACTAGAATTAATAAATAAATTTAGCAAGGCTGTAGAATACAAAGTCAATTACAAATACCAATTGTAATTCTATGCCTAGCAGTGAACAACTTAATTTGAAATTTTAAAACAGTACTATTTATAACAGGACCAAGATACATGAAATCCTTAAATAAAATGTAGCAAAATATGTGCAGAATCCTTATGTGGAAAATACACAACACCATTTTTTAAAAAAATACTTAAAAAAATGGAAAGAGATACTGGGTTCATGGACAGGAAGACTCAGTATTATTAAGATGTAAATTCTGGACAAATTATTCTATAAATTCAACACAATCCTAATCAAAATCCCAGAAGAATGTTTCATAGACTTCAACAAGCATATCCTAATATTTATATGTAAGGCAAGGAATTAGAACAGCTTAAATCATGTTGAAAAAGATCAAAGTTGGAGGACCCACACTACCTTAATTGAACAGTTACCATAAGGCTATAGTAATCAAGATGGTGTGGTACTGGCAAAAGGACACAGACATGGGTCAATAAACACAGAATACAGAAATACGGGCCACCTATATGATTAGTTTATTTCTGACAAAGGTATAAAATCAATTCAACAGAAAAAGGATAGTCTTACCAGTGAATATTGCTGGAGTAACTGGCACCCATACGCCAAAACAAAACACTTAATCCGTATCCTACCCCATACAGGAAAATGAACTATACCATATAAGCTAGGTGTGTAGTAGACTATACTATCTAAGTTTATGTAAGTACACTTTATGATGTTCACATGACAAAATCGCCTAATGATGCATTTCTCAGAACGTATCCCTGTCATTAAGCTACACATGACTGTACTTAGGTGTAAATCTAATACAAGATGTATAGGACTTGTATGCTGAAAATTACAAAATGCTAGTGGAAGAAATCAGAGAAGGCCTAGACAGAGAGACATACTGTATTCATGCACTGGAAGGTCTCACATACTAAAAATATTAACCTTCCCCAAACTGATCTATAAATAAGTTTAATAAAATTCCTGTCAAAACTCCAGCAAAGTTTTCTTGCAGACAGAGACAAAATTAGTCCAAAATTTATATGGAAAGGCAAAGGCCCTAAAATAGCTAAAACAATCTTGAAGAATAAAGTGTGAGGAATCATTCAACATGATGCCTCAGCTTCTCCCAACACTCAGCTCTTCCCAACAGATTTAGGTTGAGGTTCATTTTTTTGCCTATAGTCGTCCAGTTGCTTCAACATTGTCCATTGAAAAGGCTGTCTTTTCCCCATTGCATTGCTTTTCTACCTTTTTCAGAAATCAGGAAAGTATATTTGTTTTGGTGTATTTCTGGTTTTCTTTTCTGTTCCATTGATCTGTACGTTTGTAACCAGTATCACAATCTCTTGATTACTGTGACTATATAGTAAGCTTTAATTCATGCTGAATGAGGTCCTCCAGATGGTTAAAATAACCCCTCCACGCACAATAAAATGCACACACAAGTGCGTGTGTATGTTTTAAGTTCTCACACAAGTGAGTGTGTGTGTGTATGTTTTAGTTTGAGAAGTCTCAGTAAGATCACTGGACAACATCAACATTAAGATTCTGGTTGTGATACTGTACTGTGGTTCTGCAAAATTTTACAATTGAGGGAAACTAGGTAAAGGGTACATGGGATCTTGCTGTATTCTTTCTTGTAACTGCATGTGAATCTACAATTATCTCAATAAAAATTTCAATTAAAAAGAGACTACATACATGATTCCATTTATCCGACATTTTGGAAAAATCAAAACAGCAGGGACAGAAAACAGATCAGTGGTGGCCAGGGGGTAGGAGTCAGGGAGAAGGGTTGAGGAGTATGAGATTTTTTTGGATGATGGAACTGTTCTATATTCTGATTACATTGGTGGTTCTATGACTGTAGTGTTTGTCAAAATTCAGGAATGTACACTAAAAGGGGTAAAATTTATGTCACATACTTCAATCTGACTTTAAACAAAGGACACTACTAAAAGATAGTCATTAGCAGGGCTGATTAACAAAAAATGGAAAGGCAGAAATAGACATTATTATGAATAAAAAGAGATGAATATTGACATAGTACATTTTTAAAATCACAAAGACCCTCAACATAGAATGCTATTGAAGATCTATGGTTAAATGAAAAAGACAAGATACAGAATGTATTGTTTTGTGACCACTTGTGTACAAAAATTATGCACAAAATAGCGATGGAAACTATAACAAGAAAATAGTATCAGTGGCTGCCTAGGGGCCAAATACTTGAGTAGCTACTAAGGATACAAATGGGAAGAAGACTTACTTCGTGGATACATCCTTTTTAAAATTTCCAATCAGGTTCCATGTAGAAGTATTGCCCATCCAAATGAAAATTAAATATAACAATTCAAAAATTAAAACACCTACCCCCAAATTGTAAGTGATTATTAAATTTTAAATCTGAATGAAACAGTTACTTAGTAGAAAAAATATGAAATCACCAACTCAATTCATTTTTGAAGCTAGTACAACCTTCATAAAACCAGACAAGAACCACAAAAAATTACAGACCAATTTTACATATGAAAATAGATGGAAACATCCCAAATAACATTATAAAATTAAATTCTACATGTTTAAAAAGAAAATTTAATATTTCCCAACCAAGTTGAATATACTAGGAATGCAAAAATGGTTCAATATCTGAAAATGTATCATATTAAAATTTACAGAAGAAAATATGCTCATCTCAATGCAAAAAGAACATTCTACAAAATTCAATGTCTACTCGTAATAAAAGAAACTCTTAGAAAAATAGAGATAGAAACTACCTGAACCTATCAGAACCCTATAGCAAAAGTCAGCATTCATATCTACATATTGAAACTAGATGCATTCCCTGTCGAGTGAGGAGAAAGATAAAGATGACCTCTTTTACTACGCATTTTAAATATTATACTGGAGGTCATATCCAAGAAAAAAAGAGGTATAAAAATTATGTATAGATACGACTGTCTACATAGAAATCCAAAAGAAAATGAAGATTAACTACTCTATATGTAAGACTGACAGATACATGATCACCATAAAAAAAACAGTGACATTTCTATAGAGCAACAATAATCAATTAGAAATGATAACAGAAAAAATGATTTCACTTCAAATAGCAACAAAATGTTTAAGATACCTAAAAAGAAACTTAACAAAGACGCAAAGGCCTTTGCAAGAAAATTAGAAGACATTACTGAAGGAAATAAAAAATATTCTGAGTTAAATGAAAAAACATTCTATGTTCACAGATAGGAATATATAATAGCATCACAATGTAAATTCTCTTCAAGTAAGTAAATAAAATTCAATGTAATCAAAATCCAAATTACAACAGGATTTTTATAGAACTTATAAGCTGATCCTAAAATTCATATGGAAGAGAAAAGGGCCTACAATAATTAAAACAATCTGAAAAGCAACAACAAGGTAGGGAATCTTACTGTTATTAGGAATTAAGACAATATAAAGTAATTTATCAATGCTGTAATAGTACAAGGGATGGACAAATACACCAATGGAATAGAACAGGGTCCTGAAACAGAAGCATACATACAAAAAATATTACATTTGACAGATGTGGCATTGCAGATCAGTGATAAATACCAATTATCCATATGGGGCCAGATCTCTGTTTGAAACTATACATAAAAAGTAATTCCAGGTAGATTTAAGTCATAAATATAAAAACACCTTTAGAAAAAAATTAGGAACTTAAGTGAACTTTGGGGGAAAACAGGTTTCTTTAAAAAGAGGCAATAAGAATAAAGCATAGAGTTAAGGATAGACAAATCAGACATTAAAATTTTAAAGTTTTTTTCAACAAAATACAAGGCGAAAAGACCAGGTTGAAAAGCCACAGTATGAGGGAAGAAATAGCAATTCATACTAATAAAGAATTATAAAATGCTACTTTATATTTTAATGGAGATATAAAATATGAAAAATAGACATCAAGGATACAAATCAAATTTCTGCTGGTGGTTACTTCTTGGAGTAAGAAATAGGACTGAGAGTAGTAGAAAAAAGGTATTCCAATTTTATGTATAATATTATTTCTTTTTAATGAAAAATAAACTCAAAGTAGAATAAAATATTAACTATCATCAGTTCTGAACAGTGTGAACAAGAATATTTTATTACTCTCAATATTTTTTAGTATTGTTTTACTGACAAAAAGCAAACAAAAATGAAAAAGATAAAACTGGCCCCCTGCCCTGGCCAAAGCAAAAGTTCAGACAGCAAAGATAATTTCCCCCAAGCCCATGATTTGGGAGGGCTGGCTCTCACTCTCTCTCTCCTTTGCAAGTATATCCAAATACTTGTATATAACTCCAATCAAGATTAGGAAGGTAGTCTGTCTTCTGCTGGGCTGGGAAAGTGGTAAGAAGTCAAAATAAAGTCCAAGGTAACTGGAATGACAAAGGCTGTAAGCAACAGGGAAAGCTAACATTTCAGAGGCTCTCCATGGTGCACCAAGGAGAATGCCCCTTTTGTTTCTCCTCAGACTCACGGCTGAATGTGAGGAGTGCTGTGTCACGGCCCTTGTCAGAGGATGATGGAGCATGGCAATATGGAGAACCCCAGGAGACTCATGTCCAGTATAGAAATGTTCCTTCACAACAGCAGGTCCTCTGTCTGGAAGGAATATGAGGTAACGGACACAGCACACTAAGATTTCTCCAGCATCCAAGACAAAATAAGCCTTCATTGAGGTGGTGTCCAAATACAGGCTGCTGCCTGCTCTCACAATAACATGGAGATACAATCAGCTCTATTTAGAAAAGCCATTAGTCTTAAGCAGGGAAAAACATACTCTCCATATTTTAAAAAGCATACCACTAATGACAATCAACTCAGCATTTGAGGAATTCCTAATGTAATCCTTGCCATCATAAAGGATTTCGCAGGACATAGTTTAGGGATTAGTTGGGACAAACAGAAAATAAGGTACCAAAGAAAAGAAAAGGCAAAGAAAAGCCTCTAAGAAAACCTGTTTCTGGCATTGCCACCATCTCTGACAATGGTACTTCCTCTTTCTATCAAATAATTGTTCACTGGAGCTATTTTCTTAAGACTCCTCCTTATGATAAGCAAAATTTTAAAGTCTGAAAAGCCACCCTAAATCAATTCATTTACTTCCTACCTCTGCCCTCAAAAACAAAAAGAAATCATTGAGTTCCCAAAGACATATGATATGTTGATTTCTAAAAGTTGCATTTTTTTTCTTTTTTTCTCTTTAAAATTAAAGAGGATGACTGTGTATTAGGTAAGCACTAAAGAAGCAATTTAGATTCAATCTCCTAGAGGAAATGGAGAGAGAAAGTAAACAAAATGAAGGGAACACTGAAAAATATAAGCAATGTGGATAGACGTCTAATCAAGGGCAAGGCAAAAATAATAAACATGTACACTTTACTATGTGCCAGACCCACAAACATGGAGGTTTCTTTCTCTCTAAATGATATTTCTATACCCTCAGAGAAATCAGGGCTATAAATACCAGACAACAAGTACAACTTCACAATGTGTTTTCTGAGGACCAGTTCAAATTCTAGAGTGAAATTCAGTCTTAATACACATAATCTCTCTAAAAAGACATAAGCAACCTCCACCAGACATATCCTCCTTTACTAGTCTCAGTTTTGAAGTTTCTGGGTCTCTCTCAGCTGCTGCTTTTTTTTTTTTTTATATACTTTAAGTTCTAGGGTACATGTGCACAACGTGCAAACATGTGCCATGTTGGTGTGCTGCACCCATTACTCATCATTTATATTAGGTATTTCTCCTAATGCCATCCCTCCCCCCTCCCCCAATTCCACAACAGGCCCCGGTGTGTGATGTTCCCCGCCCTGTGTCCAAGTGTCCTCATTGTTCAATTCCCACCTATGAGTGAGAACATGCGCTGTTTGGTTTTCTGCCCTTGCAACAGTTTGCTGAGAATGATGGTTTCCAGCTTCATCCATGTCCCTACAAAAGACATGAACTCATCCTTTTTTATGGATGAATAGTATTCCATGGTATATATGTGCCACATTTTCTTAATCCAGTCTATCATTGATGGACATTTGGATTGGTTCCAAGTCTTTGCTATTGTGAACAGTGCCGCAATAAACATACGTGTGCATGTGTCTTTATAGTAGCATGATTTATAATCCTTTCGGTATATACCCAGTAATGGGATCGCTGGGTCAAATGGTATTTCTAGTTCTAGATCCTTGAGGAATCGCCACACTGTCTTCCACAATGGTTGAACTAGTTTACAGTCCCACCAACAGTGTAAAAGTGTTCCTATTTCTCCACATCCTCTCCAGCACCTGTTGTTTCCTGACTTTTTAATGATCGCCATTCTAACTGGTGTGAGATGGTATCTCATTGTGGTTTTGATTTGCATTTCTCTGATGGCCAGTGATGATGAGCATTTTTTCATGTGTCTGTTGGCTGCATAAATGTCTTCTTTTGAGAAGTGTCTGTTCATACCCTTTGCCCACTTTTCGATGGGGTTGATTTTTTCTTGTAAATTTGTTCAGCTTCTTCTTCTATATACAAACCAAAATCTCTCCAGTTAACTTCCCAACTTGAAACCTTTCAATGGTTTTCCACTGTCTATAAGAGTAAGCCCTACTGTCTGAGCACAGCATACCAAAGTCTTTCACAGACTGCCCTGTTTCCTACCTTCCTCCCCAGCATAATATGTATTATTACTTCCCAGTTATTAACTACTTTTTTTTTTTCAGACAGTCTAGCTTTGTTGCCCAGGCTGGAGTGCAGTGGCACAATCTTGGCTCACTACAACCTCTGCCTCCCAGGTTCAAGTGATTATCCTGCCTCAGTCTCTCCAGTAGCTGAGACTACAGGCATGCACCACCACGCCTGAATAATTTTTTGTATTTTTAGTAGAAATGGGGTTTCACCATGTTGGCCAGGCTGGTCTCGAACTCCTGACTTCAAGTGATCCACCCACCTCGGCCTCCCAAAGTGCTGGGATTACAGGCGTGAGCCACCGTGCCCAGCTCCCACTTACTACTTTTCACTAGTCATATCAAATTGTTGTAGTTCACTGCACATAAAGATATTTCATACCTCTGTACCTTTACTTCCCATGTACTCACATCTGTCTAGAATATTCTTCCCTCATCGTCGCCAGATTAACTCAATCATTTTCCAGGAAAGTACCCTCTTCCAGCAGACCTAAGTCCTCCTTAGTGTTCTCAGAGTATAAAGTGAATATTCAATCACCTTACTGAACAGCTGCTATACTGCCAGGCACCGCTCTAGGCACTGGGGAGATGGCAAGGTACAAAACAGAAACAGTCCCTACTCCTACAGAGCTTACAGTACCATGGGGGGGAGATTGACAATATACAAGAAATGTAAGTCAGGTGTTGATAAGTGACAAGAAAAATATTAACAAAAGGAGGTTAAGAGAATTATAGGAGACAGAGGTGTGCTATTTTAGACTGGGTGAGGAGAGAAGGAATCTTGGATAAGGTGTCAGTGAGGGAGAGAATGAAGAAGGTAGCCTGGTGCATTCTGAACAGGGAACAAAGTGCAAAGGCCTGAGGAGGGAGTGTGCTTGAAGTGTGTGAGGAACAGTAAGGATAGTTTGTTTTTTGTCTGTTTTTTTTTTTTTTTTTTTGAGACGGAGCCTTGCTCTGTCACCCAGGCTGGAGTGCAGTGGTGTGATCTCGGTTCACCGCAACCTCCGCCTCCCGGGTTCAAGCGATTCTCCTCCCTCAGCCTCCGGAGTAGCTGGGATTACAGGTATGCACCACCATGCCTAAGTAATTTTTTTTGTATTTTTAGTAGAGACAGGGTCTCTCCATGTTGGTCAGGCTGGTCTCGATCTCCTGACCTCAGATGATCCACACGCCTTGGCCTCCCTAAGTGGTGGGATTACAGGCATGAGCCACTATGCCCAGCCTCTGTTGTTTTTTAAAAAATCAACTTGAGTTCTTAGAAACAGGCTGCTATGAGATGCACGGGCCTTAAGGGAGCAAGGGTGGACTCAGGGAGACTGGTCAGTAGGCTACTCCAATAACACAAGTAAGATATGATGAAGGATTTGGACTAAAGTGATAGGAAGCAGTAGTCAGATTCTATACATAGTTTTTGAAAGTAGAACTGAAAGAAAAAAAAACAGACTAGATGTGGGGTGTGGGAGAAAAAAATCAAGAATGACTCCAATGTTTTTTCCCTGAGCAACTGGAATAATTGAAAAAAGGAGAAAAACTGGCAGAGCAGTAGATATGGCACAGGAGGCTAGGGGTGAGGGAGGCAGGGTAAGGGAAAAGGGAGGGTATCAAAAGTTCAGTTTTGGACACATTAGGTTTAAACATCCAGACAGAGATATCAAATAGGCAGTTGGAAATCGCAGTCTGGAATTTAGGGGCAGATCACAGCTGGATGTATAAATCTGGCAGTTATTAGAATACAGAAAGCATTTAAAGCCTCAGGACTGGCTAAAAGTGTGCAGGGGATGAGTACAGAAGAGAAGAGGTCCAAGGACTAAATCCTGGGGTAACTCAAGTTTTAGAGGTTGGGAACATGAAGAGGGCCCAGCAAAGGAAATACATCTCTAGCTTAGCTTCTTGAGAGTAGACACTACTGTTTTTGCCTCTTTATCTCTAGCTTGAAGCCCAGTGCCTCTTGGTCCTTAGTAGGTATTCAGTAAATAAATTAAACTGTCCTTTGAAACCCAGCTAGAATCTACAGTTATTTCCTAGAAGTTCTCCTGGTAAGGCCTGAGAGTCTAACAACTGAAATATGACCAGCCCAGTAAGGACATCTTTCCAGCTACCTGCAGTACACACTGAACTTATCTGGAAACAGCATATCACACCACTGCTACGTAAGCCGCAAATAACACGGCACAGATGACGGCTTTAAAAGAAAAGAGTCCATTGATTGGAAAAGCAAACAGTATGATGGTCAAAGGCCAAGAATCAGAAAACAGACATTTTTCCTCTTCTCTTGTTTCACAAAGTAAATAAACATGAGACATATGGCTGATTGCTCAGTTTTTTGTTAGTCCATCATTGCCATAAGCAGCTAGAGTAGAGAGGCTAAACTTCCAGCTCTACCTATCAGAAGGCAATAAAAAGGATAATTGAGCACCTGTAAGAAATTATAAAGCTCTTAATAAGTATGTCTCCCTTCAGTCTCCTAAACATTTTACTCTTTTCATCATAAAAATTCAAAGGATTCAGATTTTGCATTTCATCCTGGGATAGGAAAACAGATATGTGAATCTCTGGATAATCTTTAAAGTCTTCTATTGCCAAAATGACTAATCACATAGAAACAGATGTGTGTGAATAATCCAGCTGACACACAAAATAACTTTGCTACCATAAAGGACATTCGGCTGATCATGTCGGCTCTTTATTCATAACCTCAAAGACATTTTGGGTAACTTTTCTTACTTTATGTTAAAGTTAATTAGAGCTATTTCATGTTTAACTGACACGAGAGGAAAATGAAAGGAGGAAGAAAAGCTCAGGGAACCGAGCTAGAAGGCTGTAGTGGAAGTTAGAATTTACAGGAAAATTGAGCTGAACACTGATTTTTTAAAAAATTTCATTAAATGAAAAGGAATGTTTTTCTCCAAATAAATGGATACCTCCATCCTACCTGGAAACTAAAGCTCAATTTTATATGAGACACTGAATGATGCAGAGGGTCAAATTCCACCTTTTACTAACTATACACAGTACTATGTGCTATCCATTGACATTTTAGGGAGAGATTATGGATATAATTTGGAAGAGAAAGAGATAAGTATAATACTAATACTCTGTTTATATATCGCTATTTCATAACAAATACATACTTCATAACAAATACATTTTAATGCAACCCCTCTGCTGTTATTCGCCACTCACTCTGGCCATCAGCATGAATACTATTATAGTTCCTTTTTAAAAGCCTAACAGTTCCTGGCATACTGCAAGGGCTCAAAAGACATTTGCTGAGTAAATGGGTAATTCCACAGGGGACTTGTATCAACAACTACTAAGGAACAGGTACTACAGTAGATATATGCCAACTTTGGCTGTCCAGCATCTGAATGCCCTACTGATTGGTAGAAAACCAAAGATAGGTAAGATGCAGGAATCACTTCCTACTATACAAACTGAAGAGGAGTAGATACTCTCTTTCTCCATTCCTTGGAAGCTAGAACATGGGAAGCTGATATAAGCCTGTCTAACTATAACTGGGATTTTAAATCTTAAGGAGTAATGCAAGGACGCAAGGTCTAACAGAGATTATTCACAAGATATGGAAGAGCAAAGAAGTCAAAGCATGGCTTTAAGTGTCTGAGGGCAATGAAGTCCAGCAGCTTACTAATGACTGTAAAATGACCAGTGTCAGAAGCATATTGTTTGTATAGTGAGATACAGAAATCTTGGCTGTACCCTGCTTCCCATCAATCCTGCTCAAACTTAAATTTCTAATCTTTTCTATTATGTAAGCCACACAGTATTCATTATTCTTTTACTAAATTCCTCTTCTACTTTGGTTGGCCAGAATTGATTTCTGTTGTTTGCACTAAGAAACTGGTACCAAGGAGTGGATTACAGGCAATAGTTCCTCAGGTAGGTAAGCGTAATTTAGGATTGGTTTCTGGCCTAAAAGAGGCCAGTAAATATCATATTAGTGTTGAAGGGATTCTGTAAGCCCTCGACATGGAGTAATGAAATAATTATCACCTGTGGTCACATGGACTGTTCTAGAGAGTGCTGTGCTGTGCCGGTGATTTAGAGAGTGCTGTTGAGAATAGAACAATATGCGGGGCATGAAGAATTCAAAACTATGAGGTAGAGCATCTGCTATTCTAAGGATACAAGATAGCTTAAATAAAGAAAATGTTAAGGTCAAATCCCCATAAACTAAGCTTTAGGCACAGACTGAAATGCAGGTACTGTTAAGAAAATGATCTTTTTTCTCTTACAAAACTAGAGCTGATGTAACCAGAAAAACAAATGCACAGGGTTTGATGCTCTAGGTTGCTGAATTACAAGTCACTTAAATTTGCATACATATTGAGACTATT
Source organism: Pongo pygmaeus (assembly GCF_028885625.2). NCBI lineage: Eukaryota > Metazoa > Chordata > Mammalia > Primates > Hominidae > Pongo > Pongo pygmaeus. Next base: position 122,846,598 of record NC_072382.2, on the reverse strand, counting down.
ACATATATGTTGCAGAATTGATTAGAAAACAAAAAGAAGGAGAATTGGAATGGAGGTATACAAGAGGATTCTGAGATGAGTAAGAGTATCCTAAATCTCTAATCCCCCCTTGCTAACTGGGTAGCCCCTCCTCTTCCTCCCCTGTCGAATGAAACTGATCTTTTCTTGCTTGCAGAGGCAGTAAAATCCCCCTGCCTGAGAGAATTTTCTTCCAAGAATAAACTTATTCTCATTCGCTCAGCTCTACTAGCTCAGATAACAGCATGCTCAGTAGGGTTAATTACAAAAACACCAAAATGATTGCAAGGCTTTAGTTATTCATATGGAAAAACATATAGAAAATAAGTATGGGCCGGGCACAGTGGCTCACACCTGTAATCCCAGCACTTTGGGAGGCCGAGGCAGGCGGATCACAAGGTCAGGAGATCGAGACCATCCTGGCTAACATGGTGAAACCCCGTCTCCACTAAAAATACAAAAAAATTAGCCGGGCGTGGGGGCGGGTGCCTGTAGTCCCAGCTACTCGGGAGGCTGAGCAGGAGAATGGCGTGAACCCGGGAGGCGGAGCTTGCAGTGAGCCGACATTGCACCACTGCACTCTAGCCTGGGCAACAGAGTGAGACTCTGCCTCAAAAGAAAAAAAAAATTAAAAAGAAAATAAGTATGATAATGGAGATTATAATTATTATTGTGTCACTCATGTACTTCTAACTGTTCTCCATTACAAATCCTAAAAGGACCCAGAAGACATTTCCTACTCCAAGACCTTGACAATATATTAGGAAGTAGAGCAGCCATATATGTGAAAACACTTCATAGGTCCGGGGTGCAGACAGGAGACACTGAAATCAGGTTGGGAGAGACCGAGCAGCGGCACTGAACCACTAGTGCACAGGAAAGTAGGCATAATTCCATAAACAGCAAGGCCAGAACAGTAAGTCAAATAGTCTGAATGCAGGAACCTTTTCCAATAGCTAATTGGTCTTGGAATCTTTAGGATTAGAATAAATAGATGGTCTGTGAATCTGTTTCAACAAAAACACTAAAGCAAAAGCATCACCACTTCCCTAAAAGGAAACAGAAAGACACTGCCACCACTAAAAACTGGATGATGACTACTTATCATATTCCCATTCAACTCTTCATTAAGTATGGGTCTTGAAGAACAAAAGTGATACCAGTTATCCTTTGTAAGAGTAGACAGGTCTGCAAACTCAAGGGTAAACGTGAAAAACACAATACAGCTCATGGTTACATCTAGTGACTAACTTGCAAAACTCTTATTTCATATTCCTAGGTTTAGCGGCTTTAGAATCTGAGAGGCATGCCTGCACTAGTGCTACAACAATTATTCCAACTGGAAGCTGAGACTTCCAAGTACTGAATTTAAGTTCTACAAATTACTAGGAAAAATCATCCCCTACCCACAAGCCCCACTTAAAAATGAGCTTGTCGGCTAAGTCAAGGAGAAATACAAGAGGGGTAATATACAAGTATGGATGGAACCCTGGTGGTATCTCCTGGTATTACCAGGCCTAGTGGTAAAAAGTAATCTAAGACTACTAAAACCAAACACAAGTAAAACTACCAAAAGTGTAGATTCTACCAGAAAAGATTGAGATCCACCCCTCTCCCCCAACAAACAGGTACAGAACACTGTCCAACAAAGTTATGTGCCCGCAAAGTTAGTTCCAAGAGAAGAAAAAAAGGCAAATAATGGAAGAGGGAAGTCGTAAATACCAATTGTAGCCCCAGTGTAGAAAAATGAGAGCATCAGTCCATATTTATATTTTGTTCTTTCCTGTTTCATGTAATTGTTTGTGAACTTTAACTTTCCTTTTCTTTCTTCTCTATTTTTCCCATTATTCTGTAAACAGTATATACCAGGGTAGTTAAGTTTACAACTGAATCAACAGATTTAAAGATATGGAAATAAAGGAGAAATGAATACCACCCAAAGATCCAAGACTGGGAACTAGATGCAGCAATTCATAAGATTTAGGTTATGTCATTTAAGGAGAGAGAAATGTATTTTCATTTGTGCAAGGAATGCATTAGGGCAGATAAGAATAATTTTTAAAAATATAACTATGGGAAAATGTATGCGTAGATATTGAAGAGTCCTAGTAGAAGACAGTAATACATACTATTTTTTTTTCTGAATTGTTCCTATTTGAGGGAAAGTCCCAAGATCAGAGGAAACAAGATTTTACCCCACCTGCAGAAGCTAAAATGGAGCAGATAATCCACCTCCCTATATCTTGAGATGGGGTGTGAATACGTGTCCTAAACATAGCCAGTTGGTCCCATGCAGATTTTTGATTCCTGGGGAATGAAGTAAAGGCGAGTGAGAAATCCCATTAGAATATGAGCTCCATGAAGGTAGAAACTTTGTTCACTTCTATTAACTGCACCTACAACACTGCTAGTCACATGGTAAGTACTTAGTAAATATTTTTTAAATGGAGAAAAAAAAGGACAGTGAGAGATTATTTTCAGCACTCGAGGGAATAAAAAGCCCAATGATGCAGCTGCAAGTGTCCAGTGGTGAAGTCCAGCATGTGGTGTCTGGAGATGACAGTGCCAGCAGCAATATATGAAGCACAACAAGAGTTCAAACTGTATCTATCCTTGACTCCCTTGGTTCCTGTCTAAAGCTGGTTCTCCATCCTACCTAACAATTATTTTCATTTCCCAGTAATCTTTCAATAAATTCCTTTCCTGACTAATGTTAATCAAAGCTGGTTTCCATGACTCGCATTCAGGAACACCAACTAGTACAGAAGTATAAATGCACTTAGGATAATTATACCATCAGGGACAGAAAACAATTCACTGTACAGTTCGGTGCCACATGAAGACATTTTGGTCAACAATGGACCACAGATACAACAGTGGTCCCATAAGATTACAATGCAGCTGTGACATCTTAGCATCATAATGCAACATATAACTCAAGCACTTGAGTGATGCTGGTACAAACAAATTTACTACATTGCTGTATAAATGTACAGCACATAAAATTATATACAGTACATAATACTTGATAATCAATGACCATGTTGCTGGCTTATGGATTTATTATACTATTTATCATTATTTCAGGACTCCTACTTATAAAAAAAAAAGAAATTAACTGTAAAACAGCCTCAGGCAGGTCTTTCAGGAGGTATTCCAGAGGAAGGCCCTACTACCATAGGCGATAAAGACTCCATATATGTCACTGCCCCGATGACCTTCTAGTGAGAACAGATGTGAAGGTGGAAGATAGTGATATTGATCCTGACCATCAGGATCAGGATAGTGTTTTGTGTGTGTCTGTGGCTTCATTTTCAATTAAAAAAAAAGTTTAAAAAGTAGAAAAATAAAATTTTTAAAATAAAAACGCTTATAAAGATATAAACAAAATGCTTTTGTACAGCTGTACAATGTGTTTGCACTTTAAACTAAATGTTATTACAAAAGAGTCAAAACGTTTTAAAAAATTAGAAAGCTTATAAAGTAAAAAAGTTAAACTAAGCTAAGGTTGATTTACTATTAAAGAAAGAAAAAAAATTGTATAAATGTAGTATAGCCTAAGTGTACAGTGTTGATAAAGTCTATAGTAGCGTACAGTAACGTCCTAGGCCTCCACATTCACTCACCACTCACTCACTGACTCTTCCACAGCAAACTCCAGTCCTGCAAGATTTTCGTGGTAAGTACCCTAGACAGGTATAGCAGTTTTTATCTTTTATACCATATCGTCACTGTACCTGTTCTATATTTAGATGTCTTTAGATACACAAATACTTACCATTGTGTTACAATATTCATTATAGTCACATGCTGTACAGGTTTATAGCCTAGGAGTAATAGGCTGTACCATGTAGCCTAGGTGTGTAGTAGGCTATACCACCTAGGTTTGTGTAAGTATATTCTATGATGTTTGCAACATAAAATCACCTAACGATAAATTTCTCAGAACATGTCCCTGTCATTAAGCAACGGATGACTGTATGGACGTCTGTATGTATGTATGTATGTACATGTATATATATATATGTGTATGTGTGTGTCTGTCTATATACAAAAAACCTTTTGTAGTAGACTGGAAGTTAAATAAACTCTGATGACAGACTTATGCTCAAAGCTATAATATTTATTAATCTAACAAATCCATTAATATGTTAGATTAAACCAAATGAAACCATAGATACCATAGCATTTTTTACCTAAAAAAAATTTCATCTGGTTTAACCTAATATACCTAGGTTGTGTTAAATGATAAAGTAGTATCTATTTTCCCCTACCTAGTTGTTCTCAGATAGTTTTTAAAAGTTATCTTAAAAATCTCACTTAATTTGTCTGATATTCTTAAATGCTTAGGCTTTAAAACACTACTAATAATACCACAAAGTGTTGTTATATGACACTGATTGAGACTTAAAGAATGTTAACCCCCTTAAAATCTACAAACAATAGAGAACTTTGGGGGAAAAATAGACACATTCAATAAGAATGAATTAGAACCACAGAATCAATTAAAGCCACAGGCATTCTGTAACCAAAAGAACAACTAATATGACTCACATTCAGACTGTTTGTCTAAAACTCCTCCAGTCAAATGGGTATTCATATTATCCTTAAAGTCATTAAGGAAGAAAAGCACATAACTTTTCCAATAACCGATTCTAGTTACCAACACCCAGAAACCTGTTTTGGGGGGTATTTTTTTTTCTTGTATGTTTGCCTATATCATACCTGCTACATTTCCTTTTACATTTACAGAATTAAAGTTAGTTCCTCACTAGACAATATTTATTAACTCTTCATATACTTAAAGATAATTACTAATTTAGCCCTCAGCATTTCTCTTTATATTCACCATCCTAATTCCTTTAATATTTCCTCAGAGTCTATTTTCCAGTCCTTTTCTCACATTCATATTTTGTGAACTTACTGCACATTTGCCAAATCTTCCTAACCGGAGAACTTAGTATATCCTAAAAGTAGATCCAACATGAATGAACAGACTAATTTGGGAGATAGGTAAAAATGTACCCCAAAGAAAAAGATCAAAAAGGAATCAATGATGTGGAGTATGCAGCAGGAACTACTGGAATTGTCAAATACTTACCCAATCATTCTTAATACATGTGTTAATACATGTGCAAAGCTGAAAGAAATATACTGTGGAAAATGAGATAAAATAGGTTTGCTCTTGTGTTTCTTCCTTTTTTTTAACGTATTAACAAAGTTCTCTAAGAAGGGTCCAATAACAAATGATTAGATTTTGCTCTAACACAAGAGTTCTTAACTGGCATCACCACCCTCTAAAGTGTTTGGCCAATGGGGAATTTTTTACCTGAATGGCACTTCTTCCTGTGGAACACCCACATAGTAACGAATAAAAAATCTCTCAGAATCTTCTCGTTCACCATCAGTAACAACGCTGCCATTAAGTTTGGAAACTGATGGCAATCTATAAGTTAAAACCAAAATAAAGACATTTTTTAAGATACTAATATATTTAGCTTTAGAAAGAAACTAATTGGCTTGTGGCCCAGTTTTATTTTCTTGAAAGAACACATTTGATATAGTTCCATTTGTATACAACTACTGACATGAACTAAAGTGGTCTAAACTGAAAGGACAAAAAAATTGAGTTTCACTTTCATGTGACACTGAACTTTCATAATCATACCTCCCCTTTCACAACAAGATTCTAGGCAGCACTGTCCAAATTACATTAATATAATGAAGCCACATATGTAATTTTAAATTCTTTAATGGCTGCATTTTTAAAAAATAAAAATTAAACACATGAAATTAATTTTAATAATATATTTCACTTAACCCAATGTATCCAGAATATATAATCATTTCAACATGTAATCAATATTTTTAAATGAGCTAATTTACATTTTTAGTCATATAAAATATTTGAAATCCAGTATTTATTTTACCCTTACAGCACATTTCAATTCAGACAAGACATATTTCAAGTACTCATAGCCACACATAGCTAATGGCTACCATATTAAACAGCCCAGTCTAGAGAGTAGTCAGTAAAACTGGGTTATATAATTCAAGAATTAACTTATTATATTTGCAAAAGAATTGTGTAAAGAAAATAAAGCACAAGACCTACTGCAAGACATATTCTTCTTCAAAGAAAAGTATGCTCACATTTATTTCTTCAGAAAGATATTAATGTGTACGTTAACAACTGCAAAGCTGTAAGGATCTGCTAAGCATTAGCTTGTCACAAAGATCAACAACCTGTTTAAAGAACCACTCTTCTTTAGAGAACCTTAAAGCCTATAGTTCCCCTTTCAAAACTACTACGTATAGTATACAAAGAGAAAAAAAGCAAAGCTCTATGGCCCTTGCATTTTAGCCCGAATCTTATTTCTGCTAAAGGTTCATACAAAAATAAATACTCATAGGAAATTCCCAAGTATGTGGAGGCAGAGGCTGAGACACAAAAGGCAAGGGGAGTCAGACAGAAGATAATAATTGTGGTCATATTTAAATCAATCTACATTCAAGAAGAAAATGCAGATGCCACCCTCTTAAGTTTTCCACTAATGAAACAGCCCAAGTTTCAGGAATTTACAATCTAAATGATCAACATGTTAACAGAGAAAATAAGAAGAGAAATTATTCCCTACTGTACGTACTTTTACTTTGTGACCCAAAACAGGACTTCAAATATTCTAAGTATTGAAAAGCATAAAAACAGATTTGTAGAAAAATTTTTCAGCAGCCCAATTACATCTCATGTTTTCCTCATCATATTGCTCGCATTCCTTTTCATCCAGGATTTGGAGCTACAGAGGCAGCTCCTTCAAGCACAGTCTGCTCAAAGGATGAATAAATTCATAGTGCACTCCCACTAAACAGTGCATTATTCCTTTAATGAAACAATAAGCCCTCACATAAATAAAGCAAAACAATCAGGACAACAGACCTGGCTATTACCAATTTCCTTCGCTCCTCGGTGGTATATGGCTGCAGAAGAGGAATTCCTAACAATCTCACTTCTTCCAGTTTGGGAAATGAATTTAGTTTATCAATGTCTTCCCAGGACTGCAAACCTAATTTGAGAATATATTGTTTAAGTAAATCCAGAGATACACACAAATAAGAGAAACATAGCAAAAATATTAGCTCAATTAATAACTTCTGAAATGTTAAAATGATCATAAACTAAACAGTCTGAAAGTTTTCTTTATCTAAGGCAAGAGTAGAACATGGTTAAAACCACAAAAACTTCCCCATAGCCTCTCCTACCTGTGTGATCCAGGGGTTAAGAAAGGGAGTGTTATTGTCTAACATCCTCTCATCTACTCATTTTCTACCTACCAAAATGACTTATAAAGAGGGGTCACTGGTAGTTTCACCAATAAGCAGGATGTATGCCATGATTATGTAATTTAAAGAAAGCTATGTGACCAACTCATTTCACTCAAATATAGACTCATGGAATAAAACTATTGATCAGAGTTGATACTAACATACTCAAACTTTTACCTGAAAAATTCTAAAATGAGGCAAGGTCAACAGTACCAGAAACTAAATACAGCTGTCCCTCGTATCCATGGGGAACTGGTTCCAGGACCTCCTACAGATACCAAAATCCACAGATGATCAAGTCCCTTATATAACGTAGTATAGCATTTGCATGTAACTTACACAATCCCTCCTGTATACTTTATCTCTAGGTTACTTTTAATAGCTAATACAATGTAAATAATTGTGATACTGTATTGTTTAGGGAATAATGACAAGAAAAAAGTCTGCATGTTCAGTGCAGACACAACTACCCTTCTTCCCCATGTATTTTCAATCTGCAGTTGGCTGAATGCATGGATGAAGAGCCCATGAGTATGGAGGGGTGACTGTATTATCAATTTGGTGACAGGAAAGACAGATCTAAAACTTAAAACAAACAAAAACCAAAAAACCTGAACCTTTGAGTAAGGAGAATATGTAACAAATTAAGATTTTTAGTCCTAAAATGAAACTCTTCTTATGGCTATGAGAAAATGTATTCTCCAAGTCAATACTTGACTTCTAAGTCAGGTAGGTCTTCTACATAGGAAAAATTTTTCTGTAATAATGAAGCTGGTCAATTTTACAATGCATCAAGTCTATTTCATAGAACAACATAGTCCCTTCCTATTTTTATCAACCTTCAGCAAGGGTAAAGACAGAGGAGCGATTTATGAGGTCTCCGGTGTATAACTACCCTAAGTCACAACTATCCTCATCCCTTAGAATGGCATTTCCATCAAGGAGGAAGAATAGTTAGCTCAAGGGGTGTCAAGGTGAAATAAACAGCTTCCTTATGCAAAACACTGGATTTTAAAACGTATTTCCCACTTTTAAAACCTCTATGGTAAATTAAACTAAGTTTATGTTTTTTCAGTTGTAGGTTAGAGTTATTTCTAATTATGTAGGTGTTTTCAGAAATAAGCTAAAAGACGACATCAAGAGAATGAGAAAAAAAGTCACAGACTGGGAGAATGTATTTGCAGAAGACATATCTCATAAAGAACTGTTATTCAAAATATACTAAGAACCCTTAAAACTTAACAATAAGGAATAAAAAACAATCTGGCTACAAAATGGGCCACAGACCTGAACAGACACCTCACCAAAGAAGACATACTGATAGCAAACAAGCATATGAAAAGATGTTCAATATCATACATCATTAGAGAATTGCAGATTAAAACAAGATACCCCAATATACCTATTAGAATAGTCAAAATCCAAAACACTGAGAACATCAAACTCTGGTAAGGATGTAGAGCAAGAGGAACTCTTGAACTGCTGGTGGGAATGCAAAATGATACAGCCACTTTGGAAGACAGTTTGGCAGTTTCTTATAAAACTAATCATAATCTTACCATATGATCCAGCAGTCATGCTCCTTAGTATTTACCTAAATGAACTGAAAACTCATGTCCACACAAAAACTTGCATACAGATGTTTACAGGAGCTTTATTCATAACTGCCCAAACTTGGAAGCAACCAAGATGTCCTTCAGTAAGTAGGTGAGTAGATAAAATAAACTATAGTATATCCTGAAAATGGAATAGTATTCAGCACTAAAAAGAAATGAGCTATCAAGCCATGAAAAGGCATGGAGGACTTAAAGGCATATTCCTAAGTGAAAGAAGCTAATCTGAGAAGGCTACATACTGTATGATTCCAACTAGATGACATTCTGGAAAAGGCAAAACTATGCAGATAGTAAAAAGATGAGTGGTTGCCGGGATTGCGGGGGTAAATAGGTGGAACACAGAGGATTTTTAGGGCAGAGAAACTATTCTGAATGTTACTACAATGGTGGATACATGTCACTACACATTTGTGAAAATCCGTAGAATTTACAACACCAATAGTGAACCCTAAGGTAAATTATGCACTTGAGTGATAACAATAAGTCAACATAGGTTCACTGACTGAAATGGTACAAATGTATCATTTTGCTATAGGACACTGATAGTGGGGGAAGTTGTATATATGCGGGAACAAGGGGTATATGAAAACTCTCTGTACTCTCTGTTGAATTTTAATGTAAACCTTAAACTGTTCTAAAAAATAAAATTTATCAATAAAAAAAGAAATAAGCTAAATATATTCATTCCTGTGATACACAGGATCAAATGGCAATAAACTGGCAGATACTAAAAAAGTCAGCATTTGAAAAGACAGCAGGTTGGGATTTCTTAAACTAAGTCCCGATAAAATGGTCTATTTTGTAATTCTTTGTACTATTTTTACTGTGTCTTTTAATATCCAGTGCATCAATTTCATTTCACTTTTCTCATAGCATGACCCCTTTAATGTATAAAATATAAATTGTCAATGTAATGCTATGCCACTTAATATTTATCAGATCATTTATGAAAATGAATGTCTTAAATTTAGCCAATCATAGGCAGCTGCAGGTCATATAGAAAATTCACTCTAAAAAAGGTAAAACTGTGACTGAAAGAAATATACTTTCATTGTATTTCATGCATATGCTCAGGTTAATTTGCATGTAGAATAAGAACAAGCCTGAACCTCACCTGACTTGTGGAGGCTGATGGATCGAAGATTAGGAAACAACCTGGCCAATGAATCATCAGGCTCCTCAATAGCATTCAAATGATTGTTGGCCAGGACGAGGGTATCCAGTGAAGGAAACATAACTCCTAACTTTCGTATTTCAGTCCAGTCTTGGAGGTTATTGTCTGTTATATGTAGTAGCTTAAGAGAATGACAGCAAATAGAAGGACAAGACACTGTTTCATAGTCATTAAGGCACAGGAAGAGCTCCTCCAAACTGCAGAGAAAAAAGGAAATATTTCATTGTTTAAAGCAGTTTAGTTTCTACTTTACACCTATTTTCATTCATTCAATAAATAAATAAATGCCTACTATATGTGAGACTCTGCTAGGAATTGTGGAGAAAATACCAAGACGTCTTCCTGAAGTTCAAAATATAGCTGGGAAGACAAAACCTAAAGTACACACTGAAATAGCAAAGAATGATATAAGGTAGTGCGAAATTACTTTTGTGCTTAAATAATTAAGTACTAAATTAAGCAGTACTAACTGTAAGTATAATAGTCATTCACATAAGAATGAAATTAAAATTATAGTTAGAATAACCAGGAAGAATGCATGGCCTTGAAGGAGGGGAGGACTTCCATAAGTTGAGAGGAGATAGAAGAAAATTCCAGAAACAACATGAACAAATGTTTAGAAGTAGAAATAATAACTATCATTTATTGAATCCCTACCCTGTGTCAGACCCTATGCCAGGTGTATTATAGATTTTAGTCCTACTTCTGCAGGTAAATGCAATTATGCCCATTTTACAGACAAGGAAACTGAGCTCAAAGAAGTTAAGTAGCTTATCAAAGGTCATATGGTTAGTAGTGAAACTAGCACTTGAAAGCTCATTCTATGCCATGCTGGGTGTTGGGTGCAGTGAGGAAACCAACCTCATTAGAGTAAGAGTGTGAAATTAAGATGGAATAAGATGAAGAGTGTGAAATTAAGACGGACAAGATTCTAAAGGGCTTTGAGAATTTCCATATTTAGACAGTCAAAGAAACTACAGCCTCTTTAAATTTCCTTTGCACACTTACATGTAAATACAAAGATAGGGACAAGCGAAACATAATAAAGCATGTTTTAATTGACAGAAATAAAATTTCTTTCTTAAATTATTGAAAATAATACTAGGTCAATTTTCCCATCAGATCAGCTAGGGACTTAATCATCTGAATGTTAACACATTTTAGTGATACTATGACTTTTCCTCCCAAAGAAAAGGGCTGAGGCTCAATTCTCATATCAGAAGATTAAAATAGAGTAAGGCTGAGTTGATTTAGAGTGATAAACGCTTCTCAGGGGTATTTTCTAGCCCAGAGATGACATATCCCATGTCTTGGTGCTACTCAACACTGAACATGTATTCCACTGGAAATGCTACTAGATTACCCTCACATTCTCATTCCAATAACTTCGTTTTTCTAACCTCTTTCTCCACTCAATCTGCAGTTCTAGTATTTCTTGGGTGGGAGATCAGCAGTAATCCTATGTACTAACACAGATAGCAACGTAACTCCCTCGCCCTCATGCTCTCTGGGCTTACTCTGGTAACTCCTGTAGTATCGTGTGGACTGTCTCCCAAGAAGCTTTGCTGTTGTTGAGGACAAGTTTGCGAACCCCAGAGAAGGACCCAGCACATGTTCTTTCTAAAACCGACAAATTCAGAGGGTTGGAACTCAGGTTTAGAAACTCCAGCTGAGGAACATTTGACACAATTTTACTGACCTAAGGAGAAAAAAAGAAAAGCATTATCAGGCAGTAATCAGAGCTGTTAAATAGCAATCATGCTCAAGAAAACCTAGGGGAGCGGGTCTCCAGGCAAAGGGCCATTTACATCAAGTAGTCCTATTTAGTGACGGTACTCACAGAGGGACATAAGTGATTTCAACAAACCTTGGCAAATAATTTAATCTTTCAATGAAATAGTGGCATAACTGACTGGTACATAACAGAACTTAATGGTAAAAAGGAAGATTTCCTATGTTGCCTTTACAAAGGTTTCTGATTCTGCTCTATGTGACGTTCTCTTTAGTAAGTGGAGAAAAGATAGTTTTGATGACATTTCTTAAAGAGTCGAGATTAGTTCATATAATTCTCTTTGAATATCTCCTTCCTCTCATTCTTAGCAAAATATTAAGGCTAATTAAAGGTTAAAATTCACCTGGTAACAATTCATGTGTTAAATTTGACTGCATTATCACAATCACTTAGAAAACAGATTCAATTTGGTTCAAAGATGTACCAAACTTTAAAATATGTTGACTCAAAACCAAAAAAAATCCATAACTATATAATGAAAGGGAAAACAAGATTATCAACGATTTAGCTAGCAACTTGGTAGACAAAAAGGAGAAAAAGAAAATGAGCATTACTGACCTTAGCTATTTGGTCTGCATGGTACTAGTCTCTCTGATATAGTTTATTCATTAAATTCTCAAAACAACTTGCAAGATAATACTACTTTCATTTTAATAAATGAGGAATCTGAGGCTCAGAAATGTTAAATAATTTGACTAAGGCCTTACAGTTACAAAGGTCACGTCTGGGATTTAAAACTCCGAGCCATTTTTCTTTCCAATATACCATATTTATACATCATAAATATAAGCAGAAAAAAATGAATAAAGAAAACTGAAGACTAGTTGGTACAATCTGCGAGAAGGATCAGCTTAAACAAGTATGAAATAAATGCTAGCTGTCCAGCAAATGTATTAAGCATCAAACAACCAGGCAATGTGGTAAGTAAAAGTTATAAGAAAAGGAGAAAAGAGTAGTTAGGATTAGTTTTAGAGTAAAAAAACCTGGGTTCAAACGAGGTTCCAACACTTCCTAGCTGTGTGATTTCAGACAAGTGACTTAATCTTTCCAAATCTCAGTTTCCTCATTTGTAAAATAGGGAAAATAGTTCCCATCTGTTGGTAGGATTAAATGAGACACACATGTAAAGTGCTTAGCATAGCAAGTGACACATTTTTTTGAAACTTGTTTCCCTACGTACCCCCCAATAGCATGTAAGCTCTATAAAAGCAGATATAGTACTTACCTACTTCATTACTGCATAGTGGGCACTTATTTACTGAATAACTTAATGGCACAAAATCATTTAATAAATGTAACTATATGAACATAAGCATAATATGAACCATTATCTCAACCTTGGCTACCCATCAGAATCACTGACAGAATTTAAAATATGCTGATTCCAAGGTTCCACCATAATTACTGAATCAGAAGCTTCATAGATGGGACAAGCTTCAGGGTTGCAACCTGAGTATCTTTCTTTTCAGAGCTCCCAAAGTATGCCAAAAGAGTATCCAGGAGGGAGAACCATGGGTAGAAAGAAAAAGTAACCTGTACTTTACATCAGATCTACTGTGTAAACATTCAGTTCAGGAGTTCTAAAATCAGTGAGAAGTAGATTAATTCCAAGAAGTTTCAGAAGAGTGGGTGAGAAGAAAAGGTTCCCTGCATTCACTATTTCACTTATTCCACACACAAACCCTATAAAGTGGGTACCATTTTTATCCTCATTTTACAAATGAAGAAATGAGCTCCCTTTTAGAGAAAATACACTAGGCTTCCGTTTAAAGTGTAAGGAATTTATACCAGTGTGCACATATTCTCTTGCCTGATCCCTTTTGCGATCAAATGGTAGCAAACATTTGTGCAATATATGGCTAGTATTTGGAGCTTAGTCTGTGATTAAAACACAGCTAAATAGTTCATGCAGGAACCAATCTGTACTGCATTCTATGATTGAATACCAATATGAAGAACTTTCATACAGAAGATGCTTACCAGGTATACTTAACCTCTTTGTGGGGGTGGGAGGGGTTCAGGAATTATGCTCCAACTAAAGCATAAAGAATAACTTAATTATAGGACAACCCCAGTTAAATAAAAACAAAACATAAACCCTTTGCTAACTACTACCACTCATATTTTATTTTTATAATAAAGAGGAGAACACTTTAAAAAAATAGATAATTTAAGGGTTTTGAAACAATTTCTGGGAGATTTCCCAAGGCTAGCAGATATATGATGTAATCATCATGGTCTGCATCAGCATTACTGTACAGTGAAAATTAATATTCAGAATAATGACTTGTTAACCCTAGAATATCCTAAAAGATAAACTGGACTAGAATTTAATCATTCAAGCAGGAAAAGTAACAAATGTTAGAAATAAATGAATATTTTCTTTAAAGGGATGAAATAAAAAAGGTTTTTTTGAGTAACCTCAAATTGATAAGACTCAGGAAGACATAATATTCATTACACAGATATATTTACTTATGACAGAAAAACTTCCCAGTACCAAAAGCCGACAAACATTCCATGAGTTTCTAGGGCAGTATACTGACTTCTCTTTTTTAAATTCTAAAAATAAAAAAGACTCCTCCAACTGGAATGAGTATGCTCATGTGCAGAAACATGGAGATGAACTCAGACCACATTTTAGGTTTCTACAGTTCTATGATGTAATAGGGGACCCTTTACTTTGGCTTCCTAAAAGGAAGAAACTGAAGATTTAAGAAAAATGGGAAAAGGGTTTTAAGATAACAATCTGTCATCTGTACCTAAGCTATTCTCTACCTCACCTGAGTGGCTACTTCCTCCCTCCTCTCAACCACTAGGTTTAATTTCTTTTATAAAATGGTTTTGATAAGGAATGCAGTAAAAAGAAGGTACCTTGGGAAAGGTCAGACAAAGATCTACTCAGCCAAAAATTCAAGTCAAAAGCTAAAAAAAATGCATTATTTTTAAACATAGATGCCCAATTTTAGAAGGGTGAAGACAAATCTTTGCCTCCCCAAAAGTATTACTTTTCTCATCCATATTTATCTTAGTCTCTGGATATATAGCAGCCAGCAAATTAAGCTACAAGAGAAGTTACTCATAACCTATAATATTCTTGGTCATCCAAAAAACAAACGCAAAAATTATACAACTGGTTCCACATTGCCCTATCAATAGTGGCTGAAATAAATTCCGTTAATGGCTAAGGACAAATTATCTTTTTGGTAATCAGATATATAGATTATAATGGGGTTGAAATGTAATGTCCTAAAACTGGCGACCTATGAAGCATTTGTAGCCTGGACAAGAGTTTAATCAACCCTAAAAATCAACATTCTTTTGTCATATTTCTCCCTTTTCTATGTTCTGATATATCCTCTAGAAGACTGGGATCAACTACAGTTAAGGATAAAGAGGAAATATAAAGGAATGATGAAAACAAAAATAAATTAGAAAATGGATACCTGAAAGTAACAGCAACAAATATTTACTTGAAAACTGCCTGAAAACAGACTATAGAGCACTTAGGAATATACAAACTGGGTATAAATACAGTATAAATAAGTATGCAACCCTCTGGCTATATGTCAATGTGGCTTGAGAAAAATTTAACATAGACCTTTGTCTAAGCAGAGAAAAATGCTGAATTACTTAGTGTACACACTGTGTACTGATCCATATTACATACATCTTCCTCCTGAGGTAGCAACTACATCACTCTTAAACTGTTCCCACCAATTAGCAAAAGCTTATATACATGGTCAAAGCACAAAACCTTTGTAAAATTTTGCATTTCCAAAGAAACAAATTTGAAGTGCAGATAAAGCATGCGTGGCAGTTAAATGTTGCAGAGGACCAAGAAGGCACAATCTGTAATTTGTTAAACAGTAAACTATACAAATTGTTCAGATAAGTAAATAAATATATATACAAATAGAAATTATTTTTTACACTAGCCCTATAAATTTGCATATGTTAATAAATCACTTAGAAATAGGTGACATGCATTGCAAAGAATTTTGGTTAAAATCCTAATAAAAGTAGGAAATATAACCAAGAACACAGTTACCAGATTAAACAAAGGCATAAAATAGATAAAAGTAAGAAAAGCTTACCAAAACTAGGTTATGGATGGGTTTTTCTTAAACAAGAAATCTGTCTTAGGATTTGTATAGCGTTCAATATCTACTAAGTGTTTCAATGATTAATTTTATTGGCAAGCCTATCTTATGGATGTGCAAACTAAAGCTCTAAAGGATTAAGTGAATTTCTTAGGATCACAGGAAAAGTTGGAACAAGAGGTCTTGATTAATCCTTAAGATATAATCATTTAATCATTAACGCACTCAACAAATATTTGACTACTTGGTATGCTGGGCTTATGATAAAAAAAAAGATAAAAATCTCCACTTGGAATAAGCTCATAGTCTATTAGGAAAACTGTCAAGTAAGCAAGTCATTATACCAGACTGTGATAAATCCTTTCATGGTGGTATAGTGTAGGTGCTCTGGGATAATCTGACTCTGTCTGTGAGACAGCCAGGGAAAATTTCACAGAGGAATAGCAACTTGGGCCAAGTCTTGAAGGATAAATAGGAAGTGGCCAGGTAGACAAGAGAAGAGAGCAGTGGGTTCAGAATGAATAAAAGCAAGGAAGCTTTTTATTTCGAGTTTATCATGAGCTGCAAGTAAAAGTATATGGCTAAAGAGGGAGAAAACGTTCTAGAAATAGCAAAGGGCCATATGATGAAGGGTCATGCTTACAGAGTCAGACTTTAGTTTCTAGGCAAAGAAAGCCAACTGTAGGCCTTTATGCAGGACAGTGTCATAATCATGCTTCATGTATTAAAAGGAGTCTGTGGTAGCACTACGGAAGACAGCTTAGCGGAAACAGAATAAAGCCGGATCCAGGAAAACCCATTAGGAAAGTCTTCCTAAAGTCAAATCAAAAAATAAGAGCCCAAATTAAGGCAGAAGAATGAACCAAGTAGGAAGAACATTTTAACCCTATTCTTCAGGGTAGCTTCTATCAGGTAATGTTATAAGCAGGTAGGTAATGTTACATATAATAATAAGAGAATGTTACAAAACTGTATTTGTGTACTTTTACAAACTATGTGTGTAGTTTATAGTTACTCTGAGGTCAAGACATCAGTTATGTCAAACCACCCAAGGGATTTGATAATATAAGAAAAGTTGTAAAATATTTGAATAAATTTCAATAACAAGAATAAATATATTTATATATATTCTCAGTTTCAACAATTTTATGTCAGTTTTCAGTAATAAATATTGAAGTAGAAGTAGAGAATGAGCATAGGATGTATAAATTAGTGAAACAGTAGAAAATTTAATGCACGGTTAGCAGTTTAAGCTGACAACGACTAATCAACCTCTTGATGCCTAAATTTCCTTAATGAATTTTCGCCTTGATGAAAAACAAATTAACAATAACAAAGCTAATGAAAAATCACCATAGATAGAGTCAGTTATTTGCCTTTTTTTTTTTTTTTTTAAATTAAAGATGGGTTCTTGCTATGTTGCCCAGACTGGCCTCGAATTCCCGGGCTCAAGTGATCCTCCTGCCTCAGCCTCCTTAGCACTGGGATTATAGGCCTTATTTATCTTGATATACAGACATACAGACACTAAGATATACAGACAACAAGAAGTCATACAGACATCAAGTGAGAACAGAATTTAGCAGAACATATAATAACATAAACAATGACACAAGGGTTATTGCTGCTTTTCACCAAAATGTAGCAATATAAAAACTTCACCTCATGCCAGTCTTCGAGTTTGTTGTCAGAAAGATCTAGTTCCGACACATGAGCGCAGAAGGCAGCAATTTCTTTTTCATCTCCTGCACAGGTTATTCCACAGCTGTTCAACACTAGTACACTTGGGAGGTTGAGGCGATCTGAATGATGGGAGACACAAAATATTTTCTATATCAGCCAAATTCTTGTCTATGTATGTTCAGCCCTCAGGAATTGTCAAGAAACAAAAATCAAACTGTGTGAAATTACATAAGGATCTAGAAAATACAGGATATAATGGGACCAAAGGGTACTGAATCCTAAGAGGAGACAGCCAGTTATTGCCCAGGAGGAGCTCAGAAGTACTGCACCAGTACCACCAAAAAAAGTCCTCTAGGCTTTAACTCATAGCAGGATTGCTTATCTCAATTACCAACAACAGAGCCCTCATCCATGCTATCATCTTATCATCTGAACAAGAGATCCATGAAATTCATGTGTGGACTATCAGTACACTTTCTTATAGGCCTCAATTCCTTCTTTTTGAAATTTAGTTCCAAAGTATTCTGGATAGCTCTTTTCTCTCTATCTGATGTGTATCTTTATCTTTTGTGCCTCTGAAAATCATCTCAAACCATTAATCTACTAAATCACTTCTGTTAAGTTTATATCATTCAAGAAGTCTTCCTCACTTAAGTGGATCCATTCAGAACTCTACATCTCTCTCTCGTCTATCAATTATCTCCATTTCATATCCCTACAGAATTTGTCCCTTATGAAAATTAGCCTTCTTTAAAAATATAACTGTAACGGAAGAAAGTCTTTCAGAGTCTTAAACTATTCACTGAATTTGGTCAAACCGAGGTAACAACTTTTTGACTACTGCCTGGTTCAAAAACACGTGTCAATAAAATCACTCTTACAATCTCTACTAAAAAGGATAAACATGAGAATGCAACCACTCTTTTCCCAGTTGGTATAAAACAAGGACTCATCAAGGTAGTACTTTATTAATGGAGACCTCAAATTACATGGTTTGCAACTTGCTACTTTCAGCAACATATTTATCAGAATGGGAATGGATCCCGAAAAAAAAAATTACCAAGTAAGAAATCCACTTCTCTCTGCCATTCCAGGTTACATAGAGATAAAATTATTGTATTTAGAAACAGCAAACACTCAGTAACCTTTGAAAGTAAGAACTAACACAGTGATTCAATATTAATCCCCCATAATTACAAAAAACTACTTCCAAGAACTCTTAATTGCAACATTAAGCTAAAAGACAAGCAAAAATATACCTTGCACATTTCTAGTTACAGATTTTTGCTCACATCTAATCCCTCTCCTAGAATGTATCTCATCTCTAACCAAATTCTGCATTCTTGAAGAACTAGTTAAAATCTCACAGCTTTGAATCGTTTCTTGATCATATTAATTATCTTTTAAATTTCTTTCCAAATCACTATACCATTCATTTGGCTCAACATAAATTGTCTTGTGTTTATTTACCTTTGTAAATGTGAATGTCTTATAAACCAATTAGGCTATAAGGTCCTGGAGGGCACAGGCCAGTCCTGTACTGTTTTGTACCCTCTATGTTCCATAAAAGAATATGCATTTGAAATATTATCACTCAAATATTATTCTTGTCATACACATGCAACTAAAACATCTCTTAGTCAATCTGGAGGAAAACCAGTCCTGTTACGTTCTTTAGAAAACTGAAATCATAACAAGGGGGAAAGACTATTTGACTGTAATTAAAAATTAAATAAATCATTTGCAAACAAGGCAACACTGTGATTTAACATCCTAAGTAAGCTCCACTAAATAAGTGTTTTAGGTCCCATCTTTCTTACCTTTCATAGGAGAGCCCTGAGGTGTGGCTGGGACATGTACTCCCATTCCTGGGCCACGGCGATAAGGAAAATTTTCAGGACTATATTTTTCACATAATACTTGCATGAAACTTCTTCCACTAGGTTGATCCATCTTTGTTTCTTAAAATGCTACAAGAAACCAATAAATCATCAAATTATGTATTTACTCACATAAGAAGTATTTATTGAAAACCAATTATTTATAAAGCACTAGACTAGGCATTGCAAGACATATGATACTTAGTTACTGACCCTAGAAACATATACTGTGGTGACAGCTTACAATTTAGGGAAGCTACATATACAGACAAATGACAGCAATAACAGTTGAGCATATATCTGCAATACAGATGAAAAGTATTACAAGATTTAGAAGAGGAGGTGATCACTTCCAACCAAGGGCAATGAGAAGGCTTTTGGCTGGTACATAGGATTCATGTGGATAAGTAATTGAAGAAAGGTCTGAAAAAGAAGGTACAGATTGAACATCAGACTAAATAGTTTGGATGAATCCTTTAATATCTATCCCTCAAAATCCATTATCTTCTTCCATAGTAAAAGAACCTTTAACTGGATAACTGGATAACTGTATTTGGGAATGAGTGCTGGCTAAATTCCAGCTCATGGGCTAGAAACCAAGTATTCTGTGGCAGCTTCTAGAAGTCATCCTTAAAAGATGACCAGAGTGTGCCATTTGCCCTCCTTCTTTGTTTCTTCCTCCATCTGTTGCCTAGAAAACTGATGCCACCAGACAACGAACCCAAGGAATATACACTAAGAAAAGTGGGACGAAGAGCTGAAAGGGCTCTGCATCCCTGAGGACTTCATGTAACTGAGCTGCCATACTGGTACATATCTCTGGAAATTTCAGTGACAGATAAATAATCTATTTTGCTTAAGCCATTGTTCTTCTCAATTTTTTAGTTACCTATAACTGGACCTAATCCTAAATAATACAAAATGTCATCTCTTTTGGTTCTGAGTTTGGGTAGAGTCCTTTCTGTTTAGCATCAGCTAAGGGTCCAAACATTGAATGATTCCAGCATCTGAGAAGATGAGTACTGAGAAGGACTCATGCATACATTAAAACAGGTAATATTAAACAACATGCTAACTTCTGACAACCTGATAACTCATTACTTAAGGGGCTGGCCTATGATGCATATTAAATATTAATCAAAATATAGGCAGCTAAAATTGACCTCTGTAATTTCAACTATTAGGTATCAGGCTTTTTTACTAAAATAATCAGTAGGGAGAAGGATATACAGGCTATAGAGTAGTCAGAGAAGAAGGGATATCATAAGAAAAGGAACAGTATTCAAAATGTATTATGGTATATATGAGCAAGCACAAAATATCTGATGCTGCCAAAGCAGCCTGGCAATGGTAGACACTGTCAGGAGCATCTAACTAGGAACCTCAGAGGAGATCTTGTATACCACATTAGGAGGTTTAATGTTATCCTACAGGAAACGGAAAAAACTGAAAGGTTTTAAGGAAGGGAATACAAGAACGAATTTTTAGGGAAAACTCATCCTGAGAATCATGGAGCTGATGACTATGAGGGAAACAGGACTGAAGGCAGGGAGAAGTTAGGAAGATACTGCAAAAACACAGCAGAGAGATCGGGAGAGCTTCAAGTGATTCAGTGGTAGAATAAATAGAAAGCAGAGGCAGATTCATGATCATGTTAAAAAGCAAGCTATTCAGAAATTACAGGGGCTGAGGGAGAAGGTAAAGTCAAAAATGACTCCCAGGGTTTCTAGTTCAGGTGACCAGGTGACTGGTGATACCATTAACAAGAAAGCAGGAACAGAGCCAGTTTTACAGAAGAAAATGATGAATTCCACTTTATACGTGTTCAATTTGAAGTGCCTGTGGAATATCCAGGGAAACAATCTGGAGTTGAATGAGAATAATGAGCTAAAGATGAAGATTTGGACACCATTACGATATATAAAATGTTATGAATAAGAACAATAAGACAATGTCACTGATATTTAAGGGACAGGCAGAGGAAACAGAGTCATGAAGAAAAAGAAAGAAAACAACCAGACAGCAGAGTGTTTAGCCAATATTTTGAGAAGTTTTGCTGGGAGTGGAGAAGGAAGATGGGATGATAAGAGAGTAGGGAATCCGGGCAACTGTCAAGATTTTATATCTTAAAATAGGAAAGACCCAAACATGGTTATAGATTACAAGGAAGAAGCCAGTAGCCCTGAAGAGGCTGAAAAATCACTACCTGTACTTTTTCCTAGAAGAAACTAGCAGGAACAAGCACTGGAAAGCTTCTCAGAAGGCTGTTTGATATTAGCCAGATAATGCTTCAAATTGCTTCCCATTAGTGGTGACATATTTATTTCACTATAGTTACTGGTTTACTTTTGCTTATATTGTTTAATTACAATGAACGTTAGGTATTTTTCTTATGTGATTATCCTATCTCTACTATTACATTACAAAGGGGAGTGGAACTGTGTAATCCTATTTCTTTCAGTATCAATTCATAGCATCAGGCATAGTTTATTATACATGGTAACGGTTTGATAAATGTTGTCGTGTATTAAAATCACTAGCCGAGAAGAAAGGGCAGAGAATTCAGGATGAAGGGTAGGTTTACACCCCACCCAGTTCTGACTACATAATAGTTTTGTGCCATCAGGCAAGTCACTGTTATCTCAAATGTCTTCAACTATAAAATAAGGTATTAACATCTCTACTACCTGGATTACAGGGTTGCTGTAGAGCCCTAAAATACACAAATGCACTAGTTGGATTACAGGGCTGTTGTAAAGTTCTAAAATATATAAATGTTAATTCTGAGAGGAAGTTGTAGTACAATAGAAAGCACATGGACATAGGCAATTTAAGCTCTTTCCCTAGCTGGGTAAACCACAGGCTAATTATCTAATCTCTCCCTACTTTAATTTTCTCACTTATGTATGGTCTAAACCTTCCTCTCAGGTTTGTAATAAGAATTTGAAAAAAGTATGAATATAAAAGTGGTTGTTAAACTTGGCTCATTTCCTAGACTACCAGGACCAAGATCTACTGGACTTTGTGGAATCAATTTACAAAGGCCTAGAACACAGGAGATGCTCACTGAGCACATGCCCATCCACTGAACAAAAATTTTCATGATAAATGGCATTAATATCATAATGAGTAAAGTGACCTTGAAAATAAGAGGGCTGCCCTTTGCTCAAGATTCCCATTTGTAAGCTAAAAGATAGAGTTTGTTTTAGTACAAGACACTTTGTTCTTTCTATCCACACAGTGTTAAGTGTCTACATAGCGGCTGCCCTCTATTCCAACACTGAGTGTGTCAAAATTGAACTGTGTTGTGTTCAGCTAGGGCTTTGGGAACTTCAGGTTGAAAAGTTCTTTTTCAATGTAAACTCCTCACCACCAACAGCAGACAATATAGAACAGGTGCTATGCCACTAGCAACAGGCACCATAGCTATTATCAAAAAATCCTGTCTCAAGCAGAATGCCAACAGAATTTTTAGAAATTTTTAACAAAAAAGCCAAAGAAGTTACATTGTTATCTTTCATACAATCAGCAGTTCAAAAGAGTAAAAAGTGTGTGGAGAGGGTGAACTGTCACTGTCAAAATAATATCACTGAGTTTAAGCGGCGCCTTTTATCTGAAGGCTTCAGAACCACTTAAACTCAAACTTATACAATTCAAGGGCAATAATCTTATATACAATTTAAATATAGAGAAACCAAGGGATGGTAGGAAAGACGTATTCAAGTTAAAATGCTAGTAAGCAAGCAAACATGGGAACTTAAAAGCTTTTCCTCATGGTCCCATGCTGTAAGAACTCTTCCAAATAGGATTTTTTTTAAGACTTATTTTTTTTTTGACTGAAAAGCAACACCAAGTACCTTCATTGGTCATTTTCCAGGATACACTATTGGATTAGCTTTCCAGGAATGCAGATGGGCACACATTAATACATAGGTTTTGAATTAGAACATCAAGATTGTGAAATGGATTGGTAATGTAACTCTACTCAAAATCTGTTGGGGCAGTCTGAGGAGGAACAGTAGGTGGGAAAAAAGGCTGAAAACCTAACAGACTGAAAAATGAGGAAATACAGGATGGAAAAAGATCTTTCACTAGAGCCTTTAAAAGGTTTTTGGGGGGTGGGAGGGTAATCTATGACATTTTGGAAATAACAGGTGTCAAATTACATCAGACTACCTCTATAGTTGGCAGAGTTCTAATGCATTTGTAAAACTGTTCTGAATTGGTGCTGAAAGCCAGAGAGCCAGGGATCTTTGGTGATATTGCTTGCTTCCATTACTAAGTTGTGAAGTGGGCCTGTGAAAATTTCAATTCGTTTGTGCCTCAAGATCCTGACTATAATATACTCTTGTAAAGTGCTTGGAAAAAACTCAGAATAATGTATGAGTTGGAGGATAAGGTGCTCAGTACACTTTTGCCAATTACTTTAAAATCAGAACAGAACATCCAGTCGCCTTAGTACCCTTAACCACTATTGAGGTTAAGTACACAAACAATTTGTACTTTAAGTTCCCAATAAACGGGTTAGGTCAAAATTAGCAAGAAGCTCAACACAACTGAAAACAGAAAGTAGGCCATGTCTGACCACTAACACTGGGAAACATACAAGATAGATCCTTTTGTATAATAAGTATGCAAGGTCAATACTTATTTCACAAAGAAACAGTGTAGAGTAGTATACTTCATAAAGTACGAACACTGCCAGCCTCACTAGCTAATTCCAAAAGATATAAAACGTACCCCACAGAGTGCCAAAATATACATTTTAAATCTTATAAAAATAGATTTATCTGCTTGTATATGCATAGATTATCTCCGGAAAGATAAAACAGAAATGAATAAAAGTAGTATCGACAGTTGACTCCAGAGAGAAGAAATGAGGAATACAAGTGGAAAGATTTGCTTTCCAATGTTTACCCTTTTGAACAACTTGAATTCACCATGTGCATACATCATCTTTTTGAAATGTAAAATGTTTTTAAGTAACATATCTGGAAATGACCTAATAGTTTGTCAAAGGGTTTTTTAATGTCTTCATTATATAATATTTCTATTTTTAAAATTCCAAATTGGAATTTGTGTATGCAGAATATAAAATGTTAATTTTGAAGAAACTGGGGAGTGAGGAAGAAAAGAGAAATAAAATAGATGGCTAAACAGAAATAGATAATTTTGTAAAACAACATCAGCACAGAAAAAGCAAGCAGAAACAAAACATATCCAAGCCTGAGAACCAAACCACAGTGAAACTAAGAGGAGGGAATGAGATGAAGGTGAGCAGGCTGCCAAGGCCACAGCAGCGTTCTGCCCTTCTTTACCATGGCTTTCACAGGGGCAAAGCGAAAGCTCCACTATGGGGTGTATCAAAGGGATGGAAGTATACCCTCAGCCTTGCACAGTTCCACTTCCTTTGCTAGCCAAGTTAAATGTGTTAATACAAGTTACCCAAGTCTTTCATCCAAATTACCCAAATTTGCCCCAAATTCTGCTGATTCTGGAGCCATAAGCTAAGGAGGTGTGATGCCTGAAGATGGCTGGGAGATTCAGGCCTCTCTGTCACCTCCAACTGTAGAGATTAAAAAACGAAAGAGAGGTGCTTTCTGAAGCAGGAAGCCATTTCTGCAGGTTTCAAGTTACTACAATAGTAGATAGTTGGGAACTGATTTGTGCTTTTGAAAAAGAAATCACAATAATTCAAATGTGCATTAATTTAGGATGTGGCTAAATCTTCAAGAAGTTTTCATAACTTTCACAAAAATGGAGAAAAGGAAAATCCTCTCAAGTAGTTTAAAATTACCTTCAGTTATTTGACAAGGACCCATTTGTACAACGAATCAATCATATCTATTCATCAGAGAAGGGCAGAAAAAACTACACTCTGAAAGCTACTGCCAATATTTTGCTACCACTATTTGAAAACAAAACTTCAGGTAAACAATTTGTCAAAGGCTCCACAATTTCACCTTTAGGTTCCTTGGGTCAGATGACATTTCATTTTAGTGATTTGCTATCCACTTGGGTAACTGTCTTCTTCACAAGACAACCTGAGAATGAGAATTTCCTTACCAATTGTTTAGTAAAAATGCAGACAACAAATATATTTAGTTTTCTCTGCCATCTCTTTTCATTTTCATACCTTAACAAATTCTCCCAATTAGGTTTATTTCCCCCCATTCATTTATTTTTAAAATATGTGCCTTCATAGAGCTTAGTTTCATTTAGTTCAGTTCAACAAGCATGTACCAGATGCTAAATCTACGCCAAACACTATGCTAAGAACTAAAGAAAGTGAGAAGGAATAAAATCCAAACTCTGCCCTCAGGGCATCCACACTCTAGAAGGAAATACATGAGATAACACATATCTAAAATAAGCCAGACAAGAAATAGTGAATTCAACATAAGAAGTGATTAACTTTCAGAAGTGTGATCAAGGAAGTAGGTGAATCCTGAGCCATTTTGAAAGATAAAGATTAGCTGACAAGGTGGGGAATGGCATTCCAGGCACAGGAAACAATAGCACATGAACAAACACAAGAGACCAGAAACAAGGGTTATCAGCTGTACTGCTAAAACATAAAATATGGGTGCTGACAGGGGGGGAAAGCAGGAGATTCAACTGTGGAGGTGACAGTGGTCAGTAAGGTCATGACGTTCTTGGGCTAGACTTTATCCTGCAAAGATAAAACTAAGAAAAATTCTGAGAGATTACAGTGACTAGAGTGCAAGGATGAGGGTTATTGATCTTTATGCAGAATACAGAGAGGTCAAAAATGAGAATTTAAAAATCAGTGAAGGACTGGGCAACTAAGAGTTTCTTTACCTTAGGAGAAGCAATTCCAGTACAGTTAAGGGCATCGAATCCATAGAATAGGGAGTTAAGTAAATAAGCCGAGAAAAGAGTAGCAATCATACCTTTGAGAGGCTTAAATGAAAGTGGACGAGGTGGGACAGCTGGTGGAAAAAACAACGAGGGTTAAGAAAGAGTTGTTCTTTTTTTTTTTTTTTTGAAAAAAGACAAAAGAGAAATGTATTGCCTGAATTTGCAGGGGGTCAAGGGAGGTCTGCAAAAACTAAGAAAACAAAGCCATAGGAGGAAAATCTCCCAGCCATCTTCAAAGAACCTCTCAGGATTGCTACCTTTCTCAAGTTTTGCAAGTTTTGTTTTTGTTTTTTTTTTTAAGCCCATTAAATTTTCACTTTGTGAATTCTTCTTCTAACCTCATCTCCAAAAAGCTTTCTTCTTTTGAACAATTATCTACTGTATCCAAACTTTGCCAGATTCTTAGACATTTTAGGTAGCTGGAATTTTCGTTTTGTTTTCTAAAGCAGTCTTTCTGATCTGCAGCCTAAGAGTATCCCCAAAAAGACTGATTTATTCTGGAAAAGCATATGTATATGTTACATATTTTTCCCTCCAGGAAAGATGAAATAAATCAATGAATAAAGGTCTATTAATGAGCTTTATTCTAAATATTTGCTTTTAAAAAATACAATGTTCGGCCGGGAGCGGTGGCTCACGCCTGTAATACCAGAACTTTGGGAGGCTGAGGCAGGTGGATCACCTAAGATCAGGAGTTCGAGACCAGCCTGGCCAACACGGCAAAATGGTTTCCGTCTCTACTAAAAATACAAAAATTAGCCAGGCATGGTGGCATGTGCCTGTAGTTCCAGCTACTTGGGAGGCTGAGGCAGGAGAATCGCTTGAACCCGGGAGGCACAGGTTGCAGTGAGTCGAGATCATGCCACTGCAGTCCAGCCTGGGTGACAGAGCAAGACTGTCTAAAAAAAAAAAAAATTCGTTCTGAATTTTTTACAATTTCCAATTGAAAATAAATAACAACGACAAAGCCAGTAACCCCACCATGTAGTTTCCCTTTTTATTAGCTAAGCTAATAATGTAAATAAGTATTATCAAAAGCTTTTCATATCTGAAGCATAGAGCCACATCCACACCAGGAGACTTTGGTTTAGATTTCACAAGCACATGAAGCCTGAGGCTGCACCTCATGGTGTGTATCCTTCCAGATCATTTTTTCCATGCTATGTAGATATATATTTTTTACACAAAGATTAGACATATAGTTTTATAACCTGCCTTTTTGCTAAATAGTCCATGAAAAATTTTCCATGTCAAGAACTGCATATCTACCTAATCATTTTTAAGGTTTATAAAGTATTCCATTAGTAAGTTTTTGGAGCTAAAGTCATGAATGACAGCTATCTCTCCCATACAAACACTTCGGGGACACTGACCAAGTCAGCGTAATTAGGCTAGATGGTCTCATTCTATATGGCACTTCCAATTTCATGTATCCTGAACTATCTATACCTGTGATTCTATCTCAGTTACTACCCTTGCGCATTATGTAATATAGCTAAGTGGATGCTCTCTTTGGATGAAAGGAAAATAAACTAATTCTAATAAACTTTTAGCACTATTTTGTAGAATTATAGTTAGCCAATTCACTAACTTAACTCTTAGCATTCTAAAAGCAAAGTAAGTGTAGCTGATAAATCCCTTATCATAACACACCATGCCACCACGATTTCACACCCTACTAAGAACCACCCTATGTCTCAAAGTCTCCTGCTCAACTGTATACTACACTATACGCAAGTGTAGTAATGTGGCACATCAACCTTTCTTGGTAGGAGGTTTTTTAAAAATCCAACACTGCCAGATGAAATGTGAATTTGGACTCCTGATCATTCCTTTAATTATGCTATCAATCAGCCACTACCACCCTCTTCTTGTATCACAGTACTATGCTTCTCCTTAAAAGCACTATAAACATTAAAATACCTATCAGAAATTCTTTATTTCGTTGTATTAGTGACAAATACATCTAAAACTGTGACTGTTATCAGTGAGAAGTACAGCCTCAGAGCTGTCTATAT
This sequence comes from Pongo pygmaeus, assembly GCF_028885625.2. NCBI lineage: Eukaryota > Metazoa > Chordata > Mammalia > Primates > Hominidae > Pongo > Pongo pygmaeus. The sequence continues at coordinate 122,818,109 of NC_072382.2, read as the reverse complement.
TTTCTACTGAAGAACTATATTGCGTATAAGGCATTTTAGATGTTGAACAAAGACACAAACTTTTTTCATCAATAACTGCACATTAGCAACTATGACTGACCCTCATGCTTGTAGTCCACCACACATAAACACAGCTCTTGAAATTTCTGATCCAAATACACTAGCCCCAGAATGTCATAATTTTGATGAGAAATATGAAGGGAAAAAATTAAGACAATACTATTATTTAGACTGAAGTACCTGTTTGTGTGATATTTCTAAACACTTCTTTCTTCATTTCCATAGCCTCTCCTCGTCCAAAAATGTTGGTTTAAACCAACTGTCTATATCCCTATTAAATTAGACATTCTGAAATATAAGACAAAAACACTTTGCATATACTTTCAGCAACAAAAACAACCAAAAAGGTTTAACATTCACTTTTACTCCAAGGGCTTCCAAGGAGACTTCCACCCTGCCCATCCCTCCACCCTCACCCTGCCCCACCACACACATCCCCAACTCCTTTACAAACAAATTTACATCTACTCCTACCTTTCTATTTGGCCCAGGTTCAATCTGGTAAAATTCCAAGGCTTTAAAGTTGCATTTATTCAAAGCAGGATCAGATACATTTACTCTTGAACTGATGTCCCCAAACCAAATGTCCCCACACTGAGATTAACAATCATTTTAAAGCCTAGTAATTTTCCATAACCACTCTCTGAAACAGAAAAACTAACTTATCTCTATTTACAGGATATGAAACTGGGGGAACTTGCTTGGGTTTCTGTGGCCTTACCAGCATGCTAAGTCATACTTTCTATAGCTCTAATCTGTTAAGCCATTCCATCTTTACCAAAAAAGGAGTATTTCATGTCAACAGTACACAACATCACACATAAGACATGGAAACATAACTTACAAAAATGTATGAAATTCATTACAGCCAACATTCCTCTTGTAACCACATCAAAGTAACTGAACCAAAAAACTAAGCAACAGTACTGACTGGTCTAATCATCAAAGGGGAAAAAATTATTCCCAACTTTTCCATCCTTCCAAAAAGCAAGATTCTTTTTCTTGAATACATTATGTTTCATCAGAAGAAAATTATATATGCATGTTTTCTTTCCGCTGTGAACACACAAGTTTCAGGCCATTACTTAGCTGTTTACAGAACAGATTACCCCATTATCTGTGCTCCTGAGCAGCTACAGAGGCCATCATGCTAAGGAAAAGCCTCGTTAGGAACAGACCACTAGTTCATCACTCGACAGCCTTCCAGAGCAGTTGACAAACCACCCTGGCTAATAACCAGGGATTCAGAATGTTGGAACATCAATCACGCGTAAAGGTTGCAAAAGTTTGCAGGTCATTTAAAAAAAAAAAAAAAAAAAACGTTGTTTTTTTTTTACTAGCCCCTCCTACATTTAGTGCTACAGCAATATTGCCCAATGGTAATAAGTGCTGGTTCTAAAACTAAACTCCTTGGCTATGTAAATCCTGACTGATTCCACGACTCTGTGCGACTGTGGGCAAGTTACGTAAGTTCTCTAAGTCTACCCTTCTTCATTCACAGGAAGGGGTAGTAGCCCGTAACTCCTAGCTCATAGGGTTACTGAAGAATGAATGGAGATAATATTGGTAAAGGGTGGTTAGCACAGTGCCTGGCACATAGAAAGCACTTAATAAATGTTAGTTTACTATTACTTCTCCTGCTTCCCCTATTACTACTACCATCACCACTTAGTGAACATGGTAGCGTGAACGGAATATAGAGCTGGAGGACTAACTTGCAATTTTTGTTAAATAATCTAATTTTTAGGTCCAAGGACTATGCTAAATTAATGCCAATTAATGATTTGGCACAGTAAAAATGTCTGACATTTATGCTATTCCTCCTTAATTGGAAGAGCTTGCCCTTACCTCTCCACCTATCTGAATTTTATGCATCATTCAACACACTACTCAATATATACTTTAGAGATGAAGCATTTTCAGATACCTCTTCCTATAGTGATGTTTCCTTTGAGCTAAGCTCATGTTAACCTTGCCTGAAACACTCAGTGGGCGATTAATCACATACTGGCATGTCATCTTCTCATTTTAAATAATATACCCTTATTTTTCATGTGTAGCAATGTAACTTTCATGTGTTTGTCTTGTGTCTTCAAACTGTATAGCTCTTGAGAATAATAACCTTATCCTAATGCTTCTTTGTATCTATCATATACTGGAACCTTGCATATAATTGACACCCCATAAATGTGCTTATCAATAGGTTTTCTCATCACTTCTGATTGTGCATACCAAATTTATGTAATATGAAAAGTAGATTTATTAATAAACTCTGAAATCAAAGTACTTTAGAAACAAAAATTCTTCATAGCTATGGCTAGAATACATAATTGTATCTACTCCACGGAGATTCCAAAAGAGGTGCCATCATGGCAGTCAGAAATATTTGCCACTACAAGTTATTCAGCAAAAAACACAACCACAAAATATTTAATACTGAATATATGATTTTTGTACCCCTACTATACCTTACAACTCATATGCAAGAGTTAATCATTTATGCCATACTTCAGAAAAACAGGTGCTGCTCAGTAACTCAAGATTAATATATGTGCACTGCTGGTAGGAATGCAAATGGTACAACTGATGTGGAAAATATGATTGTTCCTCAAAAACTTAAGCATAGAATTACTATATGACCCAGCAATTCCCCTTCTGGGTATCTACCCAAGAATTGAAAGCAGGAGTCAAAACCTATTTGTACACCAATGTTCACAGTAGTATTATTTACAATAGTCAAAAGGTAGATAAATGGATAAAAGAATGTGGCAGATACATACAATGGAATACTATCAGCCTTAAAAAAAAATTTGACACATGCTACAACATATATGAACCTTGAAGACGTGATGCTAAATGAAATAAGCTAGACACGAAAGAACAAATGGTGTATGATTCCACTTACATGGGGTAACCAGAGTGGTAAGTTCATTGAGACTGTAGAATGGTGATTGTCAGGAGCCAGAGGGCACGGGGAGTGGGGAGTTATTAATTAATAGGTACAAAGTTTCAGTTTGGAAAAAGAAGAAATTCTGAAGCTGATTGATGGTGATGGTTGCATAACAATGTGAATGTACTTAATGCCACTAAACTATAAAATGGTTATAATGATAAATTTTATGTACATTTTACTAACAAAATGAACATTTTTGAAAAATACAGGAATATAGTGTATGCTATATAAAAAAGATGAATATAGGTGAAGTCTACCATTTCTCATTCCTACTCTCAGCACTTATCAAATTAATGCAAATAATTCACTTGAGGATCTTAAATCATGAGGGATAAAACAGCCAAGTCTCAATAAATACATTTAGTGGGAGATCTGATTTACGATGTATACAATCTTCATTTACCTTTTTCTTCGAATCCTTTATCAATGTTCATGAGGAAAATCGTCACTAATGAGGGACTAATAGAGCCAATATTTAAATTTCAACCTCCAAATGGTATTTGCCTTTACAAAACTTATGCCTTATTAATAATGCCTATGAGAAAATATCATCCTCATATGATTCTCATATAATAAAAGTTTAATAGTTTAGACTTGTTTTCAACATTTTAAGAGTTGCAATTCTTTCCTAAAGTTATTTCCTTCAATTTACCTATGAACTAAATAATAACATGATTATAAATATAATAAAGGTATTCCCAAAAGAGAAGTCTCTTTATTGACATAATGGCATCTATCAGAAGACTTAATATTAGAAAGATTCATAGCATTATTCTCTTAAAATAAAATGCTATAAAGATACATGCAAATATGACAGATAGGGGAAAGTGCTAATGCTAAGTTCCTAAAAAACTACCTCTCTCCCAGTATTTCATAGGTTGAGTCTCATTCTTCACAAATTCCCTATCTGCAAATTTCCCTACTTGCCAAAAGGTACTTGTTACCACAAAATCAATACTTGCAGCATTTTTGTGGTCATTTGCAGATAAGCACAAAGTGACAAAAAATTTGAGTTGTTCAATGGGTATGTTCCCTGCTGAGGTAGAACAAGGTGGCACTATGCCTTCTTGTTTCAGCTCTCATAATATAAACAAGTGTCCTTTCCATGATCTATCTAGCGCCATGCTTTTCATATTTTTGTGCTTTTTGTTGGTGACTTCACTATTTAAGGGGTCCCCAAGGGTAGTGGTGAAATGCCATCTAGTGTTTCTAAAGCGCAAAGCACGAGGAAGCTGCAATATGCCTTATGGAGAAAATGCACAATTAGATCACTTTATTCAGGCATGAATTTAGGGCTGTTTGCAGTGAATTCAATGTTAACGAATCAATGATACACATTAAATGTCTTTAAATAGAAACTAATATAAAACAAAATTATCTATTTATCACTTGACAAAAATGTTATGATCAGAGGCTTGCAGGAACCTAACCCTATATTTCCCCTAGGAGTAACAATTTCCATATTCACTAATTCACTGTTCATGGCGACTTTACATAAAAGTACTGTAAATTACAAGAATCAACTATATTCTGTTAAATAACCCTGGAGAAGAAAAATAGACCAATGAAACAGAAAACAGAGCCCAGAAACATGCCCATGAAAATATGGCAGGGAAGTAGCATAGCGATCACTAGAAAAACATTAAGCTATTCAATAATTGGTGCTAGGACAGTGAATAACAATCTGGGAAAAGATGAAATTGAATCCTTACCAAAAAATTCACCTCCACATAAAATATGAAAGCAAACTTTATCTCCTTGAGAAAAAAATAAGTTATTTCTTCTAATAGGAAAAGAACTTTATGATCTTGATTTAGGGAAATATTTCATAGAGAAAACATTTTTAAAATCCATAAAAATAAAGTTGAGCAGTCAAATGAAAACTTGGCCAGGCATGGTGGCTTACATCTGTAATTCCAGGACTTTGGGAGGCCAAGGCAGGAGGATTGCTTGAGCCCAGGAGTTCAGGACCAGCCTGGGCAACACAGCAAGACCCCATCTCCACAAAAAAATCAGTCAGGCATGGTGGCATGTGCCTGTAGTCCCAGATACTTGGGAGGTTGAGGTGGGAAGATTATTTGGGCCCAGGAGGTGAAGGTTGCAGTGAGCAGAGATCACACCACTGCACTCGAGCCTGGCGACAGAGCAAGACCCTGTCTCAAAAAAAAAAAAAAAGAAAAGAAAAAAAAGAAACACTTCTGATCATCAAAAGACATGAAAAACATGAAAAGACAAGCAAAAAACTGGAAAAAATATATTTGCAACACATGTAACTAATACAGAGAACTCTTAAAAACAGTAAGAAGAAGGAAGACAACCTAATAGGAAAATGGACAAAAGACATAAACAAGTACTTAATAAAAGATAAAATTAAAAATGTTTAACCTATATAAAAGATGCTCACGTTCAATAATTTTCAGAGACAAAAATTAAAATCTCAGTGAGATACCATTTTATGCAAATCAGCAAAACTTAAAAACTCTGACAATACCAAGTATTGGAGAAAATGCAGAAGAATAGAAACTGGCGATGTAGCCAGTGGGAGTATCAACTAGTACAAACACCTTGGAAAACAATTTATTACAGTCTAGTAAAGTTGAAGACGCACATACTCTACGATCTAGCAATTCCACTTCTCAGTATAAACTCTACAGGAACTTGTAGTGTGCACCAGGAAATAAGTAAAAGAACGTCCGTAACAACAGCATTGCTTAAAACTGCAAAAATCCTGGGAGGATTGCGGTGGAGGGGAATGCAGTGTGGAGAAGCCCTTATATCTAAGAACAGGCAACTGGGTAAATTACAATATATTCATAAAATAAAATGTTACACATCAATAGAAATTAACAGTTGGTAGTTCATTATGCCTACTTCCTCATCAACATGAATGGCTTTTGAAAAACATCGATTTGTTCACACAGGGCAGAAAAAAAAAACAATGCTGAATGGGTAAAAAAAAAAAATCACAAGAATATATACAGTATAATTCCATTTATACAAAATTTTAAAACATGGAAATTAGCCATTTTATCATTTAAGGTCACATAAACATGTGGCAAAAACTGTAAAGAAAAGGCAGAGAAAAAACACAAAATTCAGAGTAGTGGTATCCTTAGTGGATAGTATGATCAGGAAGGCAAAAACAGAACTCTGAATTCCCTCTCCAAATCTGCTCCTCTTCCACTCATTCCCATCTTGGAAGTTATATTTGACTTTTCTCTTCTTCTCATGCCCCCGTGTAACTAATCAGCAACACCTATCAATACCACATCCAAAATATCCCAATTTTGTCCATCTCTATTACCTTATTCTTGTTCAAGACATCATCAACTTCTCACCAGGACCTCTGCATTAGCCTCTGCCCTGGTCACTCTTGACTCTTGTACAATTCATTCTCCACAAAGCAGTCAAGTGATCTTTTCAAAATGTAAGTCAAATCATGTCCTTTACACTCTCCAATGGCTCCCCTTCACATGCAGAATAAAATCCAATCTCTCCATCATAGTCGCCAAGGATTCATTTAATCTGATTGCTGCTTACATCTCTAACCTCATTTCCTCCCACTCCTTTCCTAGCCCACCATTCAGCCTCCGTGGCTTTCTATTTCTCAGACTCGCCAAGTTGATTTCCCCCTATGGCCTTTGCATTTGCAGGACGGCCCTTTTCCTGTCTCTTGGCAGAGCTGCTTCATCTCAGTGTTTCGCCTCAAATTTAAACACAAATGTCACCCTCTCAAAGAGGCTGCTTCTGACCACCCCATCAAAAATAGCACCACTGCCATCATCACTCATGGTCACTTCACCCTCTGTCATTCTTCATAGCACTTATCATAATCCGTTAGTTTACTGTTTGTTCTCCAGCAGAAAATAGGTCCCACACTAGCAGGGATTTATCAGTCCAGTTCAGTTTTGTACAGAGCAGTGCCTAGCATATGATTAAAAAATATTCATTGGATAAATGGAAAAGTGAATTTTATTATCAATAGACATGAAACAACATCTTCTGACAGTGAAATGAAAATGAAGCTCACCAATGGCAGAATGAGAAGAAAAATTTTGAAAATCACCGGAAATGCATTATTCCAAGAACAGTTTTAAATAACTTTTTACAATAGTACTTGTTATGGATCGCATTCCTAAGAATGATTAGTGATTAATCAAAGTTTCACACAGTTTTAAGATCCTGAGTTTGGGAAATGGGCTACCTGTTTAAATTTCATTTTTAGAAGAGCACTGTGATTAAAAGCATGGTCTTCAGTTAGTTCTGAGTTCACTTATGACTCTCCTGTGTGATTTGTACAAGTTACTTACCTATCTCTATGCCTGCTTCCTCACTTGTAAAATGAAGCTATTAATAGCTATTTCACAGTTATTGTGAAGATTACATGAAATAAAGTTTTTGAAGCATCTAGTTAAGTACCTGGCATGAAGTAAGTGGTCAATAAACTAGTTATTATTGTGAAAGCTGAGATGCCCAGACAAATGGAGGAGCTGATATGAGTCAAATAAACATCCTCCCCTTTTGGCAGAGGTGGGAATACATGCCAGGATTAAATCGTTTTCCCTCCAAAAAGACAAATGTACACAAAGGTAATATATAAGAAGTACGGACAAAGGACTTTGAGAACACTGAGGGAGTGACTATCTTCACTAAGGAGGTCAGTCACATGTAAAACTGAGTTTTACAAGACAGCAGCAGCAAAGTACTAGATGAAAAGAAGGGGAAAGCATGTGCACAAACACAAATGACTGAGAAATGCAAAATAAAGTGAGAAATGTAGTGTAGTTGGTATAGAGTGTATGCGGGAGGATGGCTAGAAAATAAAGAATTGGTAGGGCCAGATGGTAAGGGGCTGAGGTCCACCATTCAAAAGTTTGCACTTTATTCTTCCATCAGTGGGGAGATGAAGGGGAAAAATCTTAACATGCTAATTTGATACCAATTCTTCCAAAGAAGGCGAAATACCTTTATGACTTTAAACACTACGTAGGGCCACAATCTGTTAATGTAAAATAGAAAATATGTTAAGCCTTAGTTCTTAAAACCATATGAGCAATTTGTTTACTAACAATGGCTGATGTGGACCCTCGCTTCATGATGTTCTGTCATTACTGTGGTGACGACTGTTGTGCCAGGCATCATCACGACAGCAGATAAAATCTACTGTAAGTTTATTATGTGTTGTGTGCCGTGTTGTTTTATACGTATCATCTCAGTTATCACAACACTTCTATAAGGGGTACTATTATCCCATTTTGCAGATCAGAAAACTGAAGCAGAGAGGTTACAGGCCCAGAGCTAGTGACAGAGCCAGAACTCAAATCTAGACTGACTTCAAGGCCCTAAAATCAAGCCAGTTTGCTGAATTATGATATTGCTCAGTTTATTAACATCACTTGCTGAAAAATTATTTGAGTACCTACTGTAATTTAAGGCATCATGCTAGGTCAGTGACTTTTAACTTTTACTGTACGGAAGAATCATCTGGGCAGCTTGATAAAACGCAGATTCCTAGATTCCACCAGAGATTCTGATTCAGTAAGTCTAGGTTAGAATTCAGGGATCTGCTTTATTTTATTTATTTATTTATCTTTTTTTTTTTAAACAGTGCCTCACTCTTCTTGCCCAGGCTGGAGTACAATGGTGTAATCATAGCTCACTGAAGCCTCAACCTCTGAGGCTCAAGTGATCCTCTGGCCTCAGCCTCTCAAGTAGCTGGGCTATAGGCATGTACCACTATGCCTGGCTAATTTTTTAATTTTTCATAGAGATGGGTCTCCCTATGTTGCCCAGGTTGGCTTTGATTCCTGGATTCAAGCGATCCTCCTACCTCAGCCTCCCAAAGTGCTGGGATTACAGGTGTGAGCCACAGTGCCTTGCCGGATCTGCATTTTTAACCACACCTTCAGTCAATTCTGATCTACTTGGTCTATGAACTATGCTCTAGTAGACCCTGTGCTAGATGTCCTAGTTTTTCATGGATATTTGAGCCTCCTGTTCACTACGCATTTATAATCTAAAAGGAATAAAAATAAGGCGCACAAATAATACAAAGCAATATAGCAAAGGTAGTACAGACAACATAAGCAACAAAGACTTCAAAGAAGAGGGGTCATCTGAAATGAAATGAGAGTGAGTAGGATTTCATGAAGAAAGGGAACATTTTATATGCAGACTTTCAGGGATAATTTTACACACAAAGGAAGGTACATGAGCAGATGCCTTGGCAGGTAGAGGAACTGCATTTAGGAGTGTAATGATGATGCAAGAAAAAAAGTAGAGAAAGTCTGTAGAAGGCCCTAAATGTCAAGCTAAACACTATGGGCTTTATTCAGTGCCTGTACTGGAAAGCAACTAATGGTTTTTGAGGAGGGAAATGAAATAATCATAGCACTATCCTTTGGAAGAGTTCTCTCATGAAGCTATGCAAGCAAAAGACAATGGGAACAGTCTGGTTATTACCGTTCTAATTCCAAAGAAACAAGTCAGAAAAGGTAGCATGAAAAAGGGAGGAATGGTAAATCTCAATAACTAATCATGTGTAGGAGAAAGGCAACAATCGCAAATAAGTGATTCCTTCACCCTTTAAGCCCAAATTGTATCACTATCAGTTTTATATTATTTCTTATACAGCTAACCAGGCCCAAAATATATAAAGAGTTCACTTATTTAAAACACAGCCCAGGACTAAGTAAACTGGCCTCTAAGTAGCCAACATACATGTCACACAGTTCACACACTAAGAAAAGGAAAAAAAAAGTATTACATAACAAATACAAGTATCTGATTTTCAAAACCATAGTAGTTTGGAGGCAAAAATTAGAAGGAGAAAAGAGCCTGCTACAGGTGGACATGCTTAAGAGTGTAAGGATCAGAGAAGAAACAAAAACTATTGAAAAGCACACACAATCACTCAGGGTCACTTCTCCATAACTGTTTATTGACAAGTACACATGATTCCCAGAAAAATGAAATAAATAAGAATCTTCTTTAATGTTCCAGGCACCCACCACAAAATAAAATCTTTAAACATTCATTAAAGCTAAATATTTTAAAACAAATATTTCCCTGATTAAGAGGTCATTTTTAAAGGATGGCTGATATATGCCAGCATAACCCCTCTATCAGTACCTAATAAATAATTAAAGGCAAGAAAGATCTATAACACACAAAGTTCAAAGATGATAGAATGTTTTCATAAAGCATTTGATCAAGAATGTGACCCCACTGATGAAGTTTTAACTTGGGTACTTCTGTCCTGATGACTGTGTCTTTGAATTCTATGTTACAAATAATATGAACTCACCCTCAACAAAAAGAAACGCTATTAAACTGGTCTTAAATACATACCCTGTGTACCTACTGAAATTAGACAACATCCTTTGACACTCAATGTCCTGCAGCAATAGGCTATGCTAACAACTTTTCAAAGGACTTTAACATTACAACATTTAACATTACATGAACGACTCTCACTTTGTTCACCAACAGTCATTAATGTTTATTATGAATTAATACTATTTTTCTAAGGACCCCACCTAAAATTTTTGTAAGGGGAATTAAGATGTTAACTGATTCAAAGTTATACTTAGGTTTATGATTAAGTTTATATACCAAAGCCGTAGACTGTAAGGCTTTTATATATGTCTATGGCTTTGGTATATATTTTATCGTGTATTTTTCATATATTTTTCATCATGTAGCAAAAAGTATATCATAATAATTACTGCAGTAAGAAGAATTTGGGATGTTTTTAAATAGCAGAAAAGAAAATCAGTGTATCTTCACAACATTGGAACAGTAAAATAAAATTTCTTTAACTCTGTTGTGGTGATAAAGCAACTAAGTGGAACTAGGCCTCTCATATTTCTCAGACACAGCAAAGCATAGAGAAAACTAAAACACACACGCATACACAAAATTTCATCAGTCAAATGATCAGGCAACATTAAGATATTAAAGATCAAGATTATGGTACTTTAGAAAACACAGGTCAAATATGCTACGTGGTATAAACATCTAAACCAAAGCAATCAATTGCACCTAGCTGTCCTCCTCCCTCTTCCGCGGCCAAAAAAAAAAAAAAAAAATCCATCTCCTTAGAATCATCCCTGCTCTTCAGAAGCTTACAGAATGAGGACACTGATTGACACCAAATAAATGTGCTCCAGAAACAGTGTTTTTCAAACTGCAAGTTGTGACCCACAAATCATCAATTTAGTAAATGTCAGCCAGCATTTTTTCTTTAATGCAAGAGGGTGGAATATAATAGAAATTAGCAGAACATATTATATATAATAAGGGTAAATACTGCTTTGTGAAAGTTTCCCTTCATACCTAGGTATGTACTAGATCTGAATGTAAAACACTTATTACTGTGGGGCATGATTTTTTTTTTTTTAAGTTTGAAAGCTACCACCCTAGAGATCGGGGTCTAATGCTTCTCAGGACCCAAAGGGTGAATGTTTTCCTTAGTCCTCGGCACCTATTCATACTCTTTGCTCAAGATAAGACTACTGAAAACTAATTTAAGAGCTCCACAGCACCATGACATGAACAAGGGACAAGCCCCAGCTCAGCCTGTATTTGGACTTGAAAGCATTGCCACCTTCTCTCAACCGCCCTAGGCGTTGCCTACAAGCTCTTTGTAGCCTAGCAACCTTCACAGTAGAGCTCCTCCTTCCTCCACTGACTGTATACAGTTCAATACTTCAACCAACTTTCCTCAACTACAACTTCTGGAATCACTATGTCCCAAGAAAAGACTATTAAATCTCCTCTCTTCACCAATTCCCAGAATGTCTTCCTACTAGAGACCTAGAACTCAACAGAGAAGCTCCACACAAATCCTTACTTCCCCCAAGATCCCAGGACAAGGCACCCTCCTGTTAGTCCAACACCCTCGTTCTCAGTCTCCCAACCTTGGAGCAAATCTTTTCTCCCAAAAGCCCTTATTCAATTACCACATCCTTTTATCAGCCCCTGGTAAGAGCAGGCCTAATGTCCCAAGGGCCTAGACATGCCCGTCCTTCCCCCAGCAAACCTCCCTGGGGACATGTCCTCTTTTCTGGGATTCAGTAGTTCAGAGACAAGTTTCCTATTTCCCCAGCAGTCCCAGACACGTCTCCGTCTTCTAACAGCTGGGAGGCATCTACCCATCCCCCACGCTGGGGCAAGGTGAGACGCCTGGATTCTCCCAGGAACCCGGGCAGGCTCCCCAACACGCCCTCCTCCAACCCCGGACCAGCCCCCAGCCCAGCCCAGCCCAAGACCCTCCTAGCTCCGCCCTAGCCCAGGCCAGGCAGGCCCCATCCTCCCTCTAGCCCCAGGGCAGGTCTCCCATCCCCACAGCTGCTCGAGACAGGCCCCGTGTAGCTCTCAGCCCTCCCCCGAGTGTCCTATCCCAGCACCCTGCAAGAGCGACCCTCCGCGCCTCGGCTCCGGAGGGGAGCGCCTCGGGCCTCGCGAGCCCGGCAGAGCCGGCGGGCCCGGCTCCACTCACCCCTCAGCCCGGGAGGCGGGGGAGCTGCTGCGGCGGCTCCTCCGGCTGCACCTCTCCTCCCCCCTCCCGGCCACCGCTGTCGCCGCCGCTCAGCCTCGGGCCTGGTCCCGGCCGGCCCCTGCCCGGCTCCGCTTCACCTAGTCCCCCACTCCGGCCGCCGGAGCCCAGTGTCCTGCATTGACCCGGAAGCAGCTTTCCCGGCCCAACAACAACACGTGACCCCGCCGCACGTGTCACGTCCGCTGCGTGAATGGGAGGGGGCGCCGGAGGAGCGGGTCCTCCCCAACGGAGCTGGGGTTGCCATGGCGACGGGGATGGCTGCAGTGGCCTGGGCTTCACCACAAACACCTCATCTGCTCTTTCTCGTGCCCACCCATTGACGGGACAATCCCCAGGGGCAGAACAGGAGTACACATTGTCATATCAGAGGACAATAGGGGCTGCAGAAAAGAGCATTGGGCTGAACCTTTCCGGGGACACTTGGAATCTTGGCCTGACTCTGTTATTGATTTGCTGTGTGACCTTGACCAAGTCTCTTCCTATCTCTGGCTTCAGTGTCCTCAACCATAAAATGAGGGAACTGTACTAGATGAGCCCTCAGGGTATGGTGGCAGTCTGGCCTTTCTTCTGTGCCCCCTTCACAAGTGGCATCCCGAGCTTCCAACACCAATGTAGTAACAGCAGCTTTCATTTATTGAGCACTTTCTAGGTACAAGCACTGTGCATGTGCTATTTTTAATTTTTACAGCCCTCCAAAGAGATGGTATTTATAGAATTGAAAACAAGTTCAGAGTGCTTAAGTGATCTGTCCAAGACCACCCAGTTAGTAAATGTGACCAGGGTGAGATTTAAATCCAGGTCAGGCTGGCACCAGGGTCCATACACTTCACTTTATGCCACACTATTGCACCAACTCCACGCATAGTATTACTATATCTGACTGTTGAGCTGTGATTGCTTATGTACTCCTTCGTCCATTTCTTGTGCAGAAACATACATGGAATAGGCATGGTGCTGGCTCATTCCGAAGTGAGTTCAGCCTTCTATGGGAATGTCCCCTGAAGTGCTAGGAGATGAAGATGTCTTTGCGCATAAAGTGTATGTGCTTCTGTGTGGTGTGTGCCAGAAAAGAGGTGGGGGAATGTAATGTGCATGTACATGTCTGCATTGGTTTCTAGAAGGGGTAAACAAAATTATTTAGGAGAGACCCAATAGCAGCTTACCATCATCAGTTCCTGGAGACTTATTTTTGTCATTCTGTTTTGTTTTCTGATATCCCATAGGTAGGGTTAGAGAGGTTAGAGAGGAAAAAAAAAAAAAAAAAAAAGCCAGAAGGTCATGCGTAAAGAAACTGCTCTGAGGATAAAGGGGATGATTAGCCAAGAATTCTATCTTAGGTTGCTCAGGAAGGGGCTTTATTCCCCCTTCCACAGAGAACAGAGTGTCTTTCTGGCAATTTAAGAATTACTGGCTTTCGGAGCACTGAGATCATTGGCATTGTGTCAGCAATTAGTGGGTTCTTGGTCTCACTGACTTCAAGAATGAAGCCTTGGACCCTCGCGGTGAGTGTTACAGCTCTTAACGTGGCGCGTCTGGAGTTTGTTCCTTCTGATGTTCAGATGTGTCCGGAGTTTCTTCCTTCTGGTGGATTAGTAGTCTCCTTGGCTCAGAAGTGAAGCTGCAGACCTTCGCGGTGAGTGTTACAGCTCTTAAGGCGGGGCGTCTGGAGTTGTTCCTTCCTCCCAGTGGCCTCGTGGTCTCACTGGCTTCAGGAGTGAAGCTGCAGACCTTCGCAGTGAGTGTTAAAACTCATAAAAGCAGTGTGGACCCAAAGAGTGAACAGTAGCAAGATTTATTGCAAAGAGCAAAAGAACAAATCTTCCACACTGCGAAAAACGACAGGCACGTTGCCACCGCTAGTTGTGGCTCGGGCAGCCCGCTTTTATTCTCTTATCTGGCCCCACCCACATCCTGCTGATTGGTAGAGCCCAGTGGTCTGTTTTGACAGGGCGCTGATTGGTGCGTTTACAATCCCTGAGCTAGACACAAATGTTCTCCACGTCCCCACCAGATTAGCTAGATTCAGAGTGTGGACACAAAGGTTCTCCAAGTCCCCACCAGAGTAGCTAGATACAGTGTCGATTGGTGCATTTACAAACCCCGAGCTAGACACAGGGTGCTAATTGGTGTGTTTACAAACCTTGAGCTAGATACAGAGTGCCCATTGGTGTATTTACAATCCCTGAGCTAGACATAAAGGTTCTCCAAGGCCCCACCAGGGAAGCTAGATACAGAGTGTGGATTGGTGCATTCACAAACCTGAGCTAGACACAGGGTGCTGATTGGTGTGTTTACAAACCTTGAGCTAGATACAGAGTGCCGATTGGTGTATTTACAATCCCTGAGCTAGACATAAAGGTTCTCCACGTCCCCACCAGACTCAGGAGCCCAGGTGGCTTCACCCAGTGGATCCCACACCGGGGCTGCAGGTGGAGCTGCCTGCCAGTCCCGCGCCGTGCGCCCACACTCCTCAGCCCTTGGGTGGTCGATGGGATTGGGCGCCGTGGAGCAGGGGGCGGCGCTCATCGGTGAGGTTCCGGCCGCATGGGAGCCCATGGAGGGGGTGGGAGGCTCAGGCATGGCAGGCTGCAGGTCCGGAGCCCTGCCCCGCGGGAAAGCAGCGAAGGGCCGGTGAGAAATCGAGCACAGCGCCGGTGGGCTGGCACTGCTGGGGGACCCAGTACACCCTCCGCAGCCGCTGCCCCGCCTACTAAGCCCGTCATTGCCCGGGCTGCTCCGAGTGCGGGGCCCGCCAAGCCCACGCCCACCCGGAAATCCAGCTGGCCCGCAAGTGCCGCGCGCAGCCCCGGTTCCCGCTCGCGCCTCTCCCTCCACACCACCCTGCAAGCTGAGGGAGCCGGCTCCGGCCTTGGCCAGCCCAGAAAGGGGCTCCCACAGTGCAGCGGTGGGCTGAAGGGCTCCTCAAGTGCCGCCAAAGTGGGAGCCCAGGCAGAGGAGGCGCCAAGAGCGAGCGAGGGCTGTGAGGACTGCCAGCACGCTGTCACCTCTCAGCATGGCCACAGTCAAAAGTAGCCTCAGTGGTGAGGACCATGAGAAGAGCGGAGTGAAATGTACAAGGTGGATGCTGCATGGATACTCTGTTGACAGACTTACTTCTGAGCTCAGGTACCTTTGGGGACACCCAGAAACGCTTAAGAGGCTAGTTGCCCTGTGAGCAACTAGGAAAAAAGCAAGAAATATGGGTCATTACTGTTAACAAATATTATGTGCAACGTATATAAATACATATATGAGTATTGTATGTGGCTGGGTGTGGTCGATTAATACACTTCTTTGTATCTCTGAGATATCCTCCAGTCATTTTTCTGCTTCTTTTCCCATCTTTCCCCTTAGAGATGAAACTTCTAAAGACAAGATCAATGTCTCTACCCACCTCCCATCTTTCTCCCCAAGACAGCCAGAATTATCTTTCTAAAACTTATATCTGTAATCTCAGCACTTTGGGAGTCTAAGGCAGATGGATCAAGAGGTCAGGAGTTTGAGACCAGCCTGGACAATATGGTGAAAGTCCGTCTCTACCAAAAATAAAAAAATTAGCTGGGCGTGGTGGTGCAAGCCTGTAATCCCAGCTACTCAGGAGGCTGAGGCAGGAGAATCCCTTGAACCCAGGAGGCGGAGGTTGCAGTGAGCTGAGATTGTGCCACTGCACTCCAGCCTGGGTGACAGAGCAAGACTCTGTATCAAAAAACAAAAACAAAAACAAACAAAAAAAATTCAGATGTGATTGTGTTATTCTCTGGAACTTAAAACCCTTTCAAGATTGTCTGTGGGTCTCAAGATAACATCTATTATTATTAATGTACTTCTCAAAATTTTTCCAGATCTGGACGCTGCTGACTTTTCCAGCCTCATTTATCACTGCTATTTGCTCTTCTGTATCTGCTCTGTTCAGTCTGGTCGCCACTAGCCACACGTGGCTATTTAAATTGAAATTAATTAAAATTAAGTTAAATTCGAGTTTCATTTCCTCAGTCACTTGACACTAGTTACATTTCAAGTGCTCAATCACCATATGTGGCTAGTGGCTATCGTATTGGACCGGGCAGATACAGAATATTTTCATCATCACAGAAAGTTCTATTGAACTGCACTGCTCTATACTCACAAACCTTCCTATATGATATACTCTATAGAAATTCCCTCCACAAAGCCATTTACTTCAAATGTTCTTCTTTCACTTCCTTGAGACAGAAAATTATACATAATAGCTTATTTCCTTGTTTCTTTGGCAAGCATGTAAGCCTCAATGAAGGCAGGAGTAGGTCTATCATGTTCACTATTGATTCCGCATTATTTCTGAAGGGCTATCATAGGAAAAGGAGAGAATGGACATTGAACTAAACTGAGTGAAAATAACAGAAAGGCAGATTTGTGGCCATTTTATTAGATATTATTATTATTAATGATCATTTTAGACAGGGTCTCTCTCTGTCGCCCAGGCTGGAGTGCACTGGCACAATCATAGCTCACTGCAGCCTCAAACTCCTGGGCTAAAGTGATCCCTGCTTCTCAGTCTCCCAAGTAGCTGTGACTACAGGTGTGTGCCACCATGCCTCCCTAACTTTTTTTTTGTTTCTAGAGATGGGATGTCACCACGTTGCCCAGGCTGGTCTTGAGCTCCTGGCCTCAAGCGATCCTTCCACCTTGACCTTCCAAAGTGCTGGGATTACAGGCATGAGTCACCAAGCCCAGCCAAAAAAATATTCATCATTCGATCACTTTGACCTACAAAGGGCAATTTTATACAGTGCAACCTAATAATAAGGAAGAACTTCAGGAGAATTGGAGCTGCTTTAGTCAGTTCTAGTTAATTCTCTGCCATTGGAATAGGTTGAGTAAAGGCAGAATCTGTTAAAACAATATGTAAACAATTCCTGGATCAGAAGATTCGAAGTCTTCTAAGATTCTCAGTCTATGTTTCTCCTACTGGATCTTTAATTCAGAGTCGAATATGCCATAACAAAAATCATAGCTACTTTCTAAGGTTTTACTATGCCAGACGCTGCTTGAGACATTTTATGTAGATTACTGTTTTTCCCTCAGTCTTCACAATGATCTTATGAAGTATGTTTAATGCTATCAGATTTACCAACTAAGACTGAGGTTAAGTCATACACCCAGCAACATACAACTAGTAAAAGGCAGAGTCCATATTCACAGTAGGTCAGTCTGAAATCATCTTTTAGTTCACAGTGACCCTGTATTATGAGATATAGTTCTGTCATGAAGTTTCAGCCAGATATTTGCATGTCATTTTAATGTAACAATTGCTTATTTTGTAAGAGTTGTGTTCCTTGTACTTAGCTAGGTGGTTTGGGGAAAACAAAGATAAATAAGGCATGGTCTCTACAATGTAATTGGAACGATAACAGTGATACATGGCAACTTACGGGATGTTATTTTTTAAAAGGAGATAAGGGAATTATCTTCACAGCTGAAGGCTCTTCCCAAGTAGACAAGAGGATAAGGACATAATTATATGAGAATTTAATGTGAACAACAGCAGTACACAGATGGGAACACAGGGGAAGAGAAAAGCAGCTGCTTCACTTGAAAGAATAATGGCTGGTTTGGTGACTGTGTGTTTAATACCATTCCTGGTTTTTCCACTAACCCGCTCTGCCTCTTGGACTGTTTCTGCCTAGAGCATTATCTACCAAATAACAGAGATTGGATAAACTATCATGGCAAACCAACTGAAATTGTATATATTGTGTATATTACACATGTATGGATTTTTAAGAGGAAGTGTCCCAGATTTCATCAGATGCATGCATGCACACACACACAAATTCTAAGTAAAAAAAATGTAGAATGGATGACCGCTTTAAATTTTGCAATTCTCAGATTCTATATTTTATTTTTGTCAACATTATTGACATATTTGTCAGGAGCTGTACTGTCATGCCAAGCCTAGTGACCAAGCAAAGGACAAAGATTTTTAAAATTTTAGACTGGGGAGTCATACCTAGAATTATTTAGAAAGAATCAGTATTTCCTTACTGGGTAGAATATGGTCTTTAAAAAACAACTCTTAATTTGTTTTTTTGCAATTTGCAATAGACCAGCCACAAAAAGCTTAATTTTCAAGAAGACCTTACATTAATTAAAATCACTTGCAACAAATTGCTAGAAGCCTCACTAACCTCTCATAATTTTTTATTGTGAAGAATAACAGACATACAGAAAAGCGCACGTAGTGTACATAAATGTACAGCTCAATGAATTCTCACAGGTAAGCATGTAACAACCTCCCATTTAAGTCATAGAACATTGCCAATTTCCCAAAGACTTCCCCCAGTACCTACACTCACTTTTCTCCCGAAGTTAATTAACTGCTATTCTGACTTCTAATAATGTAGCTTATTTTTCCCCGTTTTTAAATAAATGAAATCAAACGAGATGATTTCTTTCACTTAATATTATGAGAGTCATCTACTTTGGTCCATGTAGCTATAGTTTATTCATTTTTGTTGCTATATGTATCTTATATTATAGTAACACTCTATTTATCCATTCCACCATTGGACATTTGTGTTGTCTCCAGGTTTTGGTTATTATGCATAACACTGCTATGAACATTCTTGTGCTTGTCATTTAGGGCACATATAAACATTTCTGTTGGGAATATACCCAAGAGTAAAATTGGTAAATCCTAGCTTTAGATCAGCATTGTCCAAAAGAAATATAGTACAAGTCAAGTCAGATATGTAGTTTAACTTTTTCTAGTGGCCACATTAAAAATATTTTTTAAAGTTAAATTAATATTAATCATGTATTTTATTAACCCAGTATATCCAAAATGTTATTTAGATATTTTGTTATTGTTTTCATATTAAATTCTCAAAATTCTGTATATAATTTACACTTAGAGCAATTTAGTCTAGCCACATTTCAAATGTTCCAAAATCAAAGGTGATTACTAACTACCATATTACCATATCTGCTATTATTTGGTTTCATTTACTGTTATTTATCTAATATTCTTATTTTCTTAAAAGTCTTTAAAGCTATACCTCTCTCTCTAAGTACAGCATTAGTTGTGAGTCACAGTTTTGATATGTACATTTTCATTATCATTCCACTTTAAACATTTTCTGATTTTTTAAAATTCATTGATGTGATGGATAACATTAATTGAGTTTTTAGTATTGAATCAGCCTTTCAAAACTGAAATATATCCCATTTGGTGTAGTATATAATTCTTTCAGTACATTCTTGGATTTGATTTTCTAATATTTTGTTGATGACTTTTGCATATATGTTCATGAGAGATATTGCTCTATGGTTTTCTTTTCTTGGAATGTCCTTGTGTTGTTTTGGTATTAGGGTAATGCTGGCCTCATAAAATGAGCTAGAAAGTACTCCCCTGTTTCTGTTCTCTTAAAAGGTTATAGATAATTGGTGTAATTTCTTCCTTAAACATTTGGTGGAATTCATCAGTGGACCCATGCTGGCTTAGGTGCTTTATGTTTTTGAAGGGTATTAATTATTGATTTAATTTCTTTAAGAGATATAGGCCTATGCAGATTGTCTTCTTCTTGTATGAGCTTTGGTTGATTGTGTCTTTCAAGAAATCGTTCCATTTCTTCTAGCTTATCAAATTTATGGGCACAGAGTTGTTCATAATATTCCTTTACTATCCTTTTCATGTCTATGGGATCTGTAGTGATGTTTCTCTTTCATTTCTGATATTAGTAATTTGTGTCTTCTCTCTTTTTGTCTTAGCCTGGCTAGAGACTTATTGATTTTATTAATCTTTTCAAAGAACCATCTTTTGAGTTTATTGATTTCTCTACCAATTTGTTTCATATTTCATTGATTTCTGCTCTAATTTTTATTTATTTCTTTAGTTTGGATTTAACTTGCCCTTATTTTTCTAGTTCCCTAATATGAAAGCTTAGATTATTGACTTTATATGTTTCTTACTTTCTAATATATGCATTCAAGTTTCTAAATTTTCCTCTAGGCACTACTTTTGCTACACCCTACAAATTTGGATGTTGTATTTTCATTTTCATTTAGTTCAAAATATTTTCACTTGTGATTTCTTCTTTGGCCCATGAATTAGTTAGAAATATAGTTAATTCCTATAATTTTATGTTACTTCAACATCCATTTAAATATAAATTTAGCTTTCTCATACCAGATATCAGAAGTGGGACATAGTCACCTTTGACACACTTTCCAGTTGTCCACCTCCTTACAGTTCCTTAATGCAGTGGATCCAGTTATCTGCTTTATACAACCACCTCCCTATGGAATGGTTAGATACAAACTATTTCACTCACCCCTCTGATCCCCTTAACCCCCAAGGACTGCACAGATATGCCGCAGTAGCCCTCTCAGTCACAGTGTGACCCCATGAAACTCTTGCCAACTTGCTCTAAACCCATCAGTTAGAATGCCTTGTAGGAAAACTTGCTTGGGTAATGACCCCAATAAAGACCATGTCCCACAGATCCCTCTCTCTCTGTCTCTCTCTCTCTAGCTCCCCATCCACCAGTTGAGCATACATGTCCCAGATGGCTTTCTCCTTCCTGTTGGTTGAGGATACATTCTTTGTGAATGTTTAAAATAATTTGTGTTTTACAGTTGTTAAGTTCAGTGTTCTATATAAGCAATTAGATCACTTCTGTTAATTATGTTGTTCAATTTATATCCTTATTGATATTTTGTTATAAATTGATTTTGTAACAATTGTTACAAGCAGATTGATTACTTGTATTAGTTACTGAGAGAGGTGTGTTAAAATGTCTTACTAAGTCTATGGGTGAATCTTTTTTTCCTTATAGTTCTGATAGCTTTTGATTTATGTTTTGGTGGTATAATACTAAAAACTGTATTAAATTAAAATTGTATTCTCTTTCTGGTAAATTGAACTTTCTGTCATTATGTATATCCCACTTATCTCCAGTAATATTTTAACAATAGCCTTAAAGACTATTTTGCCTAATATTAATCAGCTTTCTTGTGGTAAATCTTCTATCCTTTTATTTCTGTAACCTTATATTTTAGATGTATCTCTCATAAATAGCATAGTGTTATTGGTTTGTTGCTGTTCTTGTTTTCTTTTTTTTTTTTTTTTTGAGATGGAGTCTCTGTCGCCAGGCTGGAGGGCAGTGGGGTGATCTCGGCTCACTGCAGCCTTCGCCTCCTGAGTTCAAGTGATTCTTCTGCTTTAGCCTCCCAAGTAGCTGGGATCACAGGTGCATGCAGCCATGCCCGGCTAATTTTTGTATTTTTAGTAGAGCCAGGGTTTCACCATTTCCACCAGGATGGTCTTGATCTCTTGACCTTGTGATCTGCCCGCCTTGGCCTCCCAAAGTGCTGGGATTACAGGCATGAGCCACCACACCTAGCCCATGTTATTGGGTTTTAATCCAGCCTATTATTTGTCTGTTAATTTGAGAATTTTATCTATTTATATTTAATGTAAATATTGAGGCCTGGCGCAGTGGCTCACGCCTGTAATCCCAGCACTTTGGGAGGCCGAGGCGGGCAGATCACGAGGTCAGGAGATCGAGACCATCCTGGCTAACACGGAGAAACCCCGTCTCTACTAAAAATACAGAAAATTAGCCGGGCGTAGTGGCAGGCGCCTGTAGTCCCAGCTACTCGGGAGGCTGAGGCAGGAGAATGGCGTGAACCTGCGAGGCGGAGCTTGCAGTGAGCCAAGATCGCGCCACGGCACTCTAGCCTGGGCAACAGAGCGAGATTACGTCTCAAAAAAAAAAAAAAAATTGATATATTTAGGTTTAAATCCAGCAGTTTACTAGTTAACTCATATTTTTTTTTACCTGTTTCATGTTCATAATTCTCTCCTTTTAAATATTTCAGTGCATTTTTCATTCTATTTTGTCTTCTATTAGCTTGGAAGTTATATACACCCTTACTATTCTCTTTGTGGTCAATATAGAGATTAAAATATGCATCCTGAACATAATAAAAATTAATATTGCTTAACACTATTGCCATTTTCTCAGGCAATGCAGGGATTTTTGTTTGTTTGGTTGGTTGGTTTTCTTTTTTCGAAACAAGATCTCACTTCTCTTGCCCAGGCTGGAGTGCAGTGGCTTCATCAGGGATCACTGCAGCCTTGACCTCCCCAGGTTCAGGCGATTCTCCTGCCTCAATCCCCCAAGTAGCTGGGACTACAGGTGCATGCCACCATGTCTGGCTAATTTTTGTATTTCTTGTAGAGACTGGGTCTTGCCATATACAGATTTTTAACACCATTTACCTCTGCCTGAATTATATGTGATTACTGTCATATATTTTAACATAAATATTTAAAATGCACAATATAGTGTTAATATTTCTTTAATAGTATTCATTTAGATATACCTTATGGTTATCAACTTTAATTTTTAAGTGATAAAATGTATAAAACATAAAATCTACCATTTAAACATTTTTAAGTGTGCAGTTCAGTGGCATTAAGTACATTCACAATGTTGTGCAGCTATCCCTCCTCTGAATTTCCAGAACTTTTTTATCACTCCAAACAAAAACTCTGTACCCATTAAATAACAACTCCTCATCCCCCTGCCCTCCCACCCCGATAACCTCTAATATACTTTCTGACCGTATGAATTCACCTGTTCTAGGTATCTCATGTAAGTAGAATCATACAATATTTGTCCTTTTGTGTCTTGCTCATTTCTCTTAGCATAATGTCTTCAAAGCTGATATGGTTTGGCTGTGTCCCCACTCAAATCTCATCTTGAATTGTAGTTCCCATAATCCTCATGTGTTGTGGGAGAGACCTGGTGGGAGGAACTGGGTGGGAAGTGATTGGCTCATGGGGCGGTTTCCCCCATGCTATTCTTGTCGTAGTGAGTTCTCACAAGATATGATGGTTTTATAAGCATCTGGCACTTCCCCTGCTTGTACTTCTCTTTCCTGCCATCTTGTGAAGAAGGTACCTTGCTTCCCCTTCACCTTCCGCCATGATTGTAAGTTTCCTGAGGCCTCCCCAGCCATGCTGAACTGTGAGTCAATTAAACCTCTTTCCTTTATAAACCACCCAGTCTTGGTTATTTCTTCATAGCAGCATGAGAATGGATTAATTCAAAAGGTGAAAGCATGTATTGGGATTTCATTTTTTTTTTTTTGAGACAGAGTCTCACTCTGTCACCCAGGCTGGAGTGCAGTGGCGCACTCTCGCTCACTGCAACCTCCGCCTCCTGGGTTCAAGCGGTTCTACTGCCTCAGCCTCCTGAGTAGCTGGGATTACAGGCACCAGCCACCACACCCAGCTAATTTTTATATTTTTAGTAGAGATGGGGTTTCACCATGTTGGCCAGGCTAGTCTCAAACTCCTGACCTTGTGATCCACCTGCCTGGGCCTCCCAAAGTGCTGGGATTACAGGCGTGAGCCACCGCGCCCAGCCTCCTTCATTTTTAAGGCTGAATAATATTTCATTGTGTAGATATACTATATTTTGTTTCCCTATTCCATCTGTTCATGGACATTTGTGTTTTTTCCACCTTTTGACTATTGTGAATAATGCTTCTATGAACATTGGGGTGCAGAGGCCTGTTTGAGTCCCTGCTTTCAATTCCATGGATATATGCCTTGTTATAGAATGAATGCTTGTGTCTCCCCAAAATGCATATATTTGAACTAACCAGTATGGCTAATCAGTGTGGCTACATTTGGACATGGGCCTCTAAGGAAGTGATTAAGTTAAATAAGGTCACAAGGGTGGGGCCCTGATTTGATAGGATTAATGTTCTTGTGAAAAGAGATACCAGAGAGGGGCTGTGCTAGCTCTTGCACTCTCCCTACCCTTGTGTGTACTCTTAGAGGAAAGGGCATATGAGGACAGCATGGCCATCTGCAAATCATGAAGATCCCTGCTAAAAACTTGATCTTGGACTTTCCTGCCTCCAGAACTGTGAGAAAATAAATTTCTGTTGTTTAAGCCATGCAGTCTGTGCTGTTTTCTTATGGCAGCCTGAACTGACCAACCATCCATAGAAATGGAATTGCTGTGTCAAATGGTAACTTTATGTTGAACCTTTTGAGGAACTACCATTCAGTTTTCCACAGTGGCCACACCATTTTACATTCCTATTAGCAATGCAGCAGGATTGCAGTTTCTCTACACCTTAGCCAACACTCGTTTATAATAGCCATTGTAATGGATGTGAAATGGTATCTCATTGTGGTTTTGATTTGTATTTCCTCCATGACTAGTGATTTGAGCATCTTTACATGTGACCATCAGTATATCTTTGGAGAATGTCTCGTCAAGTCCTTTTCCCATTTTGTAATTGAGTTGTTTGTTTTTGTTGTAATTGCTGAATTGTAGGAGTTCTTTTTATATCCTGGATATCAATGCCATCTAAGTATATGATTTGCAAATATTTTCTTCCATTCTGTTGTGTTTTCACTCCCTTGATAGTGTTCCTTAATGCATAAAAGTTTTTAATTTTGATGATGTTCAGTTTACCTATTTTGTTGTTATTGTCTATGCTTTTGGTGTCAGATCTGAAAAATCACTGTCAAATTCAATGTCATGAAGCTTTTCTTCTATGTTTTCTTCTAATAATCTTATGGTTTTACCTCTTATGTTTAGGTTTGATTCATTTTGAATTAGTTTTTGTATAGGGTATAAAGTAAGGATTCAACTTCATTATTTTACATGTGGATATCCAGTTTTTCCAGCACCATTTTTTGAAGATTGCCCTCTCCCCATTGAATGGTCTTGGCACCCTTGTTGAAAATTAATTGACCATATATGCAAGGGTTTTTTTTCCAAGCTCTCTCTTCTATTCTATTGGTCTTTGTCTGTCTTTATGCCACTACCATGTTGTTTTAGTTACTGTAGCTTTGTAACGAGTTTTCAAATTAGAAAGTGTGAGACCTCTAACCTTGTTCTTCTTTTTCAAGATTGTTTTGGCTATTAAGGATCCCTTGAGATTCCATATTAATTTTAGGATGGATTTTTCTATTTCTACAAAAAAAAGTCATCAGAATTTTATTCAATCTGTAGATCACTTTTCACAGTATAGACATCTTAACAATGTTAAGTATTCCAATCCATGAACACAGAATCGCTTTCCATTTATTTGTGTCTTCTTTCATCTCTCTCAGTAACATTTTGTGTTTTTCAGTGTAAAAATATTTTGCCTCCCAGTTAAGTTTATTCCTAAGTATTTTATTCTTTCTGATATTATTATTATTATTGTTATTATTATTTTGAGATGGAGTTTTGCTCAGTCGCCTAGGCTGCAGTGCAATGCCACAATCTCGGCTCACTGCAACCTCTGCCTCTCGGGTTCAAGCAATTCACCTGCCTTAGTCTCCCGAGTAGCTAGGATTACAGGCAACTGTCATCATGCCCAGCTAATTTTTGTATTTTTAGTAGAGATGGGGTTTCACCATGTTGGCCAGGCTGGTCTTGAATCCCTGACTTCAGGTGATCCAACTGCCTTGGCCTCCCAAAGTGCTGGGATTACAGGCATAAGCCACTGCTCCCAGCCTCTTTTTGATATTATTATAAAGGAAATTATTTTCTTGATTTCACTTTCTGATTGTTCATTGTTAGTATATAGAAATGCAACTGATTTTTGCATCTTGATTTTGTGTCCTGAAATTTTGCTAAGTTTGTTTTTAGTTCTAAAAGTTTTGGGAGGAATTCTTTAGGGTTCTCTACATATGGGATCATGTCATCTGGAAACAGATAATTTTTACTTCTTCCTTTATAATTTGGATGCCCTTTTCTTTCTTCCTTTTTTAACCTAATAGCTCTGGTTAGTACTTCCAACTCTACATTAAATAAAAGCGGCAAAAGTGAGCATCCTTGTCTTGATCTTTTTTTTTTTTTTTTTTTTTTTTTTGATGGAGTTTTGCTCTTTTTGCCCAGGCTGGAATGCTGGAAGGCAATGGCTCGGTCTTGGCTCACTGCAACCTCTGCCTCCCAAATTCAAGTGATTCTCCTGCCTCAGCCTCCTGAGTAGCTGGGATTACAGGTATGCACCACCGTCCGTGCCCAGCTAATTTTTGTATTTTTAGTAGATACAGGTTTCGCCATGTTAGTCAGGCTGGTGTCAAACTCCTGACTTGGCTTCCCAAAGTGCTGGGATTACAGGCGTGAGCCACCGCGCCCAGCCCCTTGTCTTGTTGTTAATCTTGGAAGAAAAGCTTTCAGTCTTTCACCATTGAATATGATATTAGCAGTGGATTTTTCACATATGGCCTTTATTATGTTGAGGTAGTTTCCTTCTATTCCTGTTTTTTTTTTTTAAGTGTTTTATCATGGAAGGGTGTTGAATTTTGTCAGATTATTTTTCTGCATCAGTTTAGACAATGGTGTGGCTTTTTTTCCTTTATTTTGTTAATGTGGTAGAATTACATTGATTTTTCATATTCTAACCCATCTTTGCCTTCTGGGGAAAAATTCACCTTGATCTTGGTGTATAATCGTTGTGATGTACTTTAAATTAGGTTTGCTAACATTTTGTTGAGGGTTTTTGCATCAATATTTCTAAGGAATATTGGTTTGTGATTTCTTGTAGTATCGTTGTCTAATTTTGGTATTAACATAATCTGGTCTCATAGAATGAATTAGACAGTATTCCTTCCTCTTCAGTTTTTTAGAAGAGTTTGAGAAGGATTGGTGTAGTTCTTTAAATGTTTGGTAGAATTAAATGATTCCATCTGGTCTGGGGTTTTCTTTGTTGGGAAGTTTTTGATTATTAATTCAATCTCTTTTCTAATTATAGGTCTATTCAAAATTATAATTTCTTCATGATTTAGTCTTGGTAGATTGTATGTTTCTATAACTGTGTCCATTTCATCTCACTTATCCACTTTGTTGGTATACAACTCTTCCTAATACTCTTTTATACAGATGTTTCTCAACTTATGTGGGGTGTCTTGTAGAGAGTATCATTGGATTCTGTTTTTTTAAAAAAACCCTTCCACTAATCTATATTTTTTTAATTGGGAGGTTAATTCCTGATAGAAAAGGACTAACTTTTGCCATTTGTTATTTGTTTTCCATATGTCTTAAACTTTTTGTTTTTCATTACCTCCATTACCACCTTCTGTTCTATTTAGTTGATTTTTTGGTAGTGACATATTTTGATTCCCTTCTCACGTCCTTTTGTCTATAATCTATAGATATTTTCTCTGTGGTTATAACTGGGATTACCTATAACATCCTAAAGTTATATAAATCTGTCTTAAATTGATACCAACCTAACTTCGATCACATACAAACAGTTTGCTCCTTTACAGCTCTGCCCTTACTGTTACTAATATAACAAATTACATCCCTATACCCATTAATATAGATTTATGATTATTTTTATGCATTTGTCTTTTAAATCCTGTAGAAAATAAAAAGTGAAGTTGCAACACAAGATTGCAGTAATACTGGCTTTTATATTTTCCCATGTATTTACCTTCACTGGAGATCTTTATATCTTCATACAGCTTTGAATTACCGTCTAGCATTTTCTTATCTGAGTTTTAGGAACCTCCTTTAGCATTTCTTTAAGGGAAGGTTTAATGGTAGTGAACTCTCTTAGCTTATGTTTATCTAGGAATGTCGAATTTTGTCTCTCATTTTTAAAGGACAGTTTTGCCAGATATAGAATGCTCAGTAGTTGGTTTGTTGTTGTTGCTGTTTTTACATTTTGAATATACTACCCTATTGCCTTCTAGGTTTCTGATGAGAAAGCTGATAATCTTATTGAGGATCCCTTGTATGTGATGTCACTTCTTGGTGCTTTCAAGAATTTTTTTTTTTTTTTTTTTTTTTTGCCTTTGGCCTTTGAAAGTTTGATTATAATGTGTCTTGGTGTGGGTCTCTTTGTGTTTATTTGGAGGCCATTGAGATTCTTAGATTTGTAGATTCATAACATTCATCATATTAGGGAAGTTTCTGGCCATTATCTCTTTAAATAATATTTTTATCCCTTTCTGTCTTCTCTCTATGGGTCTCCCATAATGCATATGTTGGTCCACTTGGTGTCCCACAGTCCCTTAGTCTCTGTTCACTTTTCTTCGTTCTTCTTTCTTACTGATTCTCACACTCATGAATTTCAATTGTCCTAAATTCAAGTTCACCAGTTCTTTTGCCTGCTGTTGAGTCCCTGTAGTGAATTTTTCATTTTAGTTATTGTACTTTTCAGCTTCAGAATTTCTCTTTGGTTCCTTTTTATATTTCTGTCTCTTTGTTGATAGTCTCATTTTGTTCATATATTGTTTTTCATGATTTCCTTTAGGTCTTTGCCCATATGTTCCCTTAGGTCTTTGAGCATATTTAAGACAATTGTTTTAAAGTATTTTTCTAGTAAGTTTGATGTCTGGGTTTCTGTCAATTTATTTTATTCCTTTGAATGAGACATATTTTCCCGTATCTTTGTATGTCTCGTAAGTTGTTTTTGTTGTTATTAAAAATTGAGCATTTGTTCGGGCGCAGTGGCTCATGCCTGTAATCCCAGCACTTTGGGAGGCTGAGGCAGGCAGATGATGAGGTCAGGAGATCGAGATCATCCTGGCTGACACAGGTGAAACCCCATCTCTACTAAAAATACAAAAAAAAAAATTAGCTAGGCGTAGTGGCGGTTGCCTGTTTCCATTGTTTCTTTTGAAAGATCATCAGTTTTGAAAAATTCTTATCAACAGTATTTTCAAATATTCTCTAACTCACTTGTTCTTTCATTCTGAGACTCTGTTTACATGTATATGAGACTTTCTCTATATGTCTCATGTCTTTTATGCTCACTTAAAAGACATGTTTGTGTCTCTATCATCTTGTATGGATATTTTCTTCTAACCTACCTTCTAGTGTATTAATTCTCTCTTCAGCTGTCTGTACTTTGTTATACCACCTATCCATTCAATTCTTAATGTTTTAATTTTACAGTTTATATATGGTTCTCTGCCAAAATTCTTAATCATTTATGTTTTTTGAATATTTTAATCATAGTTATTTTAAGGGTTTGCTTCTCATATATTATTATTTGGAATACTTGTAGGTCTGATTCAATTATACATTGCTTCTCTTGGTTTTCTTTTATGTTTTCTTATCTCTTCACACTTGGATTAATTTTGATGACAGGAAAGATATTGCAAGTTAAGATTGTGGTAATAATTTGAGGTCCAAAAGGATTTATATTTGCTTTGGGAAGGCAATTAGAAGAACAAATCATCTCTAAACATCTTAGTCCAGCTAATTTCAGATTATTTCAAGTTGGGCTTCAAAATATTTGTGAGCTAAGTTCCTTCTAGTTCATCCTTCCTTCTAAGAAATAGCCCTTTAGAGACCTAACCAAAACGTGGAGAGGGCCTTCCTTTTTGGCCTTTGGACAAGTTTTTATCTCCATTTTGTTTTCCTAGTCCTGTGAGGCTGTCAAAAGCACTGCTCAGCTTATAAGTGTCTCAATTATCTCTTCCTGAATCAGCAGACACTATCAGAGGTAACCAGAACCAGTGCCTCTCTGGGTTTCTCTCTTCCCTTGGGTCTTGGCTCTTTTCATTGCCTTGTTATTTATCTGATGCCTACAATCAGATTTTAGAGTATTTGTCCAGTTTTTTTTAGTTGTCTTCAAAAGGAGGCTTACTTGATATTATCTAGTTCTCCATGCTAGGAATAGAGGTTGTCGATTCATTTCCACTTCTCCTTTTTTTTTTCTTTTTGGTATTTTTACTACTTTCTGACCCTGCTTAAGAAATATAGTGAGAATAGATATAGTAAATTGAGAGAATTTTAGTGAGCATTTTGGGCTTAATAACTAAACAAATATTATTCTGAGCTTTTCATGTACTTATTTCATTTATAAAGATGAATTTTATGTCAACTCAGGTACTTTTCTTTAGGAAGTAAGGATTAATAATTTAACACAGGAATGTGTCTATGTTATACATGTCTAGATCTATAGTTTGCTAATAACGTTTGAGAACTAGCTGAAGACTTTAATATGGTCATTGGTAAATATATACATTATAACATATTTATATATAAATATAAACATATATAATAATATATATTTACCAATGACCATTTTATATACATACATATATATATATATATATATATATATATGTATATGTATGAAGAATGAATGAAATCCTAGCACTTTGGGAGGCCAAGGTGGGCAGATCACTTGAGGTCAGGAGTTCAAGACCAGCCTGGCTAACATGGTGAAACCCAGTCTCTACTAAAAATACAAAAATTAGTCAGGTGTGGTGGTGGGTGCCTGTAATCCCAGCTACTCAGGAGGCTGAGGCAGGAGAATTGCTTGAACCTGGGAGGCAGAGGTTGCAGTGGGCTGAGATCGTGCCACTGCACTCTAGCCTGGGCAACAGAGGGAGACTCCATCTCAAAAAAATAAATAAATAAATAAAAATAAACGAATGAATACTATTGAAACATAATTAAACTAGTGATTATATTATTAATTTGTATTTTAAATAACAATTCTTAGGCCCAGTTGAAGATGCAGGGAAGCATCTAATCAAGTGTTCATAAGAATGCTTTAAATGATGGCTCACAATAATGCAGTTGCTTGACATCCTGTTGTTCTCTATTTTCTGTAAACATTTAGCTCACAAAGTTGTGTCACAGTAAGCATTGTTTCCAAGCCGGGAATTTGTCATGGGTAAGCCTGGCTTGCCATTAAGATTAAATATTTCTCATAGGTATCCATCTGTCTTGGAAGGTTTAGCTGTTCACCTACCTCAGGTGGTTTCATTGAGCTCTGTGAATATGTCGTTTTAAATAATTGTACCAATTTTGAAATAACACTGAGTGTAATTAAAAATATTATAGACAATTTTAGTGCAAAAGATTCAGCTACCTTCTGAGGCACTGGGAAGATAACTTTCCCCAATGTAAAATTCTCCTACTATATGTTATTTCATTATTTGTTTGTTAGAATTTTATGGCTATTTTTCTCTTAAAATTTTCTAGATATTTGCATATGACTCCTTTGAGCTCTTTTCACATAAAGTTATAAACAAAGGAAGTAAGGTAGACTACTGAAAGAGAAAAGGAAATGAGAAAAAGAAAGGGTCTGGAGGGACTTTGGAAAAGCAAGTAGTACTCTTCCATACATTTTACATGAGGAAGCTGTATAATAGATGTCACCTCAGTGTTGGATGACCAGCTTTCCATTACAGTAAAGATCTTCCCCTATTTAATGACCTTATTCACTGATTCTTTGGGATTTTTAGAATATGTCCACACATTCTTTGATACTCTTTCCATTGAGTGGTGGGGTCTATGTCTTCTCCTCTTGAACCTGGATAGGCCTCTGTGACTGAATCAATCAGTGAAGTAAAATGCCACGTACCACTGCCTTATTCTTTTGGGGACACTTGTGTTTAGAACTCAGCCATCACGCTATGAAGAAGCCCATGTAGTCACATGGAGAGGTCATGTAAAGGTGTTCCAACAACCCTGGCCAACAACCCTGGCTAAGGTCTCAGCTAACAGCTAATGTCAACAACCAGACATATGAGAAAATTAGCCTTTATGTTTCCAGCCCTCAGCATTGAGTCACCCCCAGCTTTGAGTATTTCCAGCTGAGGCTCCAGACATTACAGAGCAGAGATACACCATCCCATTGTGTCCTCTCTGAATTCCTGACCCACCACATTCATGAGCATCTAAAAGGTTGCTTTATGCAGACTAAGTTTGGAGTAGTTTTTGTACCACAATAGATAACTGGACCCACTCATAGTTGAAGACAGGAGTCTGGGCACAACTGGCTTTCCTGGCTCAACTTCCATTGCTCCTTCTACCCCCACCCTTGCCATTCTCCTCTATTTTTTCTTTGCCTTCCTACTGCTGTCTCCCATCACCCCAGGTTCTCCCTTACATGAACATCTCATGCATTTTCACATTCCTTGGGCCTTTGCTGGTGCTGTTCCCTCTTCCAGGCTTTCAACATCAGGAAGACCTGGGTTTCAGTCCCATATGGGCCACTTTATAGAAAAGTAATCAACATCTCTAATCCTTGCCAGAAAAATAGGGATAAAAATAGAACTTATTCATAGATTAAATGGCTAAAGTATGTAAAGTTCTTAGTGCTTGGCACATAGTAAACATTAAATAAATATTAGCTATTACATTCTTTCTATCTTCTTAAGTGAGTTTCTATTGAACATCAAGACCTAAATGAAAGCTCTTGTCTTTAAATCTGAGAAGACACGATATGTCCATTTATCTGTGAAGACAGCCCCACCTACCAGACAAAATTGAATTGCTCCTTCCGTTATGTTCCCACATCCTTTATTCTTCTTCTATTATAGCTTTTATAAGTATCTTTTTTTATGTGTGACCCCATTAGACCCAGAATTTGTCAAGGAGAAGGTTTAAGGCAAAGGCCTCACAAAAGAAAGAATGTCCTTGTCTCTTACGTGTGTGTATATATGTATGTGTATGTATATATATTTGATATATGTGTACAGCAAATATTATAGTGGGGAAAGGGAAGTGAAGAATTGGTTATATGGCTATGGCAGGACAAGACTCAAGAATTTACAGAACCTGGGGCCCTGTCCATATGCTCCCTTGCAAATATCCCCAATTCTAGTGCCCTCTTGTTGTTCTCTGTCCATCTTGCAGGGCAAGCCCTGAGGTAAACCTAACTGTGCCAGTACCAGAGTTGCTGAACACTGCCAGGGAGAATCACACACCTGAGCTGACTGGCTGCTCTTTAACCTCATCTCCAACTGTAAATGGGTACTTGGTACTGCTTGCTCATCTTACTGATTTCCTTCACTCCTTAAGATGACTTTGTGTCTCCTCACTTTGCTGTGTCCCTCATCTTCCTGCTGAGCTCACTTCAGAGCACATTAGGAAAAATAAATGCCATCAGTGTGATGTAGTTATCTTCTTCCTCCTTGCGGACCTGCACTCAGCCCCTTTCTCCTCCTGTTAAAATGAAGGGCCTGTCCCTTCACCTATCAAAGGCCAGTTCCACCATTTGTGTTTGGAGTTTTTCTTTCCACCCTTTGACTTCCCCCTTCTTTTCCTGCGTTACCATCTCTTGTCTCTAATAGATCATTCCCATCGCAGTGTCAGCATGCTCTAATATTTCCCTTATTGACTTCACATGCTGTACCCTCTTCTCTACTGCTCTATTTTTATGCTCCCCTCTCAGCAAAATTCCTTTAAAATAGTCACTGCACATGTTAACTCTGCTTCCTCTCTCACCATTCACTCTTCAGTTTACTCCAATCTGGATTCTCTTTCTACCACTCTCCACTGAAACCATGCTTGTGAGGCTTGCCAACAGATAGTTAGCTGTGTTCACTTTAAATTCATAGTAGCATTTGATTCACTTAACCCCTCCCTTCTTTTTGGCCCTTATACATCATTTGCTTCTGGTTTTCCTCTTTCACACTGACTGCTCCTTTTTAATTTTCCTCCTATATCCTACTTCCAAATGTTAGAGTTGCTTAGGGTTCAGTTCTAAGGCTTCTTCTGTCTTTTCTTGCTCCAGTTTCTCCTTAGGTCATGTCATTTATTTCCCTGAATTTAAATAACATCTTCATGTTGATAAATTCTAAATAAGGAGCCCAGACATCTCTGGGCCACCAGACTTGCATATCCAGACTTGCATATCCAACTGCCTATTAAGTATTTCCACTTAGATAGCCCATATGCATCTCAAATTTAACATGCCCCAGAGAGAAATCTCAGTCCCCTCCCATTCTCCTTTCCCAATCTAATCTTCCCTATTTTAGTAAACAGTATCACTTTCCACACCAGTTACTAAAGAAGCCAGTAAGATGGAATCATTTTTGATTCTACCAAATGCTGTCTACCTCCAAAATATACTTATCTCTATCTCTATAGATACCTAGCTCAGATAGGCACTCTATAAATATGTCTTTAATGAAAAATAGGAAAAAGGTTAATAGTTTGTCCACTTGAGAAACTCTGGAACAGGTTGCTAGGAGCCTTATTATATGAGAAGTTGGTATTCTTGTTGCCAGCAGGGTAAGTAGATACTGAAATTAAAGCACACTAAAAATAAGTGGGGAAAGATTTTCCCAGCTTCCGGAATGAGTAGAGAATTTACCTGGGAGGGAGATAAGAGTCAAGGTGCTCAGATCCTTTTGAGTCACCATATTGTGGTGTGCAAGGGAGGAAAGCTTATACAGGTGTATTAGTCTGTCCTCATGCTGCTAATAAAAACATACCCAAGACTGGGTAATTTATAAAGGAAAGAGGTTTAATTGACTTACAGTTCAGCATGGCTGGGGACGCCTCAGGAAACGTACAATTATAGTGGAAAGAGAAGCAAACATGTCCTTCTTCACATGATGGCAGGAAGGAGAAGTGCCAAGCAAAAGGGGAAAAGCCCCTTATAAAACCATCAGATCTCGTGAGAACTCACTATCATAAGAACAGAAGCATGGGGGTAACCGTCCCCATGATTCAATTACCTCCCAACAGATCCCTCTCATGACACATGGGGATTATGGGAACTACAACTCAAGATGAGATTTGGGCAGGGACATAGCCAACCCATATCAACAGGTTAGGGATCAAACCCCTCTGGGCCATACCTTGGGAATTTTCTCCAACTCTCTTCACCAAAGAGTTTGTAATCTCAGAGAGTGAAGCAATACTTTGCAGAGTTCACTCAATCCTAAGAAGAGGGGCAGCTCTGTAGTACCTGGAATGGGTAGCATGAGGGCCAGCAGCAGTGCTGGCAAACAGTAGTACTAAAACAGCAGAGAAGCTTTACAAGCTACTGACATGCAGGAAGAGGAGGTCCAAGAAAGGTGCGTTTTCAAGGCTTCATGTTCCCAAGTTGCTACAGGTGCTTTACACACACAAACACACATGCACACATACATGCACACATGCCACAGCTCTTGTCAAAAATGTCTGTGAAAAGCACCATCCCATATCACCCTCTTGGAGAGTCACTGTACACATTTGCATTATAAATGCTCCACCAAGTTCTACAAAAGAAAATAATGGCTTAAGTATATTTTGTGTAGCATGTTTGGCATTGGAACCCTTTGTCATGGATACCTTTTACCAAGTCACTGACTACTGCTCCACCAGACACAGGATTGCAGGGAGGCAAGGTTTCTCTAGATGTGGACTCAGGCTCAGAGGGTCCTGGAGAGTTCTTCACAAGGGGTCTGCAAATCCCCCTGTGCACCAAACCCTGAATAAACAACAGTTCTCAAACACATAGTTGCTACTTTAAAAAATATGCCTCACTACCTATAATTTTTAAAATACTAATTTTTAATCACTTTATACTACATGTGTAACAATGACCCTATTTTGTGGGAACATGAAGAATATTTTTTCATTAAAAGGGTTTTTTAAATAAAAATGAAAAATTTGTGGATCAGCCATACTTACAGTGATTTTGACCCTATAAATAATGATGGCTGACATCTTTTGGTGCTTAATATGCATGGGTACTGCCCTAAATGTGTTATAGAGATTATGCTACTTAATCCTTATAAACACTGGGTGCAATGGCTCATGTCACTTTGGGAGACCAAGGTGGGAGGATTTCTTGAGGCCAGGAGTGCAAGACCAGCCTGGACAACTTAGCAAGACTCCGTATTTACAAAAATAAAAAGAATTAGCAAGGCATGGTGGTGCATGTCTGTAATCCCAGCTACCTGGGAGGGAAGCTGAGGTGGGAGGATTCCTTGAGTCCAGGAATTCAAAGCTGCAGTGAGCTATGATTGTGCCACTGCCCTCCAGTCTAGGAGACAGAGTAGGACCCTAGCTCTAAAAAAAAAAATAAATTCTTATAACCACCTTATGAAATAAGTACTCATATTGTCATTCCCATTTTGTAGTTGAAAAAATTAGGCTTAGCGAAGTTAAAGTGCTGCAATTTGTTGAAAGCACATGTTATAAAGTGGTAGAATTGGGATTTGAACCCAGGAGCCTGAGTCCAGAGGCAGCATGTTAACCACTAGGCTGTATCTGGCTCTCGTTGGAATGATGTGTCCTGAAGGGAATAAGGCACAAGCCATGTGTTCTATCCTTTTCAGGGAAGAATGGGGACTTCTGTGTCCTGTTTTATGGCAGCTAATCCTAATCCTACAAACTCCTGAGAAATGTCTCTACAGACTTCTTCACAAGACTCTGCCCTCCCTTCTTCTTCATTAATTATGCATCTGGAAAAAAAAAGTCAATTCAGCATTTGGAGGAAAATGAAAGCATGAAAGAAGGGACCTTACCTCACCTTTCTTTTAGGCTAAAAATTCACATTCTTTCCTCATGAAGTCACATCCATCTTCATAGCACCTCACCGGGATTTGGCCCAGAAACAATTGCAAAAAGCAAACTGACAGAATTACCAAGAGTTACGAAGCAAAACACTCCCTGCCGGTGGGGTTGGTGGGGGGGCGTGTCAATGTGCCTTTCCTAAAAGAGGGAAGCACACGTGGCTCAGAGCTGAGGCCCCCTCACCTCACTCTGGGTCATAATGCTGAATTATGCGCACTCCTCTTAGTCAGGGGACATAATTTGAGTGAGTTAAGTTGTGCCCTTGAACCCATGGCAAGGCTTAATATCTATAATTTTAAAAATAAAAGCAGACACACCAGAGAGCAAAAGGAAGGCAAAAAGTGTTATGATGGTCCTTCATGCATAAAGATGACGATGACTGAAAAAGTGCAAGGCCTTGACTCTCAGCCCCAGAAAATAATCTCCTGAGTGTTCCTGCTTAGTGTCTCACATTGGAGTTGCTTTTGTCTTTCTTTCAGCATACAGAGTAGATTTTTGCTTACACATAAACAGTGCTGCCCCATCCCAGATAGTATCCCACCAGGAAAATGGAACATAAAATTGCTTTCTTGAACTGTTTTTATTTTTGCAAGTTATTTTCCAGAGTTTTCCCAGCATGTCTCAAGCAGCACTTTAATAGTATTCCTGAGGTGCAAAACAGTATATTAGAAATGATGTATTGGGAAAAACACGTATTTAGGATTTAGATGAGAGTTAACAACTTAACTGCCTTTTTAAGAGCTGCATTTAAACGTGTGTATGAAGGTTTTATGGGAAAAACAAAACTTTTGACTAGTCAGCACTGTATTAATCTATTCTCAGACCACCCAGAGTGACAATACTTTGCATAATTTCTTTTATAGATTAGTCTGGAGCACTATGTTGTAGTGTAGGTATATGTATCTGTGTATCTATATATGTGTGTGTGTTTTTTTAGCTAAAAATAGGGTGAAAGGAGAAGAAAAACAAGGACAGGAACAAAGAGAACTCCAGAGTAGGGTTAAAAATACACACAGTGATGACATAACGCATTTATCCAATAGATCTCAAATTTAGCTCTCCAGATATTGATTCAAAAAAGGAAAAGAACCTTGTCAGTTCCCAGTATCTATAGGATAAAATTAATTGCTCAAGATATTTTTAGCTATTTTTGGCTCTAAGGTCAGATAGCCATTTTCCCCAGAGACCTGGGAATGGACAATGTAAGATGCGATGCACTGAACCTCATTGTCAAAAACTGTCTTTACAATGGAGCTAGTGAGTTTCACTGGGCTCCATCTCAGCTAATAACATCTTACCAAAGGGTACTTCCATAAGAATAATTCTGCAGGGGTCCAGTATAATGTAGTCCATATAGTCAGCTCTCTGCTGATCAATAATGTGCAAACAATAAAGTAAATCAAAGCCAGAAAAATCACAATAATAAAGTAGAGTGGCTAGTTATCATCTAAGTGCAAGAAACTACATTTTGCCACTAAGTGCTTTCTAGACTTTTGATCCATTTGCATAGTTTTTTTGTTCCTTTCCCATTAGCACCACAAATATTTGAAGGAGGATGTAGCTGATAGCAGCCTAGAAAAGGGCTCTTCTGGCTAGGCGTGGTGGCTCGCTCCTATAATCCCAGCACTTTGGGAGGCTGAGGCGAGCGGATCCCCTGAGGTCAGGAGTTCAAGACCAGCCTGGACAACATGGCAAAACCCCACCTCTACTAAAAATACAAAAAAATTAGCCAGGTGTGGTGGTGGGTGCCTGTAATCCCAGCTACTTGGGCGGCTGAGGCAGAAGAATTGCCTGAACCTAAGATGTAGAGGCTGCAGTGAGCCAAGATCACACCATTGCACTCCAGCCTGGGCAACAAAAGCAAAACTCTGTCTCAAAAAAAGAAAAGCAAAGGGCTCCTTTTCCTCCTCCTCCTCCTCCTCTTCCCCCTCCTCTTCTTCTTCTTCTCTTGGTCTTCATCATCATTATAATCTCTACCATTTCTTGGACCCTTCTTATTTACCAAGCCCTGTACGTATGTACTTTACACGTGTTACCTCTATAATCCTCCCAGCAAAACTGTAAGAAGTTCTATTTTATTTTTTTAAAAACTGGGAATGAGAACCATTAAATGAATTGCCTAAAGCACCACCAGCTCATATGTGGGAGAGGCAGAATTGACTCAGTTCTGACTTTCCATTGTGCCAAGCCACCTGTATACGTCTACACTTTAATTAGGAAGATTTTCCCCCCTGATTTCTTGTAAGCACTTTCTATTTTGGATGACTTCCTTCCAAATGCCACATAGGACTAAAAATCATTTGGGTAAAAACTCTGATTATTGATCCTTTGATTAGATTTAATACTCTAGTAAAGAAAAACATAAACACCTCTCAAGCCTTTTGCTGTGTTGGTAGCAACAGTGCAATCTGAGTTCTTGAAGACTGTCTTCCAGATTTCCTTTGACTAACACGTTCTCAGTAGAACTACTTATCTGCATTCCTTTAACTGGGTTACTGCTCCTTTTATACACTTGTGATAGGCAGATACTTTTTGGGTTGTTTTTCTGCTCGCACCTATTGTAGTCCATCGTTGATAGTACAGGTGACTCCCTCTACATACTACAGGTGCACCTAAATCATGAGACCCTTTAGGAAAAGTTTCTTTGCTGGCATAAAATCAATAGTTCAGCCTCATAAAATACCTGAGGCCATGTCCATATGATTAAAAACATTGCTTTGAAAATACGGTTGAGAAAGTGTTTTTCCAGGTCAATGATTGAACTTGAGTGACAGCTTAGTTCACCTGAGCTACAGGAAATTTCACTCAATCTTGTATTGTAAGGACTTATCCATATGGAAATATGTAGAGCTGGTCCATTCACTTTTACTACTGTGAATTGCTGCATTGTATTGATTAAGTCATAGTTTTCAAAATCCATCTTTTTATTGGTATACTTTTTAAATTGCTTCCAGGTGTTTTGGTTGTGTCTGTTTTGCTGTTACCAACTATTGCAGTGAATATTTTTTGTCAATGTCTACTTGTGAACGTTTGCGAGAATTTTTCTAGAGTATATTCCAAGATATGGAATTGATGGGTCATAGAATGTTCCTCACTTTACCTTTACTAGATACTACCAAATTGTTCTCCAGTTTACCACCTACCAGAGGTAGATACATGACAGTTTCCCATATCCCACCTCCTTACCAGCTTTGGTACTATCAGATTTTTGTTTATTTATTTTGCTTACCCGATGGATGTGACGTATTATTTCATTGTTGTTTGAAGGTCTTCAGGTTCTGGACAAAAGCTGACTTGGTAGCTTTGTGAGAACATAGCCTTGTTCTAAAGGAAGTGGATAGTTCATGAGAAGAATTTATTCAGTTAGGTCCCAATGACTATGATAAAAGAAATCAATTACCGCCAGTGCTTTGAGCACTTTTCAGTTTTTTGTTTTTTTTGAAACAGGGTCTCACTCTTGTCACCCAGGCTGGAATACAGTGGTGCAATTATGGCTCACTGTAGCCTCAAATTCTTGGGCTTAAGCAATCCTCCT
Source organism: Pongo pygmaeus (assembly GCF_028885625.2). Classification (NCBI taxonomy): domain Eukaryota; kingdom Metazoa; phylum Chordata; class Mammalia; order Primates; family Hominidae; genus Pongo; species Pongo pygmaeus. The sequence goes on along the minus strand of NC_072382.2, from coordinate 122,777,727 downwards.
GCCTCAGCCTCCCGAGTAGCTAGGACTACAGAGGCACACCACCATACCCAGCTAATGAGCACTTATATTTAAAATAAAAATGAGGCCAGGCATGGTGGCTCATGCCTGTAATCCTAGCGCTTTGGGAGACTGAGGTGGGAGGATGGCTTGAGTCCAGGAGATCGAGGGTACTGTGAGCTATGATGGCACCACTACACTCCAGCCTGGGTGACAGACAGAAACGCTGTCTCTAAAATAAATTTTAAAAATAAAATAACAATGAGTTGCTGGTATTCATATTTTGACAAGTCATAAAAAGTTCTTTCTTTTTTCCTATGCTGCATAACCTTTTCCTATTTGGATTGAGTTATGAATTTGGTGCTACTCCACAATAAATAATTCCAGATTGGCGTTTGTTGGTATGGGGAAAGCATTTACTTAGAAATTTGAAGGCTGGCTTTAGACAATGGCCTGAACTTGCAGGAACATAAACATGCTTTAAGATGTTCCAAGTTGCTTGGGGTGGGATGGGATGGGGACTTTGGTCTCTGCTGCAGAGGCAGGCTAGAAGCTAGGCAGGCAGGAGCCTGTGCAGGGGCCCCTGAGGATGGACCATGCCTTGGAGAGCAGTCACAACTCTTGAGCCCAATTAATTAGCTACCTTTTAATCTGTTTTTATTTTCCTTTGTTATCTCTGGGCCTTTTCGTTTAGCCTTACTTTACCATTTCAGCTTCGTTGCAGCTGTGCTGTAGGGAATTAAGGAAAATTTTTAAGTCAACTTGAGTTTCATTTGTGCAAGAGCAAAAGTGGTCCCGTAAACAAAGATGGCAACAGTGATTTGTGACAAGACTCCAAGGGGAAGATGAGTCTTGAGGGAATGGAAATCTGGTTATCATATCCAGACTCCCGTTCTCACGTACAGATTCCACCTCCGTTGCAATCTTGGAAGATTTTATTAAGTGAGACTGTGGGGGTTCTCCCACAGAGGCCCCTGTGGCAAGGTGAATCTTGGCTGACTCAGCTGTGAAATGAGCTTCTTATTCTTTTATCTCCAGGGAGCCAGCATGTTGTCCCAGAAAGACCAGGATCTTTGAATTCTGGCAAACTTGAGCTCAGATCCATGCTGGGAGAAGTTTGTGAACTTGGACAAAGTCCTTACACTCCCTGAGCCTCCAAATCTTCAGCTCTAAAATGAGGGTAACAAGACTACCTTAGAGAGTTAATCTTGGTGATTAAATATGATAACTTATATAAAAGTGGCTAGTTTATGCCTGGAACACAATAGACATGAAAGAAACATTCATTTGCTTCTCCGCCCCCCTACTTCACCCCTATGTCTTGGGACCAGGTTTCCACAGTAGCTGGTGCCTCCACACCCCCAGACCCCAGGATCCTTGGTTGTGGGTCTCCTGGCACCAGGCCTTGTGTGACCCTCCAGGAGCTGGCCTCTCCCTTGTCGCACTCCTGACCTCTGCTCTTGGGTGGCAACTGACTTTTTTTTTTTTTTTTTTGAGACAGTTTCACTCTTGTTGCCCAGGCTGGTACAATGGTGGAATCTCGGCTCACCGCAACCTCCGCCTTCAGGGTTCAAGCAATTCTTCTGCTTCAGCCTCCTGAGTAGCTGGGATTACAGGCATGTGCCACCATGCCCGGCTAACTTTGTATTTTTTTTTAGTAGAGACGGGGTTTCTCCATGTTGGTCAGGTTGGTCTCGAACTCCTGACCTCAGGTGATCTGCCAGCCTCAGCCTCCCAAAGTGCTGGGATTATAGGTGTGAGCACCGTGCCAGGCCTACGACTGACTTATAATGATGAACTCAGTATTATACCTCCTTAACACAAAGAAATCACTCTATCGATGGCAATTTCAGGTACCACAGCAGGTGTATGGGGGAATGCTGTATTTGAGGACAGCAGAATCTTGCAGTAATTAAAACTAACTGCCAGTGCATACCTTTACATCCACCTCAGGGCAAGCTATGGTATTCAATTCAAAGTGAATGGATTTTTCACTGAGTGTTCCCAGGGACAATTGATGTCCTCACCTGCCCTTAAGGCAACTGTCTCTCCTCACAACTGAAAGAGACTTAGGACCTATAGATGGGATTATGGATCTCCTTGACATGCTTTGGTCTTGAATTAAAATGCCTCCAATGGCTGCTGGCTTGGGTGGCTGACTATGGAACTTTTCATCTCTCAGTTACCATTTCAAATTTGCCCCTGCAATAGCATTCTTCTCCTGGAAGAAGGCAGCCTCTGATAAGGAGTTTGAATGGGGTCTCAGCCATGTCGATTACCCATGGACACTCAGCTAGCTGGAAACAGATTTCCTTCCAGCATGGTAGTCTCAATGGAGGAACTGAAGATCAAACAAGTTTAATCTCTGACCTGCACACTGGCCACCTAGCAGGGTTCTGTCTTTAGGGCAAGAAGGATCTGAAATAATTCATGCTGTTCTCAGCACAGTGTTCTTTCTCCATAGGAGGCTGTCAGCTGCTGAGGGCTACCAATCTGACATACTTCTCTAGCTCTACATAGAGACTAAAATACCATTTAAGTCTTATTCCAACATTTCTCAAATCATGTGGGTATTACCAAGCATGAAATTATCATCTAAAAACTCAATTTTAAAGAGCTGGTTCTTTGGGAAAAATAAGAAAGAACATTTCTTCCTGTTTACTCTGAGATTTGCTTTTTTTTCCCCAATAATGTGGTTATTGTGTCTTTCTTAATCTTTAGCGATTAGGCTTGAATTTTCACCTAGTGTCCAGTTTGCTCATAAATCTCTTCATTTTGCGTAATTTAAATGTTTTGGCCGACTTCATGGTTTAATAACGAGAAATAAAATTGGAGACTTAATGATTACTAAGAAGGGAACTTTAATTTCATTTGGAATTAAAAGAGCTGTTAAAGGAGTGGACATCCCGTCAGACAGGCTGCCACTGCCTTAGCTGGAGCGTGCCAAATGCAGCTTGATACTATACATTTCTTTATGCTCAGCGTATTCTCCAATAGGATTACTTGAAAAATACCTTAACTCCATCCCTGCTTACATCCACCTGATTGCTATGCCCCTATTGATTAGCTGTGCACTATTAATTGAATACAGGCTATCTGAGAAGCCCCCAGGTCCCCAGTGTGTTATTCTCTTGCTGCCCAGCAGAGCCAAGGCAAGTTACCCAGCTCCAATATGCTTCAACACAAGTTGTATAATGGGGGCCCTGAGACCACAATTATCAGATAACTAGGCAGTAGAGAGTACTGTTTCAGCACTTCCAACTGAGAAGACTTAAACTTAAAAGAGAGACAGAACTATAAAAAATTTTAAAACCCTTTTCTAGTAAGTTTACCCACTGGAGAAAGATATCTGCAGCATGGCTATGTAGCCTAGAATTCCCTCCTTGTCCCAGAGCTGGGAGGAAACCCTAGCTGGGTAATTCCCCTTGTGAAGAGAGAGGAGCTCTGGTTTCTTTTGCTTGTGTAGAATACAGTGGGTCCTCTGAGACAGTCAATGGGGAGACCGCTTGGCACCGGGTAGAAGAATGGGAACTGGCTTGAGATCGACTAACCCATTTCTGTTGGGGGCTTATTGGAGAGTTCAAAAAAAAAAAATCTCAGATTCTTCAGGCATGTCCCAGGCCATCTTTCCTCACCACATACCACTTCTTTCTAAAGAGTATCTCACAACTACTATTTAGCATTTAATCACACATTGTCTTGGGTTAGAAGGCTTTGTACAAATAGACTTGACTTTCAAAACAGATTGTAAATGCCTCAAGGGCAAGAAATTTGTTTTTATATTTTTTGTGTTCACTCATTTATTAATTGATAAATGAATGAGTGATCAATCTATTCATTATTCCAGCACCTGCTGTACTGAGAGCATTGTGCAAAGTTTGTGTCTCTGTGCTCCAGGGGCTCCAGAGAAGTGTGCTCCCTAATTTCTGCCTTCCAGTAGCTCACAATCTTGTTGGATAAGCTTGATGTACATGGAAAGATAACGCAGTAGCCTACAGTAAGAACACAATGACTCAAAAACACATAAAAATGACTAGAAGAAAAAATGTTAATAGTGTTTTTAGGTACTGCATTTGGGGTATTTTGTTTCTTCTACTTTTTGGATTTTCTAAATTTTCTATAATGTATGACTATTACTTTAGTGGAAAAAAAACTCAAAGTATAAATTAAGTACCAATAAAATATATAACAAAAATGTCAAAAAAGCAAATTAAGATTCAGGGCCAAATGAGTCATCCAGAAAGTGACTTCCTTCCATTGGGCTTTGCTTTCTGTATCCTTCAGTGCCTAGGACAGAAATGTGGACATAGTAGGTGTTGAAAGAACATTTTTTGGACTATATAATAAACATTTGTTGAATATCAAGTTTGTTAGTTGATTCATTTGCTGTTATGCCTCTTGTAGTCATATCTTTCATTATTAAAGAAATCTCTTCTATTGTTTTCTGTGTTTCCAATCTCTTTAATAAGATAATGTTTTTGTTTTACATATTATTTCCCCCTTGCACTATCGTTTGTCTCCTCTCTTACATGGCACATATTGGTACTTTTGTCTCCTCTTTTGAATGGTAGTCTGAAGGCAGGCCCCATGGCCTGATAATCATAGGATGTCAAGGGTGGGTTGAGAAGGACTTTTACTAAAAAAGAGACTTTTGAGCCAGGCAGCTGTGTTCAAATCCTAATTCCACCACTGACTTCCACATTGATGCTGACCAAATGACGTAGTTTTCTTTTCTGTAGCATAAGGAAAATAATGTCTACCTGCTATGAATGTTAAAATTGCATATATAAAACAGAGCACCTCATCTGGCAATTATTAAGTACTCGATAAAATGTAGCAGTTATTATTATTGTTATTATACTACTCTTATATGATTATCATAATAACAGGTCACCTAGTCTGACCTCTCACAAAATAAAATAATCTTCTTCGATATTCTTAATTTGTTAAGGTATCTCTCAGAGCATTAACTCACATCTTACCGTGATAAGAAACCTTGTTGCTTTCTTTCATTGATCTTTATTCTCTATCTATCTCAGCGATATGCACCATTAGTTCTAGGGGCTACAGAGAAGAAAAAGTCTACAACCTTTTCCACATGGCTTCATCCATCTTCATACCTCTCAGCCGTACCCACAAAGCTCTCTCCCTCTCCACCAATTCAAATGTAGCATTTAATAAATGTTTATGGATTTCAATTGATAGATTACCTTTGTGGTCTCAAGGGCTTGGGTATGGTCCTAATGGTAGGGGAATAAACTAAAATGGTGCACTGACTGTGGGAGGGTCCTTCTGGTTTACCAATCTGGGTGGCAAACTTCTAGATCTCTAAGGGCCTATGTACAATTTTCCTCAATTAGATTGTTATCTCTGCTCACTGAACATTGCTTTCTTTCTCTGGAAGAAAAATCAGAGCAGCTGGTAGCTTACGTCAACTAAATGACTGTCCTGGCTAGTTGATGTGTGCTATACTAAAACCATAAACCCTCATTGCTATTAATAATAAGAAACATTGTCAGAGAACCTAATAAAAACTCTTCTTCTAGTAAAAGTCCATCATTTTTCTTTGTTTTTTGGAGAGAAAGTCTTACTCTGTCACCCAGGCTGGAGTACGGCGACATGATCTCGGCTCACTGCAACCTCTGCCTCCTGGGTTCAAGCAATCCTCCCACCATAGCCCCCCAAGTAGCTGGGACTACAGGTACACACCACCAGGCCTGGCTAATTTTTGTATTTTTTTGTAGAGACAGGGTTTCGCCATGTTGTCCAGGCTGGTCTTGAACTCCTAGACTCAAGCAATCTGCCCACCTTGGAATCCCAAAGTGTTGGGATTAAAGGCGTGAGTCACCGCGACCAGCCAAATGCCATCTCTTAAGTCATACATTTAGCATCACTGATGATTTCTGAGCATTTATGGAAGCAGGTTGTTTCAAAAACTAATGTAAAAGATTAGGGGTGAACAAAGTTATAGAATCAAAGTGATTTGTCTGCTTCAACAACAAAAAGCAAGAGTCCTAGCTCTTAAAAAATCAAGCATATTTGGAACCTTGCCTGGGTTTTATCCTTTCTGGGATCAGGTGATGTGATGCAATAAAAGATATCCTGAAAATGGAAACAGAGAGAACAGGGCTCTAATCTTTGCCCTTCATCTTGAAGCTTTTTCACTAACTGTGGCACTCCGGGCATGTCATTTTCACTTTCAGAAATCTTCATTTTCTCTCCTGAAAATAATGTTTAATTTATGGGGCTATCACAAGGATTAAATAAACAAATGTTTTTGGCAGGTAGGAGATCCTGGAGAAATGCTGGTTCCTTCCCTCAGTGTCTCTTTTTTTTTTTTTTTAAAGCCAAACACTAACACTTAGAAAAATTGCAGCATTTTTCTAAACTTGTCAAAACTGGCCAGACTTCCTAATATGGTAATCACTCTAAATGCCAGAGCTATAATTTGTTGCCCTTCAAACCATGATGATGTTTCACATTTTAAAAGCAAACCACCAAGGGGAAATGTGTCTGTTTTCCTGGCAACTAAGGAGGAAACGTAGATTGATTTTGATTATTTTGGTAGGGAAGACTGCATCTGCTCTGAGCAAGCACCACCTTGCCAGACTTACATGAAAATGGATAGCCCAGTAACCAAGTTTTGGTCATTTTATTTTGGAGCACAGATCACTTTTTGAGGATAATGAAGAGAGAAGGGAGCAGGCTGATTGATTTTTTCAAAGCCAGCTTGGGAGTTGGGAGGCTGAATTCTTCTAACCTGTATAGAAGGCAGGCAGCCAGTGGGAAGAAAACATTCCCTCATACCTACCGTTTGGAACCAACTCTGAACCAGTCTACATATATTATCAACTCTCTCCCCACTAGGTTCATGCCCAGTAAAGTAAATGAAGTCATATTTTTGTCTGGTATAAATTATTAAGTAGTTCTTTGCATGGTTGCTTTAAATCAAAGGTGTATTAGCATATCCCTGCCACTCAGTTTCACACCTGCTGCGTTTTTATGTGCATTTGCTCTCAGTTGAATTTGCCTCATTCATTCATGCATTCATTCATGGGAACCAAATATGTGCCAGGAATCCTACGCACTGTGAAAGATAAAAGATTTTCTCTAATACTTTGTGGGAGTAAGGGGGCCAGCATATGTGTCACATATAATTTAATGTAGCAGGTGATAAGGGTCGTAAAAAAAAAGATTGAGAATGTTCAGGAGAGGGAGAGGTTATTGCCTACTCCCTTGGTGATGGGGATCAATGAAGACTTCACAAGGGAGGTGGTATTTAAGCTAGATCTGAAATATGAGTAGGCTTTGGCAGTGTAGAGATGAATGAGAAGGGCATTTCAGGAGCTAGGAACTTCCAGAGCAAAGGCCCAGAACATGGGATGTGGAGGGTCAATATGGGGGAGTGGGGGATATGGGTTGACTGCTGTGTGGGGTGGAAGGGAGGTAAGAAGTGTCAGGAGAAGGTTGAAAGATCAGCAGGGGCCCAATCGGGGAGACCTTTGAATCCTCTGAAAATAATGACAGCCTTAGCAAATTTGCTGTTTTATTCAAAACAAGAGATAGGCTACCTGAGTAAGAATGTTTCTGAATTCTGTACTTTACTGGCCAATCCAACCACTTAAATGTTAACAATTTCATTCTCTGAGCTTTTTGAAAATGATTTTCTGCTTAAAATGATGAGGCTATTGTTAAGAATGGAGTGTAAGTGAAAGCCGGTCTGCACCGCTCTTGTTCTTTCTGGCTGTGTTCTATCACACTATCGGCACGACATTTTTTCTAGTCACTTACTAATGCTAGAGGAACTTTCTTTTGCAGCTGATGGAGGTAGAGTGGGAATAAGTTTTAAGAAGTCAGCTCAGGCATCTTATCACTCATCTGGGAATGGGGAAAAACACCTTTTACCTCATGCATCTACATATGCGTTCACCTTAGAAATAAATTACATCAAAGACCATTCAGTGAGAACTAAGCCTCCAAAAGCCAGAAGACTAAAGCCAGCAGTGTTACCTAGAAGCACGGAGAAAGGCTGAAGTGATAATGGGAAGAGTCTTCTGTCTTTTGAAAGGAACATTAGGAGCATGGACAGGAACCTGCTACACACACACACACACACACACATCATACAACACATACAACACACACACCACACACACACCACACACACGCTGACAGGAGTCGGAAACTCTGTGCTAAACTGCTACACACACACCACACACTCTTTCACACACTACACACTTACACATACACACCCACTCGGTGCACACACACTACACCCACACTGACAGGAACCTATAGGTCTCTGCTAAGCTGCTACACACATACATCACACACACGTACATACCAACACACCACACACACACACCCCCACACACACTGAGAGGAAGCTGTAGGTCTGTGCTAAACTGCTACACACACACACCATACCACACCACACACACACATACATACCCACACACCACACAAATACACCCACACACACCCCACACCTCCGACCCAACACGCACACATACAATGACAGGAACCTGTAGGTCTACTCTAAACTGCTACACAAATACACATCCCACACTCTCAGACATGACACACACACATATATACACCCACATACCCCTCCACACCCTACACCACACTCATACACACACCACACACACCCTGACACTCATACATACACTCACACACCACACATTCACACACCACACACACCCTGACACTCATACATACATTCACACACCACACATTCACACACTACACACATATACACACCCACACACCACACACACACATATGCCACCCCACACTCACATACATGTCACACACACACAGTGGCAGGAACCTGTAGGTCTATGCTAAACTGCTACATACTCTCATGCACACACATCACACACTCACATACCATATACACACCCATACACCACGCGCGTGCGCGCGCGCGCGCACACACACACACACACACACACACACACACACACACACACACACACACACACACACACAGAGGCAGGAACCTGTATGTCGGTGCTAAACTCCTACACATACACACCAGTTTAAGTTTATATAAGAAGGGAAAAATCAGCAAAGAAAAATGACTTCAAGTCTCTCTGTACTGAACTATTTCTCATCTGATCCTCCGTAAGCAGGTTTTAAAGTTCTGTCACCACTTGAGCTTGAGGGCACAGTCTCCTGGTAGTGACAGCCTGTGCTGTCCACCTGTTTGTGACTTCTCTCCGTTGACCTTCACATTTGACCAATCTTAGTGACTTAAAATGATTTGTAGCCCACTCGGTGCTGTAGGATTACAGATGATGGAAATGGAAGTTACATTTTATTATTTTTAATGGAAAAGCTACTAAGAAGCTAATCGGAACAATCCAAGTAGAACACCTTTGCAGGTAGACTCCTTGTGCTATGAGTAACAGGATGGTTAAATGGACTGAAAAGGAAGACAGTTCTAAATGTTCCCGTACATCAGAAATTTGGACGTTTGGTTCTGTGTTAATTTTTACGCTGGCTCCAGACCTTCAGTACTGTATTCTTACTCCTTCCTCCAATTTTAAAACTCTTTGATCTTTTGTCTAAAAAGAGCTCCCAATCCACTTCAGACAGTTTCATTGCTTGTTTCAGTTAGCCTTTCTGTATTCTGTAGGGCTAGGCTGTTTGTATCTGCAGCTAATTCCACTAATACAACTTAAAGAAGTCAAAGGATGAGACATTGGTGAGAATCTCTAGTGTTGGCAGCAAACAGGAAGAAGCATCGTTTGAGAGCCAGAATTCCTCAAAAAGGGATGAATTGGGTGAAAACAAAACAACAGCTACAACAAACTATCTTTTATCAGAGGGGTGCTCAATTCATCAACATGAATTAATCATATTTCACTCCAAGGGCAATGAGCAAGATCTTATTTCCCAGACATCAAAAAAATAAATAAATTAATTAACAACCCAAACAAACAAACAGTCCTGCTTCCTCCACTCAGCCTTCCTTTGCTCTTTTAACTACTTAGAATCTTGAGTTCCTCTGAATTTCTACATGGTTAATATTCCAAACCACACACTGTAGCACTTTTATTGTTATATTTTGTGTGATTTTTTTTTCAGTTTCTTACAGGTAAGGTTAGTTTTTTCCTTCAAGCAGAGTGTAGATCACTGCTTCTATGTCTTATTTCTGGCAAGATCTAATGTGGTGCTGGGTGCTAGGTAAATACCCTCTTCAGGTCACTCACCAATCTATGGAAAAGTGCCAGTGTTCCCTGACAACCAAGAGACAACATTTGATTGGGCACAAGGAATACTGAAGAGTGGGCAGGATCTTCAGCTAATTTTCTACAGGAGGATCTTTTGCCCTAGATACAGATGATGGAGGGATTTGTCATCCATCATCTGTATCTAGTCTAACTTGTAAATAGGATCAAGTACCCAGTTGATACACCATCAGTCACAATGCACTGACATACTTCGGTAAATCCTGGTGAGTGAAATATTTATATGCATATGCTTAGTTAACCTACGGCTATAGTATATGCTCAATTTTTTTATGACCCTTCTTGGGGCCTCAGTTTTCTGCCACTTCTGGTAGACAGCTTACTTTTTACTTCATTGCCTTCGTAGACTTCTTTCTTTCTTGATCTCAGCATTAGTTCTGCTGTTTGTTGAATGGTAACATTCATACTTGTTTCATTCATTCTCCAGATTTGGAAATTAGTATGAAATTCATAAAACTTGAATGATAATGTTCTTACGGTAGTGGCAGAATTTCTCTTGCTTGATTGCCCTCAAATTACAAGCTTGTTGACCATGTAGGCTCTAAAATTCGGAGTTGTTTTTTTTTTTTCCTTTGGAAGCCACACCCAGTAACAACTTTTTCCCCTATGGGAAAGGTCTTAGGAGAGCATGCCATCCCCAGCCTTTGAGGCCAACCTTAGGATGGGCAGGCTGCCAGTTCCTGAGGGCACTCTCTGTTTGGCCACTGTGGGGACCCGCCTGTGGGGGGAAAGTCACCATTCACCGAAAGGCAAAGGAATTACTCATGGTGCTTTAATTTCTCTTTGAGAAGGCCCCATAGGAAGCATTAGCTATAAGCAAAATCTTTATGAAAGGATTCCTTCTCTGAATTTTCCAAACAGGCCTCTTTGTTATTACCCCAAGAAAGAGAGCTGACAACTAGTCAGGCACTCAAATCTCCCTTATCATTTCCAGACTGTTTTACCTTGCTGTGAACACCCCATTGGTGGGAGGGCCACAGAGGAGTCTCTCAAGCTTCTCTCAAACCACCAATCTGGTGTTTCTGAAATGCCCCAGCCCTTTTCTGGCCTTGTGTACTTGACTCCTACAACATGGGGAAGTTCCCCCTTGGATTCCAAAAGAAAATTAAACTCCTTGGAATCCAAAACTAAGAAACTTTCACAGAGTGGCCCCAGGTGGATTGGTTATCATGATATTTCAGTCTCACCTAACCAATAAGAGAGCTGGCTGGCAAGTTCCCAGGAAGAATATTCTCATATGAGCAGTGGATTAGAGGAAGCCAAAAGATTTTCGGCCCTCTCCATGCTCAACTTACACTCTACCTGGTTTCTGAGGTGAGATCTTGTGACGGTTGGGGCCCTGCAAAGCAATTAAAAGAAATAAAGCAAAGTATTATATTTTAATTGATGTAATCTTCAAGCTCCCAGTAGAATCTGGGGTGATAACTGACTAGAGTTACCCTAGGTATCAATTGATGACTATTCTGTGAAAGTGCATTTAGGAAGACAAAACCCTAGGAATCCTGAACTTCATTAACATATGTATTCGCTTTTGGGGATGGGGGGGCGGATTGGCTCAGGCTCCTAGGACTAAAAATTGAAAGAAGCCACCTAGGCTTTTCTGGGATCTGAACAAAGAGCCAAAGCGGGTGGGGGAGTAGAGAGGGAGGTGGAGAGAAGGAGAGAGAGAGGGCAGGTGGAGGGGAAGACACAAAGTGGGTTTATGATTTTATTTGCTTTTCAAGTCTAGTACCTGGATATTAGACACACTGAACCATACTTTCTAAACCCAAACAGCTTTCATCCATCACTAACATTTCAGGGTTTGTTTCGGTTTTATTGTAAATATTCCAGTTGAAGAAAGATAAACAGACAAGAAAAAACTGCTTTATACAGTATACAGAGTCAGATAGAAAATACAGAATGGAAAAGAAAGCCAATAACCAACAGATAAAAAGTGGAAACAAACCAAGGAAGAGTACTAACTGGTTGCAAATTCACCCACTAGCTTGAGCAAGGTGCGGCCCTGGTCTCAGCAGCTAACAGAAACTGTCTAGTGTTGGCAGTCTTATCTTGATTCCACACAGAGAAAAAAACAGACGATAAATGATGCATGGGAACATTTATTTCACTAATCCATTAAAAAAAGTTTGCTATTGATCAAGATAGCCTGCTCATAAAAACGAGTTTTTTTAAAAAAACCACCCTTCCCACCCCAAATGTGATCTGACAGTAGGAACCATGTTGTCAGAAGTATGGGATGGAGCTGCAGGTTGGAGCAGAGTGGCAACACTGGGGTCTGTTGTCAGCCGGCCTTCGGGTGCCCTTCCCACCAAATCCACATTTCTCCACAAGGATCAAGGCAAGGTTTAAAAAAAGACATAAGTGTCTTGCACAGCTTGTTGTCATTTAATGGTTAAAGAGAAAAAAGATAAAGGATTCAAATTCATGAGTGAGGTCAGGTGAGGACAAAACGAGTATCCCTCACAGGAATAATCAGGGTACCATTTGGCCCCAGGACGGCAGCCCTAACTGATTGTCCTGGCATAAAGAGGATGCCGACCAACCCAAATGGCAAAAACATGAATTAAGCTCGTCATCTTCCAAAGATGTCTTTATTTTAGTACATTTGCAACAGCAACAAAAGTGAGGACAATTCCATTCAAGGTGGTGGCAGCGGTGGTAGAGATGGAGGTGATGGTAGCGGCTGTTTGTTTCTCTCTCTCTGAATTTTCTAAGTTTACAATCAGAAATTGCATAGAATTTGTTTTCCATCAGCCAATGAGAACTCTCTGTGTGAAACTCCCAATTGGTGAAGCCAAGCAAAGGTCAAGCAGCTGTAGAAAGCCTCACCCCTCCCATCAGATGTGTGCTCTGGACTCTGCAAACTTCTCACATGGAGAGCAGTCACTAGCAGTCAGTCACCTGGTAACCTGGACAGCATCAGTAACTCCTATTTGGTGGATGGAAGAGAAGTTAAATGCTTTACCTAAAGTCATACAAGGTGGGAGGGCTACTGCTCAAGCTGAGGTTACGACTCAAGAGTTCCTGGTTCCCAGGCCCGTGTATTGACTAGGAGACTCCACCTCTCTCCCAGGAACCTAGCAAATTCTTGAGTACTTAAGGTCTTTCTGTTGAATAAATACACACACGCACACGCGCGCACACATACACACACATACACTTGCACCCAGGTCTCACATCTAAGTAGCAAGAAACCACCCAATCCATGATAGTCTTGGGGGTCTGGCTTCATAGGCAGCCACTCATTTGAGTTTGGTTGAAAAGAGATGCAGTTGACAAAGTATGCACCATACCAACGGGGTGGCCCAGTCCTTCCTCCTCTGTGAACGGCACGTTCCACCGGAAGCCAAGGCCATGGTATGGGAAAATTCTATCTACTCTTTCCGCTCCTTAAACGAAGTCCTAGGATACTTTGTGCATTCTGTTCTCCTCCCCTGTCTGTCTTCAGAGACTACATTCACAAAAAGATCAAATCAAACCCAATAATAGTGAAAGTCAGAAAGAGAAAGGGAAAGAAAAGACAGATTAACCCTTGACATTCCAGGCGTTTCAAGGTCTGAGTACAGGATGAGTTAATTGCTTTTTGGCATCTAAAAATTTACTTCAGTGGACTTTTATTTGAGACTCTCCATCTGATTCTTCCCAAGACCCCTTCTCCTGTGCTCCTGCAGGCCCCCCAGTCACCATACAGAAAGGAGAGTTAAGCACCTGAAATCGGATGCACTGGTAACGCAATATTCCAAAATTCAGGAAAAAGAAGAAATAGGGATTATTTAGGCTTCCATTCCTTAATCCAGCCTCCCCCTCCAAAAAACACAAAACAAATTAACAGGACTGAGAAGATGACAAAGAAGAAAAGGAGAGGAGTAAAGAAAAGGGAAAAGAACATTAACAAAAATATACAAATCCAGAAAAGAAAAACTTCCCTGTTTAGTTTAATTTTTTTTTTTTTTTTTTTTTTTTCTGTAAGAACTAGACGGAGGGTACATTGGCCCCTGACTAGGGGGAAATTCAACTGATTATTCCACCAATTCATTGGACTGGTCTGGGTAGGGACCCCCCACCCTATACTCTTGTTATTTTGGCGAGAGGGAAAGGCCCACTGGGAGAAGATGGGTCCTTGTGCCCAGGAGGGAGGGCCGTCCTTTGCCCTTTGGGTGCAACGTCTCTGGGTGGACCCCGCTCCCTAACCGGGCGCGGTCTCTGGCTGGGGCGTCAGGCTCCTTGATCTTTTTGAAAAGTGACTGGATCCCAGATCTGGAGAGGTGTCGACGCTGTACAAGTCCCGGCTGGCGGCTGACAGCAGCGCCCGCCCCGCCCCTCCCGCCCCGCCCGACCTCCGTGCGTCCTGTGGCCGCCGGGACTACTCGGGCTCACTGCTGTTGGTGGTTTTCTCCCACTCCAGGCTCTCCTCGCTGCGGGCGGGCGACGGCCGTGCCCGCAGGCCCTGGAAGCGGCGGCACTCGGGGCAGACGCGGATGTGCGTACAGCCGCGGGCCACCAGGGCGGCCTCCTGCGCCAGTCTCTGCGCGAGCTGGTCGGGCTCCCCTGCCCCGCACAGCTTCCCGTTGCTGAGCGTCGCCGTGCCGCGGGGTCGGCGCTCCTCGGGGATGGGGGGCCGGGGCGGCGGGACTCCGGCGCGCCGCCGGCGGGGGTGGATACTGTCCTGACACAGGATGATGCTGCGCAGCTCGGTCACCATCTCCTGGCAGACGGACACCTGAAGGAGACAGCGAGGTCAGGGCCCAGCCTCTCAACCAGCCCCCGTGGGCCCCCTGCGAGTCCGCTGGGATGAGGGATGAGGGATGAGGGGGGCAGCAGTCACAGAATCGTGTCATCTTAAGTATGAAGATGATAAAGGCCTTTCAGTCCATCTCCTCACTCCACTCCCATTTAATGTTCAAACACCCTCCATATCATAATATTCAAGAGCCCCACCAGCTGGTCTCCAATCTTTGTTTGAACACCTTCTAAGACAATGATCTCACTTTTTTTTTTTTTTGCACATTTCCATTAAATGCTGCTTCCTTTCACCGAGCTAACAATTTCTGTCCCTGAAAATTTCATTCATTGATTCCAGCTAAGTTTGGACCTTGAAGCCTACTAAATAAATAATTCCTCCACCATATGTCAGTCTCTCAAGTATTTGAAAAGGCTACCATGTCTCTATGAACATTCTGTTCCTTAGGCTAAGGATTCTGGTTTCTTTTAGCCAACCGGTTATAGCAGGAGATGGACGTATCCTCATGATAACTAAAACAAGAGGAGGGTAATACAGTGCACAAACAGTATAGTATGTATCACACCCAGTGGGTCTGGGGCAGACTTGAATTCAAACCCACTAATATTTCTGTAGCAACATCTCACACCGTGTGAGATAAAGGCCATAAACATAAGTCAAGCCAAGTCGCCACTGAGTGCATTTGCATCAAACTTACAAGGAACTTGGAACTCTCCAAGCTTTTAAGTTTCAGAATTGTGGATGAAGAATACAGGATAGGGCTGGGCACAGTGGCTCACACCTGTAATCCCAGCACTTTGGAGGGCCGAGGTAGGCAGATCACTTGAGGTCAGGAGTTTGAGACCAGCCTGGCCAACATGGTGAAACCCTGTCTCTACTAAAACCACAAAAATTAGCTGGGCGTGGTGGCATGTGCCTGTAATCTCAGCTATTTGGGAGGCTGAGTGGGGAAAATCACGTAAACCCGGGAGGTGGAGGTTGCAGTGAGCCAAGATACTGCCACTGCACTCTACTCCAGCCTGGGCGACAGAGTGAGATGCTATCTCAAAAAAAAAAAAAAAAAAGAATATAGATGGGCTTTTTTGTTGTTGTTTTTTTGGTTTTTTTTTGGTTTTTTTTAGACAGAGTCTTGCTCTGTCACCCAGGCTGGAGTGCAGTGGCGCGATCTCAGCTCACTGCAACCTCCGCTTCCTGGGTTCAAGCGATTCTCCTGCCTCAGCCTCTCCAGTAGCTGGGATTACAGGTGCATGCCACCACACCCGGCTAAATTTTGTATTTCTTAGTAGAGACGGGGTTTCACTATGTTGGCCAGGCTGGTCTTGAACTGCTGACGTCAGGATTCACCTGCCTCGGCCTCCCAAAGTGCTAGGATTACAGGTGTGAACCACTGTGCCTGGCCGATGGGCCTATATTACTATTACTATTATTACTATATCCATTTCACAAATGTGGAAATGGAGGCTCAGAGAAGTTATGTATGTTGCCAAAAATTGACTAATAGCTGACCCTGAATTTGGACCTAAACCTATCAACTCCAAGCCCGCACATGCTCTGTTGAGTGCTCTACTCTGAGTTGAAAGGACACTTTCCTAGACCATATGGGAGCAGAAGTCCTCAGTTCTTTCATGTTCTTTCGTCCAATTCTATCAATGGGACAGTTGTTCTACCATAGCCAAATCGCTAACATAGCATTGACTCTTTATTTTAGCTATTGGGACTGCTCTAACTACTTGCTTAATTTTTCAATGTACTTCCAGACCATGGGTGAGCTTTAGGGAGAATAACAAAATGTGAAGCAGCTACAGAGAGGTGATGTCACTTAATGGAATATGTCCTACATTCGTTTTCCCAACTTGATTATAGGCCCCCATCACACCCCCCAATTGTTAACTAAATAGCAGAGACTCTTGGCAAGTCACTTAACCTCTCTATGCTTCTAGTAATAACTACAATAAAAACAGTACCACCTGCCTAATCTCTTACATGTGACAGTACTATAACAACGTAGATTTATCGACTGTCTACTGTGTGTCAAGCACAGGAATAAAAGACACAGTCTTTACTTCAGGCAGCTCAATCTCTAGTAGGGGGCTGATACCAAAATCGTTGCAACGTGGTGTGTAAGTGGTTCATGCATAGGTTACAGCGGTGTCAGGAAGAAGGAAGGTGACCAATTGCTGGGAGACAGCAGGAGAAATGAGGAAGGATTCACAAGGAAGGGAACACTTGAAGTAGGTCTTAGGGAATAAGTAAGACCACCACCTTTTAAGGGGTGGGCAAAAGGAAAAAGCCAGTAAAGCTGGAGACAGCAACACGAGGGGAACCAAGAGAGCTGGGTGCCATGCAAGGCAAGGGAAGAGGGATTCTGAAAGAAAGTATTCCCATCATCAAGGGACACACCGAAGTCCAATAAGGCCCAGTAGATTCTCTTTGGTTTGGTCCACTGGGAGGGGTCAGACCTTTAAGCATTGGCCTTTCAGTGCAGGGGTAGGGAGAAGCCAGGATGCCCTGGGTTTCAGACCAAATCGGGAGTGAGGTGATTGATAGAGACTGAGATTATCTCAGCTGGATCCCCTTGGTTTGGAAGAGGAGAGGGATACAGCAAGAGCAATAGTAATCTTCCTATTATTTTAAAATATAGCAGACACATTCATAATTGTGGACTGGAGAAAGAGCAGGCAGAAAAAAATACAGGGGCAAAAGAGGATAATCCTGGAGTAGCTGAGGAAAGACAGGATCAAGGAAGACACAGCAGGAGGACTGGGGTATCTGCTGCAGCTGCAGGGTGGCTGAGCTGTGGGGAGATGTTTAGTGGGGGTTTTTATTCAGGACTGGCCACTCCTGATTTCTTGGGAGATGGGAAGTAAAATGAAGCTCTATGCATGAAGAAGCAGAGGGGCTTGAGGAATGGGCAACAGCGTGGAAGTCCTACAAGGAGACAGGAAAGAGGCTGAACACAGTGGACCAGGACTGGCAGGCAGTGTTGTGTTAAGGCCCCATGTGAGGCCAGACTCCATAGACTTCCAGGGGCACTGTTTGTCCTGCTGTGAGATATTTCCCCAGTGCCAATTAGGAAAGGTTTTTAGGAAGATTCAGAGTTGGGAGACTGAGATAGAGGCTAATGTAACTTTAAAAAAAATCTAATAATGCAATTAACATGTAAGGATTTATATATCTTCCCTGGGGTGGGTTGTAAGAAGAGTGGCATAAAGTCTTCTTCCTTCTTTTCAAACTGTTCAACCTAGGTAAAGTTTATATTAACCCTGTCTCTAAGCCACAGCTGGGGAATTGAACTTATTCAAAATCCCCGAGAAGAGGGATAAAATTCTTGGGTTCACATGAGTCGGGATATCTCTAAGGATCTTTCCCTGCAAGGCAAAAATATACTCAGAATGAAAGGACTGAGGTTGTCTTTTCCATAGTAACCTGGTACTTTCACCTATTTTTCTCAACTACATCTTAAATGATGGTTCTAGAAGGCTTTGTTATTCATAAAAGCTTTTTCACATATTTATTGGTTGGGCTGTTTCAAAGAAAACTCTGAAGCCCAGAGAGGTTAAGTGCCCCTTCTGTAGCTGCATAATTACTAAGTAATGAAGCACTGATCCAAATCCCCTCTGCTGGGCACTGGGATTCTCTTCGCTGCACTTCCTGTGGTAAGCATCTGAAATAACCTTATATGTGCATGAGCCTGTGAACTTCACCCCATCTGCCAACACTATCGATCATACCCCTTTGAAGTTTACCTCAGTTGCTTCTGAGTGTCTGAGAGTCCATAAAAACTCCAACATAGCCATAAAAATGGCCACGATTAAGCCACAAATAAGAACCACAAAGATTCCACCAATATTCTCCATTCCCAGGCCTGTAAGAAAGTGATAACAAATGAAAAATATTGTAAAAGATCAGGAAGACACAATCATTTTATCAAAAATACTAAAATCATTCAAACAAGAACTTGAGTATGGTAGATGCTCAAGTAGACACCCAGTCCTTGACGATATTTAATTATGGAAAAAATGCAGCATAGGTGAAATAAAATGGAAGAGAGAGATCTTGCCATCAATCAAGGACACTGGCAAGAAGCTTACCAAAGGGTGTCTGGGGCTGGGAGGTGAGAACCATTTAAGAAAAGGGCTCACACAAACTCTGACAGCTTATAGAGAGAGACATGACACCAAAATACCTGTCAGTTCTAATAGTTTCATAAAAGTTTTACTCAATCTCCCTAACATTGTATTTATGTGATATAAAAGCAACTATTTTGACCAAACCATGGATAGAAAAAATTATGTTTACCTGTCTTGGTCAACATGTTACTAAAATACTTATTTGGAAAGTAAAACTTTGTATCCCACCAAATGAGTGGTTCACAAACCAGCTGCCATCAGAACTGCCTAGAAAGCTTGCTAAAAATATTGATTCCCAGTCCTTACCCCAGACCTACTCAATCAGTATCTCCGGACATGGGGGCCAGGAATCTGTATTTTTACAGAAGTTTCACAGGTGATTCTTTTCTAGTCATTCCTAAAATTAGTTTACAAATTGGTAATTTTAGAAGCATTGTGGAAGTATGTAAGTTCCTGGGAGTCAGACATCGTTTCTGGTCATGTTCTCATTGCAAAGCATGATACCTGGCACACAGTATATAGTCAATATACTTTCCACTGTGTTTCATTTCCACTGTGTCAAACATTGAGTTCAGTTGTGTAATTAAATGCTTTTTTTTGGCATTAGAGAAACCCAAACACAAAACACCCTGATTCAACTGGGGCCACAATCAGAAATCAAAAGGCATCTTTCATCCAGGAGGTTCTCTTGTGTCCCATGTTCTTCAGGAATGCTTGCACATCTGAATGTTCAGTCAGTAGTGTCCTCACAGAACATGGAGCCTTGTCAATGTCAGGGGCAGTCAGCTTTGCACGGCACTATGAGATGAGTCACAGGGCCAGATCAGAAATCGACGCTACCTTCTGCACCTTGGAAAGCTGGAAAAATAGCTCTATCTGGCCATTTCAGGATGCCTAGGGTTTCCTTTCACAAAGCCCTAAGTGGATGTCTGATTTTTGTTTTTAAAATAACACAGTGCAGTAGCCGTCCCTGCCTACAACTGAAAATCTGCTTAGAATGACTCTGAGGACTCACATGATGAATGCACCAAATGAACTATACACTCTGATCTGCACGCCCACAGTCAACTCTTGAGTACCTGTGTGAATGTGGGAATCCTGTATTTTGAATAATCAAAAACAGGGGATCATTTAAAAACTCACTTCTACCTTCCAGGAGGAAGGTGCTTAAATGGGCAAAAAGCCCTTAAAACACCTATATTTGGAGGCCCAATCTCACATAAAAGCAAGTAAAAGAAAATGCACCCACATCTTATGTTGACACCTGTCCCTCTAACCTGGGTCATTTTGGTAGAAGATTTTCACTCTGGGAGCATCAAGAGCCACAAGAAGGAGGGGATGCAAAAGGGACACTTAAGAGGGAATGTACCAAGGGGCTGGCTGGGGTTTGTAGGCAGATACTTCAGTCCGCAGATTTAGGGGTGGTGAGAACTGGAGTATTAGGATGTGTATCTGTGCGACACGGATGAATTACCTTCTCTTGCCAGCCCCTGTGGAGGAAGGCTGGGTGGACATCCCCCGTAAATGGGGAAATGACAATGGTGACATGAAGGATGGCCACCTGCTCAGGTAACTGGAGTCCCCAAGTGACTGCTGAGAGTCTACAGGGTGCCCCCATCACTTGGCAATAGTTGTGCTTCAGATAGAAAACAGGACAAGAGGCTGGGTGCAGTGGTGCACGCCTGTAATCCTAGCATGTTGGGAGGCCAAGGCAGGTGGATCACTTGATGTCAGGAGTTCGAGACCAGTCTGGCCAACATGGTGAAACCCCCGTCTCCACTAAAAATGCAAAAATTAGCCAGGCATGGTGGCTCACACCTGTAATCCTAGCTACTTGGAAGGCTGAGATAGGAGAATCACTTGAACCCAAGAGGTGAAGACTGCCACTTGATCCAAGATCGTGCCCCTGCACTCCAGCCTGGCAACAGAGTGAGACTCCATCTCAAAAACAAAAACAAAAACAAAAAACAAAAGAAAACAGGACAAGGGCCCCCTTGGAGAGGGTCTCACATTCCTCTTGTTTCTGTAGAGGGGGTTTTCTTTCCCCTTTAGGTCTTCTTCCACTACCTGTATTCCAGCTGTGCCCCCTGTTTCCCTGTCAGTCACCTCCCTGGTCCTCCTCCAATCTTCTCTCCACTGGCTCTCTCCCTCAGTACATTCACATACTCATGTCTCTCCCTCCTTAAAGACAAAGAAATCCTCCTTACTCTCTCCAACTCTGTCTAATCCAATACTTCTTTCTCCTTCCATGGCCAAGCTTTTTGAGAGTTGTCTACATCAGAACTATTTTAAGACCTTCTAAAAGCCCTTAAAAACACTTACATTTGGAGGACCCATCTCACATAAAAGCAAGTAGAAAAAAATGCACCCACATCTTATGTTAAATGCATTTAAAAATCTTTGCTTCTGATATTACTGAGTGGCAAGAAACAGTTAACTTACAATTGGCTGTGATTTCTCAGCAATCATTGCACATACATACAAAATAATGTTGCAAAGTTAAAAATCTAACCAAAAAATTATTTCTACATATAATGAAGTTTTTATGAATATTAAATTCAAAGATTAATGAAGTTGAAACAATATTACATTTTGGAGATATTTAAACATGTCTTAATTTAATTTTGCAGTTTCCTTTTTGCATTCTGAAGCCAGTACTTTTTATTCAGACCTCAAACATAATTTGGACACTCAAAAAGCTTTTAAGCTCCAAGTGACTCTGTCTATGAGATCTAAAGGAGAAAATAATTCTGTTTTGAATATACTTTTGTTCTTGCTATTCAATCTTCACCCCATGCAATTTTGTCTTGCACCACTAAAACCACCCTTGCTATGGTCACCAATGAACATTCTGTTTCTAGCCTAATAGAAATTTTCTAGTCCTGATCTTGCATGACCTTTGTTAGCACTTGACACTGTCAGTCACACTCCCATCTTGGCTTTTTATAAAGCCATTTCTCATCGCTCTCTTCCGATCTCCTCAATCTACTTTGATTGGCCCAGGGCACATTTTCTTCTCATTTTCCTACCTTTGGTCTCTTGCCTCTCCTCCATGTCTTGGCTATTACCAAGTCCTGCTGATTTTGCCTCCTAAATATTTTTCAATTTCTTACCCTTCTCTCTATTCCTCCTGTCACTTCCCTAGTTCAGGCACCCACCATCTCTTGCTTGGACTATTGCAGTAGCCTTTAAAACTATTTCCCTGCCTGTAGCTGTTTCCTCCTCAACTCTGCACACTACACAGTTGCCTCACTGATCTTTCTGAAATGCAAAATCTAACTGTGACACATCCTCAAGTAACACAGAATTGTTTATAGTTCCCAGCACACAGCATCGTTGCTCTTACCTTCCATACCTTTGCTCCTGTTAATTCCTCTGCCTGGAACCTACCCCTACTCCCCAGACACACATCTGGCTAACCTCAACCTTTGCTTTAAGACTTAGCTTGGAGGTCACTTCCTCCAGGCTGCCTTCTCTACTCTTACCTGACTTTTAGGTATACTACTTTTGTGTTTTACTAATAATACCTTGTTTATCACTATTATACATAAAATAATACACTAGTTTATATATCTGGATTTCCCACTACACTGTGAGCTCTTTGAGGGGAAGAACCATGCCTTGTTCAACTCTATAACCTCACGGTCATGGTACCTGGCCCATTATAGGAGCTCAGTAAATGTCTGTGGAAAGAATGAGCAGAAAGAAAGAGGATAAAGACATTCTAGATGTAGTGGGCTGCATTACCAAAAGCTCTGGACCCATATGTATTCCTTTTTAATTAAATTTTGTTTGAAATAACGGTAGAACATGACAGCCCTGGTTGAGTGCTCTGCCCTGGTTGAGTGCTCCAGCCTGGTCACAGAGGAAGATGGCCCAGACTGTACTGAGTGATGGCTAAAGGGGACTGAATATTGACATGAGCAATTCACAACATGGACCGCCTGTATTGGGTGGGGGTATTGGGAAAGTTATTAACAGGCATGTGGTCCGCACTGGGATAATTTTTATTAGATCAGGGAAAGCTTTGAGGGGAGTTGAGGTTTAACAGGAGGCTGGTAGAAACCATGAGTCACTGAAACACCCTATAGTCTTTCTTTCCCAGCTTCTCGCATTTCATGGCCAGCATGTTAATCATGGGTGTTGGCTCCAGCGTCCTGATTCCTGGCTGAGTGGCCTCCTCCTCATAGAAGCAAGGCTTGTATACCATTCGTGCCTTGAGGAAGTTATTGGAAAGAGGAAGCAAGAATAGATTGCTGGCAGAGTCAGAGTTGAAAAACAGATGGAGCGGGGAGTGGGAAGGGAGAGTTCGGAGAGCGCAGCAGTTCCATTTAACACTGTCATCAGTCATTCTCTAGAAGTCAAATGCCTTCCACAGCACATCGACATTCATCAGAAGGGGCCCTTGATGTGAACTCCCTCCAGCCTACAAGGCCCACGCGGCACTCACAGATGCCTCAGCACCGGCAAGGGGGACTGGGAAGACATCTAGTCATCTCTTTCCTTCCCTTCTTCAGATGGGACCACACATAAGCCATGCAGGCAGATGGCTTTACAAACTGGGACTTTCTCCTGACACTTGAGTCTCTGAGGCTCAGCTATGCCCCAGCAATCAGTTGCATTCACTGAAATAGAATCACACTCTCCCCACAAACTCCTGGTTGGCTAAATACTAACTTTGGTGTCACCCGCAGATTGCCCGCAAATATTTTGCCCACAAAATGATAGTCACAAATGCAAATGAATAATGTTCTTTGTCTCTTGAACTACAAAGGGGAATGGCACCCTGGAAGAGAGCACCTGTGAAGAGATGTGAATCTCTTCCTTTGGTTCCGTCTGGCTAATAACCACTTCTTGGATTCAGGTACACTCGTGTCCTAGCCCTTAAAACACTCACATATCTCCACGAACCACTGTGGAAATCTGCAACTAAAATACAGAGGGAAAGCTCCTTTTGAACAAAAAGTGAGGGAAGGCTGGAATAAAAAGGCAGAGGCCACAAAAGCCATGGAGGCAGGTGCAGAGAATCCACTTGCACAGAGGACTGACTAGTGCCATGAGATCCCAGCAAAAGACAATGTATTTGCTCTTTGTCATTGGTCAACAGATCTTGACTGAGGAGCTTCCATGAGCTGGGCACTATGATGGTGCTGAAGCTCTGTGCCACACTGGCTCATCAGGAGCACTGGACAAGAACATGGATTCTTGGAACCATATGGCTTTCAAGCAGTTTCTGTTTCAGAACTATATTCACCTATAGCCATGCAAGTGTATCAAATAGTCCCATCTCCAGGGACTTATTGTAAATAGCAACTTTATGTGCCCAGATATAAACTGACCTACATGATCTTCCCAGAAAATTCAAAGTGATTCATCATGTTGAAATGGTATGTTTGTCATTTCTTCTTGTATTCACCAAGGCATCTGGTGACTAGACCTAGCAGATTCTGGAGAGAATAATGGGAGAAAAGTAGGCAAAAGGGACTCAAACTAGAAGAGGGATGGGAGAGGTATTTGATAAATTTTGCAATTTATCCAAACATGAGCTATGGGAGGTTGCTTATAATCCATCAAAATATGAGCTCAAGTGCCTCATTTTTCATTTGCTGTCTCATTCCATTATCATTAAAAACACCATAGAGAAGGCCCATTGTCCCCACTTTACAGTTAAAGAAACAGAAATTCAGAGAACTTAAGTTGTTCATGTTTTCATACCTAACGTGAATTCTAGATCAATTTGATTCCAAAGCTAATGCTCTGTATAAATATAAAGCTGACCTTTATGAGTGTTTACTATGAGCAAAGTCAGCATGCTAAATGTTTTAACTCAATCCTTACAGTTACCCTGTGAAATGGGCACTACTCTTACCTCCATTTTCCTGACACGGAAACCAAGGCACAGAGGAGTTAGGTAACTTGCCCAAGGTTCCACGGCTGACAAGTGGAAGTACCCAGATCTAAACTGATGCCAGTCCCCTCCTGTCTGCTCCACACCACCTCTCCCAGTCACTCGGCATCCACTCATGCTGCAGGAGGGTGATTACAGAACTCAGCCTGGCATCCTAATGACTGAACACATTCCTGGGAACCTCTAGAGGGACACAGGGCAGAGGTGAGGGGGTCTACATGTGAGCTACAGCTCAGCTTATAAAATCCCCTTCTGTCCTTCAGAACATGACATTGCATGTTTGAATCAATGATTTGTTGGCTTAATCTTGGCCCAGTTTCCAGACAACAGTGAGCTGAAGTCTTAACAATTCTGACCTGCTTTGTTGCAGACTCATGGGGCTACCATTTGCCTCTGTTCTGATCATGGTTTCTGGAAATCCCTCTGGAGTTTCTCTCTCTCAAAAATAGATCTAATTTGATCAGAGAGAGGCTTCCTCCACAGCATCTCTCTGAAACACTATCTAAATTCCCACATTCAGGTTTCCAGCCTTGGCTCTCTCCAGAGAAACCAGAGAACCAGGATAACCACGCTGGATCCCATGAGAAGAAAGAGAGAGGGAAGCATCCCCGGGGCCCCCTCCACTCCCATCACTCACCCCCACTCTTGCTAAGATGTCTCACACTTCCATTCCCACCGTGCCAGACAGCAAACTTCCTGTTTTCCAAGGATTCTGGGAGTCAATGCCACTGGCCTCTTTTCCATTCTTGAAAGGGAACCCTGATTTTCACAGCCTGGTGGTGTATTTATGTTCCTTTGAAGCCCCATTGTGAGCTCGTGTTTTTCAAGATAAAGGTATTTAATTTCCTTGGAGTTCACCGACCACCTTTTTGTCTAGCAATTGTTCTGCAAAGACTTCAGTAATCCAATCTCCTTGAATTGGGATGCCGGCATCTGTGAGTGGCTAGCGATATTTTCCTTTTATAGCAGCTAAGTGAGAAAATAAATAAATAAGTGTTTTTTGAAAAGAAAAGGCAGAAGAAAATGAAACAGCTTGGAATGGAGCCTGTTCCTTTTTGTAATCTCCAGTTTTCCATAAGATCTGCCGTTTCATTTTTTTAGCGAGGTAGGGAGGTGGACAGCCACCCAGCTATGGGCAGGGAGAGTCAGAGGGGGCGAGGAAGCAAAGGGGTAATGTTGTGGCTCTTACCAGAGGCAAGCAAGACCTGGCAGAAAGACTTGGGATTGGTGGCATCATCACAATGTTAGGATTCTTCTCTGGAATTTGGCAGTAATGTTTGAGCTGTAATATTGGATTAGAAGTGGGGTAAGCACCAGTTCCTTTTCTTTGAAATTTCTCGCATTTTAATAGGATAACAAAGTAGAAAAGGATTATGTTAGGCACTGGCGCGTCGTCTGGTACATTCTAATTAAAACTGCAGCCACTCTCAGTTTCAGAGGTCTCCGAAAAACAGACCCACTAATAGTTCCTTTCACCTCTATCCCTCTCTGCCCATTCCATATTTCTCTCCTTCCTTTAGGCACATGTGAAAGCCAACTGATTCAAATTCTAAAAAAGAAAGATCACCTAGGAGCTGCTTGGGAAAGCAGGTGAAAACTACTGCCCTCTGTTCAGTCTGAGACACAGGAAAAAAATGTTCCTGGGTCTTGATTCCTGGTGAACACTTAGACTTAAAGACCGGGTGTGGTGGCTCACGCCTGTAATCCTGGCACTTTGGGGGGCCAAGGTGGGGCAGATCACTTGAGGTCAGGAGTTCAAGACCAGCCTGGCCAACATGGTGATATCCCATCTCTACTAAAAATACAAAAATACAAAAATACAAAAATTAGCTGGGCGTGCCTGTAATCTCAGCTACTCAGGAAGCTGAGGCAGGAGAATCGCTTGAACCCAGGAGGTGGAGGTTGTAGTGAGTCAAGATCGTGCCATTGCACTCCAGCCTGGGTGACAGGATGAGAATCTGTCTCAGAAAAAAAAAAAAATGATTTAAGGGAAGAGATTTTTGGGTCATGTTGGTCGTGTTTTTCCAAATCCCTTAACAACGAATTATATACCATAGTAAGTTTGACAGCTAATTTACCAGAGAGAGACCAAGCAATGGCACCTCCCGTTTCGGGCTAGTGCTTCTTACTTGGCTTGGAAGAGGTCAGGTGCAGTTTCGCTTGGCCAAGAAGCCTCTTAGCCTCTCTGAGTAATGTTTGCTTGGGCTCCAGCCATGGCACAAATGGGGCCACCACATTGAACTGGCACTAGCAGCTATGGCTGGGACAGTAGTAGCTGAAGTCCTGGCTTTCAGAGTGATTTGCATAGCATCTCCCAGACAGCCCCACTCTGAAACATTGCCCCTTATTAATACAGCTCACCCTCTTGTTCCAAAGGATGACCGTGGAGAGACAAGTTAACACTGGCTGGTTGTTAGCACCCAGAAATCTTCGGATGCATTTGGGACCTGGACAGGATGACTTCCACTGTTTATTTTCCCTTTCATCTGTTCAGTTCTCTTCTTCATGCCAGGGAACATTTGGTCCTAAAGTGCAGTGGAGAGAGGCCTCCTGTTCACTTCTTTCCATCTTTCCTGGAAGCCTGATCTCCCTTTCTGCCTCCCCTCTCCCTCCATCCTGAACTCTACTGTCAGCGCCATCTTCCAAAAACTGTGGAACCATCTAGACCTCTGTGGATGCGGAACTGTTTCCAAGGCCAACAACTGCAACAATTATAACTTTATATTTCTATTCCACCTCCAACTTCCATTTCCACCACATGGCCAAAAACATAGAGAATTTTCAGTCATTTCATGTTTAAATTCACTTAAATCCAGTGTCTTCTCCATTCCCTCTTCTTCCCGGGATGTATTTCAGGTTTGCGGTTGTGTCGTTGTATTGGGGTGGGGGTAGGTGTCTGGTCTTATGCTGTAGTCCACTTAGATTTCCAATATCTTTGTCTGGAGTTAAGGAAAACTCAGGCCTTTCACTGGGCCCTCTGCCTTGGGTCCCTATGTGCCGCCTCTTATGTCACCCACTTCACTAAGGCATGGCACATATTTCTGGGGTTTGCCAAACTCCAGAAATATGCGTCATGCCACAGTACAAGCCCATTACACAGCCAAACTCTCCAGATGCTAATTCTTCTCTGCTCCACATGTACCACCCACAGCCCCTGCACAAGTAAAAATCTCTTTAGAACTCTTGGAATAGCCAGCTAATTCTGGGAGTGATATCTGCCTCTCTCCGGCTCCCAGGAGGGCAGGGACCAACCACATTTTAACATGTCCTTTTCTGCTCAGAAGCTCCTGTCCTGGCCAGGGCATCCTTTTATCTGATTTGCAGACTTGGTGGCCTGGTTCTTCTATTTCTTTCTCTTTTTTTTTTTCACTCTAACTTCCAGCATTAACTTTTTGCCCAGATCCTATTAGGAATTAACCTTCTGTATTCCAAAATACTTCTCTAGCAAATCAAAAACCTCGCTCTCCAAGGACATTATCTCTGCTGTGAGCTTTAAGAACTTATTTTGGAACTTAAAGCCAATAATTTGACTTGATTTCTCCCAAGGCAATAACTATCCCCTGGGACCATGAATGCCGCCAAGAGCTCAGAATTCCGTCCCACCACACCAGCTTTCCGTGTGCCACATCTCACCCCAGAACCTTTGACAGCTACTGGCAATTCTCCCAAACCCAGTTCAGGGCACTGTTGGTGTGCCAAGGAGTCTGGCAAAGCTGTGGCATGATGATGGGGCGTCTTCCTGGGACACTGATTTTACTTAGGGCTTGGGTGGGAAAAAACATTCTTACATTAAATAAATATGCCTGTATTACAGAGTAAGATGCAAAATTCACATGTATTTTTAGGACAGAACAGAAGACTTCCAGGAAATTCCAAACAAGTAGGCTGCTTTAGACAATGTCCTAGATCCCAACAGCTCCCATTTAGTCTCCTCTGCTTTTGGTTCCTCCTGTGAAAAAGCGTGAGACAGATTGGTTGCAGTCCAAGTACCTTTACCCGGTTTTCAACAATCTCTTAAGTCCAACCTCATCCTACCTATTCAAACCAAGTTCTCAGTGTAACACCTGTGCCTCACAACAGTCCTAAAGCAGCGATTCCTAAGGGATGCTTCCAGGTCCAGGCCATGTGCCCTTAAAGCCTTCCCTGACCATTCCACAGAATTCATCACTTCCTCTTCCGGGCTTCCAGACATTCTCTTTATACCGCTATTAAAACTCTCCCACACTGCAACCATTACAGCAACTATCTATGCCTCTCTCTAGCTTCTAAGCCTCTTAAGGTCAAGGCCAGGTTGTATTCCTTTTGGTAATTTCAGAGCCTCGCACAGTGCCTGGTACACAGTAGTTTACCATGCTGTTTGTTGGCAGCAATAAGAACTACATGAATACTTTCCATTGCAACACTTGGGGTGCTGGGCACCCGTTTGAAAGGAAACAATCATAAGATAAGGCTTTCCAGACTTTTCCTCCTCCAAAGTCAGGAGGACTTTGAGATGCTAGCTCATTCACTTGTTCATTTATCTATTCATTTGCTGTTCATTTTTTCATCAAATACTGATGGCAGGTGATGTTCTGGGCATTGGGACACAAAAAATAATACGACACAGTCCCTGTCCTTGAGTTGCTTATTGTCTATAGGGGGGAAAAATGTCAACAGACAGAAAATATATGTCTTAAGTGTTGATTTTTGAAGAGCCCTTCAGCCTTAGGGAGAATGGATGGATGGGCACATTCACAGCTTGAGGACACTACTCAAACCTCTCATTGTGCCTTAATTGCTCGTTCAGGCCTAGATTTTGGAATAAAATTCGTTGCCATAAACTTTGTGCCAGGCACTTTGCTGAATGCTTAACATGATTTATCTTATTCAACCTTCACAACAGCCCTGGGAAGTGGCCATGCTATTATTACCTCTATTTTCCAGAGAAGGAAACTGAGGCTCAAAGATGTTTCAGAGTGTCTACTATCACAAGGACATCTATGGAGTGGAGTCCATTTGACCCAATGTCCATTCAAAACCTATCAAAACTGCCTCAGGGAAGAGAACTACCCTAGTGACTGTCAGTAGAACAAACACATATGCAGGAGGGTAAACATTTAATGAGCTCCATTCTTAAGAGATAGGTGGGGAGGGATGAAAAGAAAGGGTCCTTGGACTTTGGGCAAGATCTGGAATGGGAGAGATGGTCTAACTCAAGGTCTGTGAGTGGAGACTGCAAGTCACCGAGATCGTGGATCCCCTTCCCAGAGCTTGCCAATGGGGCTGCCCTCTGCTCCTCCACAGGAAGGAGCAGGAGATGCAAATCAATACACATGACTAAGTACACAAAGCAGGAGGTCCTGGGGCTGCATTTAGGGTTCAGGGAGGGTTCAGGGAACTGGAAAGATGCGATCAACTCAGTAGCGAGTCTAAAGGGGAAACAAAGCTCAAGAGATCAAATGGAATAGGGTTGAAAAATGAAAGGAAAGCAGGAAATCCCGGACTAGTAAGGAGGAGGAGAGAAGAGAGACTTGGAGCTGACCAGAGCTTGCGGCCTGGACCTGATGGGTCAACGACAGGATCCTTTGGAGGGTCCCTGCACTGCCCCTGGCCACTCCTGTGTGGCTCCAGCCTCCCTCTTCTCCAGCACCTCTGCACCACCGCACGCCTTCCGTCAGCTGTTCAGAGGAAAAACTGAGTGTGAGCGGACAGCTCCTGGTGAGAGGGCTATTTGGGAAAGTAACTCCAAGCACAGTCTCATGAGTCATGTTAGCATGACCCAGGAAAACACAACAATTGGTAGCTTCTGACAGCTAGCAGCAGTTTTCATCACACATCCCACAAACACTGAGTAACTACTATGTGCCTGGCTCTGTTGGGGAGGCTAGGACCACAGAAGCAAATGAGACTGGGTTTGGGTCTAAGGTGCCAGCAACTGAGTAGAGGAGACCAAGATTGCCGCATAGTGCATTGAGTGCTCTGTCCAAAGTCACAGAAGGCCCTCAACCCACTGTGGTGAGGGGAGAAGGAGATCAAGGGTTTCTAGGAAGAAAGATACCTAGACATTTCTTCTATTTCACTTATCAATCAGAGGAAGGATAAGCAGAAGGTCCTTCTGCTCTAGGCCCCAGGTTCACCTCTCCATTTTCACTTTAGAAAGCTCCAGAGCACAATACCACTGCTGTTTCCCTGCAGATGGAGGAGAGACGGCGCTCTTTCCCGCCATCCTTTAGCTCATTGTTGTCATAGAGCAACATTAACATATGCTGACAATCATCCAACTTTATTTTAGCTATTCCAGGTCCAGCCACATGTTTCCAATCCATGTGTCTTCTTTTGTGGGAGAGAGTGGAGGAGCATTTTGCTACCCACACCTTCCCTAGTACAAACCCATTACACAACCCAACTCCCCAAATGCGGATTCTTCTCTGTTTCACATGGACCATCCAGTGCCCCTGCACACAGCCCTGCCCACTGTGCTGACTTCTGCCCCACATCCATCTTCAAGGTGCGTATCTGCCTGCAATGCCCTCCTCCCACGGTGTCGACCTATTCAGGTCCTGGGCATCTTCAAAATCTAGTTCATTCTATCCAATCCACAAAAGTGCCTTGACACTTTTTTCTGCATCTCCCCCATTTTCTTTTACTCTGAACAAGCAGAAGTAATCTCCGCACTTCACCCCCCAGTATTGAACTGTAATTTGGCAAGTGTCAAGAATTGTTTGCTAACCACTTCAAGTAAGTGAATTTTGTTTCCAGAAGTCACTTTAAGATGCTTGCTGGTAAGCCTGTAGAGCTTTCTTATTCCCAGGAGTGTGAAGTGATGTGCTGGGACACCTCACTGTCACTCAACATATCCCTGTTAATGGAATGGCTGGCTGACCCTTGAAAGTAACTTCTCTGAAGGCAGCTGATGGAATCAGACTGCCCTGAAGTTCTGAGAGCAGCAGAGCACGGTGCTAGGGTGCAGATCAGTCACAGCTACAATACACTGGGCGCAGGGATGAGCCAAGCTCTGTGCTTTTTCACTCTCCCTTCACAGCAGCCCTACAGTGTGTTACTTACTGAACTCATTTTACAGATAAAGGAATGAGGGCTCAGTGCTGTTAACTATTGTGCTGAAACTCACAGACTTGCAATTGGTAGACACGAGACTGAAATGAGGTCTGCCCATGCCCTGTGTCCATTCATGTCCACTGCTTTCCCCATGGTCAGCTCTGGCCTTTGGGGAGTGAAGAGCCAAGAAGTGTGTGGCCTCACTCAGTTCTCTGAGGGTAGCATTTCCTTTAAATTATAAAAAATACTTGCTCCATATATCCATATTCTTGAGACCTCTTCTTGCAAGATAGAGATCCACGTATAGACGCTGAGAATCACATAGTTATTCATTCACTGTCTCATCAGGGACAATCATTCATGCTGAGCAGAAAAGACAAGCACATGATATCCTTCATTCTACTCCTCAGCTGTCTTCCTCGGGCAGAGCGTGGACAGGTAAATCTGTTGCATATTTTAACAAGGCTGCAGTAGATGGAGTAGTAGATATGGTACGTGACCATATGATTTATTGTCTAAACCAGGACACTTTGAGAATGAACGCTTTCTAGAAATAATTTATAGGCATTAACTGATCTACAATAGAAACAAGACTATACCATCCTGGGCAAACTAGGGTAAGTGTTCCCCTACAGAAAATCCTGGGTGCTCAGGGACCCTCAACACGTCTTAGCCATACATCTCAGTAAGTGACTGCTTTCTATTCAGCCTAATTTAACATTTGCTCATTCATTCGATAAAATATCCACATGTCCGGCTCTTTGGGCAGCCCTGTGATGACCAAGCCTGCCCTCATGAAACTTACATTCTAGTAGAGGAAGTGGAAAGTAAACAAATACATAAGAAATATAATATCAGGTAGCGATGAGGTCTGAGAAGTGAAATAAGGTGGGGTTAAGGTGATGGAGAGAAATGTGTAGGGTGGCAGTGAAGAGCTCTTCGAGGGAAGGCCAGGAGGAGGGAGCAGGTGCACAGGCCCTGGGGTGGAAGGGCCAGATGGGAAGCTTGGGGACCACAGAGAAGAGAGGAAGGCTGAGGGGGAACAGATCACATAGGGCGCTTAATTTTATTCCCAGTGGGACGGGAAACCACTGGGAGGTTTGTGCGGGGGAATGCTGCCATCGAGTTTGCGTTTTTAAAAAGGATCACTCTGGCTAGTAGTGGAGAATATACTGTAGAGACGCAAGAATGGGAAACTGAAACCAGGTGACTGTGACTGCACAGGTGTGAGGTGATGAGCCAGGGTAGACGCCACGGTGCTAGGGGTTAGAGGCAGCTGGGTTCAAGAAACATCGTGGAGGCAGAGCCTCTAGGACTTGGGAGCCGGGTGGAAACTGGGTACCTGCGATACGCAAGACCCTGGGACAGACCTGATTCCCCGCCAGCCCAGTTTATACCTAGGTTCCTTCCAAGGCTGTTCTCAATGGGTCCTAGAAGTCATTATGTGTACCTGGAATTTGAACGCGAGAAACAAGCTACTTTGGTCCTCTAGGGCAGAAGGAGGATGGCCCTGAACGTCCTTACCTTTAGCTCTGTGATCTTCCTCCTTGGGGCACTTCCCTCCTTCCCACCATTTGCGCTTCAAGATCTCCAGGCGGTTGTTCTCCTGCAGCTGGAGAATGGCCAGATCAAACTCGTCCCGGAAAACCGAGCCTGCAGGGGTCACAGGAGAGCCCAGGACACAGGTTGTGAATGCCCTGTTAGGTGTCACTCTGCTCCCCTTCCCGGCACACCTCCTGGCCACCCTGCCTGCTTTCACCTCGAGAGGGGACAGACAGACGCAGCGGGTGGGGCAAGCCCATGGGGCCACTGCTGTCTACTCCATTAGGGCTCCCCCGGGAGAGTGGGGCATTCTGATTTCACGCAGGGTTCTCAGGCTTTCCTGCTTCCCTTCTCTCCATGCTGACTGGCACGTCCAGCCCATGGCCAAACACCCCAAGATGGGTCAAGAAACGGCTTTCCAGGTAGTTGTGCCATCCACCTCCCCAGCCGGGCACCTTCTAAATTAAAAAGATGGTCTATCCAAGTTCAACAACCTGCCCACCGACACACAGGACGCTGGCTGCAAAGCATCCCATCCACCTCCAGGAGGCCAAAGTTTGTGTTTCTGTGACACAAACCTCTTAGTCAGGTGTGTCCAATTTCTACTTTATTTAAATTAATTTCTCACAGCCAGGCACGGTGGCTCATGCCTGTAATCCCAGCACTTTGGGAGGCCAAGATGGGCGGATCACTTGAGGTCAGAAATTCAAGACCAGCCTGGCCAATATGGTGAAACCCCATCTCTACTAAAAATACAAGAATTAGCTGGGTGTGATGGTGCACACCTGTAGCCCCAGCTACTCAGGAGGCTGAGACAGAATTGCTCGAACCTGGGAGACGGAGGTGCAGTGAGCCGAGATCGCACCACTGCACTCCAACCTGGGCAACAGAATGTGAGACTCCGTTTCAAAAATAAATAAATGAATTAATTTCTTAGGCACTTGTAACTCTCACTACATTATACCTGACAACTGTTTATCCAGAGAAGTCACCAATCAATGAGAGAAGAGGCACCCTAGAGTGTGAGAATCAGGTCACCAGGTGTCCCCCACCCTCAGCGCTGCCTGCTGAGCACATGAGAACCCACTGGCCTGTCCATCACCCTGTTTCTCCCACTCCTCCTTCCCTCCTCAAAAGAAGGCTTTTTTCTGTTCAGTACCATTCTTTTTAAATTTTTCTAATGCAATTTTGTCAAGGAGCTTTGGTGTTAGAATTTAGGTTTAATCACAAAAACAGGCTTAAATGAAACCATGGAAAGCTCAATGTCCCGGCACAGGCTGAGGCCTGAGATTATTAAGAAAAAGCTACCAAGAGGCTGGAAAACAACTAAGCTGCCCAGTTTCCTTGCCCAAACTCTATGAAGGCTGGATGTGGACGGATGCCCCAGAGGAGAAAGGCTACCGTGAAGGATCAGGCAGAAGCTTGGAACAAACAGATGAGTGATTTTCAAATTTTCACGTTCATTGCAATCACCTGGGGATTTCGCTGAACTGCAGAATCTGATTCAGTAGGCCTGGGGTGGGGCCTGAGAGTCTGCATTTCCAACAAGCCCCAAGGTGATGTCCATGCTGTTGGGCCATAGACCACACTTTCAGAGACAAGGAACTAGAACATCTCCCAGATCTCTTCCAACTGTGACAGCCCACGGCTCCACAGTAGAACCTTCCCTACTATAGACACATCTATGCTTGGACGCCCAAACCCCAAGCCTGCAGCACTGGATGTGTGCATGTGATTTGGGCAAACACCAGCAGAGCTTCATGTAGAGTAAGTACTTATTACACATCTTACACATTGTTGGACCTGAACCCCAAGCCTGCAGCACTGAATGTGTGCCAGTGATATGGGCAAACACCAGCAGAACTTCAAGTACGGTAAGTACTTATTACACATCTGCAGTGAACGGACACATGAACGAGTTGTCTAACGGATGCTGTTAGGTGGTGAGACTAATGAACATTCCAGGTTTAGAGAGAACGGTCTAGGCCAGCAAGGCATTTCAAGCAGTTTCAAGCATGTTCAACCCAACCTCATAACACAACAGGGGCCACATGAAAGCCCTATTCTGCTTACTCCTTGGTTACCTACTTAGCTCCTAAGCTACCTGATTAATTTTCCATCTTGTTCCTTATTCTGTCTCTCTTAATTTTCCTGGGTCCAACCACATTGCTTATTCCATAGTTAGGCTCTTACATTCCACTTAAGAATGATATACATGCTTGTACCTCCTGTGCATACTCCCAGCTGGACCTACATCCCGACTCATCAATGAACTGTGTAATGTTCTTTCCAGCCTCATGTGGGAAGCTGGGCTAGCTCAGAGTAGACCTTCCCACCTATCCTGTCCTTTCTAGCTGATAGGACCCATTGGCAACGTGGTCTGGTAAATGAATTACTGGACTGGAGACAAGCATCCTAGGCTCACACCCAGCTTCTCTACCTATTCTGTGACCGTGGACAAGTAATCTGTCTGCTCCGAATCTGAGCTCTGTCCTCCATAGGATGGGAATAACCACATCTATCTTGCAGGGAGGACTATGAAGTGAGATAACACGTGAAAACAGTGTCATGTCAGATGTAGAGCAAACCCATTTCCTTCCATTTTCCTTGGTTACTGATGAAAATGTCTAGAGTTGTGGTCTATCTTACCCCAACTCTCCATAGTTTTGTTCCATGAAAACTTTGGAAGCGTTTGAAATTTAGGTCAAATTTGTTAAATTGCTAGAGAGTATCATCAAGGTGTGCCTTAAGTTCATTTTGCAGTTCACGCGACCATCTTGAAACAAAATGTCAGTGAGTATATCTCTCAAAGGTGTCCATAATCTGTATTGTTAGTGGACACCAATGAAATATAATAGCATATAGAGGGTGTGCAGGTTTATGAGTACCCAGAGTGAAGCCTCCAGTTCACAGTTCACAGAACTCCTAGTGCCACAATTTACAGAGTTCAGGGATGAACCATATTATTACCTATGTTCATTTTCTTTGTTTCTGATCAGAATTTAAGTAATTTGCTTTTGTCAAGTAGTGGTGGCTCATGCCTGTAATCCCAGCACTTTGGGAGGCCTAGGGGGGCAGATCACCTGAGGTCAGCAGTTCAAGACCAGCCTGGCCAACATGGTGAAACCCCATCTCTACTAAAAGTACAAAAATTAGCTGGGTGTGGTAGTGCACGTCTGTAGTCCCAGCTACTTGGGAGGCTGAGGTACGAGAATCACTTGAACTGGGAGGCAGAGGTTGCAGTGAGCCTAGATACTGCCACTGCACTCCAGCCTGGGCTACAGAGTGAGGCTCCATCTCAAAAATAAATAAATAAATAAATAAATAAAACATAGGAAACCATGGAAGAGATGAGAAGGACACTAATCTACCCCAAGGCAGGCTCAGTGTGAGACACTGAGGTAAGGCACCTAACTAGATTATCAGGTTTAATCCTCCCAACCCCATAAGGTAGGTATTAGAAACCTAATTTTATGAATTAGATAACTGAGGCTAAAGAATGCATCTAAGGTACCACAGCCAGTAACCAGAACACATCCTGGGGTCTGCCTGACTCCGAGCCCGTGCTCTTTACGCTCCACAGGTGTGAGTGAATCCTGCAATTTACAGAGTTTTGAGCTAAGGTAAAGATCAACAGCAGGGATGTGTACTGTAACTACAAAGATGAGCATACCATATACCAATTTTCTCCCAGAGTCTGATGGCCTCGATTCCTGCTTCTTCCCCTGTTGCCTTGTACAAGAACACCCTCATATAAGCACAACCCTCTACAGCATGGGCTCTCTATGGTGTGTGCGTGGAGGGGGAAAGGTGCATGTCAGAAGCGGCTGGAGGAACATTCAGATCCCCTTCACAATCACCACAGCAGCTAAACATGTTCTCTCCTCATCTTCTTGGGGAGGTTCTGTTAGTAGGGGAAGGCCCAAAGTCCAAAGTGTGAATGTCCTTTTAAAAAGCACAGCTAGGATACCTTTCTGGAAGCCAAACGTCTCTATCCTCCTATTAATACAACAAGATGAGGTGACACTCAGTCAGCAGGCTGAACACCAGAGCCTTAATGCCCCTTCTCAATGACCCACACCGACCTACCATAGATGGATCAGTGAAATCCACAAATAATTTGAAAGCCATTCTATCTAATCATGGCCGTCTCCTTTAGAAGTAAACTTTTCACTGGTGATGCTAACAAATAGCAAAATTAACTGATTTGAATTTTACCATCTCATCCTTCTTTCCACTGCTAGTAGAGATAGCAATCAACAGAGAAATGGCCAAGGGGAAGCAAGCAAGAAGAGGAACAAAAGGCCTAAATACACACCAAAGACATTAACATGCCCTTTAATAATTACTATTAGCCCTTTAAATTAGTCAATTAATCAATCAGTAACTAATCAACTAGCTCTTTAATAATCAAGGATTGAGCACTGGTCATTGATTAAAGGAAATATGTGTGTTTGCTTTAAAAAAAAAAAAAAACTTTAGAATGCCCACCTAAAGTCACTGTTAAACTGGTTCTAACAACAGGGGGTACTGGATTCAATGCTGCATTCAGTGGTTTGAACTACCCTGACCCTGTCTGGACAAAGCTACCCCAAGAGGCTGTTCCTCTCCCGCATACCGACTGGCATGCCAATCCCATAGCCCTTGGTGTCCAGCAGGCCCCCAATCTGAGTGAGGTTGCAGTTTCGCTGCCGATAGTACTCGTTCATGGTGGATTCCAGGAGGAAGGCATAGTTGGAATTCAACACC
This sequence comes from Pongo pygmaeus, assembly GCF_028885625.2. Classification (NCBI taxonomy): domain Eukaryota; kingdom Metazoa; phylum Chordata; class Mammalia; order Primates; family Hominidae; genus Pongo; species Pongo pygmaeus. Next base: position 122,739,363 of record NC_072382.2, on the reverse strand, counting down.
CTGGCGATTCCCTCCTCTGTGCTCTTCACGAACACGCTGGGCTGCTTGGAATACATGTAATTCCACATGCGTTGGTAGGTCTGGTAGCGGGAATTCTGGGAAAAGAACAAAAGGAAGCAGGATTGGGAAAAGAGGAAGGAAACGTTGGTTTAAAAAGAGAGGGAATCAAAGTGCACCTTAAGATGCTGGCCCTTCTGCTTCTCCACCTGCTGATCACAGTCAAGAACCTTTTCCCTTTCTGTCTCTCAACACAAGATGTTCACTGTCACTGTGTAATGGCAGAGGAGGGAGTTGTGCCTTTGATACCTTTTATAGAAAGATGAGGAAGCAACAGGGCACTAAGGTCCTGATTTGGTAATTGGTTTTGCCTCATCTACCCTCGAGAGCTCTTCTACTGCCAACCTCCATTTTCCGGTACAACTGAAATTCTGGTTGGGTACCTTCATTGTCCCTCAATTTGGGGCAGTGAACTTAGGTTCATTTAGGACTATACAGAGATACCCTTTGAAGAAGCAGTTTCACTATTTTCTATCCACCCTAAACCAATTGATCAATCACATATCCAATGCTGGCTGCTGTTTTACAAATAACAACAAGTCAGAGAACTCTGGGGGTCTATCCAAACCCTGTGTTTGCATGATGACTTCACTATTCTCTGTGCCAGTAGGCACTGAGACTTGCCTGGAAAACAGAAAGCTGAAGGCATTGGACTTGTTTCATGCGAAAATGAACTTCTTGGATATTAGGTTGGTTAGACACCTTTTAACCCCAGGGGAAACCTGCTTTCCAAGAGAGCTTGAGGCATATGAAAACCACTATTCCATCTGGTCTGACTGTCAGTCTTGGCAATCAATCAGTTTGCTTGACAGCGAACACATCGCTGTGGCACGGCTTTCTCCTGAGCCTTGCAAGGGAAACTCAAAGAAGCCAACAGGGTCCCTATCTGATACCTATCAGGTCTGGAATCAATGAAGCCAGTTCGTCTTAAGCTGGTGTTCCTCAAACTTCAGTCATTCGTGTATGAATCTTGCTCTGTCTAAATACTACCTATACGATTTAAATCACTTTAAAAATGTAAATGTATGCGTTAACCCCATTCTATGCAGTAATATAAATAAAACTACAGGTTTGATTCACTGCATGTATATACTTTTTTTCTAATGGCCATTAATATAAACATGAAACTATGGCAACTAAAAAATAGTTCCACCACATTAGACCTAAAATCATCTCAAGTACCACCACTCTGGCACCGGCTGATATTAAAGCAAAGTTCTTTTGGGACCTCATTCCAGGTGTATTTTGTGGAGCAGCAGATAAATAAGCCCCGTGTGGACCTCCAAACTATATGTTCAAAAGAGATAATGAGATGAGGAGAGATGTTTTTATCTCCAGCAGACAAACATCTCAACTTTATTCTGCCCAATTCCCGATGCTGGTGAGCAACCAAACGGGGTTTACTTGGAAGAAGGTCATGCTGGAGCCTCCGTGAATTGTGCCATATTCAATGGCGGTCTGGTCAGCCAGGTCATCCACTGACTCAATGGGCACATCCATGCGCTGCACGGTCAGGAAGGCTGCCAGGTTGGCCGTGTAGGATGAGATGATGATCAGCGTGAATGCCCACCTATGTAGGAAAAGACGAGGAAGTCATCATTGCCCGGGCACTCCCTGGAGTCTTGGCCCCTGACCCCAGTCCTGCTGTGACATAGGAGAGACCAGGCATCTTTCTTCTGAAAGAGCTTTCAGCTTAGTGGGGGAAGAAAAAGGAGGCAGGGCATATGATGTCAACAGAAATGAATCGCGTTTGTGAGCACTGCCTGGAAGAAGACAGTTGATTTGTTTTTCTTATTTCCTAAAGGAGATGATTATTGGGTTATTATTCAAAAGAGGTGTAGTCCATGCACATGAGACAGTTTTGGAGACTGTGAGAAATGACCTAGTGAATGAGCTGCGGGTGCCAGCTCCAAGTGCTCTGTTCAGAGCTAGAGCCTCGCCTCCTCGTGCTGAAGCCAACCTTCAAATGTGCATCGCCAGGCAGTGAGCAGCTACCACGAGCTACATCCACTCTCTCACTTAATCCCTACAGCTCAGGGACAAAATTCTTATCCCAATTTTACAGGTGAGGAAATTGAGGCTCAGAGAAGTGAAGCAACCTGCCAAGTAACACATTGATACATTCTTTGTTTTTTTTTTGAGATGGAGTCTCGCTCTGTTGCCAAGCTGGAGTGCAGTGGCGCGATCTCGGCTCACTGCAACCTCCACCTCGTGGATTCAAGCGATTCTCCTGCCTCAGCCTCCTGAGTAGCTGAAACTATAGGCATGCGCCACCATGCCCAGCAAATTTTTGTATTTTTAGTAGAGACGGGGTTTCACTGTGTTGGCCAGCATGGTCTCCATCTCTTGACCTTGTGATCCACCCGCCTTGGCCTCCCAAAGTGCTGGGATTACAGGTGTGAGCCACCATGCCTGGCCGATAAATTCTTTTTTTTTGGAGACAGGGTCTTGCTCTGTCATCCAGGCTGGAATGCAGTGGCTTAATCAGGGCTCAATGCAACCTAGAACTCCCAGGCTCAAGTGGTCTCCCTGCCTCAGCCTCCCAAAGTACTGGGATTATAGGCATGAGCCCCTGTGCCAGCTGATAAATTTGTATTTTAAAACCAGTTCTGTAAATTGTAACAACAGAAAATCTTTAATAAAGACTACCTGGTGAAAAGCACTTTTGAACTGCTGAAAGGCTGGAATTAGAAAATACTCTTACAATGGTCATGCTATTTCAAATTAGAATATTGTTTTACTGAGTAGACAGAACTCATTTAAAATTAGAATAATTTTGCAGCTCAGGCAGCATATATGCTAAGTCCATTAAAAACTATGTGTTCATTTTAGTAGGTTAAACAAGCGTTCTCCCATCTGGTCAACAGTATGGATCTACATCCCAATCCCAAGGGGCTCAAAGATAGATCTAAGCACAGTTTGGGATGGAGAATCACAAATTCTGAATCAGTGGAGCCTGAGTTCATGAGGCTTTATCCATTATAGAGACGATGAATGCATAGTGATTAACACACAGAACTCGGCAACTTGCCGCTGCTGGGTAGATTTTCAAGAGCAGCGGGTCCCATTGCCCCTTTTGCCATTGTGAACAAGAACTCTTGCTGGCTGTGTTCTTGTTCCCCAGGAGTGAAGCAACAGGGGCATCCTCTGACTCAATGGGCATGTCTACATGGCAGACCACCGGCGAGTGAACTGGGTTTTGGTTCTGGCTGTGTTCCACTGTGAGACCGTGGGGAAAACCACTCGCCTTCTCTGAGCTCATTTACTTGTCTAATAAATATATGGGGATAATCATGCCTGCTCTGCCTATCGCTGGAGAGTTGTGAGATAAAATGAAGTAATATGTCATGAGTGATCAGCAATCTTTAAAGGACTAGAGGGATGTGAGATATAGAGAAATGTATAGAGAGACCATCAGACTGAATATGGGATGAAAATCACCTGGCTGCCTCCTTCTGCCTGCCCTATCTGTGACCTGTAAGTAGCAGGTATCCCTCCATGCCCAAGGTCTGCTTTCCCTGCTCCTGCCTCAGCTCTTCTGCCCTATTGGAAGGTGCTCTCATGACCATCCCTAAAAAGAGGCCTGGGGCGGGCAGTCCCCAGGAGGAAGCCAGCGCTCTGCAGCTGCTTAGCTGTGGAGGTGTGTGCTGGGGGTTAATGAGCCCTAGGTGTGGACATGACTTCAGAGTTGGCTATACTCAGGCTACACCCCAGGTGGCTATTTAGGCCATTGGTCACAAGGAAACCGGTCAGAGGGCACAAGCGGCTCAGTGCCAACCCATTGGCTCTGCTGAGAAAGGGAATGACGCCCGCTTCCGGAGGGGTCAGTGGAGCCTCGCTCCTGTGTCAAAGGGCATTTTCAGTTGTCAAACTGGCATTCTCTCCAGCGACATGGTGTTTTCTATCACGTGCTCTGGGTGAGGAGGCCGAGGTAGGCCACGATGGCCCTGTCTTCTGACCTCCCACTCCTCCATGGAACGGACCAAACAGAGGCCCTGATTTAAGAACTAGGAACTGTTAGTGTGCTGGGAGAGAAGTGCACTGACCACCTGGAGTCGCGGCTGGCACAGGCCTGTCACGGCAGCTTGCATTCACGCTGAGCCCCTTCTCACACACACTCTGGAACAGTGACCAAGCCACCTGGGGCCAGCCATTTAAAGCAGCGCTGAGTCCTCCCCTCAGGGCAGGGCAACCTGCAGGATGGCTGGGTCCTGGAGGAGGGATTTCCTGGGGTAAGGGTAGAGCTGACAAGCGGATGAAGTGGGCAATGGGGTTCTAGCTGCATCCATCTGTGGGAGCAGGCACTCTCCAGAAGGAAAAGCCCCAGGGAGGAGATCAACATCCCCAGATGCTCCTCTCCCAGGGCTTCTGCCCAGGTTCCCGGATGTTGTGGGTGGGACTTCCATGACTCTCCTTGCTGAGATCATCCATCCCTCTTCCTGGAGACCTGAGCTCCTGTTCTCCATGGTGATCTATTCAGTGACTTCTCCAAACTATCTGGTAACAGGCAAGCATCTCGCCCAGGTTTAAATCGTGCTACATTTGTTGTTTATCAGGGAAAATGGAAACCCCAGACAGGAAGGCATGGCTGTCTCAGCTGCATTTTCACCTTCCTAACAGCCCAGTGGCTCCTCCAGTAATTCTGTCCAGACCACCCACTCTGGGCACCAGTACTCAAGGGTGGAAACATCACCTTTCCTTTTCCTTTGGCTAAACAGCTGAGAAGGAAGGGAGAGAACCAAGGTCGTAAGTCCTGTACACTATGACAGCCAAACCCACAGCAGATTTTTAAGAGAGCATCAAAAAGTTGTGCTCTGCAAACTTGCCTCTCTAGGCTATATATATATATATATATATATATGTATGTATATATATACACACACACACACACACACACACACATTTGTTTTGTCTTTCCTTTGCCCCCATAATGGTCTAATAACAATGATCAGTCCATATGTTTACGTAGCACTTTCAAGTTTTCAAAGAGCTTTCCCACACATTGAATCATTTGCTCAACTCTGAAGGACAAGAGTTGCATTTTCCCACACCTGCTGAGGTGAACAGGCCAGCAAGCCCCCAGAGCCAGGGGCAGAGACACAAAGCCTCAGAAGGCTGGTAGAGGGGGTGTGATGTGGCAGCCAGGCTGGCTTCCTCCTACAGGGACTTCCTGCCAGCAGGCTCATATTTGCATAAATCTGCATATGCCTTCTCAAACCTCAGGTCATTTTCAGGTCAGGAAGTTACCATTGCTTTGCTGAAATTCATCAAGGCTGTTTTATCACCTCCTCTCCCTTCCTCCCTTGGCTCCCCTCTGCATCCAGACCCCAGAGAGTGAGTAAGGGGAAGGGGACCAGATGGCACAGAGCAGGCCCCATCCATTGCCCCAAGCTTCTGAGCTGGCAGAAAGCACTCAGCTTCCTGCGTGGGTCTGCTGTAAGAGGCAGAGGCTCTGGGGCTCTAGAAGCTACAGCCGGCTTATCAGAGGGCCCCTTTTGTGTCCCCACCCCACTTGGCCTGGTTCACCTCTGCCTGGGGCCTTACCAGACGCCACTGACACAGCGGGTGGATAAGGCGCGAGGGGCGATGGTGGAGCCCTGCTGCATGAACCCCCCGACCGGAAACCAGAGGCTGTTGCCCAGGGAGTACTGGTTCACCAGGAGGTTGCACCGGCCCTGGGCACATGGGTGTGGGCTGTACCACTCGTAGGGCGTCAACCTGTGGGAGAAAAGGAACATACACTAGTGCCACGGAGGCAGGGTGTGAAGGGACACGGGCAGGCTCTCCTGGCTGGTCTCACCTCTGAGACCGGCCTGTGGCCTTGGGCAAGCCACTTCCCTTTGCTGGACTTGGAGTTTTGCAACCAAAAAAAAAAAAAATTAAGTGGGTTGAACTGGGTTGATAGTTCTCAAACTTTTTTTTAATCAAAGAGATATTTTTACCCCCAATAAATTCTGATGTGGAACTCCAAAATACAATATAGAGGATGGCCAGGTGCGGTGGCTCATGCCTGTAATCCCAGCACTTTGGGAGGCCGAGGCGGGCAGACTGCTTGAGTCCAGGGGTTCAAGACCAGCCTGGGCAACACAGCAAAAACCCGTCTCTACTAAAAAATACAAAAAAATTAGCCAGGTGTGGTGGTGCGTGTCTGTAATCCTAGCTACTCAAGAAGCTGCTGTGGGAGATCACTTGAGCCTAGGAGCTAGGAGGTAAAGGCTGCAGTGAGCCAAGATCCCATCACTGTACTCCAGCCTGGACAAACAGAGTGAGACCCTGTCTCAAAAAAAAAAAAAAAAAAAAAAGATGAAATGGAGCCCTTAAGGCTAGGAGTGTCAAGAGGTGGACAGCCTGGGAAGCTGCTTGTTCTGTCACTGCCAGTGACAGGGTGATGAGAGAGATACTAGTGTCCCTTAGACCCACGGTTTGAAGACCCTCAGCCTAGAGCAGTGGCCCTCCAGCCTTAGCCTACCTCAGAACCACCAAGCCAGTGTGCTGACACAGATAGCTGGGCCCAGCCTCAAAGCTTCTGCATTGGTAAGTCTGGGGTGAGGCCTATGAATTCCCAAGTTCCCAGATGATGCTGGTGCCACCAGGCCAGTGTCCATACTGAGAGCCACTGGCCTGGATGGTGTCTAAAGCCAGGCTCTCCCTGTCTGTGTTTCAGACCTCCCCAGAGGCTTTCAAAAAAAAAGAATGCTGCTGCTTGAGCTCCACTCCCAAAGATTCTGGTTTCATTGGCTCAGGTGGGGCCTGGGCATCAGTGTTGGTTTAAAGCTCCCCAGTGAGTGTAATGCATGCATGGGGCTGAGAAGGGCTGCTCTAAGCTCCATGCCTTGGGGTGAGGCGGGGACACTCCCCTGCTTTCCCTCTCAGCCTCACCACTGGCGTCTCTCTGAATGGCCCCTCTGATGCCCAGAATGCCTGCTCTTCCCCTGCCCACCAGGGAGATGCTTGCAGCCGGCCCATCTTGTACGCAAAGCCTTCCAGCTCTGACGAGAGAAACTGTATGCACAGGTGTGCACCCCCCAGGAGGGAGGGGTGCTGTGTGCTTGGTGTTATCTTCACACTGCTCTTTCCCGTCCTGCACTCGGCCTGATGTGCACTTAGTGTTCCCACTATCGCTGCCTCCCATTTCCATCCGCGCCTCTCCTTCCTGAGTACGACATAAACGTCTCAGCGTTGGTCCTTTGACCTGTGAGATGTGCTCTGTCCCTCTGTGTGGGTCCCGAGGAGCTGGCTGGCACTCTGGTGCCCCACTTTGTTGGCTCCCAAGCCTACGGACCATTGGTGGGATCTGCAGAACTTCAAAGATACAGATTCTCAGGCCCTTCCCCTAGAGATTCTGAGCTCATGGGATCTGGGAATTCAAATGTGTAAAAGGCCCCTACGGGACTCTGAAGATCAGCTCTCTTGGGAATGGCTACCTAAGAGCTGTTGTTTTCAGACATTTTTTTTTCCCTGTAAAATCTTACCCGGAAGTACAATATATAAGAAATAAAAGTAGAGCTGGTCTGGATAAGGAGGAGTTGGAGACGGCTCTGTCTGCCCAGCCTCTTGTCATTCCACCCCCACAGGCTCTGGTTGCTCCCAGGAGCCTTTGCAGTCCATAGAACCATGTTTGAAAATCACTACCTTAAGACAGAATACCCTAGACTCCAGTATTGTGTGTGTGCGTGTGTGTGTGCGTGTGTGTGTGTGTGTGTGTGTGTAGTGAGACAGAGAGGCTGTATGGTTAGCCCTTTAGCACATTTTCTGTGAACCTTTCTGTGATGCTAGATGCTGGAGGGGGTGTGTTTGGATGTGGAGGGGAGGGAGGAGGGACAGCGTAACATCCCAGGGCTGGTTGAAAGCTCTAGGCTGCTGCAGGTGTGCTGAAGCAGGCTTGTATGTATCTGCTCTCCAAGCCCCAAGACTTTTCAGGGCCATTGAGGTGACCTGAGTGTTGTGGCATGCCACATGCAAGGGCTCACATCCAAAGGGCAAGTGTGAATTACAGAGCAGTGGCACCAGGGCTCACGTAGACAGCCTTCTAACATGGCAGCAGTGTGGCAAAGTGGAGAGGGGAGGTGTCAGACAGCGTGCTAGCTCCCCGTCTTGCAGGCCATCACTGACAGCAGGTACTCAAAAGTGGCCATGCCTACAGGCCCGAGAGGGGTTGGTGGTGCCCAAGCAGCAAACTCTGCCACGTTTGAAAATGACCAGGTTGTCAGCAAGGCCTGTCTTTTTTTTTGGCTGCATCTTGTGGGCCCCAAAGACCTTCCTGATCTTGGGGACCTTGGTCTCCACTAGAAGAGGTGTGTGCAGACAGGTTGATGCAACCCTTCTCTGGCAGTCTGGGAAGTGCCCTCAGGGGTTAGGTAGCCCGTGGTTCCCTAGGGCTCACCATGCGGCAGCTCCATCCCCAAGTGCCCCCATCAATCCAGTGAATGAACGTGCCCTAGGGGAAGGCCCCACCCACCCCAGAGATGGGATGTGCACTCTAACACTCTGCCCTGCCACTGTGGCCTGGAGGCAAAGGTAATAACTGAAGAGACACCTGCAAACAGAGCCACGGACAGACTTCCAGAAGCTCCTCCTGAGTAGTTCTCTGCTCCCACATAACAGCCCTTTGTGAGCCTGACTGCAGTAAGTGGAGGGTTAGCAGCACCAGGGACCTGAGTGAGTGGCCTGGGAGCCACCAGGGCTCATCCCACTTCTGGAGGGTTAAGCTGGCTCTCCTGCAGCTCAGGCTGGTCCAACAGCCTGTGGCCTGCAGCGAAACTATCTTTTCTGTGCACATTCTTGGGAGGCCACAGCCTCAGGCTGCGCCTCGGGTTTTTCCATAGGGCCAGGGCAGCCCCTGGTTTCCTGGGGATAGGGCAGGGCTTATTCTCCGCACTCCCAGGTCTGGCCCATGTGTCTCAACTCAGCACTTCTTGAAAACGCCTCTCTCCATCCCGTCTCCTTGCTGCCCGCCACCAGCCTCCACGGTTCCCGTTCGACAAGGCAGCTGTGTTTTCAGAGGCAGACCCAGGCTGTCTGCAGAGAAAGCCTTCTCCCTGGCCTGCTCCACTGCAGCCCCCAGTGCCCCCAGTCCAGATTTGCAGGCTCTGTTTCTTGTCATTCAGCACTTTGTGGCAGATCCTTTGTGGCAATGACTGATGCCAGGGCAGCCGAATGCACAGTGCTTAATGAGAGTCGTCTTCCTGCCAACCCCACCCCTCCTCTCTTCCCAGGGCTCCTACATAAGCAAGGGGCTGAGGTGGGGGTCTGGGGAGAAGTGGGAGGGGACAGGAGGCAGAGGTGCAGAAGCCAAGCCACCTGTCTGCGTCGTGCACAGTGGGGAATGTTTGGATGGGCAGCATGAGGTCGACAGCTGGGCAGAGAGCATTTCAGGCCCCCAGTCCTTCTCCTGTCCCTCTAGTTTGGCACCAAGATCTTCCCAAACCACCCATCTCCTCCTCCCCACCCCCTCCCCATGCAGTTCCCAGAGGTGGACACAAGGTGGCGCTGTAAGGACAGTGAAGGGAAGAGGAGCCTACCGGGCCACCAGGAAGAGGACACAGCTGACGGCCAGATAGGCTAGAAGCATGAAGAGCCAGACGCCCGGAGAAAATGGGTCCAGGAAGGAGAAATAGCCGGGTTTGCGTCCCTGGAAATGGAGAGAAAAACAAGATTCACCGCACACATTCAGTCAACATGACCTTGGGGCAGGCAGGGCGGGGCAGAGGAGGTAGTGAGTGTGGGTCTGGCCCCAGTTCCCATTTCTCTGGGTTCTGGGTGATTGGTTTAAATGACACTGGGAATGAGGGTGTAGCCGGGCTGCGCAAATACCACCACCCAGCCCTGACCTCGGCAGGTGACACACAACAGCAGCAGGGGCCATGCCACTTCCTGGGGTGAGGGCAGGCTTTGTGCTGGCAAAGAGGAACAACCCTCAGTGCCCCGAAGTACCACCCTGTGTCCTCCATGGGGGGTGGAGGATGGACTCAGGAAGCACCTTTGAGCTGCTGCTGTCTGCACTGCTGGATTCGACCACAGCATCCCTCTTAGACACTCACATGTTTCTCACCAGGCCAGGATGCTAATACAACCGGAATCTCTGGTTTGCGGGGTGATCTCACACAGTGAGACCTTCCCCCATCAACCTCGAAACAGTCCTGGGAGGCACAAATTATTATTCTCATTTTACAAGTGAAGAAGCCAAAGCCGAGGGCAGTCAGAGGTGTGCCCGAGGTTCCACAGCGCGGAAGTGGAAGAGTTGGGACCCAAACAAGCCCATGTTTCCTGACTCAAAGCCCAGGGCTCACACCACTGCACCGTGGGAAAACACGTTGCAAGGCCAGGGATGAGTCTGGCCAGAGAGTCCTGTGAGCCGGACGATGGAGCCAGGAATGGAATCCTGGGCACCAAGCTCCCCGCCATTCTTCACGGGAAAACAAAATGGAATGAGAAGGATGGAGTTAAGTCATCTGCTCCAAGTCTTTAGCCGTGTGGTCTCAGGCAAGTCCCCACCCCTCTCTGGCCTCAGTTGGAGTGGGACTAGATCCGAGGTGACACACCAGTGGCTTATGGATGCATACGGCCCACAGAGTTGAACTGTTTACCCTGCAGCATCTACCTAGTTTGTATTAGTTGCCAGCGTTAAATAATTAGGTAACTTCACATACAAATCTAGATTTCTGGCTTTTTAAAAAACGGGGCGATCCGACACCACTGAGTCCAAGTTCCCAATTGGCTGAAGCTGAGTGTGGGCTGCCCATTGGAGACAGGGCATGTTCTCTGCAGCTCCGTGCTGCTACCCTGTCTTGTCCCACGCTGGTTTCTTTCATTTACTATAAAACCACTGGACTAGATGCGCCCTAAGGACTATTGTAAATGGAAAACGCTATGATTCTATGATGCCAGAAATCCAGGAAGTCCATGGATAGGACTGAAAATCAGTACTAAGCTCAGGGTTCTATGAACAGGTAAGCGTTTAAGCTCAAGATCGTATCAGTCATGGCGCAACCTACTGTCACTATCAAGGCATGTCATTTTTACACTGGGGTTCCCAGAAACACAAAAGGGAACTCCCTTTGCCAATACCGAGCTAAACTCAAACAGCCCTCTGAGCTTTCATTATCCAGGGGAAGCTAGAAGCTGAGAAACTCCAAGTAACAATAGCTGTTTCCACGGCTGCATCTGAGGCAGGTGGGAGGAGACAGTTCTGCATGCTCCTGTTGTATTTGCATAGCCCCCATCATGGGTGATTTTCAGCTCCTCTTCTGGATGCTTTTCCCTTCCTTCTTAGGGAGCCAGTGGGCCTGCGGTGCAGTTTTACTTTCCTCTTTGGAGGGTGCACGGAGAGGACGTAAATACTCATCCTCTGCCAAAAAGGGAAGTTGTTCTTGGGCACTGTGGCCTTTCAGCAGCATGACAGTGACCTCTCACGTGGTCTATCTGAAACTGCTTTTCTTTCACAGTATTGGCTCAGACCATGGAACTGCCCTTTGATACCAATTGCAAGTTCTCTGACCCACTGTGGATCCATGCTCAGTCTGCATACAACACTCAGGTATTACTGGAAAAATGAAAAATCTGGGGGACAAAACCCAATAACTTAGGGAAGGGAAGAGGAGAAGAATGAGGAGATCATCTGAGCTTGGCTCATCCCATCATTACATAAATCCTCTAACAGAAGGCAAAGGACTCCAGAGCAGCAGAATCCAAGTCCCCAGTTAATCATTCCCGTGTCCATCACGGCTTGGCTGTGTTTCCTTCATCATCCTAAGAGCCAGAGGCAGACACAGGAAGACAAAGACAGGGTAGAATCCATATACAGAGCCCGGAAGCAGTAAAGGAGCCGATCATGCCTATACGCCTACCACAATAGACATCACTAGTGTGGTCCACTCCTGGGGTTTTTTTTGACTCCCAAGTTTCTCTGAGCAAATGTGCATGAATTCCACATGCCCTGTCACTTATGACCATTTCAATCTGTCTCTCAACTGAAAAATCTATTACTGTTGCTTTCTGAATCTGAAACCCCATTAGATGCTCAGTGTCAGAAATCTATACCTGATTATATCACAACAAGTGAAATTGAAGAAAATGACAGCACTATTTAAAGCTGCCATATTTGGTTATGGGTGATAAGGAATGATGCACGGCTGTGGGAAAAATTCCTAGAGACCAAAGTTATAAAACAAAGAACATCACACAAACAAAAACCATGACATAAACAAAGCTCCCCCAGAAACATATCAGTCCTGTTGGCAAGGCAACATCTGATTCTACTTGTGACTGACTGACGCCAACCAGAAGAGCAAGGAATGGGCAGTCGTTTGAGATTTGGGTCTGGGCTTATACAGCCTTGGCTTAAGCTAAATCCATGCTGCCTACCATTTTTTTCTATGTGGATGGTTTAGATCACTTTCTTCCCAAAAGACATGTGAGTTACTGGCGCTTGGGGCAAATCAGGTGTCATATGCCATAGGCATTTCTTCCAAATAATTGATTTTCCTTAGCCCAAAGGAGGTATGACGGTGATGCCTTTCTTTTGAAGAACTAAAAGTGCTTCACTATGTTCTCTTGATTTCAATACCCAATTTTCCATACTGACAGATGGAAGAACTGGGACCCAGGGAGGTTGCCTCGCTCAAATCATTGGTGATAGCTTCAGTTTCTCTGGTGCTCATTCATCAAGCTGTGCCATAGGCATGCCACACTCTCCTTCATTCAAATGGCAGCTGTACTGCATCTTCCTTTCCTTTTCATCTTTGCATCTTTATTTACTCCAATAAATTCCCTAATTAATCCCACGCCTTCTCCCCAGTGCCAGCAAACTCTCAACCTACACACCCTCTTAGAGTACTCTTAAACACTATTTATTTATACCCATCACCATTTATTGTGACTCTGCTGTATTTATAGGCATTTGTATTGATTTATACATGTCTCTGTTGATTGTGAGTTGGGCCAGTTCCTTCTAGTGAATACAATCACGTTGGAAGTAGATAGGTGGTTATATATAGTCTATGCCCCAAATGTTGAAGACAGGTCAAGCTCTGCGGATGAAATTGAAAATTAGATGGCAGCAAAATTAGAATTAGCTCCCTTGACATTTGGACTGTGCATCAGACTGACCATCAATCAGCATCCCTGATGCTCTTTGACGGAGGGAGAGATGCAAAGGGCTGGTCATCAACTGACCACAATCCTGGTGTGTGTACGTCCTTTGCATGATAGTAGTGGGGCTGTCCATGGAGTTATGAAGTGGCATTAAACCCCCCTTTCATGCCCAAAGTTCCTCTTATCCTTAAAAACAATCTATTGACTCATTGATACTTCACTCTATATATACTGGAAGAAATGACATTCTCGGAAGAATGCAATTGCTTTCCCAGAGTCTGAAGCCAGATTCATGGGGACACCAGAGCCAGGCAGTCAGGACAGGTAGTGAATAAAACCCAGACTCTGGAGCCAGACTGCCCAAGATTGAATTCTGGCCCCACCATTTACAAGACACGCAATCCTGGGTAAGTTGGGTAACCTCTAGGTCTCTGTTTCCTCCTGTATAACATGGAGGAAATAATAAAACCTACCTCATGGGGTTGTTTTGGGAACTCGGTGAGTTAACTCATAGAGCTGTATGTATGTTCGCTCCCCTTCTGTCTAATGGTAGCCGTGAACGAATGGGGAGTGGGGAGATGGTGTGTTACAAAGGTGGGAACTTCCTTTTATACTAATGCCTTCCTCAATGGACAAGAAATACTATACTTTCTCTCTTATGGTGATACATGTTAAAGATGCTTTGGGGAAGAATGCTATCTGGCTACAGCCACTTTTCAGAACTCCTGGAGTTTCTACGGCTGTAATATATGCATCATGAGAGTTCTTCCAGGGCTCTCCAGAGAAGCACTTAGGGCAATACCAGGCTTTCTTCTGGAAGGAGGACTCTTAAAAGCCAGTGATTCCAACCTTTAGAACTCAATCCCACCTCAGCCTTCCCAAAGAAGTCATTGACAGAGTGGACCAGACACGTGGTGGGTTCTCTTGGATCTGTGTTAGGGCTCTGTAGCTTAGTCACCATTTCCCTACACAAATGCATGATATGAGCTCTCTTCTTTCCTGAAACTCCATCCCCTCCCAGCATAGCCAAGGACAAAGTGTTCTTCATGTGCATTTTTACAGTCTTTAGAACTAAATGGCAATTTATAGAAAGGTTGCTTGTGATACAGTCAACTCCCAGCAGTGCCCAATGGTCAATCACACACTGTCCAGGGCTGAAGAGGTAAGAGAACGCAGTGTCTCCAAGACTCCTTCTGGGAGAGGCAGGAGGAGGTGATTTCTTCCTGTACCTCAGCAGGATCCCATGGATTGCCTCCCTCAGTGTGTCTGCAATGGATTGTCCGCTGATATTTTGGTTTAGCATGCACTTTCCACCTCTGACTCCAAGAGGAAAAAAGAAGTAAGTAATTAATTCCTATCCATGTAAAGCACCCAGATGGGTCTGTTGCCCATAGAACTCATATGCTAGTGTATCTATTTTCACTTACTGGCTGAAAATCTGGTGTGAGGAGACCTACATTCTAATCCTGGCATTGACCTGGACTTGCTGAGTGGTGGTGCTAGGCAAGCCACTCAACTTCTCTGGGTGCCACTGTCTTCTCCCATAGAAAGGAGCACCATAAACGGAGCACCTTAATCCACACGAAGAGGGGCCGTGAGAATTACTAAAATAATGTTAAAACACCTTGAGCTTCTTCAGAGAGAGGCACTCAATAAATAACCAATATTAATATTATACATTCAGGGATCCATATTTCCATTATATGGGCTATCATGTTACTTAGCTTTAAGGAACAGAACTCTATTCATTTTCCATTTTCTTAGAACAGAGTATTAAGCAGTATTAGAAATGATTCACTGGTTTACTTAGCATTGTTCTCCATTTTCCTAGACAGTCTTTCTGAAACGAAACAGACCTTCTTGAAAAGCGGGTAATATACCCAGCAATGTCATGCATTAATTTAATGTCAGCATTTATTTCTCCCTCACTTTTTTTTTTTTTGAGACAGAGTCTTGCTCTGTTGCCCAGGCTAGAGTGCAATGTTGCAATCTCAGCTCACTACAAACTCCACCTCCCGGGTTCAAATGATTCTCCTGTCTCAGCCTCCTGAGTAGTTGGGATTACAGGCGTGTGCCACCATGCCCAGCTAATTTTTGTATTTTTAGTAGAGATGGGGTTTCACCATGTTGGTCAGGCTGGTCTCGAACACTTGACCTCATAATCCGCCTGCCTCGGCCTCCCAAAATGCTGGGATTACAGGCATGAGCCACTGCGCCCAGCCTATTTCTCCCTTACTTTTTAAACACTGTCTGATTTTTCTTTTTCTTGAGAAAGAAGACTCTAGCTAAGAGTTAAGAAGAGAAAAATAACAGAGTATAAAACTTTCCCATTTGTTAACCAAAGGTAGAACAAGTTGGTATGGAGGGAAAATGGTAAGCTCACATTTTCCAGTGAGTCTCGGGTGTTCTAGCTGGCTTGGGACCCTCTCTGGGATCAGAGATAGTATCCTCAGATGGGAAAGGATCTTGAAAGATCATATAAGCATAGCGTTGACACTGAAAGAAATACACCTATGATACCGTAAAGACAGGTAGTTGGACGTGTATGGAGATTTGGAGACCAAAAACCTGGTTTCAATGCCCCCTGCAACATTGTGTTGCCTTTCCTCTTCCCTCTGCACTGACTGGGCTCACAGAGTTTCAGAATTTTGTCCTGTAAAATGAGAATCATACTACCTGCTTCAGGGCACTGTTCCATTAAACCAGAGACTGTACATGGAAGTGCTTTATAAATTAGGAGACGTGAGTCAACAAACCACCATCTTACACATATACCCAATCTCCTTGAAGATGTCAATACTGAGTTTTTATTTTAACTTATTTAATTTTTTAAGAGATGGGGTGTTGCTCTGTTGCCTAAGCTGCAGTGCAGTCATAGCTCACTACAGCCTCGAACCCTGGTGATACTCCGGCCTCAGCCTCCAAAGTGGCTGGGATTACAGGCGTGCGCCACTGCACCCAGCAACAATGAACTGTTTAGATGAAATTTATTCATGTGGGGGTTCTATGGGCCAAACACTTAATCCCAGGTTGGCTTCTGGCATAGTCTGATGATGCCTTGCTATAATAGTCAGGGTGTGCTTTGAGGAATACAAACTCACTTTAATATTAATCTGAGCAAAACATCATTAGGTAAATTGCTGCTGCAGAAAAAAAGAGACAGAAAACTACATGATATACTCTAACGTCAAATAGAAATGGTTTTGGTTTGTCATGTTCTTTTCCCCTCCATTCACACAGATATTTGAGAGCTCAAAGTATGCATCAATACCATAAAACCCTTGACTGCAAAATGTCCTTGAAATTATACTGCCATACCAAATACTAAACTTATCATTACAAGGAGATGAGCTGATGTGCCAGGGAAACCAAGAGTCTTGAACTTCAGATGTTGTGCCACTTGGCTCCCATCCTTGAAGTATCAGGGGACAACAAAGGCTAAAGGCTGGACCATCTATGTATAGCCTAGAAGCCCATCTGGCCCTAGCCACGGATTCTGATACCTTCTCAGGTGGATGCTATGTTGTGTGTGGAATATGCAGGCATTGAGAGAGAGAGAGACAGCAGTGAGTTCAGGAGGCAGCTACAGCCAGACCTGAGCCAGAGGCTGCATCTAGGCTGCCTGAAACATCTGCATCCCACTTCTTTTTGTTCTCAAGACCTACAGGGGTAAAGGCCAGAAGGTAAAAAAAAAATATTTGGTCACTTGTCCTGCTGCCTGGAATACTGGCCCTATAGGGTTGCCTAATATAATCTCAGGTTCCTGGGGCTCAGTACTGACCAATCAGGAGCACAAAGGAAAGCACAGCATTCACTGCCCACAGGATCACTGGATTTATGGCCTGCCCTCCTTTCTTCCTGTCAAGTAAATACTGCATGTTGAGGATGACCACATTTTCCATACCAAAAATCGCATCATAAAAATCTATGGTCTGACAAGAGGGTACCTTTGCCTTAATGTATCTCCCATTGGCGGATACAAAGGGAGAGATAGATAAACAAAGAATAGTGTAACACAACCTAAAAGTGTTGTAATAGATATATAGGCAGACGGCAAGCAGCTCCATCTAGGGGAGCTGCGTGGAAGAGCAAGTGCCATTTGAGCTGGGTATTGAAAGCCAGGAAAGAGTTCGTTAGCTGGCTGAGAGGCAGGTAGATGAGCATGAACCTAGATGAGGAGGCAGGAAGGGGCTGACCTGACAAAAGAGCAGTGAGCAGCAAGGGGCAAAGGTGCCTGCAGGCAAAGACCTGGATGTAGGAAAATTGAACTTTTTTTTTGTGAGTGATGGGCAGCTGGTGAATGATTTCAAGGAGGAGGTTGATATGATTACATTTGTCTTTTTTTTTTAAACCAACACCCAGGCTGCAAATAGATTATGAAGGAACAATTAATATACATTTGTGGAGTATAACAGCTAACACTTTATTGTGTATATGTCAGGCACTGCTATAAGGGTATTACATATGTATTCTCATTTAATTTTGCATGACAACCCATTTTTACAAATGAAGAAGGTGAGATGTATGTGACATGCATCTAATAACTGTAAAAGCTGGGAATAAACCCAGACAGTCTGGGTCCAGAGTCCATGGTTCTCACCCTGCTGTTTCTTAGTGAATGCTTATAATGACTGTGGCCTTTTGATGGGGATCCAGTAATGGACAAGAAATGCCTTGCCCTAAAGGAGGATACAGGCTGCAGGAATGGCAGCAGAGATTAGGAAGGCCTGAACCAAGGCACAAGTGGGGATACACAGTATATTTGAGAACTCTTTGGGAGGTGAGATGATCAATAGAATGTGTAAGGTAAGAAAACTTAAGGATGGCTCAGGTTACTGGATGGAAATTCCATTACCTGATATGGGGCACAGGGAAGGAGGCATAAGTGTGAGTCAGAAACACATGGAATTCAGTTTGTGACACAGTTTTTGGGGTGCCTGTGAGACGTCCAGATGGAGATGTGAAGAAATGTGTCAGAATTACACTACTGGAACTCGGGGGAGCAGCCAGGGTTAGATTCACAGATTTGGGAGGGAGTGAGATTATCCAGGGAGAGTTGGTAGAATAAGAATAGAAAAGGACCATGGACATTTAAGTTGGGTGAGAAAGAAAGAGAAAGAGAAAAAGAGAGAGAAAGAGAGACAGAGAGAAGGGAGGGAAGGAGGGTGGGATGGGGGTGGGGGGAGAGAGAGAGACAGAGAGAGAGAGACTTTTAAAAAGCAAGATGGAAAAACAGTAACAAATGCCAAAGCCAGACTCCTCAGCCAGCCTGTGAGTAACAGGGAGTAGGTGGTAAAAAGAGCAAAACATTCTTATTTTGGTCCTAAGGATGCCTGAACAGAAACAGAGATTATACCCAGTGTTTGGAAGAAGGTAAATATCCCACAATCAACTGTTGATGATCTGTGTTCATGAAAATGCCTAGATAATCTTAGATAGCTGGAAAGTCACAAATTATTTCTTTAGACTTCAGAGACATACTTGCCACTACTTATTATTTTGGAGGCTTTAGCAATAATTCTTAACTAGGTGCTCTAAGTTAATTATTTTTACATTCACACACAGGTTTGATTGCCACCAGATGCTCACTTTTTGGTAACAATAACTCATCAGTCAGGTGACCTCATAAACATAGAACTAACATAGACATTCTCGATCCTTATAGATCATAAATGTGATTAAATTACCCATATTTTTGCTCACAGATAACAATTAGAGAAAAATTGCAAAACAACAAACACCCAGTATTTAATTTCATTACCTTAACACTATGATATTAGAGATAGAGTCTCTATTTAAGTTTAGAATTGGGCTCTTGGGGTGGACTCTACCAGTTCATCCTTTAGCCACAGCAGATCTTCCTAAGGCCTCCTCTGTTTCAGACATAACAACGTTCATCTCAGACTTATTCTAACCACGTCTCCCCTGGGTTAGTCAATTTGGGATTGTTCTCCCCTCAGCTGACTTTTTGGTACTTCCTAAGCATGGTGTCTCACACACAGAATGCACTCAATAAATATTTGTTGAATAAATGTAGAAACTGTCAGTTCTGCTTAGTGTAAGCTGTTCATCCCAGCACTCATTTCTTGCTTGGCCCCCTGTCATCAATCAGGTCTAGGCAGCCACGTGGCATCCTGGCGCTTCAGTGTGGAGGCCAGAAGAGGAGAGGAATCCTCACCCAACAGTCAGGTGTGTGTGTGTGTGTGTGTGTGTGTGTGTATGGAGAGAGCGACAGAGATAGAGATATTGGGAGAGACAGGGAAAGTTATTGTAAGAAATTGGCTCACAGGATTGTGGGGGCTAATAAGTCCATAAGGCAGGCAGGCTAGAAACTCAGGCAGAATTTCTATGTGATAGACTTAAGGCAGAATTCCTTCTTCACGAAACCTCAGGTTTTGCTCTTATGTCCTTCAACTGATTGGATGAGGCCCACCCACGTTATCAAGAGTACTCTCCTTTACGAAGTCAATTCATTGTAGATGTTAATCCTGTCTACAAATACCTTCACCGCAACACCTGACTAGTATCTGACCAGGCATCTAAGCAACACAACTTAGCCAAGTTGACACAGAAAAGTTGACATCCCAGAAATGAATGCAGGGAAACTCATACAGGTTTTCAGGTGGTAGAAAACATTTAGTCAACAATCCAATTTGGGATGTCCAGAGGATTGGTGAATTGTGGTTTCTTTCTGGCCAGAGTTGGTATTCAGGACAGTGGTGCCCTAGGTGGGGAGGGCAGCCTAGCAGTGTTTCCTGGTGGCAAAAACACTTGGGGGGTCAGGTGCCTTCTGCCATCTGGTTCCTGATGGGCCACTGAGTCACCATGAGGGCTTTAGTTCCCTCCAGGAATCTAGACATCAAGGCCAGAGCCTAGTTGAGTGGCTACCGCAGGCCACAGCAGGGTAGTTTGGACAAAGGCTGTCTGCCTCCATTTCTTTTGGATGTCCCCCGACTCCAGGGGTCAATGTGGGGGAGGGGAGCTCCAGAAATGGTGTTGGCTGGAAGACTGCCTAGTGAGTACCAACAGATGTAACGATGGCAAGACACCCTCCTGGAGTTAAGGGGCCTGGGTTCCAGGCTCAGCCCTGAACTAGCTCCAAGCATGACTTCAGTTTCCATATCTATAAACTGGGAAATTAATAGATATGGAATAAATTATGAAATAATTTATGAATAAAATATGAAATAATAAATTATCATAACTGCCCTCTTTCCCCCAAAGAACCATCTTGAGGACCAAATGAGAAAAAGGGTGCACAAAAGTGCCCTACGCAAGTGATTCAAAGACCACACACGGGAGGGTGGCAGGCTGCTGTCCTGGAAAAAGCACAGGCTTCAAACACATCATTCCTGGGTTTGAACCCTGTTCTTTCACTTATGAGCATGTGGCCTTGCCCATGTTTTTAAACTGATTACAACTTAGTTTCCTCATTTCTAAAATAAGAATGACACAGCTCTATTCATCTCCCAGGACTGCCATAAAAAAGTACCACAACTGGTGGCTTAAAACAACAGAAATTTATCATGTCATAGTTCTGGAGGCTGGAAGGCCACATCAAGGTATTGGTGGGGCCAGGCTCTCTCCGCAGACTCTAGGAGGATCCTTCCTTGTCTCCTCTAGCTTTCGGTGGTTGCTAGCAATACTTGGTGTCCCTTGGCTTGTAAATGCATCACTCCAATCTCTGCCTTCGAATTCCCATGGCATTCTCCTCTATGTGTCTGTGTTCAAATTCCCTTCTTTTTATAAGGATGCCAGACATTGGATTAGGGTCCAGCCTAATCTAGCATGGCCGCATCTTCACTTGAGTACATCTGCAAAGATCCTACTTCCAAATGAGGTCACATTCACAGGTCCTAGAGGTTAGAACTTCAACATATATTTTGGTGGCGGGGGACACAATTCAACCCTTAACAACAACCCCCATCACAGGGTTGGGAGCATAGGCTGGAGCTGCAAAGGTGGATGATCCCCCTTTCTCTAGAGCTGGGATGTGGGGACTGGCAAGGGGTCACTTCTTCAGCAGGCATGTTGGGTGATCTCTTGGTCTCTACCCTGTTGGGCAGCCTCGAGGTACAGGCTCTGTTCTGGAGCATACCATGGCAGCTGAATCATGGGCACCGAAAATGACTAGTGTATTGGGCAAATCTGTATGATGCTCTGCACTTAGAGCCAGTTCAGCTGACAAGAGGAAAGGAAGGCTCTTCTGGTCCCGCAAGATAAACTAGCAAAGTCAGCTATTTGCTGGCACTGTAATGATTATTCATTGATGGATGTGACCCAGCCAGGGTGACTCTTCCTCTGCTCTTCCCACCGGCCAGTATACTTGAAGGTCGTGTCTGTACTCTGCTGCCTATTGGTGTGTTCTCACAAACTCACTGTGACACTCACCCTGGCCTACCTAGCCAGAGGAGTCTTTCTGATGGGGGCATGGAATGCAGAAAAGGGCAGGCCAGGTATAAATGACATTAAATTATCTACCATTTATTCTCCAGGACAGATCATCGAGAGAGAAGGAATCTACATTGCCTCGCCAGATGCAACACTAGAAGTGAACACAGGCTTGGAAGTTCGCAATGTGCTTGAGAAATGCTAGGGTGACTTAACTGGCTGCAGGCAAGGGAGCAAAGTGACCCACGGGGCCAATCACCAACACAGGATTCACCAAGTATTGAATGACCATTCTTGGTCATCGCTATTCAGAGAGGCAGAAGCAATTTTTACTGGAAAGCCCACAAGCATGACTTTTCCATCCCTCCAGTTTGCAAGTTCGTGCAGATGATAGGAGAAAAAAATAGCCCAGCACATTTGCATTTAAGTCTTGAAATCTAAATATTTCTGTGAGTCATTCATTATTCCCGTATAACTCAGTGTTTGCATGCAAATAACTTTAATGACATAAATGCTTATAAAATAAGTCTCTTACCATATGAACGCGGTAAAGAATGCTAATTCCCAGAGTCATGAATGGCTTAGAGAAATCAATCACCTTCTCCCGTTCAGCTGTAATGGTGAGGCCTGCCACAGCCAGATCTGCTTTCTGAAAGGAACAGAGACAGCCTCTGTCAGTGGGGTGGCCACAGGAGACGAGGGACAGAGACTTGCGACCAGCAACCGTCACTGCTATTGGAGATGTGATGCTGTTCTGGCTTCTTGCTTGAGGAGTGGCTGTAAGTCAACACATCTGAATGATCACTCATAAAAGTACATGGATATTGAAGCTATAACTCATGTTCACTTGTTGTTAGATCCCTTTAAATACATAAATAATTTTAAAAACAGGGGGTATCACTACCAGACTGTTCAGAGACAGTCTCAAAGTGTCCCAGGGTAGGGGCTCGGGAGGAGGAAACTGGCAGATTGGGCTCCTGCATTCTCAATAATTTTTTTTTTTTCTGGAGACAGGGTCTCGCTCTGTCGCCCAGGCTGGAGTGCAGTGGCGCCATCTCGGCTCACTGCAACCTCTGCCTCCTGAGTTCAAGCGATTCTCCTGCCTCAGCTTCCTGAGTAGCTGGGACTACAGGCGTGGGCCACCATGCCTGGCTTATTTTTGTAATTTTAGTAGACACAGGGCTTCACCATGCTGGCCAGGCTGGTCTCAAACTCGTGACCCCGTGATCTGCCCGCCCTGGCCTCCCAAAGTGATGGGATTATAGGCATGAGCCACTGCGCCCAGCCCATTCTCAATATTGAGTAGTGTTTGTTTTGTTCAGTTGACAAAACTCCACTGAGTGCTTATGGTGTGTAAGAAGCTTTGCTGAAGGGGGCTACAATGAAAAGTAAAAATGGTGGAACCACAGAAATCAGAAAAACCTTAATGCAGCCCCATTTGTCCCACAGTGAGGAAGCAGAGACTACGAAATTGAGCAAGTGGCCCAACATCACAAAGCTCATCCCAGCTGGCTAGGATTCAGGCCTCCTGGATCACTGGCCACTTATGTCGCTGTCCAGGTGAAACTTCAGATGTCATTAGCAGACCCAAAGAAGAGTCTCTGGTCCCTTTAATGCACAACAACCAGCATTTGTTCAATAGAGGCTTCCTTCCTTTCCCCTTGCCTCCAAATTGTACCTCAAGTGCCCACATCTGATGAGAGTTAGCCCTGAATTAAAGCCTTCTGGGAAAGATGTTGTAGACTTCCTCAATACTCTTCTATGTCAGGAAGTTTTTCCTTGTATCTAATTTAAATCAATCCTGTGGAAAGCAAGTCTGTTTCCTATTAGTCTACTCTCCTACACATGGGGCAGTGGGAAAAGCCCAGAACTGGTGCTCAGTTCTAATGCATGCTCTACTCTAACTAACAACCAACTAACCAACCTGGACTAGTCACTTCACTTCTCTAGGCTTCCTTAACCTCATCCATAAATCAAGGAGAGTGCCTGGGTCCTTCCCAGCAATCCTCTATGGTGGTTCTCAAAATGCTGTCTATGGGGCCATCTACCTCAGAATCACCTGCTGGGTCAATTAAAATGTGAATTCCCGAGTCTCATCCTAGACTTCCTGGATCAGACTTTCTAGTGGTAGGACCCAGGAATCTATATTTGTAAAAAGCTGCCCTGATGATTCTAACTTATACTGTACTAATTGTTAAGAGCCATGTTTTTATGACCTGGGCACTGTATCTCAGACTAGCCTATAACGATATACATTTTCTAATGCTGGTTGATCAGTTGATGCAAAAGATGAAATAAGAAAAGTGAAGTGTGGCCCAACAATCTACAAACAGGCTAATCAGTTCTGAATGACTACGTACAAACATTGCAAAGAAAGTGGGGAGACAGATGTGCTGGCCCTCATTTTACACACAAGGAATTATGATTTGTGTACAGGAAGGATAAATCCGTTGGCAAAGGTCAGTTTCTTCTCCACCTCAACCACAATCCTCCATCACCAATTCAGGTTCCACCCCATAAAGCAGTCACATGATCCAGCAGAGCTTAACAAAAAGCAGTCACACGATCCAGCACAGCTTAACCAAAAGCAGTCACACGATCCAGCACAGCTTAACAAACTCGGAGCCTTATACGGTGAGGTCGTCCTTAAAAAGCAACTAGGGTGCAGATGAAGGGGATTTTCACTAAAAAAATAGAAAATGTGAATAATCCATTCTGTATTTCTCCAAGACAGTGCTGATGACTGCTAGCAAGTGAATCGACACTTGCGTTCAAAGTTAGGTTTGATTAGAGGATTGTTAGCGCCTTCATTTGGGGGACTCTTTAGACAATTGCTTGGGCCGTTCAGAGCCTCAGCCCCTCCACAACAGAGGCACTGATTTGAATTCAGCTTTTGAGCACAGGTGTCAGGCAACAGAAATGAACCAAATTGGTAGCCAAGCCCTACCTGAAACTTGAGGGGAGGAAACAAGAGTTAAATGGGCTGGAATGAAGAAACTGGAGGAAAGATGGCAAGATTAGAAAAATTAAAAGTGATGAAATGGGCACGAGGTAAACGTAGCATCCATTCCTTTCTCTGGTTCTTTAACCAAATCAATTAACCAAAGTCAACAACTCTATCCCCAAGTTTATTTTCCTCACACCCTGCTTTCCTCCCAAAGGGCAAACTTTGGATTAAAATTTGGAAATCATTTCACAAGTCGATAAAAGTTGGCCAACTGTGACATTATGCCAAAACAATTCCATATGTCCCTATGGAGACACATCTGCAGATGGGCAGCAGCTCACTACCAGGGTTCTTCCCTGGGCACAGGGAGAATGACCACATGCCGAGGGAGAGCTTGTGCCCCACGTTTGGACAGGGCATTTCTGTCTATTCACTCACTGACACTTCCCTACAAACAGGGAACCGGCTTCATGCGTACATTGCTGGCACATTCCCGCCAGCCCCAGTCTTTCTTTCCTTTGTCCCCGGTCAAGAGGACGCTGGGGTAAGGGAGGCAGGGAAGGAGACAGGAAAGGGCAGTGACAAGCTGAAAGAAGCCATGAAAGGTTTGTGGCGGTCATTTCTTGCATTTAATATTATATTCTCAATATAGAGGAGTAATTACCTACTTTAGCTGGAACGCACTGGGGTATCAGCAACAATCATATGGGATCAGATTATTCCAATCACATGTGCAGTCGTTATTTTACCTAGTCAAAAAGATATTATGGCTGGGCGCAGTGGCTCATGCCTATAATCCCAACACTTCGGGAGGCTGAGCTGGGTGGATCACCTGAGGTCAGGAGTTCGAGACCAGCCTGGCCAACACAGTGAAACTCTGTCTCTACTAAAAATACAAAAATTAGCTGGGTGTGGTGGTGCACGTCTGTAGTCCCAGCTACTCGGGAGGCTGAGACAGGAGAATCACTTGAACCCGGGAGATGGAGGTTGCAGTGAGCTGAGATCCTGCCACCGCACTCCAGCCTGGGCAACAGAGAGAGACTCCATCTTAAAAACAAAACAAAACAAAAAGACATTATGCTATAAAGCAGCCTTCAGATGAAGAGATAATGTGCCATGAAACTAAACTAGTAAGATAAGGGGCTGGGACTGTGATTCCACCCAGGAATCACTGGTGTGGGAGGCTGAGGGGCATGTAGAATGCTGAGGGGCATGTACAATGACAACTCATCCAAGCCCTTCTGCTCCTCTGCCTC
The DNA here is from genome assembly GCF_028885625.2 of Pongo pygmaeus. Taxonomy (NCBI): domain Eukaryota; kingdom Metazoa; phylum Chordata; class Mammalia; order Primates; family Hominidae; genus Pongo; species Pongo pygmaeus. The sequence continues at coordinate 122,713,620 of NC_072382.2, read as the reverse complement.
CTGGGGGGCAGGTGGGGGCCAGGCCAGGGAGGGGTGGGCATGCTCTCAAGCGGAAAGAGCAGGGAACAGGACATCAGAAGACCTGGCTTTTGGTGACTGCTCCTGCTTTCACAGCCACTTGAAGTACACTGAGCTCCATCGAGACGGCACCAGGACAAGTGAGAACCAGATGGGAAATGGGCAGCTCTGTGCCTTGCTGAAAACAAATAGCTAAACACAGGCAAAGAAGACCCTAAGAAGCTGAGAAGCAAAATCTCATCAGGTGCACAGTCTGTGCAAACTTGCTGGGAGGAGCAGGAGAAGCAGCACTCAGCTGTCTCAGTCAGCTTTGCCAAGTTTTCTCAGAAGTACTCAGTGCTGGAAGGCCATGTCTGCTAAAGAGAAGGGAAAATCTACAGACAGGGCAAAGGTGGAAAAGGCCTGTTATGAAAGAGAAATGAAACCCGTATCTCTCCTAAAGGGGAGACAGAAAAAAAGTTAAAAGATCCTAATGCCCCCAAGAGGCCTCCTTTGACCTTCATCTTGTTCTTTCCTGAGTATTGCTCTCAAATCAAAGGAGAACATCCTGGCCTGTCCATTGGTGATGTTGCAGAGGAGCTGGAAGATGTGGACTAACACAGCTGCAGATGACTAGCAGCCATATGAAAAGAGGGCTGTGAAGCTGGAGGAAAAATGCCAAAGGATATTGCTGCAAACTGAGCTAAAAGAAAGTCCGATGCAGCAGAAAAGCAAGTTATCGGGGCTGAAAAAAGCAAGGAAAAAAAGGAAGAGGCGGAAAACAAGGAAGATGAAGAGGAGGAGGAGGAGGAAGATGAAGAAGATGAAGACGAGGATGATGATGACGAAGTTGGTTCTAGAGCATTTTTTCTTGTATATCAAGCATTTAACACCCACCCCCCCATACACAACCCATTCCTTTTAAAGAAAATAAGTAAAATGTAAGGCTATGTAGGATTTGTTTTTTAACTGTACAGTGTCTTTTTTTTGTATAGTTAACACACTACTGAATGTGTCTTTAGATAACCCTGTCTTGGTGGTATTTTTAATGGCCACTAACCTTGCCTGGCACAGTATGGGGCTGTAAGTTGGCACAAACATTTAAAGCAGGTTCTTGGTGCACAGCACAAATTAGTTATGTATGGGGGTGGTGGCTTATTCATCTTTAATGAAGCTTACACACGATAACTGTCGTTCTGTTAACTGAGTACCACTCTGTAATTGCAACAACAAAAAGGTTGCAGCTGTTTGGTTGACACTCTGAATGCTTCAAAGTAAATACAATATTTATTTATTTATTTATTATTTTTATTTTTTTGAGAGAGAGCCTCGCTCTGTCTTGCCCAGGCTGCAGTGCAGTGGTGCGATCTTGGCTCACTGCAACCTCCACCTCCCACATTCAAGTGATTCTCCTGTCTCAGCCTCCCAAGTAGCTGGGAATACAGGTGTGCACCACCACACCCGGCTAATTTTGTATTTTTAGTAGAGACAGGGTTTCACCATGTTGGCCAGGCTGGTCTCTAACTCCTGACCTCAGGTGGTCCACCTGCCTTGGCCTCCCAAAGTTTTAACATTTTAAACCAAAAAGAAGCCCTGACTCTTGTCACTTGTGGGCCACAACCTCATCACGACCTTAGGCAAATTATTCCACCGTCTGGAATAGTGTCCTCAACTATAAAATGAAAGGGTTCAAGCAGAGGCTCTCTAAGCTCCTTTCCAGCTGTCAAATCCCCTGCTTTAATGTGCCTGACTAGAAGAGGCAGAACTTGTATGAGTGGTCCCCACTTTGCTTAAGTGGATGATGGCGGTCAGCAGTATTGAATGCTCTGATGAAGAAACTGATGACCAGACTAATCAGTGAAGAGCAGCAGCTAGCAGGGACATTTGATTTTAGGGAAAGAAATTCAGGAAGGGGCCATCTGGGGAAGGCAGGTCTAAAATCGTAACGCAGGGGGGATGGAAAACCAGAAAAAGCTGGGACCATTAGAGCCACAGGGTAGGTCTCCGGAGAAAGAAAAGGACTGGTGAAGGGAAGCAGAGAGTGCTCCACGCATCCCATGTGCCCGGCTGTGGCATGGAGCGGATGTGTGCCCGCACAGGGGTATATAAATACATTCCCTCCGAGAGAAAGACCTCTCTCCTCTCCCTATTTTTGACTGAAAGTGTTCTTTGAAGAGCTTTGTGTTCTGCCTCTGAGAGATCCCCTCTTTTATCTCCTGGATGTTTGTAGAGTTTACCAGGGGAGGGAGGGCAGGCAGGAGCCAGCCTGGAGGTGACTTCCAAAACATACTCTCTTTGGCCTTCTGGAGATTAATAGGGGCCATGCAGCTGCCACCATTTCTGTCAAAGCCTGAAGGCTTGGTGTGGCCAGTGCTCTTCTCCTGGGACATGAGCCTGGCTGGGAGGAAGATGAGCTTTCACAATAAGGCTGTGGTCTGCATCTGTCTGGGCCCGCTGCTCCCACTCTGGGCTTCCTGAGAATGGCATGAGGAGTGGTCTAATGGCAGTACCAGATCTGGGACCATCCGAAGCCAGCAAAGCCTTCCCATCTCCCTCCCTTCTTTTTCAGACAGCTGCTGCCCCCTTTTGGGCAAAATTCTCTCCCTCCCACTCAGCAGTGCCCTAGCACTCTTTTTTTTTTTTTTTTTTTTTGAGACAGAGTCTCGCTCTGTCGCCCAGGCTGGAGTGCAGTGGCGCGATCTCAGCTCGCTGCCAGCTCCGCCTCCCGGGTTCATACCATTCTTCTGCCTCAGCCTCCCGAGTAGCTGGGACTACAGGTGCCCCCCACCATGCCCAGCTAACTTTTTTGTATTTTTTTTAGTAGAGACGGGGTTTCACCATGTTAGCCAGGATGGTCTTGATCTCCTGACCTTGTGATCCACTCGCCTCGGCCTCCCAAAGTGCTGGGATTACAGGCATGAGCCACCGGGCCCGGCCTTTTTTTTTTTTTTTTTTTTTTTACGAAGTCTCACTCTGTCGCCCAGGCTGGAGGGCAATGGCGCGGTCTCAGCTCACTGCAACCTCCGCCTCCCGGGTTCACGCCATTCTCCTGCCTCAGCCTGCTGAGTAGCTGGGACTACACGCACCCGCCACCATGCCCGGCTAATTTTTTATATTTTTAGTAGAGATGGGGTTTCACCATGTTAGCCAGGATGGTCTCGATCTCCTGACCTCGTGATCCACCTGCCTTGGCCTCCCAAAGTGCTGGGATTGCAGGCGTGAGCCACCGCGCCCGGCTATGACCTCTTGCAGCCTCAGGCCTGCCTCCTCCACCTGGCCTGGCTGCCCTCCCTTACACACAGCCATGCTAATGGGGAGGACGGGATGGGTCAGGAGACCTGCCAATGCCTCTGCTCCTTGCCGTCCAAATGTCCATGTGCAACTCACTTCCCTTCTCTGGGGCTCATTTTTCTCCACTGTAGAATGGGGCAATACCTGCCTATCAATATTATGTGAGAGTCAAGAGAGATGATGGTTATGGAAGAGCCTTATAAATCATAACACTGTAGAGCACTGCCATATCAATAAGGGGCTATTAAGGCAGTAGAGGGGGTAACTGAACTTAGTCTTCAGTGTGGCCTAGAACTACCTGGACTCGCACTCACTTACCTGTTGTATGACCTTGGGCAAGTCATTTATTCAACTTTTTCTAAGCCTCAGTTTGCTTATCTATAAGGCAGGGATAATAAGAGTACCTAGCTCCTAGAATTGTTGAGAAGATGAATCAGGCCATGTCTGTAAATGCTGAGCATGGGGCCTGGTTCGAAGTAAGTGTCCAGTAAGTGTTTGCTGTTGGGATGACAATGCTGCTGCTGCTGCTGAACTTGACAAAGAGGATCATCTTAGCAAGGGCTTAGGGAGACCTTATGATGAATTGTGGGCATGTTTGGAGGCAGGCAGGCCTGTTCTGTGTATGTGCAGCCCTAACTGGTCCCGCGTCCCCCACTCTGCCCCCTGCGGCCTTTCCCGGGTGACCTGGAGCACACGCACAGCTGTGTTGACACAATGTGCTTCTCTGGTGTGACCGTCTGTCTATGTGGACCTATGTAGGGTCCAGGCCTCCCAGACCTCATGCTGTCCAGTCCTTTGGAAAACTCTGGGAAAAATCCAGTACCTAGCTTGGAAAGCCAGTCATTCTCCCCAGTCCCTTCCTCCAAACATGATTCTCCTTTCAGGAGAATGAATTAAATGGCCTCTCCAGCTCCCTCTGAATCCTCTTTCAGATCCTCTCTCCTATCTCCGATCAGCTTCCAGATCTTTCTTCTCTGATCTTTTTACAGTGCAGCCCCTCACCCCAGCTTTCTGCCCTTGAGGAGGCCAGCTGCCCCGCCCCTCTCCAGGCCAGCAGCTTTCTACAGCTTTACAAGTCAGGCCTCCACGTCTCGTTTCACCTGCTGCTGGGGCTACAGAGTGCCTCCCATTCTTCAATGTCATTTAACTCTGTAATTGTGTTACTTAACTCCAGAAAGCTTTGGGAGGCTACAGTTGGGATGAGAAAACACTACCCAGAATAAGCATTCCTGGAAACCTTCATTCCAAGGTAATTGTCTCTGGAGATCCCCTGTATATTGAAAAGGCTTATGGAATTCCAAGCAAGGCCAGGCCTGAGGCTGTGAAAATGAGGCTAGCGTTATCTGTAAACACACAGATAGGAAGCAGCTCTGTGCCTAGCAAGCCTGGCTTTCCTGGGAGGGATAATGCACATTTGGCTCTGGATGAGGATATGGGCCGAGGGTAACATGGGGCTACTGATCTCACTAGGGGATTTCAGGGTGGGCAGGGGCTGCCTGCAGAGCCCAATGCCCCCTCCCCGCCTGTTTCCTCCTCTCTAATGCTCAGTGTACCCTCGCAGCTCTCCACTGACTCTCTGCCCTGCACCAGGCAGTGTGCAAGGTGCTGGGATACTATGGTGAACAAATACAGGCACAGTCTCTGACAGCAAAAAATTTACAGGCCAATAGAGGAGGCAAACAAGTATCAGATTGTAAAAAAAAAAAAAAAAAGTAAAATTGCACGTGTGCTGTGTTTATAGGGGGGTTATATATGGCACCATGAGAAGGTGGAACAGGGCTTGGGCAGAGCCTGGAAGGTCCACAGGAGCTTTCCCCAGATGAGACTCAGCTGCCTGAACAGGAGGGACCAGTGAGAAGGCCTGGGTGAGTATTCCCACAGAAGGTATAGCATGTGTCAAGGCCCCGACACAGGAGGGAGCCTGGTGCTTTTCAGGGGCTGTGGGAAGGCCAGAGTGGCTAGAACACACAGGGCCAGGAGCATGCTGTAAGATGAGGCTGGAGAGGCAGGCAGGTAGCAGAGGATGCAATGCCCCAGACAGCAATCAGAAGGTCCTGAAGTATTTTCTACAGTGAATGTCCTACAGTATTGGACTTGTAATATCAATACAGCTAACACATATCTCTTCCTATGTGTCAGGCACTGCACTAAGTCCTTTACATGTTACCTCACTCAGTATCCATAAAACCTCTATGAGATAGGTTACTATTATTATCCTTATTTAACAGATGAGAAAACTGAGGCACAGAGAGGTCAAGTAACTTGCCCAAGGTTGCACAGCAAGTAAGTGGCAGAGCCAGGATTCAAACCCACGTAATTTGGCTTCAGAATCTGCATGCTGAATCTGCAGCACATTCAATCGGCTCTAGTGAAGAAAAAGATTGAAGGGAGGCAAGAAAGGGCCCTCTGCACTTTTCTCCTCACTCCCTTGCCATGTATATCACCACACTCCAGGCAATCTGGTCTCCACCCCATCACTCCGCCAATGTCACTCCAGCCAAGGTCAGCATGACCTCCATGGTACAATAACCAAGGGGTGCCTATCCTTGTGTTGCCAAGCCTCCTAGCCTGCCATTCTCTCCAGTCCCTGCAGGGGCCCTCCTAATAAGGCCAAGGTCAAAGACATAACTCTGCTTCCCTCCACCTGCTCTGACCTGTGACTACATTGCCTGGGTCACTGGCACCAAGCCAAACTGGGTTCAAGTCCTAGCCCTGCCAGTTACTAACAGTGTGACCTTAGATAGGTGTGATATCCTCTCCCAGTTCGTTTTTCTTATCTGTAAAGTGGAGATAATAATTGTCAATTCAGAGATGTTATGAGGACGAAGGAAATAATATATGTAATGCACAAAACACATTACCTGGAATAAAGCAGGTGCTCAGTATTTCTAGCAAAACTCACTTATGCACCACAACAACTATACCTGTCCTCCGTCTTTAAGGAATTATTCACGACTCCCATTCCTCTGCAGTCCAGCATGTGGGAGTCTGGCCCTCATGGTCTGCCTACTCCTGCAAGTTCAGCCCCATCTCCATCACTCCTCTCCCAGACACTGCCCCTCCCCTGCAGCCAGGCCAGCTCAGCTGGCTCTCAACACACCTTGTACTTTTCTGCAGTTATATTTACTCCACATCAAAAGTCCAAACATCAACTCCACCTACTCTTCAAGGTCTATTCAAAGTTTACCATCCTCATAAAACCTTCTTCTGATCATCTTCCCAGGCATAAGCCCTCCCTTCTCTGTTGCCAAAGAGAGAAGGCGATGCTTGTGCCACCCACCATGGCATATACTATAAATTTCCTTGTATTAGCACAGGAGGCCTGGACTCACACTCCAACTCTGCCGCCTATGAGCTGCGTGACCTTAACTTCTCTGTGCCTCAGTTTTTTCATCAATAAAGTAGGGATAATGACAGTTCCCACCTCCATGGAGCTTCTATGGGAATTAAATGAGCAACCTACACAAAGCTTAGGCCTGACACAGATAACTCACAATAAATGTTAGCTCTATGACTGCTGTTTACATTTGTGTGCATATCTTATCTCCACATTAGATAAACTTCTTGAAGCAGGGATCAAATCTTTGAAAAAACTTAATATAAACAACATTTCAAAATTGCCATTAGCCCTGTTTTGGAGACAAACACGCTGAGACCCAGAGAGGTTCATAATTTGCTCAAATACACACAGCTAGGACATGAAGAAAGCTAGCTTCAGACCCCCATGTACACATTCTCAGGACTGTGCGCTTGGCTTTCTTATTACTGCACCGTTCACAGTGACTTTCCCCAAGAGGGCACACAATCAGTCCCTAGTGAAGAGCCAGTGCAGCCAACAGCCTGGGTAAGGAGGGGATCCCCCTAAACGTGGCCTGCCCTCGAGCCCCTTCTTGCTGGCAGCTGAAGCAGTCTGATTTCTGACAGATGCCTGTATGCAGGAGGGATTTTTGTCAGGAGGCTGGAACATTAGAACCAGGTTCGGGTCATGCTGTGGATGCGATCAGACATCCTCCAACCTAAGGAAGACTTGAAGCCGTAGGTTCCCCACTAGAGGGCGCCCTTCTCCCCCTGCCCCGCCCCAGACCCGGTTCCCTCTAACACCTTGGACAGCGTCACGAAGGACGCCCAACCAGAAGAGGAAGGGCCCCATGCTCCAATCAGGCTTAAAGCAGCTGTCAGCGGAGGGGTGTTAATTACAGCCCGGGAAGGAATGCAGATGACAGGCCCAGGCTGAGCCAGAGGCCAGAAGACTGGCTCCACGGAGCTGCTTCCAAATTCTCCCCAGGCCCCAGTCCTTTTGTGCTGTGCATTTGAGCAGAATAACATCTGTATCTCAGCCCATTTCAAATTAGATTATCTGCTCACTTCCTGTCTTTTGATCAATTTACCTGCGGGCGGCTTTCTCCCTCCCACCCGCACCTATTGAGATGCCCAGGGAACTTGCCAGGACTCACTGGGGTCACCGAGCTGCAGGGCAATGGGATCAGAAGGAGCCAGGGAGGCTCACTCCCAATCCTGGCCCACGCGAGCATCCGCAGGGCTCATCCCTTAGACTTCAGCGTCACATGCCTGAGAACGCACACATCTGCTCTCCTGCCACATGAGTCAGGCTGTCTGCCCACGCCACCCGCCGCGGGCTGGAGACAAAGAGAAACTCTTAGGGGTCCCATGGCACCTGCAAAATATTTGGTGTCCTTGTCCACTGGGGAGACTGGATGCCAACCCCACCACTTCTCCCTTCTTTCAGAACCAGGATATAGGAACAAAGATCAGGGAATAAAGGAACAGTAAATAGCGCCCAATTGTTCACCTGTGCCAACACACACACACACGTCTTTGCTAACCAATGCGAGCCCATGTTTGTAGAAATCATCCCTGCTCACTGGGCCGGGCCTATCCACAGCTTGAAGAGGCAGAGGCCCAGCGGAGCATTCCTGGGAAAGTGGCAATGTCATCCGCAGGTCCAAGTGCTCCCTGGTGCTATTTCTCGAGGTTACAGCTTACTCTCGGGGCTGGATGAATTTCTTTAGAGTTAAATTAAAGTCCCCATGAAATATTTAGTTGGCTCAGCACAGGGCTGTGTTATTGGCCTACGGAGGGCAGATTTTAGGAAAGAACCAGCGCTAAGGAAAGAAGGGGCTGGCAGTTCATTTGCAGGTGAAATTACGTGGCACAGAGGTCCAAGCTGACTCAAGAGGCCAAGCAGATACTATTTACCCTTGACCCTCTTGTTACAGGCTTCCGTTCACTGACCCACGAATCCTCTTGCTTTTTGGGGTCAGGCAGATGCGTGTTTGAATCCCGACTCTGCCATTCACCAGCTGAGCAATTACCAGAAATCTGAGCTTCAGTTTCCTCATCTCTAAAATAGGCAAAATAATGTATACTTCTTATGATTGTGGTGAGGGTTAAATCCAACTCCATGTGTAAACAGAGCTCACGTGAGGTCCTGCTTCTTACAATCCCCTCTTCCCATTGCAGCCAGAGGGATCTTTGGGAAAGTTAAAGCAGATGATGCCATTCTTCTCGGTGTTGCCTTCTAGCTTTTTTTTTTTTTTTTTTTTTTTTTGAGACGGAGTCTTGCTCTGTCTCCCAGGCTGGAGTGCACTGGTGCGATCTCGGCTCACTGAAGCTCCACCTCCCAGGTTCCAGCCATTCTCCTGCCTCAGCCTCCCGAGTAGCTGGGATTACAGTTGTGCACCACCATGCCCGGCTAATTTTTGTATGTTTAGTAGAAACAGGGTTTCACCACGTTGGCCAGGCTGGTCTCTCACACTCCTGATCTCAGGTGATCCACCTGCCTCGGCCTCCCAAAGTGCTAGGATTACAGGCATGAGCCACCGTGCCTGGCCCGCCTTCTTAATCTTTTTTATGCCATGGACCTCTTTAACAGTCTGCTGATACCTGTTAACCTCTTATTTTAAAATATTTTAAAATGACTACATAGAAATTCAGTTATCAAAATACGTGTATACTTTTTGTGCTACAGTGGTATCTGTGCCTCTTTACATAACAAGAGCTGGAAGTGTGTCTAACAGCAACACTAAATTAATACAATTGGTGACAAAGTCACAGGTGTGGTTAATACCATGAAGCTTTGTTGACCGCATTTATAATTGAAGGAAATATTACATTTCTGTTTGAACTTAGAAAAATATATAGATGTTAATTTTTCCTTTCTTTTTTTTTTTTTTTTTTGAGACAGAGTCTCACTCTGTCACCCAGGCTGGAGGGCAGTGATGTGATGTGGGTTCACTGCAACCTCCGCCTCTCAGGTTCAAGCTGTTCTCCTGCCTCAGCCTCCCGAGTAGCTGGGACTACAGGCATGCACCACCACACCCGGCTAATTTCTGTATTTTTAGTAGAGATGGGGTTTTGCCATGTTGGTGAGGCTGGTCTCGAACTCCTGACCTCAAGTGATCTGCCCGCCTCGGCCTCCCAAAGTGCTGGGATTACAGGTGTGAGCCACTGCGCCTGGCCAATTCTTCCTTTCTAGTTTTGTGGACTCTCAATGCTATCCTCAGACCATGGGTGTATGTGGACCCTAGGAAAAGAACCGAGAGACTTCAAAGTTCATAGACAATAAAGTCCCAACTCCTTACCGTGGCCCACCAGGCATTGGTGATACGGCAGCCCATTCACCACAGTCTAGCTAGTCATGCTAAACTAACCCCCATCCTGATTTCTGAACATGACAAGTTCACTTCCCACCTTGGGGTCTTGGAGTTTACTCTTTCCCCTCCACATATGCTCTGCCCTGGCCATAACCCGGCTGGCTTCTCACCGTTCTGACCTCAGCTCAAGCACCATGCCATCAATGCAGCCTTCCCTACTTGCCCATTTAATGGGCCCCTCTCCTCGAGACACTCTGGCTCATTATACTGCTTTATTTTCTTCACAGCAGAAATCATGACCTGAAATTGTCTTGTTTATTTACCAGTTTACCTGTTGATTATCTAGAGTGCCATCTTCAGGAGGGAGTGACCTTTGTCTGCCTTAGTCATCATACATCTCCAGTGTCCAGAACCTGCCATGTGCCAGGCACTACATAAATATTTGTTGAATGAAGTCATGATTCAATGAATGAATAGACAAATCCAAGAAAGAGGAGCTCAGTTAACATTATTCTTTATCCTTGGCTCTCAATTGAGGAAACGATTTTGTAGTAGAATGTTTTGACTAAGGGTACACCCTCTAGGGCCAGCTCAGCCACTTACTAACTGCATAATCTTAGGCCAGTTACTTAACCTCTTTGTACCTCAGTTTCGTCATCTGGAAAATGGGGTTAGTAATATTACATACTTTGTAGGTATGTTGGGGAGGTTAAATTAATGCATACACAAAAAGCACTTAGAACAGTGCCTGAAACATAGGGAATGTTCCAGAAGTGTCAGCTTTTATTATTTTGTTGCAATTTAAAGGATTCACTTCAATTTTATTTATTTTTTAAAATTATTGTTTCAGAAAATTCAATGTAGGTATTGAAGGGAGTGAAAAGAAATCCCATGATTAAAAAACTAATATGCATTACAGATGTCAGTGTTTATATAGTTGAGGTGTGAAAGAGAAAGGGAACTGAGAGCTTAGGTCCGGGCAGGTTATGGTATGTGGCAAAGCCCAGAGAGGCCTGAGCTTCACTTCCTCACATCACTACTACCATCACCATCACACCTGACTTTCTGAAGATTGACAAACAATTTACATGTCGAATCAAGAAAAGAAATTGAATCCTATCTGAGTTTTCAGGAAGATATGCTCATTTCTTCTCTTTCTTTTTCTTTTTCTTTTTTTTTTTGAGATGGAGTCTCGCTCTGGTGCCCAGGCTGGAGCACAGTGGTGCAATCTTGGCTCACTGAAACCTCCACCTCCTGGGGTCAAGCAATTCCCCTGCCTCAGCCTCCTGAGTAGCTGGGATTACAGGCACACGCCACCACACCTGGCTAATTTTTTTGTATTTTTAGTAGAGATGGGGTTTCACCATGTTGGCCAGACTGGTCGTGAACTCCTGACCTCAGGTGATCACCCGACTCGGTCTCCCAAAGTGCTGAGATTACAGGCATAAGCCACTGCGCCTGGCCGATATGCTCATTTCTAACCCAAATGCACCCTTTATTGATAAAATCTCTGGCCCACAATACAGTCACCAATAGGCCATGGGACAAGGGGCACTGAATTTTCACCAGTGAGTCCACCCTCTTCTGCCTGTCTCCCATCCCTGCTGGCTGCCAAAACAGCTGGTTAAGCTCTGGGTCGCTGACAACGGGCAAAGCTAACTGGCCCACATGGGGATCCAACCTGCAGACCTGAACTAATGAGCAAGGGCTTGTGCTGGCCTAGCCAGCCCTACACTTATTTCAAGGCTGTGGGTTCCAGGCCTGATCGGGGGCCTGTGTAAAGCCGGCCTGGGCAAGCCCAGGCAAGAGGTTTCTGCTGTTGTAGGAGCCCAACAGTGCCACCAGCTCACGACGCTGTCTTCCTTTCATTTTCCCTCCCACTTGTCAGCCCTGTAATTAGGAATGGTGAGATTCACGGGCCTGTAATTAGGACTGTTTTTGTTGGGTGAAATAAAGTACCACCAACTTCTGGGAGCATTGCCCACAGCCATAGAGAACTTCTAGAGGCCTCCCCTGTGCTCTTTCTCTGTTCCCACTTTTTCACCCATCCCCTACAGCTCCTGCTAGACAGAAGGGAGGCCCCAGCTCTGCCTCAGAGACCAGCCCTGAACTGCCCCACCTCCCCAGGGAGTGAGCAGTGATGTAACCAATCAGATCCACAAAGTGGACAGCATCTGGCCCCTTCTCATTTCCAATCAGTATGTGCACACGTTGAAACCACTGCAAAGGGCAGCAGGGCATTTTCTCAGGAATCCCTGCCATTTTTTGAGGAAGACAGCTGGAAACATTGTTGTGAACCTCTGGCCGCTCTTCCTGGGTGATAAAGGTGTATTTGGTCTTTTTCTGAGAGGTGTCCCACTTGTTGACGTGGCTCATATGCCCATCAATAGTCATACCCCAAAAGTTATTTTTCACAGATTGTTCTTGAGACCCACAGCAACGTCTAAGGTTGGCAGTAACCTATTTAGAGATGAGGAGAATGAGACTCACGAAGTTATGTGGTGTTAAATTTAGAATAATGGTTACCTTTGGGCAGACGAAAGGTGTAGAGAGTGAAACAGGAAAGAGGTGGGTGGGGACAAGGGGGTCTTCAGGATGCCACTAAGGGTATATTTCTTGATCTGGACAGTGATTGATCACATAGGGACGTCCTCTTTGTGATCATTCATTAAGCTGACACAATTTGTGCACTTTTCTATATGTCTATTTCAATATAATTTTTTTTAAGTTAAGTGATTTTCCCAAGTAGAAGAGACAATGGCCGCTGTCGAGCCTGCCACTAAACACTCTGCTGACTCTGCAGTGAGGAGCCTGGAAGGGAAGCCAGGGCTGCTGCCACTGTACCGACTGCTGCAGTGGTGACCTCACACACGCAAGGGAGCCACACTCAGGCCTGGCCAACCTCCTGTGCACCTCTCTTTACACATCTGGGTGGCTTCTAATTCAAGAAGGGGTAAAATGCACATCTGGATGTTTTCATGGATTTTCATTCTCATTTGGATGAAGAAGCGTCCAGATTCCTCGTCTGGCACAAACAGCTTAACAGATTGTGAAATTCCCAGAGGAGCCAACTCTGCCTGCTGCGAACACCAGGCAAAGCCCAGGGGGAAGACTTGCCTCCCTGCTGGGAGCTATAATCGCCCTCCAGGACTTGCCAGCCATCACCCTAGAGAGGTCCTAAAGCCCAGGGGAGAGGGACCAGTCTGTCCTAAATTCAACAGTGATGCCCTGACAGTGTGCTGGGTGGATGAACTACCCACCAGAATCTGATGCTAGGCCAGAGAGCAATCAGAGTATCCTGGGTTTAAGTCTGCCTCTGGCTAGCTGTGTGACCCTGGGCAAGTTACTTAGCCTCTCTGAACTTGCTTTCTCATGAGTAAAGTATGAATGGTGCCAGTTTCTGCTTCATAGGTTTGTTCTGAGGATTAAACGAGCGAATGGGGCTGGGCGCGGTGGCTCATGACTGTGATCCCAGCACTTTGGGAGGCCGAGCCGGGCAGATCACGAGGTCAGGAGATCAAGACCATCCTGGCTAATAGGGTGAAACCCCGTCTCTACTACAAATACAAAAAAATTAGCCGGGCGTGGTGGTGGGCGCCTGTAGTCCCAGCTACTCAGGAGGCTGCGGCAGAATGGCGTGAACCCAGGAGGCGGAGCTTGCAGTGAGCCGAGATCGCGCCACTGCACTCCAGCCTGGGCAACTGAGCGAGACTCCGTCTCCAAAAAAAAAATGAGCGAATGGATCAGGCCTAGCATGGGGCAAGTGCTCAGTAAGTGTTCGTTGCCATTCTTTCTATTATGCTGTTCCTGATTCTGGCATCTTGTCTCCATCCTTTGTGCATGAGCCCCAGAGATCCAGCCTCTGCTTTGGGCAGCAACATCCTGCCTGCTAAGTTTTTCTAAGACTGAGCCCTTCTATCCGACTTGCTCCTAGTAACTCCCCTTCCCTGTTGGCCAGACTAACCTCAGCTTGCACACTTGCTGGACTTACCGGCCACACCTAGCATCTGTTTTGATCTCCCACCTGTGTCCCACTGTTTGCCACCCTCTGACAGCCAGCCAGGCCTCTGTCCCACTGTTCTGCCGCCACCTAGGACATGGCAGGTCCGTGCAGGGTGTCTCCTGGATCTGGATAGGGATCTGTCTGGCAAGAGTCAACAGTGCCTTTCAGTGCAGTCCAAATGCATCGACCGTACCACACGCTGCTATTTCTAAGGATCTGGGCCTTCGTATTGTTGCCTCAAGAGCAAATACAGACACAGCTAGGGCCAGAGTTTGGCATCGAGCGAGGCAGCCTATCTGAAGGCTGCATAAGATAAGGAATAATTCCATAGGTTCTGGAAAGGGGTGTAATACAACAGGACACTCAGATGGCTGCCTCCGTTGCTGCCAACACCGCCATCGGCACAATTGAGCCAGGCCTGGCTCTCACGCTGACAAATGGGAGGATGTCAGTTGCTCCTGACAAGCTATAGGATGGCAAGAAAAATCATCTGTAAATAAGCCCCCCGGAGCATATAATGACTCTGGCCAGGAACTGTGAGTTGGCGAGGCCAAGCCAGGCAGTACACATATCGAACACATCACAAGACCTTCTGGTGAGGGATGGCCAGAGGGCAGAGGGAAGATGGAGGGAGGTGCCACATTTGGAATTCTTTGAAGCAGGACTATCTATTCACAGGAAGGCAAGGGATGAGCAGGGCCTGGCTGTGGGGTAGGGCAGGGAGCAAAAGCAGCAGGATGGGGTGACTGAGGTACCACCCTATAAGCGAGAGGTGGCAACTGCTGGGGGCAGCTCTGCACAGCAGTCAGAAGAACACACTGACCCATCTGAATTTGAATCCTAATTCTACCACTTCCCAGCCACGTGATCTTGAACAAGTGAGGTGACCTCAGAGCCTCAGTCTTCTGATCTATAAAATGGGGGCAATATACTTTTGCCCTTGTAATGTTGTCCTAAGATTAAATAGGAGAACATTTGTAAAGCAAGTATTGTTCCTGGCACACAGTAATGAGGCCAGTACTATCTGTGGAGCAGGCACAGGCCAAGGTGGCGTAGGGAGCCATGGGAGTTGAGCACAGTGTTGGGAGTCTGGGTGAGGTGGCTCCGAAGTCCAGATGAGTGGGGTGGGCACTTGCTCTGCGACCTCCACCCTGCTGCCGCCACGCCTCACCAACACACATACTTCAGGAAAGAAAGCCTGCAAGCTTGATAGAGCAGATTTATCCTAAAGGCAGTTGGACCATAGATGTGTGGGTGTTAGGGGCTGCACCGATACCCAGTTAGGCTTAAAGCTTAAAGAATGAAGCAAGGAGTCGCTGCAACTAGGAGAACAAAATTGGAGACTGGAGGGTCAATCCTAGAGTCAGACAACTCCCCCTGGACCTCCCCACCCCATGGAGAGAGGAGGGAGGGAAAGGGATGCTTACATTCTTCTTTCTCAAGATAATACTGCCCTGGGAAGTGAGGTGGGGCCACGCATGCAGTGGTGTGAGCTGGAGACCCAGCTGCAGGAGCCGGGAGGGTGGAGGCAGGAGCAGGAGGCAGGGATCACAGGAAGTGCGTGCAGGCAGGAGGGCAGCCACCTCCTGCAGCCCCAACCTGCTAAATGCACCGGTACACCTGGACTGCTGCTGTGCTTTCCCTGTTAGCAAAAGGATCTTCCGAAAACCTACAACTGGTCCCCAGCATTGGGCTGTTTGATCCAGGCTCCAAGTGCTTTGGCATCAATGCTGGGATGGTTAATTCTCTTCCACATCCCTTTACAGCATCCATCCATCCATCCACCCAGCCCCTGGTGGCTGAGTGAGTGCTATATGCCAGAGCCTGTTCTGAATGCTACCAGTAGAGGGATAAAGAAGACAGCTATAGTTCCTGACCTCAGGAAACTTACATTCTAGTGAGCGGAGACAGTCAATAAACAAATAGTCCCATAATAAGCAAGGTGGTTTTAGTAATAATTTCTTTGAAGATCATAAAACAGGATAATGTGGTAGAAGGTGACTAAATGAGAGGATGGGGGTCCTTCAGGGTGGCAAAGAAAGAACACTTCTCAGAAGAGGGGACGCTAGGCTTAGACAGAGATAATGAAATGGAAACAGACTGGAGATTTGGGAGACAGGTTTTTGAAAGAAGAAAGCGCAAATGTGAAGGCTACATGCTGGAATTGACCATGCTGTGTCCAAGGAACCAAGAGGAGGCCAGTGAGTGTGCGGCACTTGAGGGGAGATGCAGAGATGTAGACTCTGGATTAGTTCTTCCAGATGGAAGGGATACTGGTGAAATTGTGGCTGGTGCCAGGCAGGGCATAGAGGAAATGGTTATGCTCATTGAAGACGTGAGCAAATGGTAGCCCAGGAAGATTCAGATACTAATTTATGGTTCTGGGACAGACCCTGGCTTCTAACTCAAGATAATATTTCTCTAAGCCCAAGAGGACTAGTGGGTGCTCCACCACTGCCATTGCCTAGATACCTAATAAGAGGGGGCCCAGACACCCCCCCACCTCCTGGGGGGAATATCTGAGGGCAAGAAGAGAAGGGGTTAGAACAGCGCATATAACCTTGGAAGGCTGCTGGGCCTCTCCCCAGTAGGATCAAGACTGGACACATGTGCACTCTGTGTTGATGAATGATGCTGCTGTGGTCTGCGTGGCAAGAGGAATGAACCCAGGCCGGCCTGGGAGAGGGAAGACTGGGGCCTGGATGAGCATGTCCCAGGGCAGCAGGCAGACATGCACACAGATGAGCATGTGTTTGGGGACCGAGGCGGGTGAGGCTGAGGAGCTGAGCTCCAGGCCAGAAGAGGAGGTGAAAATAGAGCCCTATGTGGGGAGGGAAGGAGAGGAGAGAGCGAACACTCACAGAGCGTCCACAAAGTGCAGGCACGCTAGAGGAATTATATTCCATTTATTTCTCATAGTAATCCAGGGGTGGGTACTATTATTTTCATTTTGAGGGTGAAGACACCAGGGTTGAGAAATGTTGGGTGACTTGTCCAAGTCCACACAGCTCATAGCTGGCAGAGCAGCGATTTGTACCCAGGTGTCCAGTCGGGAGGGAAGGCAGTGTGAGGACAGGGGTGAGCACATTCCTCCCATTTTACTACCACCTGTATACCGACAACTTCCAAATGGGGCTCAGGCCCAGCGCTGCCTCTTGCCAGCCTTCTTCACTGCCCCTACCTACTGACTTCCTATACCCATGTCTAATTCCTTATCTCTGCCATCTAAAGCTACTCTTTCCCTGTGTGCCATTAATGACTTCCCCATCCATCTGTCATCCCAAGCAGAGACCATGAGTCAGCCTGGAGTCTTCCCTCTCCCTCCCTTCCCTGTTGTCTCCCCATTCAATAACCAGACCCCATCCCTTTTACCTCTGAAACGCCTGTTGAATCCATCACCACCGCTTGACTCTCACTGCCCCTACCATCATTCAAGCCTTCCTTTGAATTATTCAGTAGCTTCTGCACTGGTCTCTTTGCTTCCAGTTCTTTCCCATGCCATCCATCCACTCAGCTGCGACTCAAGCAGCATTGGGAATCAGTGGTTCTCAAACCTGAGTTCGAATCAGCACCACCTGGAGGGCCTGTTAAGTTGCAAATTGTTGAGTCCCACCCCAGAGTTTCAGGTTAAGTAGGTCTAGATGGGGCCCCAGAATTGGGATTTCTGACAAGTCCCAGGTGTTGCTGATGCTACTGGTTCAAGGACAATACTTTGAGAACCACAGCTCTAAAGTTTACACCAAAGATCTAATATTACTCATCTTCTTTAAAAACTCCAGTGACTCTCTACCCTCTTTAAAATGGAGTCCCAGCTCCTTCCCATGGTCTAAGTGACTGTCACCACCCAGCCGAGGTTTGCCTCTTCAGCATCACCTTAAGCTACTGACCTCTTTTCAGCCTGTGATGTGGACACAATGCACTCTCATGTTCCTTAAACTTGGCATACATTTCGGACCCCACACCGTTCCCTCTGCCGGCAACTCTCTCCTCCTTGTCGCTTGTCAGATTCCTACGTGTCTATCAAGGTCTGACTTGACTGCACTTCCCTGAGAGGCACTGCAGTGGTTAGAATGACCGTGGGCTTTGATGTCAGACGGGTTTGGCTTTGAATTCCAGATCAATCACTTGTTAGCTGTGCGACCCTGAGTTGGCCTTCTCTGTTAAGCCAAAGTCAACCTCGGCATCTTGGTTATGAAATGTGAATAATAATATTTATCGTGCAAGATTGTTATGTGGAGAGGAAATGATGCATGATAAATGCCTGGCAGGTAGTAGGTATTCAATAAACACTGGTGACAATTCTCACTAGTTCTGCTCTGAAGCCTTGCCTGGCTTCCTCCGGCTGAAACACTTCCCTCCTTCTCTGTGTTCCCATACCATTTTGCGTAGGATTCCCTTTTGTATACATCACATGCTAACGTCTCATACTAACTTATACACTGGGTCTCATTCCCAGTACAGTTGGGGACGTTGTATGAATTATAAAGATTGGCCCTCTGAGCAGACTTAGTGGGCACATGCCTTGGCAAGCTAAAGGCATTTTTGTAGGAAAAAAAATCGACAAGTGGATACCCCCCCATCCCAGAGCACGTGTTTGGTGAGCAGAGTGAGAGCTGGGTTGCACACCCCATTCCTCCTTCACCATGTCTTAACCTGCACAAACCATACCTGGAGGTTCTATGTATACAGGATGTGAGCTCTATGAAAGTAAAAACTGTGTCTTGTTCAAGCTGAAGGCACAACCAATATGGAATCAATGCATCTAGAGGCAGGCACCATTGGCTGAGGACGGTAAGTACATCAGAATGGGTCAATAGGGTTGTCACCCCAGGTTCAGGAATAGGATTCTTACTCCTCAGGGGAAGGGGAGTGAGAGAACCAGTGTTGACAAGCTCAGAGACTCAGGCTTGGGGAATCATCAGAAGCTGGATTTCTCAGTCCGGGTGGGAAGGAGAGCAAGGCGGAGGAGGTTTGGTCCCTGCATGCTGAACTGGAGCTCCTGAAAGCATCCCTGGCCTCAGACCAGAGTCTGGTGTCTGGCCAAGCCCACAGGTAACATCCTCATCTCTGCTGTGTGGCTGGGGAATCGAGACTAGAGAATTCTTAGAAGACATTAAGATCACATTGTCCGTAGCTTCCTTTCCTGCCTCTGACCCAAATCAATTCCCTACCACCTGTCTCTTCTGCTTAACAGCAAGCCAATCTCTTAGAAGGCTTTCAGATGCCTTAATTAATACATTTTCATTTCCTTTGCAGACCCTTCACTCCCCTTAACAGCTGCCGCTCAGTGGGGATGGCAGAAATAATTCCCAAGAACTAACAAGTTTCCCAGGCTGCTTTGAGATGCCCATTGGGGTTTGAAGGAGTTCCCAATAGGAAGCTGCTAAGGGAGCACTGAACCTAACTGAACTCCAAACCCTTCCAGATCCCCCAGAGCAACTCCTTCCATGGAAAATAACCAGCACAGGGATCTGAGGATGGACGGGGAAAATTCTGAAGTCTGTTTCAAATCTGTGGCTGTCTCTGGGCCTGGAGACTGCTCTCCCAGAAACAGGGATTTAAGCAGCGCACCTTCACGGGTGGTGCTCCGATGTCATTCCTTAGTCCTGCCCTGCTTGGGGCTCCCAGCCATGTACTCACACCTACACTTTATTATCTTACATGCCTGTGTCCCCCTTGCCTTTTACCGCCCAGTCTGTAAGCTTTCAGAGACAGAACCAAACCTGATCTGTTTCTTTACCCCACACCCCAGCACAGTGACTGGCACGTAGATGTTAAATGACTGTCTGCTGATTGATTCATAAACGGAAAGCCTGGCTTTCTTTTCTTTTCTTTTTTTTTTGAGACGGAGTTTCGCTCTTGTTGCCCAGGCTGGAGTGCAATGGCACGATCTCGGCTCACGGCAACCTCTGCCTCCCGGGTTCAAGCAATTCTCCTGCCTCAGCCTCCTGAGTAGCTGGGATTAGAGGCATGCGCCACCATGCCCAGCTAATTTTTGAATTTTTTAGTAAAGACAGGGTTTCTCCATGTTGGCCAGTCTGGTCTCGAACTCCTGATCTCAGGTGATCTGCTTGCCTTGGCCTCCCAAAGTGCTGGGATTACAGGCGTGAGCCAACACACCTGGCTGGAAAGCCTGGCTTTCTAAGCCTTGGGTTGATGCAAATCTGCTGAAGGAAGCACTCCCTAGGGGAGTGCAAGCACCCCTTATCTGAAATGCTTGAGACCAGAAGTGTTTCGAATTTCCGACTTTTTCAGATTTTGGAATATTTTCATAAACATAATGAGGTATCTTGGGAATGAGACTCAAGTCTAAACACGAAGTTCATTTCTGTTTCATATACACCTTAGACACGTAGCCTGAAGGTAATTTCATACAATATTTTAAATAATTTTGTTCATGAAACAAAGTTTTGACTGTTTTTGACTATGACCCTTCATGAGGATAGGTGTGGAATTTTCCACTTGTGGTATCACATCGAAGCTCAAAAAGTTTCAGACACTGGAGCATTTCAGATTTTGGATTTTCAGACTAGAGATTCCTAGTATTACCTATGTTACCACTTCACCGTGTTTCAGGCACTGTGTTAGATGCATAAGGATGTCAAGATGCATAAGACATTGCACTTTCCTTCAAAGAGTTGCCAGTCTTACTTCCACTAGGAATCCATCCTGGTTGTCCCGATTCAGAAGTCATTTCTGCCCCTACCTTCCTAGTCATTTATGATGTACTTTGCTATGTCTAATACAGCACTTATCCTGTATGACCTCATTAAAATAACTTCTGCTCGCATCTGTCTGCTTTTTTAGCTGAAAGGCTCCTAGAGGAAAAGGACCTGACTTCAACTCCTAGCACTCCTGGGCGTTAGCTTCTTGGGGCTCTGCTTTCTTAGTCTGAAAAACGAGGTGGTCATAATAAGCCCAGTTTCCAGATAAGAGGGTTGAGGACACAAGTGTCAGCCAAATGTCCCTGTCAAACTGGCCACTCAGAACCACCTCCTTGTTTACCATTTTCCTGGGCCAACTTATTCCTTCCTCCCCATTCTTCTAGGAGGCTGATGCAGAGAACAAGACGATACCACCCAAGTCATCCTCTGTTCCAGACACCAGTTCTCACATACCCCTTTGGTGCAGTGAGAAGAGCCCAAGATTGGGGTCTGAGTCTGGGCTCTGGCCACTTGCTGTGTGTCTGAGCTTGGGTTAATTATGGAACTCTCCAAGCCTCTGTGCCCTCATCTGTGGAACGGAGTAATAATTCCTGTCTCATGGGCCATGTAAGGATCAAATGAATTCATGAGTGTAGAGCTTCTACATGGTGTCTGGCCTTGTCAGGAGTTATAGCACCCTGCTTCTACTCCCTTCCCTCCTGGTGGCTTGGCTTTGAACTAGGAAGACATGTGAGCAAGGGTCTGGAGCACGTGAGATCCCCATTCAGATACCCTACAAGCCAAGCGAAGCCAGAGGACAGAGCGAATCAGAAAGCCGCAGCAGAGCCCTCCACCGAGCACAGGTAGGGCATTGGCTGGGCTCGCACGGTTGGCAGCTGCGGCTCCAGAGGCCCAGTGGCAATCTTCTAGGGTGTGTACCTCACTCCTGAATGGAGGAGAGGGAAGCCATCAGAGGGAGAGAGGGAGATGAGACGGGAGAGCCCAGCTGCAGCCTGGCAGCCGATACAGTCATCTCAGAAGAAAAAAAGGGCAGCTGCAGTCACGAAACTGCCATTATTGCCCTTTTCTCAGGTGAGTGAAATGACTCCTAGTGACAGAAAAGAACCTTTCGGGAACTCACAATGAAGCAGAGTGTTGTCGAGAGAGTGCATGAACATGGTTGTGGCTAAGGTGCAGTCCAGAGCACGGGCCCCTTTATTTTCAAGTATACCTGTCTGTGAATAATGAGCCGGAAAAGATGGATTTCCTCCCTTCCCAGGTCTCAGTGGGTTGCATGCAGGGATCGCTACGTGGCATGCATCTCTCAAGGAGCCATTGTAGAAAGGACCTTCCCAGGGTCAAACAGCCCATCCCTTCTCCCCTGAGAAGCAGGATGACCTTAACCCATGCTTGAAGGTCTACAGGAAAGGGGAGCTCCCTGCACTCACTGGGTCCCAGACTCAAATTCTGAAGTCCTCACACAGCCACCATCCTCTCCTGGGCAGCCTCACAGTCACTGCTTAGTTCAGACCCCATTCCATTCTCCTGATCACTGGACAGCTGTCTAGTGAGTAAACCTGCATCTGGTCTTCCCACCTCCAATCCGTCCCCCTCTCATCTGCTAGAGCAACCTTCTGGAACCAAAGGCAATTATGCCACTCCCCTCTTTGAATAAAACAAACAAACCACCTGCTCTTAGACAGCTCCCACTAGCGCTCTGGACGTAGTTTATAAAGATCCAAACACATAAACCCTATCATGACTGGCCCCTGCCTACAGCCCTGTTCTCCTCTACCCCCTTTCATGCTTGGCTCCAGTCATCCAGAACCAACGGCACTGCAGTGTACATTTCTCACCGTCCACCTCACCTAGAGTATAATATCCTTTTCTACCAAGGCGATCCTTCTTGATCCTCAGTGCTCTGCTCACTCGTCATTTCCTTGGTGAGCTCTTCCCTGCTCCTGTACCACACCTCGCTCAACTTCTATCAAAGCCACCCCTGCCACTCACTACTCATGGGACTTTGAGCAGGTTCCTTAACTGTTTTGCGACCTCACCTGCCACATTCGGTTATTGTGAGGCTTGAGTTAATACAGTCAAGTGCTCAGAACAGTGCCTGGCCCATAGGAAGCACTTTATACCTGTCAGCTGCTGTTATTACCATCATTATAACTATTATTAATATAGCATGTGTCACACTGTACAGTAATTCTTGGTTTACCTGTCCATCTCTTTGAGTAGATCCTGAACTCCTTACAGGCAATTCCTCACATCCAAGCGGTGCTTGTCAGAAAGCAGGCACTTTGATGAATGAATGAATGGTTGAATTATAACAGAAGCTCATCTCTTTCAGATTTGCATAAATGCAGAAACTAAGCCTCAATGGGGAAGGCAAAGCAAAGCCCTCGCTGAGCTCAGCTGTCACATGGGGAAGGAGTGGAACACTCCACTTTGGCCCCTGGATCAGTATCTTTATTTTAAAGAATGCTGAATAGAATTCTGTGACCTATTTGTAGTTAAAATAGTCTCTGGCTTCAAGGTGAAAAGTGATCTCAGGGGACCACTTGTATTTTTTTTTTTAAATTCAGCAAAATGTCTCTGGACAACCTTCCCAGTGAATTGAGGCCATGAACAGCCCGATCCGCCAGGCCTCTGGGAAGCTCCCTCCACAATCCTTTCTCCTGGGCACCCAGGAGAAAAAATGGAATGAGGCATTTCAGCTTCATTTACACTTAATTCATCAAAATGTCATTGGTAAGAGCTATTCGATGTCCAAGGCTTATGAGCCTTGAATCTAAGCCTTCCAAAGCCCTTTTCTCTTTGAACTTAAATGTGCCATTCCACCAACATGGAGTTGAATGCCAACGGGGTACTTTGTTCTGAACTGTGAACCTAGAGGGGGACACTATCTCTTCCCAAATGTGCTTTACTCTCTCCCAAGCAGGGCCCTGAGGATGGAAAATGCAGCTGTTGTACCTTCCAGGGTACTACAGCTCAGCACTTGACCAAGAATGCCTCCCTACCAAGCGGAAGGGGCCTTGGAAGTCATCTCGCTGGTTCTCTCACTTTACAGATGGAGTGCAATCTCTTTATGGGCCAGAGTTGAACTTGCGTATCAAATTCTGGGCACCCTCCATATCCTCTGTCTGGAAGGACATCTCAGAAGTGAATGCCAATTGTGGCTGCAGGGAGATGAGGCTGTAATTCCTGCAGGGAAAGGCCGTGTGCTGCCATGGACTTGGTCTCAGGTGCCTAAGTTTCACCAGACCTCTGCCACTAACTGGTAGTGGTTCACTTTGTCCTTTGAAACCTCAGTTTGCTTAGCTCTAAAATGGGGATAATAATACCTACTTCACGGTGCTGCTGTAAAGGATGAAAGAGCTAATGCTTGTGAAAGCAGTTTGTAGACATTCAATCACTGCCTAAATGTCAAGGGTTTAAGACAACGCCCAGACAGATACTTGCCTGACTGCGCTGGTTCCCAGGTACCAGCTGTGGGAAGAAGTACTAGCATCTTGACAAAAACTCCAAAACCCTTTTCTGAATGCTCCATCATCTCCAGCCTCCATCCCGCCTACCTTTTACTGACACTCCCAACTCCAGTATTGCTCCAGCCACATGAATGTCCCTGCATTTCCCCAATCCATAAGAAAAAGATTCTCAATTCTGAGCAGCTGCTTACATAAGTGATTTCATCTTGACTTACAGTCAATCTGTCAGCTCCACAGCTCCCTCTAGCTACAGCCCTTTACCTTGCTTTCCCTTACAAGCTACATGACTTTAATGAGTATTCCCCGGCCGCTGTCTCCATCTCCTCTGCTCACTCTTCTTCTTCACAATTCAATCACTGCCATTGGACCTCAATCCAGCTACCCCCTGAAACTGCATTTGCCAGTGACCCCCGTATTGCTCAGCCTGGGAAATGTTCTTCTGTACTTCCTTTCAAGCGGCAGAAAACCTCTTTACCCATTCTCTTTCAGCAGCCTTCACGGGCTCCCGTCTTCCTCCCTCTTGAACATGTGCTCTTTTCCCTGAAAGATTCCTTCCCTACTCATATCTTCAGTTGCACCCACCCATCCATTCACCCTAGATTCTATGCCTTCAGCCTGCTGAAGCCCACTCTAGCCAACTCTCTGCTGAACGTCTCTAAGTAGATGTCCAAAAGGCACCTCAAACTTACCATTTCCAAAGCTAAATGCATCCTCTCTCTCCTCCCAGACCTGTTTTTCCATCTCAATGCTGGGCACCACCAACCATCCGTATGTCCAAGACAGAAACTGGTGAGTCATCCTACATTCTCCCTCTCTCTCACATTCCATATCCACTGGTTCCCCTAGTCCTGATGATTTCTCTATTAAATAGTTTTTAATGGGTTACACAACACTGCATATAGTATAATCCCATTTTTTACAAAAAGAACTTGTGTAAAACATATATGCATTTAAAAATTAGAAGGCATGATACAGAAATGTTAGCCATGGGTATTACCAGGTGGTGGAATTACAAATAATTTTTAGCTTTTTTAAACCTTATCTATTTTTCAAAAAGCATGTCTACCTCTGTATAAGAGAAAAACCTTTTTTTTTTTTTGAGACGGAGTCTCACTCTGTCACCCAGGCTGGAGTGCAATGGTGTGTGATCTTGGCTCACTGCAACCTCTACCTCCCAGGTTCAAGTGATTCTCCTGCCTCAGCCTCCTGAGTAGCTGAGATTACAGGCATGCAGCACCACACCTGGCTAATTTTTGTATTTTTAGTAGAGATGGGGTTTCACCATGTTGGCCAGGCTGGTCTCGAACTCCTGACCTCAGGTGATCCACCCGCCTCGGCCTCCCAGAGTGCTGGGATTATAGGCGTGAGCCACCATGCCCAGCCTATTATCTTTAAAGAGAGTTTTGGAATCTGTACCTTCCTCTAACTCCCAAGCTACTTTTGGTTCTCATCATCTCTTGCAACAATGAAAGCCTTCTTCCCGGCTCCCCTGCCTCCAGTCTTGCCCTCCTGCCCGCTTGTTTAATGCTACAGCTCAAACAGGCCCTTCATCAATGACAGCTGCCCATGGGCCACACTCCCTTACCGCCATGCCCTGCTCCAGGGAGACCCACCTATGTGTGGTTGCTGAAATGGAATCTACCCCTGCACGTTCATGTCCCCGTGACTTGGCTCTTGTACTGTCTCCTCACTGGCATGATCTTCTCTCTCCATGTCTCTTCTTTGATGGCCAACGTCTCTTCATCCTTAAAGATTCAGGCCTAGCATCACCTCCCACAGGGTCCTTCCCCACGTGTCACAGACAGAGTTCAGAGCCCTCCTCCAGTATTCTCTCTGCACCCTGCACTTCCCCATCATAGTCCTTCTCACCCTGCTCTTACCCGAATGGGGCCCCTATGAAAGAATGGCCTCCTTGAGTCTAGAGACTATCGATTCATCTTTGTACCTGAATGCCTTGAACAGTTTCACCAAAACTGTTTATACATCCATGTAAATGTACTGGCATGATACAGAGGGTCCCTGGGATTAGTCCTGGGGCATCTGCTTCTTCAAGCTACTCCAGTCTGTCTCCTCTCTGCCAAGCACACCTCCAGTGAGATACAACATCACTGCCACTCAGGCCTTCTGTGGGCTTAGCTGCGAAGGATCTAACCAGGCAAAACAAATTCAAACCTGAGAGCTTCTCAAACAACCTTCCTTCTCATCTCCACTGCCCAGACACAGCCCCAGGGTGAGAGGCCACCCAACTAGCCCAGTTTGTGTGAATCCACTTGCTTTCACTCTAACCACACTTCCCCCTTTTAATGGGATTACACCAAAAGACGTGCTCTGATGATTTTCATGCATATGCAGAAAATATGCTTGAATTCTCCTCCACGATGAATACACGGCTGTGTGTCTAAGTCCATGGTCTCTGCATGCTTTCCGCTGTTATAACAGGATACCACAGACTAAGCAATTTATAAACAATACAAATTTATTTGTCTCACAGTTCTGGAGGCTGGGAAGGAAGTTTGAGAGCACGGCACTGTCACCTGGTAAGGGTCAGCCATGGCAGAAGTGACTGTACAAGACAGAGAGAGGCACCAGAGGCCTGACTCACTTTATAACAACCTGCTCTTCCAGTAACTAACCTTCCTCGATGATGACACGAATCCATTCCTAAGGGCAGAGTGCTCATGACCCATTCATCTCTTATTGGGCCCCACCTCCCAACACTGTTGCATTGCAGATTAAGCTTCCAACACATGAACTTTAGAAGGACACACTCAAACCACAGCACCCACTATTTTGGGTAAGCAGGTGATAACAAATGTGAAAAGACTGAGGCTCTACAACTTCCACTGGAGATAACCCTGGGCCTCTACACTTTAATTCATATCACTCAGACATACAGGCAGTCACTATATTCCTCAAACTCTCCAAAGAAAGAAATTGGTCAACCCCAAGCCCCTTGTTGGGGAGGTTCTCCTTTATATCAACCTTCATTTCTTCTGCTGCAGTTTCAATTACATGTACCTTGCTTGTTGTCCAGGGGAAACTGTTGGGCAGCCCTGTCCATACACACCTTGGCACCTTATCCTTGTACACATTCTCTTTCTTCCCCAAGTTCCACATGTGCTGCATAAGTGAGAGCCCCTGGAGAGCTGCCATGCAAGACGGCCAATGTCTGGGCAGGATCCCTGGACCCCCAAGAGGAAATCCTAGGCTTACCCAATGTGTTACAGTGGTTTTCACTCTCAGCTGTTGACAATTGGCCTAATTTTATTCTTGGTACTAGCAAACATATACCTCTTGAACAAGAAAAGGGGCATTGAGAGACAGCCTGGTGTCCCTAAGATAATCACTCATGGGGCCAAAACTCATCCCCATGTTTGCTCAGGCATGCCCATGAGGATTTCCCCACATTGTTACCAATAACCCTCCAGGAAGATGACCCAGCACCAACTGCATTCTACTGACCCACAAAGGGAAGTTCCGGTCTTCACTGGAGAGAGGCTGAGGAGGTTCTGCCACTGCCTTGGTGGTGCTCTGCCTGCTGGCCTGGCCCGGCCCATGCTGTCTGCTCTGGCTGACCTTTGTATTGCCTCACCTCACTCCTTGCACCCTGTCCTCAAGCCTCCAGCCCTGAGGCTTCTTTGGGCTGCTGTGATGCAAGAACACTGGTGCATCCAGCTGCAGGCCAGGCTGTGGGCAAGGAGAGGGTCACAGCTCTCACCCACTTGCTAGATCAGCCCGCATGTTTCGCTTTGCACCTCGAGTGCTGTTACCAGTGTCTTGGGAGCCAACTTCTTTGAAGGTGGCCAAAGGGTCTGGGCGCACAGCCTAGAAGTGTTGGGGAGGTGACTTCCTGTGGTCTGAACTTCGGTCAGTGAGAGATGGGACTCAGAGGTACAAGTTTCCCCCTCCTTGCGGTGGACTGTTTAATGAGGCAATCATTTCATAGGGCCTCTGCAGGCTGAACAGTCAGCTGTGCTTAATACAAAGCTATGACCAGCAGCTAACACACCCCTTCTGCATACTCTCCCCGCTTGCTGCCACCTTCCCCTTTGCCTCACCTCTGCATCTGTGGACTTGCACCCCCTGATTTAGTACACAAGATTTGACCCTGGGCTCTGTTTTCTAGGGAGCCTGGCCTAAGACAGCTCTCATACTTCCTGTATGCCAAATTCTCAATCTCTGTGTGTGTGTGTGTGTGTGTGTGTGTGTGTGTGTGTGTGTGTGTGTGTTATTTTAAATCTTTACCAAAAAAATCCTTTGCAGATGAACACTAGAGTTGTGGGGGAAGGGGTGGAAAGGATAAAATAATGTGCTTAAGCACACACAGCTAGTAAATGAATGAACTGAAATTTTAGCTTAGGTCTGTCTAACATCAAGATTTGTGTTCTCTCAGATCACAAGTACCGAGATCAGACAGACCAGGGCTTAAATGCTGGCTCTGAACTTACTATCTGTGTGATCTTTATCAGGTTACCTAACCTCCCTGGGCTGCCATTGCCTCATCTGTATAAGGGACAGATTTAGATGCAAATGCTTCTAAGGTCTCTTTCAGCCAGAACATTCAATAGCCCCAAGGGCCTCACAGGGGTCTCTGCTTGCTGTTACAGCCTCTGGAATTTTCCTGTGCAGCTTGGGAAAGGGGTCACAAAGAAGGGATCCAGGCCTGAGGGCTACCACAATCCTAGGGGAACATCTTGGAAAACATCCCAATCCTTCAAACCTGGGGATGGTGGGGTCCCAGTGTCATCAACTCCCATCCAGGACCAACCCCAGTGGCACACCAACAGCCCTCAGCCTTCTACCTTTTGCTTGCCCAGGAAACTCCCACCCATCCTCCCTAAGCCAGCGCACACATCCCAAGGGAAGCCTTCCCCCTACAGCCCCATTGTGCGCCCACAGTGCATCCTACTCTCCTCTAGATGTTCTCTTACAACGCCTTCCACTCTGCCTCCCCTGCACTTATCACAGCTTGAAATTACACAAGAATGCGATCATTCATTGATCTCCGTCTCACTCACTAGTCCAGAAGATCTGTGAGGGCTGTGTCCATGTTTATTTTGTCCCCCATTGTATCTCCAGTGTCTACAACAGTGGAAGATGTTCAATAAATATTTATTGAATTAATGGGTCAATTAATTAGTTCATGTCAAGTAGCCAAGTCTCAATGAGACCAAAGCAGCAGTATTTTTGCTTGAAAGAAGATCTGGGGTGAATCCTAAGATTCTGACTGTTCAAGTCACTCGGTGTGTGGCTGCATGTCTATGAGTCCCAGACTCCTCTCCTTGTCCTCCAGTCTAGTCGCAGCTCATTAGGGGACTAATAAGGAGATGGCTGTGCACTGACACCGCCGTCTCTGAAGTCGCCCTACCAATCATCAGGCAGCCCAAGGAGACCAAAGAAATCAGCTCAAGGTGAACGAGGACATCAGTAAGAAGGTAAAGAAAAGGCCTGGCATTTCGGCTTTCTATGGTCTAACTATTGAGCTGCACCTTCCCAGTGGAAACCAAATAAGAAGAATGTTTCAGGAGTGGGTCTGAAAGTTTAAGTAGAGAAAGCCACAAATCCTCTTCCACTTAAGCACGTACATCATCAGGCTTGAATCTCAAAAACTGAGGCTCAAGGACTGCAGACGGCTTTCTGCTGAAGCCTTCACCCTGCCATCCCCACCCCCATGGCAGTCGTCCAGGGCTCCCTAGGCCTTCTGCAGCCTTCTGTTGACTTGTCAGCCCTCTGTTTGCAAGCCCCTCTCTGCAAGCAAGGCTTCACTTCCGAACCAGCCCTCTCTGGAGTCCAGTCGCCCTGGGTCGTTCAGAATTCCCAGAACAAGGCTTGCCATTTTACCCTGCAGGGTCATTGCAGATGCCGTCCATGTTCTGTCAGGCAAACTCCTGAAGTATCGTCCCTCCTCAGTTCTTAAATACCTTTTCCACAGTTCTCATCTACATAGGACTTTTCCCAATCCCTTGTCAAGGACGGCTTATTTAACACCTCAAATAGTATTTTTATCATTGAAGAGTAGGATTTTAAAAATTTATTGGATTTCCAAGTTTGTTTGATATAAAGGGTTCAAAGCATATTAATTCAATAAAGAAAAAGATCTGGGTTCCAATCTGAGCCCTGCCTTATGCTAACAGTGTAGCTCCCGACAAGTCATTCAAGCTTTCTGGGCTCGACTGCTCATTTGTAAAGTGGGACTAACAACCAGCTAAAAGGTGTGTTTAAAGAGGATTAGCGATAATGCATGTAAAACACCTTGCACATCAGCACATGCTGGGAGGCTGCAGGAGCTCCTTCTACCATTGAAAGCCCAGAGGGGAAAAGAGTTGGATCAAAGTCACATCAAGAACCCAGGTCTGTGCTCTCTGCATTGTGTCCTCATCACCGATCCTGATCATTAAAACTCAGTTATGGAAATATGGATGGTGAATTAGCAATGACTTAATTAATTTTTACAGTTGTTAATAGTGTGTACAAAGAAAACAAGAGATTTCCCCCTGGAAGAACTTTCTATACCCTTGCTCCAACCTAACAGATGTCTGACATCCTCCAGTGCTCACCTGAATGTTAATCACGTCTCCACATTCACCCTGAAAATCTACATCAGGTCCAAGCACACCTTGGCTCTTGGTCTGTAAAAGGACATTAACGCTAACCAAAGATAACACAAGATGTAAGAAAATAACTGTAGCTGTGACCAACTCCTCTGCCAGTCAATCCCTTTGCCCTGTTATTTAGCCATGTCTCCCTTGGCAGTATCTCTCAAGGATCCAAGCCAGCTGATGTGGGTGCATTCTCTTCTCCCAGGGCCTGTTCAAGCTCTGCTAGGGAGTGCTAATGAGCCACAGAATAATCAGAACAATCAAAAAGCACCAAAAATGGAACCCAAACTCCCTAATCTGTGTTAATCAGTCAAAGCCTCCATGACTTGTCACAGGCTCTGGACTGGGAAAGCCACGGGATAGGGATCGCTGCAGGCTTATCCACCACTGCACGTCTGTGCCAGCCCAGGCAAGATTTATAGAATGAGTGGACAAATAAATGACAAATGCATGAATGATTGACTGAACAAATGGAGGGTTCATGAGCGTGCAGCACAACCTCATGCCCTTCCAATCCCTCCCAGCCCACCCTCAGGCCCAGATCACTTGTCCTCTCCTTACCCTAGCGATCAGCTCCCCGACCATTCCCGTCCAGGTGCCGTTGGCCTCGGGAACGCCGTACACGCCATCCCCAACCAGGCGGATCTTGTAGTTGAATCGGAGGATCTCTGCCAGCTCCTTGAGCATGTCCACACAGAAGCCCTCGTAGCGGTCATTGCCTTCCATCTCCTGGTGGTTCCCCTTCAGCATTAAATATGGGTTTTCCTGCAGCAAAACTGGGCAGCTGTCATTCTCATCTTAGCCCTGGTGTCTCAGCCACATGTGATGGGGAGGGCCAGGGGCACAGAGGGTCGGGGAGGACATGGGGCAGAAGGAGGAAACTGATGTGGGTAATAGGCTACTTTGGGGTGATGACCCAGCTCCTCTCCCTGATGTGCTCCTTAAAGCTGTCCTTTAAGGTGCTTCTGTTGTCAGGAACACACAGTGGTTCCCACTGCATGGAGGGTCAGGCTCAAGCTGCTTCAACTTGTTTAAGGTCATCATCTGACCCCGCCCTCTATCTCTTTCTTTATTTTCTACCCCTGCTTTATTCCAGACAGACCTATGGCTGGGCATTATCAGAGATATAAGGATGTCTGCAATAAGCAGGCTAGGTAAGAACAGGTACATGAGCAACTGCAGTCCAAGGACGGCATTGGGAAGAGGGCAGGTCTCTCCAGTGAGATGTCCAGAGAAGGCTCCAAGCTGAAGATGGGATCCAAGCTGGGCTCTGGAGGAGGGAGAACACTGAGAGATGGAAGGGCTGTGAATGAAAGGCATGGGCCAGGGGAAGGCACAATCAAGGGCATGATCCTGAGTGGCTGCTCAGTGGGTGATGGACCTTCCAGGGTAGCCAGAGCACAGGTTGTGAGCTGGGGCGAGATGGGAGGAGAAATGTAGATGGATGGGACTCAGATGCCAGGATGTGGTGGCTGTACATTACACAAGGTATAGGGGGGACGCATCAAGCATTTTAAAGATGCAGCGCTGTGAGTAAGGAATACTAAGTAGTAGGAGAGGAACCATCCAGGGGTAAGGACAGACCCTCTCCTGAGATGAGACCCTGAATCCTGGGCTGCAGGATTAGATTGGAGACAGAGCCAGAAGGATGTAAGAGACACAGAAAGGAACAGGCCTGATAACTGGTTGGTTGAGTGTGGGTCCTCAGAGCCTTGGAGCCCCGGTGGATGACTGACAGAGGGTGGTGTCATGACGGGCTCGAATGCCTGGAGGGGAGAAGGATTTGGAACAGGTTGAATCCGAGGTGCTGGCAGGCTATGCAGGCAGAAATGACCCACTGGGTGTTTAAAATGTGAAGCAAGGGTAAGACGGGGCCAGAAATTGGACATGTCGTACAGAGATCAAGGCTGAAGCTGGGGAATACGTGAGACCATCAAGGTGAAGAGTTGAGAAAGGGCAGAAGAGGAAGAAGTAGAGGCCCTGGGGAGAACCTGGTCTTAGAGAGTGGGGAAATGAAGGGCAATCATAGAAAACAACACAGAAGCAGCCAGGAAGGCTGAAAATCAGGGAAACGTGGTCTTAGCGTCAAGGAGGAGGAAATTTGAAGACAGAGGATGTAGCCACTCCCACCATTCTCATAAACCGAGCAGGGCTGGGAACCAGCGTGTTGATCACGTGTCACTGCCGACCTTTTGAAGGCAGGAGTGGTGGGGGCAGCAGGACTCCATAATCGTAGGATGAGGACTGAGTGAGTGCCACAGGAGTGAGGGCTGTTCAGCATTTTGACAGGTTAGGAGCTAAGGGAGGCAAGGCGGCAGGCACACAGAGGCAGATCGCCTCTCCTCCAAGCTCCTTCCCCACCGCAAACAGCAGGGCTGGGGGGTCCCACGGGCCCACCCAGTTCTGTGATTCTGTCACTCCCTACGTTGGAGGGCAGCTTGAAGGGCAGCAGGGTGTAGGAAAGGTGAAGGCGATGGTGTTTTAGGATGGGACAGTCCAGGGTATACTTATAGGCAGGAAGGGAAAATCCCTGGAAAAGGGGAGAAAAGAGGAGGACAGAACCATGCTAGCTGGTGGAGCAAGGGCCCAGGAAGCGCAGGGTGGAGGCACGGTGGGGGTGGGGTGAGGTTGAGGCCTGAGCCTGGAGGTGAGGTAGAGGGTGTGGGTGGGTTCACAGAGAGGAGGGAGCTCATGCTGGCCCCAGAGTTGTGCTGAAAGTGGGGCAGATAGGCTTGAGGCTTGGTGTGTGGGAAGATTTTCAGCAGAGCCGCTCAGGGGATGCGACAGGGACAGAGGAGAGCTGGGCTCAGGGATTACCAAGGCCCAGCTGCGGAGGGGAGGCTGGATGCAGACAGGCAGCTGGGAGCAGGGGTGGCAGGGATAATCGGGCTTGGGTACAGGTGTGCATGGAGAAACCTCTACATCACGATTCTAGGAGCCGGGAGAGGAAAGCACCGAAATCCCGATGGGCGGAGCTCGCTCTGAGAGGGACTTCTAGGCTAGGGAAGATGGAGGGCCAGACAGACCCAAGGTCATGGAGGGACCGTGCGGGAGAGCAGGGTGTGGGCGTGATTAAGTGGGCAGCCGGAAGGCAAAGGTCCTGTGTCAAGGAGCGGGAGCTCTGAGTGGAAGGTGATGTGATTCTGACTCTGGATGAGTCCACTATCACGTCAATGAGATAGGAAGGGTCGGCCTGCCTTCCACACACACTGACCTCAGCACAAGGGCTTCTCCCTGCACAAACTCTCCACACACTCCCCCATCTTCCACCTCACCTAGTCATCTTTGTCCGCAGAGTCACACTGCCTCCTCCTGTGCCAACCCATGTCTCAAAACTCCCCTGCTCTCATGCCAGGGCCCACACAATCGCCCTCCAATGTTTTCCGATTTGCGCCTGCTCTAGGTACAATGGGAGTGGGGCCTGGGACAGACTCGTCACCTGCTTGGTTTCCCTACCTGGCTCAGCATTAAGCACTTGCTAATCATGTAAGAAGCAAACAAATGGCTTCCTGGACAGGGCATGGCTGGGGGTTTCCATCTCAGGACTCGTAATGTCCCATTGTATCTTTGATTGTCCCAAGGGGTGTCACAAATGCTCCTCCCCAAATACTCACTACTCTCAAGTTAATTTAAAACTTATTGACATATTCAAAGTGAACAGATACAAGGCCAGTCTTGGAGACGCGTTGGAAAGCCCAAGGATGGGGATGGTTAGGGCTCACTGGCATTTTGGAGAATGCTGGGGGGTTGAGTGCTGGCCTGGAGCGGGGTGCTGTGAACGCGAGGTGAGAATGTGGCAAACCGCTGAACATGGGGCCTGATACAGAAAAGGTGTTCAGGGAATGGGAGCGGCAGCCAATTCCATGTGTTTGCTGGCATTAACCAATAAATCATCCACATGTCCCCAAGTGTGCCCTGACCAGAGCAGGGAGACAACATGAATACGTGCTGAGTTTTAAGGGATAAATCATTCAGGATTATCATTTGCCAAGGAAAACCCACAAATGGTTGCCCAGGAACTGAATTAAGATCATCATTCCTGGTAAGAGCTATCGAATTGGATCAGCCACTATAGGCACACACGCACAAGAAAAGAGCCAAGGCTAATAGTTGTTCGAGTTGTACTTACCACGTTGTTAAATGTCACCTCACATACTAGTGTCCTGCCTGCACCCCACCCCTCATGAGCATGTGCACGTATGTGAATAAGCACACGTGCACACACGCACAAATCAGGGTGACTTTCCCAGACTAGCAACAGGACCCTGTGGACTTGGCATAGCTGTGGATCTGTGCCAGAACTCTAAGCACGGTGTAATTCCCAGCTCTGACAGGCTGGCGGTACAGCCCCGCCACTTCCCCATCTCCCTCCCAAAGTCTTGCTGGCTTTTAAGGGACACCCCTACCCTGTAGGAAGGAATTCCTTCACTCAGATTCTAATTATTGAGCTCCTACTTTGTGTCAGCCCCTCTACCTTCGAAGAGCTGTCATCCTAGAAGGGGAGGTAAAGCTTTAAACAACAACCTCTAAT
This sequence comes from Pongo pygmaeus, assembly GCF_028885625.2. Lineage (NCBI taxonomy): Eukaryota > Metazoa > Chordata > Mammalia > Primates > Hominidae > Pongo > Pongo pygmaeus. Next base: position 122,678,450 of record NC_072382.2, on the reverse strand, counting down.
AAGAGAAATGCGAGGGGCAGGGCAAAATGCTGGAGACAAGGAGAGGACAGGAGTTAGAGCAGGGAAGGCTTCGTGGGAGATGTGACATCTGAGCAGAGCCTTGAAGGATGCATAGACATTTCCAGCTGGAAACAGAAATTAGAGGGAAGGGTAACCCAGGCATAAGGAACAGCATGTGCCAAGGCAGGGAGGGGCAGGATGCAGCGAGCAGGTGTTGAGCCATCCAGTGGCACTAGACCCCACGCTGCATGGGAAGGAGAATGTGAGGTGGGCTGGGCCTGGTTACGAAGGGTTATGTCCCAAGGTAAGGAGCAGCAGGGCCTGGGCAGTGGCTGAAGGATTGTAAGGAAGGAAATGCCAGACCAATTCTGATTTTCAAATGGCCACGCTGACAGGAGGGTTGGGGGACAGGCAGAGAAAGAAGGGAGCCTGCCAGCAGAGTATGGAGCGGCTCCAGAGAAAGAAGTAGAGGGGCCCCGATCTTGGATTAGGGCAGGGGCTTTGAGGATGGATAGAAGAGGACAGATCCAGAAGTTTTTTAGAGACTAAGAAGACAGCGGGAAGGAGGTCCCAGCAATCACACTGGGGGCTGCACCCCCTCCCCCAAAGTGGACTCAGCCAGGCTGTTCCCAGCTCTCTGCTGGACAGCGACACTGCAACCCTCTCATCTTTCCGGCATTTTCTTTTTTTTTTTTAATTTTATTATTATTATACTTTAAGTTTTAGGGTACATGTGCACAACGTGCAGGTTTGTTACATATGTATACATGTGCCATGTTTTTTTTAATTTTATTATTATTATACTTTAAGTTTTAGGGTACATCTGCACAACGTGCAGGTTTGTTACTTATGTATACATGTGCTACACCCATTAAGAAAATGTGGCACATATACACCATGGAATACTATGCAGCCATAAAAAATGATGAGTTCATGTCCTTTGCAGGGACATGGATGAAACTGGAAACCATCATTCTCAGCATTTTCACACTGGTTCAGATAAGCTAAGCCTGAGCAGAGATGGGCATGGGTGAAACCCTGGGGGCTGGAACTGCTCTCTCAGTCCTTGCTTCGACAGCTCCCTCTGCCAAGAATACCCCTCCCCCAGCAACCACTTTGCTGTGTCCTCACCTCCACCAGGTCTCTGCTCAATGCTCCCTTTCTCGGAGAGGCCACCCTGACCACTGGGTAGCAACATCACCAACCCTCTCAGCACCCTGGGCCCTTCCCAGCTCCAGCTCTTTTTCCTCAGCCTTGCTGCCTTCTAATTCATTGTTTGACAACATTGCTTTTTACTGTCTGTCACACATTCCTTGCTGGAATGTAAGATCCTTACAGGCAGGGATTCTTGTCTTTTTGGTTCATGGATGCACTCTGAGCACCTACAACAGTGCCCAGCAAATAGCAGCACCCAATAAACAGTCATCGCATAAATAAATGAATGAATGAAAATGTTCAGTGATCCCATCTCCTAACAATGAAGGGAAACTTAGTAGCCTGGCATTCAAGCTCCTAAGCTCTATGGAGCCAATCCACTTTTCTGGCTTATGCCTCTTCCCTTTCTTACCAGTGTCTGTTTCTCAGGAAAACCTGTACCTTTCAGCTTTTCCTGAACACCTGACAATGCCCTCCTTCATTCACCTCTCCTCCCCACTCATTCCCTGTTTTTCAGAGCCCATCGTTAATGCCCCTTCTTTCCTGAAGGCTTTGCTGACCTCCCCATGGAGGGGACCTCTCTCTCCTTGAAACCCCACAGCTCTAGGTGTGCACCTCTTTCTAGCTTTTATCTCCTTCTGTTTACAGATCAATCATTTCAGCCCAGGGCGCCTGGGTCCCAGGAGTTCATAAAGGTAGTGATGGAGGTCCTTGAACTCTTTTCATTATCTCCAAAAGCCTAAAAGACATGGACATATTTGCAGACCTTGCACAGTTAGCAATGATAAGGCTGAGGAGGCGAACTCATGCATCGCCTCTTTCCTTTGGGCTGCAATGATATCGGTGTGGTACCACTGGCTATCTCCTGCTAATAAGATGCTGGGCCAGGCAGGGAAAAATGCTTTAGATTAGTTAAAAGGGGGAGGGGAGGAACAAACTAATTACTGCTTAATACATGTAGTTGGTTTAATTGACAAATCTTTTAAACATAAGGTCTTCAGAAGGGAAGACAAATAATACCTTTGGCCATGTATGCACTTGACTTATCCCATCCACTAACGTACAACCCCAGGATAGAGACTAGAGCTGAGTCCTACTCATCTTTGGTCTCCAGGACTGGGTACAGCACCTGGCACATGGCAGGCGGACAGGGAAGGGAGGGTGAACTTGGCAATTACTGAATAGAAGAGAATCAAATAGAAAAGGGCACATGGTCTCTTGCCCTATAGATTCTTTTTTTTTTTTTTTTTGAGAAAGTCTCACTCTGTCACCCAGGCTGGAGTGCAGTGGCACGACCTCGGCTCACTGCAACCTCCGCCTCCTGGGTTAAAGTGATTCTCGTGCCTTAGCCTCCCAAGTAGCTGGAATTTCAGACGTGTGCCACCGTGCCCGGCTAATTTTTCTATTTTTTTTAGTAGAGACAGGGTTTCGCCATGTTGGCAAGCTTGGTCTCAAACTCCTGGCCTCAACTGATCTTCCCACTTCAGCTTCCCAAAATGCTAGGACTACAGGCATGAGCCACTGCACCTGGCCTCTTGCCCTATAGATTGAGAACTCTCTTTTTACCACCTGGAAATGAAGAAACAGGCCATGTAAACCCACTGACATTCCCATGTCTGCTTCAGGATGTGGTGGCGGAGGGTCCTGTTTTGTACACAGCAGGCACCCAGCAAGGTGGGCTGCTGGGAAGGGGCAGGGGTCCGCAGGGTCTGGATCCAGCTCCCCGCTCTATGTCATAGGTCCCCTTCCCTTGCTCCTGCACAGTTGCCCCAGCTGTCAGGGTGCCCCCAAGAGGCACCACAAACTGTGGTGTCTCTCCACCCCAACCCTCCCCCCACCTGCTCTGGAACTCATCAAATATCATTTCCATATGAAACAGCAACTTGAGTGTAATTATGCTGTCATAAATTGGGCTCAGTGCTGTGATTAGAGCTCCCATCTTCTGTTCAAGGGGCAGCCTGTGAGTGCTCAGAGCCGGGGAGGCACCCCAGGGAGCTGCAGCTGGGAGCCCAGGAGAGCCCACTTACCAGGATGGTGGTGACGACCAGGGTGGTGTTGAAGAGAGTGTCTGAGATGTTGGATGCATAGAGGTGGCTGTCCATGCTGAGGCCCTCTGCCACGTGCCACTGGCCGATCTGAGGAGACCAACAGAGAGGACTGGGAAGAAATGGTGGCCTCCAGAGCTGGAAGGAGCCAAGAGGCTGACCTCTGCCTCCAGCTGGGCGGCATGTGAGCAGGGAGGGGTGTGGAGTATGGAGCAGGGGGCTGGACTGCAGAAGGGAGACTGTTACCCAGGGTTGGGGGGCTGAGGGAAGTGGGGGCTGTAACAGTCAGGGAAGAAAGGAATAAAGAGGTGGGGGAGAGGTGGGAGAGGAAAATGGAGAAATAAATCAGGAATGAATGCAGTTTGGTGAAGTTCTCTCACACAGAAAGGAATGGAACATGTGGAATCACATTATTTTGAGGTAGGGATGGGCTGCAGAGCTCTTTTGATCGGCCTGCCTTCAATCATTTGATTATCAAAATAAGAACCAGAAGGCTATACTGGAGAGAACTATGCCCTTTGATAAACATTTGCTGGATGGCTGAATGAATGAATGAATGAATGAACCTAAACAGGTCTAGTCCAGATTGAGTCATTTACTAGCTGTGAGAACTCAGGCAAGTTATTCACATCTTTCAGAACCCCAGTTTCCCCATGTATAAACGGGGATGATAATGCTTGTCCTGCCTTCTCAGAGCTTCTCATGTATGTGCCAGTGGGTGTTCCATTATTTACCCAGACCCAGGAACACAGATCTCAACAGTGAAACCTTAGAAAAGTGACTGAACCTCTCTGAGCAGGTTTTCTCATCTAAAAAATGGGGATAATAATAGAAACCTCATTGGGTCATTGTAAGAATGTATTTAACCTGGCACTCAATACATGCTGCTTTCCTTCCACGTTGTCTTTCGTTTTCTCTCTCTATTGTGTTTTGTTTCCTTTATTTTGTTTTTATTTTATTGTGATAAGAACACTTAATACGAGATGTATTCTTTTTTTTTTTTGAGAAGGAGTCTTGTTCTGTCGCCCAGGCTAGAGTCCAGTTGTGCGATCTCAGCTCATTGCAACCTCTGCCTCCCGAGTAGCTGGGATTACAGGTGCCTGCCACCATCCCCAGCTAATTTTTGTATTTTTGGTAGAGATGGGGTTTCACCATCTTGGCCAGGCTGGTCTCAAAACTCCTGACCTCGTGATCCACCCACCTCGGCCTCCCAAAATGCTGGGATTACAGGCATGAGCCACTGCGCCTGGCCGAGATGTACTCTTTTACCAAGTTTTTAAATGTACAATACATTACTGTTGTCTGTCTCATTGTCTCAAAGACCTCCAGGTGAAAAAAATCCACAACTTACTCAGTTCTTCATTCTGGAAAGTTACTTAATTCTAAACTCAACAGCAATGGGTTTTTAGATTGCTTGTTTTTCCCAACGGATCTCTCCTTTTAATTTTTTTTTTTTTAATAAGACATGGGATCTTATTATGTTGCCCAGGCTGGTCTTGACCTCCTGGACCCAAGTAATCCTCCCGCCTTGGCCTCCCAAAGTGCTGGGATTACAGGCGTGAGCCACCACATCTGGCCAGAACTCTTTTTATACATATAAAAATATACACACACATATCTATATACATAAAATCCCAATATATCTCTACTAGCTGGAGCCCCTGGCAAATCATTGCTGTTGCTGAGTGTTTTTAGGTGGGCAGCCAGGAGAGACGGCTGGCTAAAAACGCAATGAAATGCACACACCCTTCTCTGCCAGGCTTCTGCAGGCATCAGCAGCAGCTTCCCTGGAAGACCCACACAAGTTCCACAGATGCCACGTGGTTCTATTCTGCAGAGCTCGGCTCCGGGTTCTTTTACGGAATTCCCAGCAACAATAAAGACATGTTGCACCCTTTCCCGCCGCCCCCACCCTATGGGGCCAGAGGATTGAGAGTGAGAGGGAGCGGCTCCCTGCCTTCACAGTCTGGAGAAAGTGGAGAGTGTGGATGGCAGGGCCAGCCAGGCCCACCCCAGACCATCAGCTGGGAGCTCTCGTGGGCCTCCAGTTCCAGGCAGGAGCCTTATGGTCTCTACAGTTGGGCCTTTCACGTGGAAAAGGGGAGATGACCAAATGCTCCCGTCCACGCCCTGCAAGAATGCCACCTGGAAAAGGGTGGGTAGCTGTCCCCATCTCTGCAAGGGCAGCATGGTTCAGTGTGTGTTCACGTTCCTTTTCAGTTTACAAGCGAGGCCTCATACACATCCATACAACAAGCCCCGTTTTACAGATAAGGAAACTGAGGCCAAAACAAAAGAGCCCACCCAACTTGCCTGAGGTCACAGAGCCTGTCAGCTGAGAGGCCTGAGCTTTAAGTCCTGCACTCTTAAGCCCAGATGAATCTTCCCGAGGAAGCCTGCCTGATCATCCTGTCTGACTCCTCCACCATTCAATCGCACATGCTTGTTTACCTATGCGTCTTCCCCACGAGCAACCTGTGTGGCTCAGGACAGCAGGTGCTGGCCTTATACTTATGCTTGTACCCTTGCTCTGGGCCTGGCCTTGGAAGCGGGGGAAAACCACTGTCTATCAGCAGATTGCTGTTGTTGGTGAGGCGTGGGCAGAAGGCACTTTCTCTTTCTCTGAGCCCTCCTCTGGCTTTGGGAGCTCCTATTGTCTCTCAAAGGGACCAGCCAGGCCACGTTATGGCCTGAGATTCCCCTTCCTCCTCCTGTCTGCATGGGTGAGAGATGAGCTGTTAGGTTTCCAAATGAATGCGGAAAGGGTAATAGTTACTGGACACCTGATATGTTAGATGTGTCAAGCCTATCATCTCTGAATTCTCCCACCAACCCTTTCAAGTAGTTACACGTGTTTCTGTTTTAGTTATGAAGAAACTGAAGCTCAGAGAGGTTTAATGGCTTGCCTAAGGTCCCCCGGATGGCAGGTGTAGCATGGGCTTGAACCTAGATCTGTCTGACTCCTGATTCTGTGAACTTTCCTGTTTCTGCTGCTGTCTCTTAGGGTGGGGATATGAATGTGCCCCTCACTTAAGCAGGCCAGGCTAACTGGGGAATGGCTTCTAGGGCCATTCCATTAAGAAATCCAGATAAATAGCTCTCTTCTCCTTGGTCTTGACACTCCACAAAGCCAGGTGAAATTATTGTCCTCAAAGAGGCTCAGTTTCCCTGTCTGAAAAATGGATAGAATTGGCCCCCAGTGGTCTCCTAGGCTGGGAGGGGCTATACTTAGGCAGAAAGAACAGAAAGAGCAATTGGACTAGATGTCAGCACTGGGATGTCTGGAACAGGACTGAACTCCTTAGAGTCCTTTCTGTCATCCTAAACCTCATACCAACAGAGCCAGTAAGACCTCAGCTCCCCGCTACTCACTTTCCCACCTCCACTGTTCTCAAGGGATCTAATCCTCACTAACCACTTGCCAAAAGAAGCCCTGGCCCCAGACTCCCTGGTCTTACCCAAGCCATGAGATAGGTAAAAGCCAGGGGTATAAACTATATACCCAGAGCCAGATCCAACAGCCTGAGCAACGCACTTTCCCACCTCCCTCCTCTGGGGACATGGCAAAGAGACTAATTAGCCCCCAAGCTCCAGTCAGGAAATGAATCCCCCGCCCACCCTCCCATTAGCCCCCAAGAAATTAATAAACTCATCAGATCCAACAAAGCGGCTTGGCAGCTATTACCCAGTGCAATCTAATTGCAGAAAGGCAGTGGGAGGGAAAGGGAGATTCAGAGCCAGGTGCCCTGGGATACAGGCTAGTTGCCCCACCCACTGGGCACCCTCGAAGCCACACATGTGCCAGGAGTGGGCAGGAGACATAGCTCTTTCATCACTGACAATCTGTGGCTCTGACTCCAGCCAAATCCCTTTGCTCCACCCTGCTGACACCTGCCCCCCAAACCTCCTGTAGGAACAGCTGTTTTGTAAGCCGCTTCCACATGCCGACATGTGCAGGCTTGATTTTGCTTCAAATAATGTCTCTTCTTGGCTCCCTCTATACTTTCTGCCTCTCGCACTTGCTCTGCCTTTCCACTGTTTAGAGGCCCCAGGGGTTGCAGTGGAGAAGGAGAAGGTATGGATTTGGACAGGGCCACTGCTAGCCTACATACAGCATCTTAATGCAGATAAGAAAAAAGCATCCCTCTGGGCTGATGTGGCCCTGCCAGTGCACCCTGGGAATGCAGAGTTCGAGCTGGACTTCATCCTTGGGCGTTGCACAACCAGAGCCACCAATGCAAAGTTGGACAGGAGTTTAACCTGGCTTCTCTGCTGATGAGCTATGTGAACTTGGGTAAGTTAGTGAATCCCTCTGAGCCTGTTTCCCCCACCTATAAAATGGGGATTAAAATAGTAATTATTACCTCATAGGGGTTCTTAAGATTAAGGGAGATGGTGTATGTGCAAGGTACTGTGTCAACCCTTATTAGTTTTTAATACCATTGCCCAAGGCAGAAGGTGGGATCTCCTGTGTGCTCTGTGAAAGGCTTCACACTATGCGCTTTAGTTGATTAGGCAGATTAGGACGGTGTCTCAAAGTATAGTTCCCAGACCAACAGTATCAGCATTAGAAATGCAAATTCTCTTCTTCTCTGAGATGGACATTTGAAAAACAAAATTAAAACTGAAAACAAATGCAAATTCTTGGGCCCTACCCCAGAATGACTAAATCAGAAATTCTAGGAGTAGGGCAGGCTGCATTAGAGCAGAGCAGAAAGACCAACTCAGACGACAAACAGGATGACAGAGAAAGGTTAGGGTGCAGAGATTAACAGTGCTTCAGTGCCTGCCCATGCTCAGTTAGGAAATGTTTACAAACTGGCTCTCCTGGGGGAAAAAAAAAAGACCCTGATGTGTAACATTTGCCAATTTCTGTGGTGTAAACACACCCGCTATGGCTGATTTAAAGCTGCCAACATGATGTCACCAAGCACAGAGCTGGGAACGGATGTGTACAACGGACTCTTGCAGGCTGGGGCAAGCCGGCTCCAGCACGACTGGTGCCCGCCATACTCACAGGGGCTCTGTGCTGGGCACTAGAAGGTGATGCATACTAATCCCATTGCCACCCCCACTGTATTCATAAGGAAAGCAGGGTCCAGATAAGTTAATAATTTACCTAAGTCGCAGAGCTGGTAAGTAGAAAAAATAGTATTCCAAACAAGGCCAATGGCTGCTTAATTGGTTCCACAATATTTAAAACAAATGTGTAGTCCTTCTACCTACAGATTCTTAATGCCATTACAAGAAGCATTTTATGATAGGAGTGCCTAGTCAAATATTAAAATTTAGGTAAATATAACCGATATGGGATGTGTTTGCACATACATAGAATGTATCATTTACCCAACATCCCCAAGGGACACAGGTGGATATAAATTAATAATGATCTTGCTCCTTAAGCATTAAAATTTGGAACAGTTTAATTATTTATTCAAAACCATTGTTTCCAAAACTCCTTTCTAAAGGAATTATTATGTTCCTCTGTCGTTTTGAACAGGGAGCCTGTCTACCTTAATATGCAATGTTATCATTATGAAGCCAGTTATTACACTGTGCCGTGATACAGTGCTACCCTTGGGGTTACTGAAATGTGGAGGGCCACTGCCTGCAGTTCTGCACTTTTATAAGTTAATTTGTCTGCTTCTCAGTGTCTGTTTCTTTTCTCACTGTGAGCCATCACTTCTTGCTCCTATTACAACTGCTGTCTACAACTGCTGTCTCTGAGCCTCTGTCTTTCTAGGACCCCTGGGTAGAGCAGCCAGTGACCAAGCTTGAAAGAATTTTAAGGAGAGCCTAGACAAGGGGGCTGATGGGGCCACAGGGTTGTAGTGAATGGCTCTGCGACATCAATAGGGGCTACCCATAGTCCTTTGGAAAGGTGATGACTGTACAACTGAATGAGTGCCAGGGACTTGGATTTGGTCTGTCGTGTGACCCCAGGTCAATATAAGCAAGCTGGTCACTTCTGCGGCAATGCACTCCAGGAAGTCCTGCACCCAGGGGCCAGGACCACAGGGGTCCTCTGGGGCTTCCTGACAGAGGCTGGCATCAGGAGACCCGCATTAGTACCTGGCACTATGGCCACAGGTGGGTGACCCTGAGCAAGTCAGTTAATTTCCTCGAGCCTCACCCCTCCCCAGCCTCCACCCTAATCAAAATCCCCAGTGACCTTGCCTGGGACTAGAATCCACTCTGGGCCTCCCTGTTCCGTTCTTCACACAGCAGCAGCCAGTCATCACTACCAAATCTCACATACATGCCAGTCCCTGCTTAAAACCCTTCAATTCTTTCCTATGTTGGCTTAAGGATAGAGACCAAAACCCTTACTATGGCCTGCAAAGCCCCATGAGGTCTGTCCTTTGCCCGCTCTCCATCCTCTTCTCATGCTCTTTGGTCCAGCTTTACCTGTGCTGCAGCCACACCTACCTTCTTCCCACGTTCAAGTGCAACAGGCTCCTTCCCACCACAGCCTCTGCACATGCCATTCCCTGTCTGGAACTCTCCTTGCCACATGAACCCCTGCCCCCCAGCCCCTTTCAGCTAGTTTAGGAGTTGGCAAGCCCGGGACTACAGGTGGAATCCAGCCCACTCCCTATTTTCTGAAATAAAGTTTTATTGGAACGTAGCCCCGCCCATTCATTTGTGCATTGTGACTGCTTTCATCTACAAAAGCAGATTTGCTCAGAGCCATGTGACCTGCAAAGTCTAAATATTTATCATGTGGACCTTCATAGAAAAAAATTTGCTGAATCTTGATCTACTTTACATCTGTTAATCCCCTCAGGCTTCAGCTCAAAGGTCCCTTCCTCCAGGAAGACTTTTCTTGCTAATCCCTCAAAGTCAGACTCCTCCCAGAACCACATTCTTTTCCTTCCAAACATTCATCGATGTGACTATTGCTTATGGTCTATCTTTCTTACTAGATAATAAGCTTCCTGAGAGTAGGGATCATGGCCAGCTTTGACTGCCTTTTTATCCCTAGAGCCTGGCACAGTGCCTAGCTTATCACAGATGCTCAATAAAATCGAGTTAAGTGAATGCACCCGGAATATTGCCTATAGAATCTCATTTAACCTTCAGGCTATCTTTAAGAGGGAGTTATTTTTGTACTCATTTTACAGATTTTAAACGTCCTGAATCTTAGCAAGGTTAGGTCATGAATGTCCCCAAAGTCACATGCTGCTAAGTACCAAGATGGGGATGTAAACCCATGCTTTCTGCATCTCCAAAGCATGTGCTCCTAACCACTGTGCTATTTTGTTTCAGAGTCAAGACAGCGATGGGAACAGGCGTAGCACAGCGCCTGGCGTGTAAGCAAAGATGAAATGAACTTTGCCAAGTCCTTTCCGCTCTCTGTGGCTCGGATTCCTTCCAGGCTGCAGTCAGTGAGCCCTCAGGCCCTTTCCTATAGACCAGTCCTGGAGGCCCGTGGGCTCACCTGGGTGTCATCCCTGGGACTTGCACGCCCTGCTGCTGAGGGGGAGCCCTGGCAATCCTGCCTGCTCACACGCAGCTCTTACTCCTGCCTAGAATCACACAGGGCTGTCATTTTGCCACTTTGTTCCCTCTCAAGTAGGTAAAAAGAGATTCATTTTTAAAGCCTCGAGGGATTTCCTCACATCTTTGCCTGCATCCGTGGGTGTGCACGCAGCACTATAACATTTAATATTTTATGTACATTTAGATGATTGTTCTTTGCACTCAGCGGTGCCAGGATCCAGCTTCTTCCAGGGAGGCCACTGTAACCCCAAGGCAGGGTAAGTCCTTCAGCTTCAGACTCAGGTTTTACAAACACTTATTGATCACCTTTGCATTCTGGGCACTCAGCCATGTGCTCTGCTTACATAAATTTCCTCGATTCTGCACAACAACCTTGTTATTATTCCCACCTGAGAAATGTAGGCTTAATGGAGGTACTTCAGACAATAATACTAATGCTTAATGTAGGCACTTTCATACAAGTTTCTGTTGAATAAATGAATGAACAAATGAAAGTGAGACTCAGAGATGTCAAGCAACTTGCTGAGGGTCACACAGTTAACAGGAGATTAAACTGAGATTGGAACTTAGGTTCTATTTATTACTATACCATCTGGTTGAGTTAGGACAGGTGTATGTTGTCTTCACCTTAAGGCCTGGGCCTTCCCAATTCCTCTCTGATCATTATGAACTTGTTTACTGAATATAGTCCTGAAGGGAGTCACTTCAAAGAGCCCGTATGAGTGATCCTGGCCAGGGCCCAGAGTGGTTGCTTAGGAGCTAGCTTGGCACAAAGGGATTCAGAGGGTACAAGAGGACCCACATTTTTTTTCCTCCTCTCCCATGCATAAACTGTATGAGCTGGGGTAAGGCATATAACCTCTCTGAACCTTCTCCATCTGGAAATAAATGAACTTGCCTACCCATAGTACAGCATTGTTACTGTTGATAAGCAACTGAGATAATGTACATGATGGCCCTTGATGAGCCACAATAAGCCATGGGAACACAAGATAACGGTACCAGTTAATGGTATCATTGTGTATGTGGTGGGAATGCAGCCGGCCAGAAGTCAGAAGATTCGGGTTCAAGTTCCACCCTGCAACTTACTACTTGGTCTTGGGGAGTTGACTTTGCTACCTATAAGATAAAAATAGCTCCCCTTCCCTTCTCCCCTTATTAGGATGATCTGAGGCAATTACAGATGTGACAAAAGTTTCAAGGCCTATTCAAATGCAAGCTCTGACCAGGTGCAATGACTCATGCCTGTAATCCCAGCACTTTGGTAGGCCAAGGCAGGCGGATTACCTGCGGTCAGGAGTTCAAGACCAGCCTGACCAACATGGTGAAACCCCGTCTCTACTAAAAACAGAAAATTAGCCAGGCGTGGTGGCACATGCCTGTAATCCCAACTACTCTGGAGGCTGAGGCAGGAGAATCACTGGAACCCAGGAGTCGGAGGTTGCAGTGAGCTGAGATCATACCATTGCACTCCAGCCTGGCCAACAAGAGTAAAACTCCATCTCAAAAAAAAAAAAAAAAGTAAGTTCTTTCTATTTTATTCTATTTCAGATCCTTGCTCTCCAGGGACATCCAAAGTCAGATGAACCACAACCAATGACTCTTTTTTTTTTTACTCTCAGGTTCAGGATACTAAGTTGAAGTTCTCACTAGGAAAGATGCATATTAATAATGTATTTGTGGCTTCTTGAGTGCACAGAAGTGATTTTGACATATGGGCAGGAAAAGTGACATTCAGGTGAAAACACTATGGCCAGGGATCCCAGGAATAAACTGAGATTGTTAGAGTTTCAAAGTCTCTTATATTATATAGATCTGTACTTTGAAATAAAACCAACTAAAAAGGTTTGTAATATTAGCCTCCATTGTGAACACCTTGGCACGAAGGAGTAAATGCTTACTGCATTTAAATCTAATATCTCCAATCATAAAGGTTTCATTCACAGAGGAGACTGAGTCATGAGTAAGCAAGAGCCCAAATGAGTCCTGGAGTGGGTGATCTGGGGAACAAAGGGAGTTGCTGAAGTTGGCCAAATGCTGCATTTTAGTAGCAGAGGGAACCATCAAATACGTGCTTGTGCAGAATAATGCTGAAAATTCAGGATCAAAAGAAAGCAATGGTAAATGCCAAGTGTAAGAGATCAAAAACAGGTCCAGGGAAGGCTGGGAAGACTCGATATCAAGTGAACTCTAACTGGGCTTTATTAAGCCTGCAACTCAGTTGGTCCAAGGCAGTATTTTGTTAAACTGTGGGTTGCAACCCATTAGTGGGTTATGAAATCAATTCAGTGGGTCAAGACATGCATTTTAAAAAGCAAATCTATACCTAGAATAGATCAGGGTGTAATGCACATAGCAGGGGTACTTTGCTTCACAAGCTTTGGTTTCAGTTACATATAGATGGATGTTTATGTGCATCCTGAATTGCAACCCAAATGTAAGTCATGCTCAAGAAGTGTGCAAATGCCTGGCATAAGAGATTTGGACACTCTATCTGTTCACTACTCTATCATCAGACCTTAGCCAAGTACCTGGAACATAACTGGTTCTCAATGAATATATTTTTTTGCATCAATGAACTCCTAGTCCTGGTCACTTGTTATAACTGAAGGACTAACTACAGTATAAGAAAATTATACAAGCTAAGACTTTTGAACACTTACCATATGCCAAGTACTGGACTAAAGGCTTTATATTTGTCATCTCATTTAATCTTCCCAACCACATTACAAGGGAAATACTGCCATCATCCCTGTTTTACAGATAAGAAAACTGAGGCTCTGAGAGGTTGGGTTTCTTGCCCAAAGCTCCATAGTTAATGCAGATTCAAACCCAGGCAGGTCCGCTATGCTACTAGATAGATATAGATACTAATACTAATAGATATTAATTCTATTGGGTTGGGACTATATAGTTAAAAACATTCAAATCCTTATCCTTTATCCATTGGCATTTGCCACAAGCATTCCTGCCTGAGACCCCATATCCTTGAAGGTGGCCTTTGCTATCCCTTGTCTTTGATTCTGAGTTACATATTTAGAAGAGGATATGTAAATAAAGCTTGAGGAAGGGGAGGCTAGGTGGCAGAGAAATAAGCAGAGTGGGAGTTCTGGCTTCCCAACCAGCTCTGCCATCCACCACAACCGCCTCTGGGTGGCCCCACTCAGGCTCCTCACACTCCCCTTCCCCTGGGGTTTCCCAGTCATCCACCAAACTTCAGCCTGAATGTCACCCCTCAGGGAGGCCCCTCCCAGTCTTTTGTCTCCATCAAGACCCACATCACAGACTTGTGCATAGTGCCCTGAACTACTGCTTTGTAGCACTCATCACATTTGTAATCATATAGTTATTTAGGTAATTATTTGTTTCACGCCCCTCTCCTGTACTAGAGTGAAGAGACTCCGTCTTGTTCACTATCATATGCCCAATGCCTAGCATGAAGTTGGCACTTACTACATATTGGCTGGATGCATGAATAAATTCCCGTTTGTGGCCTCAGCTTCCAGGGCAGTGCCTGGCCTATACAGGGTGCTCAATAAATATCTGTTGAATTGAATTACAAAGCTCCCTTGGGCAAGTCATTTCTTTTTATCTTTAGTTATCTTACCTATAAAAGAAGGATATAGGCTTGCCCCTTCCAGCTCAAACAGGAATTCCTGAAAATGCTGGGTTTATTTATAAAGTGATGTAAATTTGCAAAGTGGCTTGGGGCAGAGCCTGAGAGAGATTGGCTTATTCTTTTTTACTTTTGTGAGTGTCAGCAACTCTTGTCTGAGCAGTTGCCTGAGCAGGCAACCCCAGAAGGCCTCAGACAGGTGACGGTAGGAGGCCACGGGCAGCACTGCTTCCCTGGCATGAGGGTGAGGCAGGTGGCCACTGATGTGAGCGATACAAGGAAGGCTCCTCTCCAATCTGCCACAAAACAGCCCTCTCTGAGCTCCATGAAATGAAGGTAGAAACAGGAAGGGTGGAACAGATGTGTGAACCCAAGAAACACAACTAAGGAAAAAGGAAAGAGGCTTTAGAAAGGAAGATTTCTGCCCAATAGATAGAAGAACTTTCCAAGAATGAGAGCTTTCCAAGATGGAATATACTGTTCCTGTAGGTGATGAGTTCCTTGACACTGGAGGCATTCAAACAGACTCTATGATAATCCATTTGCAAGAATCCAAGCAGCCAATTAGAGTGCTGGTCTAGAAGCCCTTTATTATTCTTTGTGACCCCAGGAATATAAGATCTGGATTCTACTTCTGCATCAGGGGAACCAGGAGAAAGGCAGGACATCAACAGGAGATGAAGTCCTTGCTCTTTGTGAGAAAACAGGAGAGCAGGAGTATGGGGCAGTGAACGCAGAGAAAGGGCCACTGTAGGAAAACTTCAGCTACTCATACGTTTGCTCATTCCTGGTCTTCTCTCCTGGCTGAAACTCACTACAGGTGATTCCATTATTCATGGTAGTTCTGTTCTATAAAGTTGCCACAAACACTGAATTAGGGAATACCAAACCATTTTTGTTCCTACGGGAAATACAGGGCTAGGTTCCTGTGAGCCTCTGGTCATGGTGTTTTCTTCAATCAATCAATCACTTTGTTTTACATGTGTTGCTGTTTGCAGGCACCTCGCTTAATATATGTTGTTGACGCATTAACATTAAACAACAGCACGCTCACTCAGCCAGAATGCAGCTTACCTAACACACGTGCTTTCTCTGGAAGGCACGTCACTGTTCTTGTAGGTAGGAACACTAGATAGCACTTCAGCACTATGCTTAGGGGTCATTTTAAACAGAAACATTGCCAAAAAAAAGCACAAAAATAGACAAGATGTGGCATGAAGTGGACTGTGAGAAGGACACTTGTTTACAGTATGAGAGCTGAAACAAGAAGACACGGTGCGGCCTTGTTCAGCCTCAGCTGGGAATGTGCACATCAGTATTCCAATTTTTTGCTGCTCTGTGCATGTCTGCAAAAGCACTGTATTGATTTGGGGGTTACAAATAGATTTTAGCAAGTAGTTGAATTTGCAAACATGGAATCCACAAATAATGAGGATCAACCGTACTTGTCTGCTCTCGAATGTGTAGCTTGTGCCAAGACCTGCCCAGACTTCCATCCCTAATCCCCAACGTCTGGCATAGGAAGCAGAATTTGGTCTAGCCCTCACTGCTCCTCCTGCCAAAGAGAATAAAACCACATTGGCTGTTCTCAGAGATTCCAGTGACAGCGAAAATAATAGGGCAGGAGTGGAGCCCAGTCCACCCTAGTCAGCTCTAACTAAAAATGCCACCCCTGAATGATGCTTGTATGAACTTAATAGACTTCCCACCTAGCTCAGGGTTTCTGAAGTTAAATTTCCCAGAGACGAGCTGTGAGGATGCTCAGATCTCCCTTCTTTTTGGACAGAAGTACTAAGTGATTTTAAGAATTTCTGTTGCTGGCCAGGCGTGGTGGCTCACGCCTGTAATCCCAGCACTTTGGGAGGCCGAGGCAGGCAGGTGACCTGAGGTCAGGAGTTCGAGATCAGCCTGACCTACATGGCGAAACCCCATCTCTACTAAAATACAAAAATTAGCCAGCTGTGGTGGCAGGCGCCTGTAATCTCAGCTACTTAGGAGCTTGAGGCAAGAAAATCACTTGAACGCAGGAAGTGGAGGTTGCAGTGAGCCAAGATCGTGCCATTGCACTCCAGCCTGGGCAACAAGAATGAAACTCCGTCTCAGAAAAAAAAAAAAAAAAGAATTTATGTTGCCTACACCCCCAACTTCCTCTTCTTTTCTTGCATAGTCAAAAATCTCAGACTCACTTCTAAACATTTTGGGGGATGATCAAATTGGCCTTCCTCAAATTGCCGTGTGCGGAGTGCGTGGCAGGATCCGTCAACACGAGGACTCATCTGCATACCCCTCTCTCACCTCCAGGAAGCTAGAAGGTGTTTTGAATTAGCTGCTGAGGAAAGAATTTATCAGAGAGCTCAGGCATGCTGGAGATTTTTCATCATACAAGAAAATTACTGCCAAAGAACATGACACAGGCAGGCCATGCCTGGCTTCATTTGTTAAACATACCAGGTGGAGAAGTATCTTGGGAAAGCTGGTTGTATTAATAACACAACTTTGCGCTCTGAGTGGCAGATGCCAATTGAACTCATGGTTTTAATGAAGCGCCTGGGTGGAAGGAAGCCGGTTACTTGCCGTCCTTCTGGAACTCAGGACATTGAAGTCAGTAGAATGCTGGAGGGCAGGGGAGGATGCAACTTCTGAGCTTTCTGCGATGGCCTGAGCATGGCCCGGCTCTGCCCCTAGCTGGAAGCTGGCTCACAGCAGGCAGCTAGCATGTGCCTGGGCCTTGCAGTGCTCTGGCTGGATGGGGAAATTTTAGTTTTGGGGGTGTCAGCAGCTCTTGTCTGAGCAGCGCTCTGTCAGGCAGGCCTTTGAGGTGCTGGGATTCTCATAGGAGTGGTACCACAGCTTCTGCTTCCCTCAGCTTCACACACAACCACAGCCACAGCCAAGTGGAACCAGTGAGACTGCCACATTAGAGAGTGGAAAAAGGAGGGGTCAGGGATGGAGGAAGGAGAGAGACAGGAGAGGGAGAGGCTGTGGGGAGGCCATCCTGAAGCCCTGAGTGGCCAGCCTGGTACAGCTGGTGTGCGCCCCGCCTGGCTGGCATGGGCCAGTCTTTGCATGGTTACAGCCAGAGTGACCTGGCCCTGGGCTTCTCTCTCACCCCCGCTTTGTTCTTCTCTCTGCCCTGAGCCAGCCTAGAAGCGAGATTCTGGGAATACGGCACACAAAGATAGACAGATACATAGATAGTCATCTCTGTGTGAGATGACAGAACTAAAATTTGCAAATATAGTAGAATCCTCAAAGCACAGCTATAAACAATGTTTCATTTCGCTCTCACAATAATTTTATGATGCACATAAAGCAGATATGATGATGATCGCCATCCCTGCTTGACTGAGGAGGAAATTGAGAAACAGAATGCTAGAACAGAAACTGGGAGAGCTGGGACTCTTCCCTGAGCCTTTGACCATGAAGCCTTACGCTCTTCCCAGTGCCCCACACTGCCTGCTGCTGCATGTGGCTCCCTCATCTCCCTGGATCCACTTTGTTCTTTCCCCAGGCTTGCCTGCCTGCAAACCCCACACCTCTGGCCGGTGGCCTGGCCCCCCTCCCATCAGAGCTGACTGACGCAGGCTGCTTCCTGAGACCGAATTAGCAGGTCCGCCTCTTCCAGCTCTTCCAGGCATGAGCTGGCTGAAGAGGCACGGAAAAGAGTCACTGGGAACTGGCAAACTTCCCCAGACTGATCTCAGGCAGAAGCGTGATCGGGCACATTATAAGAAATACATTTAAAATGCAGCACTTTAAAACCCTGCTCTTCTGCCCAAAAGCAGCCCCCAGCTCGAAAATTTAAGTAGCTCTAATTTGTTTGCCGGCTGATGTGTGAATAAGCTTCTGCAGTCAGTGAATTTTCCATCAAAGCTGATAAGCAGGAAGTCCCTGTGCTTTGGGAGAAAGAACCAGACTTACGTGGGCCAGGGCAGGAGAGAAAACGCCCTTCAGGTTACATCCTGCCAAAGCCAGCTCATCTGCCCCTTGACCGTTGTCCCTGGGGTGGACAGGAGAGCCTGATTCACTCACAGGAGAAAAGTATTTCAAAGCCTTTTAGTGAAGTAGGAGAGCACTGTTCTTGGAGGATGGAAAGAAATGGAAAGGGGGAAAGATATCAGTGATTGGAGGGGCCTTCTGCTTCAATTTTCAAATTCCAATTGTCAGCAGGGAGGTTTGTCATAGGAAATCTCTCCTGAACAACTTGGTGAACAGCAGCTTTAGAGAACCCTCATGACAAAATCCTCAGGTCCCCAGGGCTCTGGTGTCCCTGTTGGCTATGAGCTCCTTAGGCCTGGACAGCACATCCGTGTGCCCCCTGCACACCTCCCCGGGGCCCAGGGAGGTGGGCTGTGCACACACCAGTCCCTCGTTCGCTCCTGTATTCGCTCTCCAAGCCTGCACTGAGCACCACTCTCAGCTGGCTCAGGGAGCCCCCAGCACTGAATAATAGTGTGAAAAGCCTACAGTAGAGGGAGCGCATAAACGGAGCACTGGACCGGTGCTTGCAGGAGCTGGGGGTTAGGGAAGCCTCACTGAGCTGAGTTTTGGAGACGTGAGGAGTAGCTAGGTGAGAAATGGGAGTGGGTACGGGTGCACTGGCACGGGCATGTGAGAGAGCCTGGCATGCCTGACCATCGCAGCATCTGGTATTGCTGGGGCAGAGCGTCGGAAGGGCCAGTGCAGACGAGGGGACTCAAAGGTATGTAGCACCCAGCACCTGTCATCCTGAAAGCCAATGGGGGCCGCCAAGGGGTTTTAAGCCCAGGAATGATGCTCTCACAGATGTGTTCTCTGGTAGGAAAGATGGACTCGCTGACCTCCAACTCTTAAGAATTTTTGACATTCTATGAGATGCTGCCAACTATTTTAAACCTCATTCCAATTCCCCTTCTCCTGGTTCCTTAATTAAAAAGAAGAAATAAGTGACTTCTCAGTAACCTTCAAAGCAGCCCCCAGCCACCCATCTCTTTTTCTGCTCCCTCCAACCGGATCTGCCACCTCGAAGTTTCCTCATCAAAGGCAAAGTCACTCCCACTGGCTCTGGGGGAAATCGCCTGTCAAGCAGCCTCCTCAGCTGGCCCACGGAGGTCTGTTCCCCAGACGGAGAGCTGGCACTCAAGGCTGCTGATTCCCAGCAATCAAACCTGGCTCCAGCACTCTGAGTCAGGCTCCGGCAAAAGCACTTCAAAGGATCTGCATATTTATGGTAAATTCCTTCCTCAAATTGAAAATGTATTAGACAGTAGCAATCACAGTACTCTCAGAGCTACCTTCCCCCTCCCACCCCCCCAACCTGTCTGAGGCTTAAGAGCCCTTCTCCTTAGCACAGAAGGGGCTGGAGCTATGATGGGGTCAGCTCATAATAAGAGGGGCTGGGGTCAAGGGCACAGATGCCGGGGGTACCTCTCCATGGAAAGCATGAAATGCCCCTCACTATTCTTCCATGCCATGTGAAGGCAATGTCAATGCAGAATGTCATCTGACAGGCAGGGCGCTTTGATGGTTTTCTGTTGTTCTAGGTTTGTTTGCTTTTGAAATAGAGGAAGGGCCTAGATATGGGGACAGGAGTGGCTCCCACCAGAGAAGCAGGTCTGCTAAAATTCCCACCACAGCAACAGAAGCTATTTTCCGGAGTTCTCAGCTGCACAGAGCCATGATAAGAAATGCAGCTGCCTTTATGTGACTCAGGAGTGCAGCAAAGCAAGTTCCACTGCTGCCAACGCAGGAGGATCCCGACTCCCCCGGAAAGGGGGCAGAGCTGCCTCTGCGTGGGCTTGTGTCAGGCAAGATGGCAGGAGAGGAGACTAAAGAGAGGCAGCCTGACCTCCTAGCAGTGGTTGGGACCTGCAGGAATTTCAAGGAGTTGGGTTGAATGCTCTGAGCCTTCTAAAAATGACACTGGATCCCTGAGTTCTTGGTTTGCAAGGGTGACTCAGGAAAGCCATCTCATCCATCCTCCTCCTTGGGTTAGAACTCAAATCATTCCAGAGAGCCAGCCCCTTGAAAGCTGGGTTGATATAAGCTTTGGAAAACAAAAGTCTGGCTGTCAGCTCACAAGGCTTATTACTGGCCCTCTCCTTCACTGCCTGGCCAGTTTCTCCAGCTCTGTAGGATCAGAGTGAAATAAATCCGTGGTCTAAGGAAAGTGTGGCTCAGGTCTAATTTCTGGAAAAGTTCACATGAAAAGAACCCTGTGTATCTGGTGGGAGAAAGGCAAGTGGAATAATTAATTGATCCCAAGGCCCAGAGTTCAGAATGAATAAAAAAACTGGAAAACAAATTCCAGTAAGCAAGCTAATGCAGCAAATAGAAATTTGGTGTTCAGTTTGAGGAAATTCGTAATCCTCCAGTGCTCTCAGCTCTGTGCTGTTCAGCTCCATCTGGAATGTGGTGTTCAGTCTGGGCCTTGTGTTTTAATAGACAACCTAGACGAATCGAAAAGCACTAGTGGTGAGAGATGTGGCAGCCACGTCATGTTGGGAACTGCTGCCTGAGAAAGGAAAAAATGGAAGAGCATGACAACACCAGCCCTGTAGAGTAAGACCTGGCTGCAGTTTTTGCCTTCCCCAAAAGATTATGAGCTCTTGAGGGAACCATGATTCATGAATCTTACATTCTCAGCTCCTGACACAGAGAAGGTGCTCAAAAATTCTATGCTAAATTCAGGCATGAAAGAATAAGTGAATGAAGTAAAATCAAACTTTTAAAAAATATTTGAAGAGCTGGTAAGAAAGAGGAAGCAGACTATTCCTTTTACGGCAGAATTAGGAGGCAGATTTTGACCCAGTGCCTGGAAGTATTTGGAATGTGTCCCTTGAGAGGCAGTGAATTCCTCAGCCCAGGACATGCTCAAGGAGAGGCTGGGTGGTCATCTCTTTCAGGGGAACAATGGAGAAACGTTCTTGCACTAGGTTGGAGGAATCCATGAAAGGCTTGAAGGTCCCTTCCAACATGGTCTGGGACAATTCTGCATAGTGGAAAGACCTTGGATTTTGAAGGCAGCTGTACTCAGACCCAGTTCTTCAATCTGGCACTTACTGGCTATATGAATGTAGATACTTAACTTCTCTCTCTGTCTCAATTCCTTCACCTACAAGCTGAGAGAATAGCTCTCCTGCAGGGTTGACGAAACGATCAAAAATTTTTAAATACATATGTACACCACTCAGCACAGCACATCACGTAGGTGACAACAAATGTTAGCTACTATGTCAGTAGAGCTGGCTTTCTATGTAACCACAGGCAAGCACAAGACTGTGCCATGCAATTCTAGTTTGGATAATTCTTGGGTTCACCCAGGTCAAACGCTGGGAGGTTACGACCTTCATTGCTCAGAGAAATGAAACTGAGGTATCCACGTAGTGATACCCAGTGAACCAATAGAAAAAGTTTAGATCTGCATCTTTAACTAGGAATAGCAAACCTCAAAGGCTTAATTAGAGCCTGTTAGGCCATTTCCGATCCTCAGATGAAAGGTGCGCTCATCTTATTACAGCACTAACAAAGTTAATCGGGGGCTGCTCAGAATCTCTGATCTTTAGACCAAGTCAAACGAAGGAAATTAAGGGCCTTCTAATGCTGTGCTTCCTTCTTTCCCAGCCTCTTCCAAAGATTTCTCCCAAATCCAGAAGGGAGACTATACTTTCCTAACACTGTCCAGGCCATCTTCTGTGTCATGAAAAGGGGGCATATGAGGTGGAGAGCGGAGATCTCGCATGCGCAAAAACTGGAGGGTGGAGCTGAAACAATACTGTCAACTTCTATGCCCATAAGCCAATAACTGGCAGATGGTCCAGGTTCAGAAATGTCACTGACAGGGCACAACAGGGAATTGTCCCTGACCCTGCAGTCTCCAGTAGAAGCTCCACAAGGTCAGTCCCAAGACTGAAAACCCTCTCCGAACAGAATCAAAACAGTCATTTTTAAAATAGTAGAAAACAATCCTGAGTTCTGATAGACTATTTTTAAAATGGTAATAATCCTTTAATCAGCCACCGGCAGAGAATGTGGTACTTGGTTCAGACATTTTACCAATTATAACCCACCAGGTCGCTGCGTGGGGCTTTCTAAATAATCAAAACCAGCTTTTAATAGTCACTCACCCAGACAGGAAGAGAGAGAATAAAACCAAGCCCCAATGAGAAGATGCCATTCTTAAGGAACGCCCAGCCCAGCTGGTCATCAGGACCCAGGCACTGTCCTGGTTTGCAGCAGGTGGCAGCAGAGCAACAGACCTGGCTGAAGGGGTTTGATTTGGGGTTTTAGGGATTCCAGGAAAGTGGGGGATCCAATAGCATGGGCTTTGCCATTGGACAAACCTGAGCATAAATTCCAGCTCTGCCTGAAGTCCTTGCTAATAGCGGGACCAAGTTCCTTCCGCTGCCTGAGCTCCCGTATTCTTATTGGTGAAATGGGAATTTATCTACCTTGAAGGGCTGTCCTCGAGATTGGAAGTGATTTGTGCAAAGTGCGCATGTGGTGTCTGGTATGCGAAAAGTACTCAAAAGATGTTATTTCCCCTGCTCCTTGTCACTTTCTCCTCCCCTGCCCAGCATCACCTTGAATGGAATTGGGAGAATATTCGCGCAGAGATATTGACATTCCTCCCACCCTGGAAGAGAGGCCCAATTAATTATCACTCCCTAAACCATTTCTTCATCCTGTAATAAGCAGGGGAAGGACACCTGTCAAGAGGCAAAGATCAGGCGGTGATTGGGATGGGACCTGGGGACCAAAGCTGCGAAGCTACATCTGTGTCCCTGATACATCACGCACAGTTTTTGCTTGGTACTTACAGCACCTAAACCAGACAGGGAAGCAGCAGGACATTCACTAGATTTGTTGAAAAAAGCGGGGGGGGGGGCGGGGGGGGGGCGGCGGGTGGGACGGGGCATAAAGAGAATGATCACCATCCACTTTACAAGTCCAATCAAGAGTATGTGTTCCTTAGAGTAGCTGAAGGTCAAAGCACATCCTCTTTAATGGTCACTTCTGAAGCAGATTCCATCCAACACTGGCTCAAAAAGATGGGGGTAGGATGTGGAGAGGTCAAGACAAAAATCTGTGTAGAGGCTGCAGTTCATGAACACTCTTCTACTAGGACAGTATTTGCCAAAGGGTAGTCTGTG